>NC_135630.1:5244443-5849193 GCF_053574225.1 Canis aureus
TGCACTTGGACCCAAGCTCCAGCTTGTAGAGAAACCCTCGGGAGTTTCCACTGGTGTCAGCTCCTTGGTGGTTTCTCAGATTCGCAGTCTTGGGCACAACACAAGGGCCTGCTGTCCTGACATCCCTTCCAGGGCCACGCTGAGTGCCCCACAGGCCCTCTGTGCCCCAGGCACACTGGCATGGGGATGCGGGGAGGGTAGTACGTGCCGTGGAACCAGGCCAGCCCCGGCCTCCTGGACAGAGGGAGAACAGACCTCCCAGGTCGCTTTGCACAGACCCTGGTGACCTGAGGTTCCCTGGCTGTCACTCTGTCCTAGCCCATTCTGGCCCACGGGGCACAGGATGAGTCCCAGTATAGTCTGTGGGGTCATGACCCTGGCGTCTGGCCACCCCTGGAAAGCATGTGGGGACGTCAGCTGTGTGTGCCTTGCGGTGTCCCTGCAGGGGCTGTTTGGGGCCTGGGTGATGCCCCCTCCTCCTCTCTGTGGGTCTCTCCACGCCCCGTGCACCGAGTTCTGGGAGACACAGAAAAGGGCTGGCTGTGCATTTTTACACCACAACACTTTATTGACTTTCTACAGTAAACGGGCTCAGACCGTGGGTGCGCGCCTTCACCTGGGGAAGGAGACCTTTCTGTCCTTTACGGGAGGACAAGAATCACATGGGTTGGGGGTTGAGTGCTGGAGTCCCCCACCTGGGAGCATGTGTGGACTCCGGGTGGGGGCGTGTGTCCTGAGTTTTCAGCCTGAGAGACGGTTCTGAGGACAGCGGAGCTGAACTGGACCTGTAGCTCATGGGCTCCTACGCTGGGTTCCCGCAGGGCAACTGGACTGCAGCCTCGGGCCCCCTGGGGCCCCAGTATCTGGAGGAGCTTGCCTCCTGGTGTGGGTGTGGGTGGGGCCCACCGGCCTACCCCTGCTCTCCCCACCCTGGGGTGTACCGGGATCCTCAGGGCTGCCCTAGGTCAGCGACCTGGATCTGTGGGTCATGCCCAGGGCCCAGGAGGCCACATCCAGCTGTGAGAGGGCTCGCTCAGCCCGGGGCCAGAATCCAGGGCTGCCAGGGCCATGGGGGCCGGAACCCATTAGTCTTTGTGTTGGGCCTGGGGGGGGGCCCAAATCAACCCACCCTCACAGATCCTGGTGCCAGGGCAGCCCAGGTCCCACTGGGTTAGGGGCTATTGTCCTTTGCAGGGTGTGTCGCCCTCCAGGAGGGAGAGTGGGCAGAAGCAGGGCACAGTGGGTGCTTTGCACCACCCACCTGCACCCACTCTGTTGGGGACTCCGTGCCTTCCCTCCTCCCTGCCACCCCTGTGTGCTCTATTGGACACCCAGTCTTCTGATGGGAGCAGGGTATCCAGAGAACCCCAGGGAGGCTGAGCATGTCCCACAGGGGGCACCTGCACCGGGTTTGCTGGGGGCGATGGTGTGGGGTAGATGGTGTGGGACCAGGGGCATGATGGTGTTGGAGTGTGGGGGATGGTGTAGTGGGGATGGTGTTGGGGTGTAGTGTGGGTTAGGATTGTGTGGGGCTGTGTGGTTGTGAGGAGGATGGTGTTATGTGGAATGCCATTGGGGATGATGATGTAGGGGGATGATGTGGGGGTGGGGAATGAGCAGGATGGCGTGGGGCTCTGTGGACACTGGGCATCCCCTTCCTCTAAGATGCACAAGGAGACGTCTACAGTTAAAGGCGACCCCAGTCTGGGGTTTGCTGTGACACCTGCCCCTGTGGTGCCGTGTGGTCAGAGCAAGGCCCTGGCTGGACCGGGGTCATTATTTGAGGGTCATCATACTATGTATATTTTCAAATTGCAAATTGTCTCAAATGAAATGCATAGAATTTAGAAATATGTAAAGCACCGAGAGTGGGTGTCACTCTGACCCGTCCGACCCTCATGGGATTGATGTGTGTCCTGCTCCAGCCGCGGCCATGCCTCCTGGCCCCCAGGTCTGGTTCCTGCCCCCAACGTCCCCCACCGCATCCCCTGCTTCTCAGGGCGACATCACTCTCCCCTTTGGGGTTCAGTTCCCATGGCAACCACTGGAGGCCCCATCCAATTGGCCTCCTCATCCCAGAGTCCCGGGGGTTGGGGGCAGGTGGGTCATCCCCATCACCCTACCATGGAGCGGTGTGTTCTTGGCTGCTGTTGCTCCCCCAGGCTTCAGAAGCCCCGTTTTCCCTACCCAGAAGCCCCCAGGCCTCCCCTGGTGCCCCTAAGCCCCCTGGCCCAGCAGCCTCACCCGACCCCCTTAGCAGGACCAAAACATAGTGTGGTTGCCGAACGTCCTGTTGACGTCCAGGTCTACCTGCGTGATATCCTAGGAGGAGACCAGGGACTCCTCCTTCATTTCCTGTGGGAAAACCGGGGAGCAGGAGCCCACGACAGGGACACAGACTCCGACCTGTCACGAGCTGCCATGCTGGGCAGGGAGCCCTGGGGCCACCATGGGAGTGAGTCTGCTGAAACCTCCTGCCTTGCCCTGGGAGGCCGGGGATGGCGGGAGTGCCCACCGAGCCCATGGGACCTGTGTGAGGGCCTGTTCCAAGCTGTTGTGGGTGGGGAGGAGACTGAGGGTCAGCCTGGGGGAGAGGGGACAGGGGGTCAACCCAGGTGGGGAGGGGACATGGAGGTGTTGTGCCCAAGATTGCAAATCCGAGAAACCACTGAGGAGCCGACACTGATGCAAACACACGATGGTTGATTTCCAAACTCGAGCTTGCGTCCAAGTACACCCGACACAGCGGAGCATGGACTTGGACCCCGAGTGGGTTTTAGCTTAGTTTTAAGGGCTTGTCTCAGGGACCTCCAGAAGGGCTGGAGCAATTCCTCAAGTTCTGTTTACATTTTGATATGGGGCCTTCAAGGGCATTGAGCTCTGTTCTCAGTCTAATATGGGGCTTTCTGGGACCTTAAGCTGTAAGCTGTTTTTTTTCTTTTTTTCCTGTAACTGAAGTAATGTAAATTTTAGCTCCTATTCACAGGGGCCTGGGATGGCAGTACTTGTGCTAACAGTGAACTTAAAGTGGAACCGCCTCAATTTTGTCAGCCTCCACACAGACAAGTTACTGAAGTTTAAATCTCCAAATTTTAGGGGCTGCCCTGGTGGAGACCTGTGCTCTTCCTGCCCGGGAGGGTGTCCTATTCTATTGGGGGCTTTCTAGGACATTAAGATGTAAACAGTAAAGGTTCCACACCTGTAAGGGGGACGTCCCACTGTCCCTATATGCTGAAGATGCGGAACTAGAAACAGGAAACCCCAGAGCCTCCACCAAAACCTGTTAGAACTAAGGGGTGAGTTCAGTAAAGTCACGGGACACAAACTGACCCTACAGAGCAGAGTAGCCTTGCTGTGTCCCAACAATGAGCACTCAGGAAGGAAAGGAAGGACGTGAAGGCCTTCTCAGGAGCATCAAGGAGAAATAATGAGACTGAACCAAAGGAGCACAAGACTTGTGCACTGAGCCATACCAGGCTCTGGGAGGCCGTCCTGAGCTGGTGGGGAGGGAGCCTCATCTTGTGAAAATGTCCGCAGTTCCTGAAGCCACCCCCGGTTTTTTTTTTATTTTTTTTAATATTTTTTTTTCAATTTTTATTTATGTATGATAGTCACAGAGAGAGAGAGAGAGGCAGAGACACAGGCCGAGGGAGAAGCAGGCTCCATGCACCGGGAGCCCGATGTGGGATTCGATCCCGTGTCCCCAGGATCGCGCCCTGGGCCAAAGTCAGGCGCTAAACCGCTGCGCCACCCAGGGATCCCCACCCTCAGTTTTAATGTCATTTCTATCAAAATCATGGTGGCAGAACTTAGAAATAGGGAAAAAAAACCATAACATCCATCCTCCTCAACAAATAACCCCGGACAGCAAATCAGTATTTGAGAAGCAGGACAGAGTGAGACGCAGCACTTTCCTATTTCCCCTGTTACGCCCCCACCCCTCCAGCGACCCTCAGTTCGTTACCTATCGTTAAGAGTCTGTATTTCCTGCATATGTTTTGATCTTATTTGTCTTTCCTTCCCTTCACAGTAGTTCATCTGCTTTGCTTCTTCAATTCCACCTATGAATGACACCACACGGTCATTCTCTTCCCCGAGTGACTTACTTCATTTAACGTGATCCCTTTAGTTCTATCCGCATCATTGCAAATGGCAAGATTTCCTTCTCTTTGATAGCTGAGTACCATTCCTCTCTCTATGACCATCATCTATCTCCCATCCTCTTTATCCATCATCTGCCATAGGGCACCGAGGCTTCTCTCACAGTGTGGCTACTGTGGACCTGGCTGCTGTGGACATTGGGGTGCAGTTGTCCCACGTCTCACTGCATCTGTATCTTCGGAGTAAGCTCCAGGCCATTCACCTGCTTGTCGCAGGGCGGCTCTACTTGTAACTTCCTGAAGGGCCTCCACACTGTTTCCAGGGCGGCTGCACCAACCCGTGGTCCCACCCACAGTGGAAGAGGGTTGAATGAGATTTGAAGGACGTAGTAAAAGTCTGGTCCACATTTAATTTCACATCCTGTGGGCTCCAATTCCTTGTCCTTAAGTATTTCTGGGGAAGCCTGGTGTTGGGCTCCTTTTCAGTGAGATGTTTCCGAAGCTACCAGGCCCCAGGTGGAACCTGAAAGGAGGCAGGTGGGGCCCATGGAGCACCCGCTGCCTCCTGCACAGCCTCCTGCAGCGCCTGAGTGTCCTGCAGGGGGCGCCCGCGCCCAGGCCCTCCCATGGGGCGCGCTTGTGCAGTAGGCCTCCTCTGCCTGCACTAACAGGAGCCAGCCTGTCCTGGGGAGGACTGAGGGGGATGTGGGGACGCATCTATGAGATGAGCTGCAGCCTCCACAGGACCCGCGGGAAGTCTTCAGGGGGAAATTGGGTCGCGTTCATGCTGACAGGAGCCCCGGTCTCCTCAGGATCCGCGGGGAGTCTTCAGGAAGATGTGGGTAAACATCCACACTGACAGGAGCCCTGAGCCAACTCAGGATCCGCGGGGAGGTTTCAGGAAATTGTGGGCCCGCATCCACGCTGACAGGAACCCCTGAGCAGCCTCAGGACCCGCGGGGAGGCTTCAGGAAGATGTGGTGCCACGTCCACTCTGGCAGGAGCTCCCAGGCCCCTCAGGACATAAGTTCAGGCTTCTGGAACCTGGGGACCGCATTCATGGTTACAGGAGCCCCGGCCTCCTCAGAACCCTCGGTGACGCTTCAGGAGGACTTGGGGCCACATGGACACAAGACCCTGACTTCCTCAGGACCCCTGGTGTAGACTTGGGGAAATATGGGGATGCGAACATGCGGACAGAAGACCCCAGCCTTGTCAGGGCCTGTGGTGAGGCCTAAGAAAACTGTGGGTGCCGCATCCACACTGACAGGTGTCTCCAGCCTCCTCAGAACCCACTGTGAAGGTTTGGGAAGATTATGGGCCACATCCATGCTGACAGGAGCCCCGAGCCTCCTCAGGTCTTATGGTGAGGCTTGAGGAAAATGAGGGGCCACGTCAACCCTGACAGGAACCCCGTCCTCCTCAGGACCAGGACTTTGGCTTCAGGACATATGGGGCTGCGTCTATGCTGACAGGAGCCCACAGCCCCCTCAGGACCCACGGTGAGTTTTCTGGGGGACGTGGGGCCATGTCCAGGCTGACAGGAGCCCCCAGCCCCCTCAGGACCCACGGTGAGTTTTCTGGGGGACGTGTGGCCATGTCCAGGCTGACAGGAGCCCCCAGCTTCCTGAGGAACTGCTGTGAGGCTTCCAGAGGATATGAGAAATAGTCCACAGTGACAGGAGACCCGGCGTCCTCAGGACTCACTGACTATGGCTCAGGAACACTTTGGGCCATGTCCACACTCACAGGAGCCCAGCTTGCTTGGACCCCCTGGAGGACTCTGGAGGAGCCGTTGGGGGCCACGTCTACATCAGAAGGGACTCCTCAGAACCACATGGTAAGTGAAAGGGTAGAATGAATGGTAAGGTTAGGGGAGGGGAGGCAGTTGGTGGTTAGCCTTAGGTTATATGTTAGGTGTTAGTGATTATGCTTATGGTTACGGATTAGAGATTAGGTGAGGCATAAGTGTAATGGTCAGCAGTAAAGAGTTAGGATGGGGGTTAGGGTAAGGGACAGGATTTAGTGTTAGGGTTAGGGTTTAGGCTCTAGAGATTAGGGCAGGAGGTTAGGAGTTGGGATTAGGGTTATGGTTAGAGTTAGGGTTCGGCTTAGGTTTGCAGTTAGGGTTAGGTTTTAGGGTGTGAGTTAGGGTTAGGGTTTAGGGTGAGGGTTAGGGTTATAATTAGGGCTAGGTTTAGAATTAGGGCGAGGGTTAGGGTTAGGATAGGGGTTAGGACTAGGGTTAGGGTTATTGTTTGGTTAGGGGTTAGGGTTAGGGACACGTCAGGGTCAGGGTACGGTTTTGGAAGAGGGTAAGAGATATATTTAGGGAGTGGGTTAGGGGTTAGTTTTAGGGTACGAGTTAGGGTACAGTTTGGGGTATGAGATAGGATTAGTATTAGAGGGTTAGGGTTAGGGTACAGGTTAAGGTCAGGAATAGGATTTGAGTACATTAAGTTAAGTTTAGGTTTAGAGGTTAGGGTTAGGGTTAGATTTAAGGTAGCGGTCGGGGTTAAGTGTTTAGAATAGGTTTAGGAGTTAGGGTGAGGGTTGGCAGGAAGGTTCAGTGAATGTTTTTGGTCTTGGGGTTTGTGTTTGGTTTTTGATTAGTGATAGTACTTGTTTAAGGGTTAGATTAACATTAGGCGTAAGTGGAGGGTGAGGCTTATGTCTGTGTATGGTTACAGTTTGGGTCTTGGCCTGTGCCTGCACTGGGACTCCTAGTATCTTGGGCAGTTTAGTTTTATGCACTCTATTTAGGTTTTGGGTTCACAGATAGCCTGACTCCACCAAGTCAGTGGCCTCCCCAGAGAATCAAAATACAGGCTTCTGCTGGGGTCAGAAAAGACTTGGCAGGCTTCTCCCGAGCTGAGCTAAGGAGAGGATTTGTGACTCTAAAGACTCTTTATTTGGATTTTCAGTTGCCTTTCTGATTTTATCTCTTGTGTGCACATGTTTCATCAATACTATCAATTATTATTTTAAAGTTTTACTTGAATTCCTCTTTGTAAACACAGTATGATATAGTTTCAGGTTTACCACATACTGATTCAACCCTTGGATACAATGCCTGGTACTGGTCACAGGTGCTCTCCACTATCCCCATCGCCTGATTCTCCATCCCCCCCACCTTCCTCTGGTATTTATTAGTTTATTCTCTGCAGTTAATAGTATGTTTTTTTATTTGCTTCTCTCATCCCCCCTCCACCCCTTTGCCAGTTTGTTTGGTTTCTTAAAATTCACATGTGAATGCAATTGTATGGTATTTGGTATATGTCTTCCTCTGACTGAGTTCATTTAGCATAAGTCCTTCCACTTCTCCCACGTCATTGTAAATGGCTTCACTTCATCCCTTCTGATGAACGAGTGATTTTGCAGTGGGTATATTTACCACATCGTCTCTGCCCATTCATCTGTCGATGGACATCTGAGCTGTATCCACAGTTTGGCTCTTGTTGATAATGCTGCTACAAACACTGGGCTGCGTGTCCCTCTTCGAATCTACTAAACAACTTCTGTATCCTTGGGGTAAATACTTAACTGTGTAATTTTGGAATCGTAGTGTTGCTCTATTTTTAACTTCCTTTTGTAAAATTTTTTTATGATAGTCACAAATAGAGAGGCAGAGACACAGGCAGAGGGAGAAGCAGGCTGCATGCACTGTGAGTCCGACGTGGGATTCGATCCCGGGTCTCCAGGATCGCGACATGGGCCAAAGGCAGGTGCCAAACCGCTGAGCCACCCAGGGATCCCCTATTTTCAACTTCTCGAGGACCCTCCACAGTGTTTTCCACAGTGGCTGCACCTGTTCGCCTGCCCACCAGGAGTGTAAGGGGCCTCCCTCATCTCCATAGCCTCAATGACACCTGTTGTTTCTACTGTTCTTAATATTAGCCATTATGATGGCTGTCAGGTGACATCTCATAGTGATTTTGGTTTGCATTTCCCTGCTGATGGGTGACGCTTAGTGTCTTTCCGTGTGTCCCATGGCCATCTGGATGTGTTGTCAGAGACAAAGTCCATTCATGTCTTCTGCCCATCTGCAGTTGGATAATTTGTGTTTAGGATGCTGAGATTTATTTTTCCTTTATGTATTTTGGATACTAAATCTTTATTGGATGTGTTGTTTACAAATATCTCCTCTCATTTTGTATGTTGCCTTTTAGGTTTGGTTGTTTCCTTCACTTTGCGGAAGCTTTTAAATTTGATGAAGTCCCAATAGTATTTTTGCTTTTGTTTCCCTCACCTCAGAGGCATATCTAGAAAGAAGATCCAGTGTCAAATGTCAAAGACGTTGCTGCCTATCTTTTCTTCTTTGTATGGTTTCAGGTCTCACATTTAGGTCTTTCATCCATTTTGAATTTATTTTATATATATATGGTGTAAGAAAGTGGTCCAGTTTCATTCTTCTGCATGTGGCTGCCTGGTTTTCCCAACAACATTTGTTCTTATCCTGGGCTCAGGGTTAGGGTTTGTTGAAGAGACTGTCTTTGTGCTTTGGATATTCCTTCCTGCCTCGTTGTAGATTAATGGATCATAGAGTTACAGGTTCGTATCTTGTTTCAGCTTTCCATTCTGTTCTATTGATCTAAGCGTCTCCTGTTGGGAGATTCTTGATTACTGATTCAATTTCTTTTTTTTTTTTTTGTACTGATTCAATTTCTTTTCTGGTTATCTGTTCAAGTTTCTTATTTCTTCCTTTTTCATTTTTGTTATGTTATATATTTCTAGGAATTGATCTATTTCTTCCAGGTTCTAGGTTGCTGGCATATAATTTTTCATAACGTTCTCTTATAATCGTTTATAATTCTCTAGTGTTGGTTGTTATATCTGTTTTCTCATTTGTGATTTTATTTGGGTCCTTTCTCATCTTTTTATCTTTTTGCATTTTTTAAAGATTTATTTATGGATTCATGAGAGACACAGAGAGGCAGAGGTATAGACACAGGGAAGTTGAAGCTCCATGCGGGGAGCCTGATGTGGGACTTGATTCCCCAGGACCTCGGGATCATGACCTGAGCCAAAGCACATGCTCAACCACTGAGGCACCCAGGTGCCCTGCTGATTCAATTACTTTGCTAGTTATGGGTCTGTTCACATTTTTTATTTCTTTCTATTTCAGTTGCTCATTTGCACATTTCTGGGGATTTGTCCATTTCTTCCAGGTCTCCCAGTATGTTAGCGTATAATCTTTCATACTATTCCCTTATAATTGTCTTATATTTCTGGTGTTGATTGTGATCTCTATTCTCTCATTTGTGATTTTATTTATTTAGGTCTTTTCTCTTTTCTCATTGATAAGGCTGGCTAGGGCTTGATCCATTTTCTTAATTATTTTGAAGAACCATCTTTTTGTTTTGTTATTCTATTCTACTGCTTTGTTGTTTCTGTATTGTTTATTTCTTCTCTCATCTTTATTTTCCCCCTCTTCTATTGGCTTTAGGCTTTGTTTGCTATTCCTTTTCCAGCTCCTTAAGATGTAGGGTTAGTCTGTGTATTGGAGACTTCTTCTTTCTTGAGGTAGGTCTGTATTGCTATGTACTTCCCTCTAAGGACTGCCTTTGCTACATCCCAGAGGTTTGGAGAAACATGTTTTCATTTTCATTTTTTAAATTTCCTCTTTAATTTCCTGGTTGCTCCATTCATTCTCTAGTAGGATGTTCATAATCTCCACGTATTTTTGGTCTGTCCAAATTTTTTCTTACAGTCGACTTCGAGTTTCATAACGTCGTAGTCCAAAAATGTACAGGGTGTGATATCAACCTTCTTGTACCTGTTGTACCTATTGAGGGCTGATTTGTGGGCCATGATATGATCTGTTCTGGAGAATGTCCCATGTACACCTGAAAGGAATGTGTATTCTGCTTTAGGTTGAAATGTTCATACTATATCTGTTGAGTGCCTGTGGTCCAGTGTGTCAAGGCTATTTTTCCCTTGTTGATTTTCTGTATAGATGATCGGTCCATTGCCATAAGTGGGTGTTAAAATCCCCTGTCATTGTATTACTATCAGTGAGTTCCTGTACGTTTGTTGTTAATTGGTTTCTATATTTAGGTACTCCCATGTTGGCAGCATAAATTTTTAGTTGTTTGAACTTTATTTAAAAATAAATTTATTTTTTATGGTGTTCAATTTACCAACAAACAGAATAACACCCAGTGCTCATCCCGGCAAGGGCCCCACTCAATGCCATTCACCCATTCACCCGCACCCCCCTTAAAGCATCCCTAGTTCCTTTCTCAGAGTTAGGAGTATTTATGTTCTGTCTCCCTTTCTGATATTTCCCACACATTTCTTCTCCATTCCCTTATATTCCCTTTCACTATTATTTATATTCTCCAAATGAATGAGAACATACACTGTTTGTACTTCTCCGATTGATTACTTTACTCAGCATAATACCCTCCAGTTTCATCCATGTTGAAGCACATGGTGGGTATTTGTCATTTCTAATGCCTAAATAATATTCCATTGTATACATAAACCTCGTCTTCTTTACACATTCATCTTTCAATGGACACCAAGGCTCCTTCCATAGTTTAGCTATTGTGGACATTCTGCTATAAACATCGGGGTGCCAGAGTTCCGGCATTTCCTTGCATCTGAGTCTTGGGGTAAATACCCAAAGGTGCAATTGCTGGGTCATCGGGCAAGTCAATTTTTATCTCTTTGAGGAACCTCCACTCAGTTTTCCAGAGTGGCTGCACCAGATCACATTCCCATCAACAGTGTAAGAGTCTACCCGTTTCTCCGCATCCTCTCCAACATTTGTGGTTTCCTGCCTTGTTAATTTTCCCCATGCTCACTGGTGTGAGGTGGTATCTCATTGTGGTTTTGATTTGTATTTCCCTGATGGCAAGTGATGCAGAGCATTTTTTCATGTGCATGTTGGCCATGTCAATGTCTTCTTCTGTGAGATTTCTATTCATGTCTTTTGCCCATTTCATGATTGGATTGTTTCCTTGGGTTTGAGTTTAAAACGTTCTTTATAGATCTTGGAAACTAGCCCTTTATCTGATAAGTCTTTTGCAAATATCTTCTCCATTCTTTAGGTTGTCTTTTAGTTCTGTTGACTGTATACTTTGCTGTGCAAAAGCTTCTTATCTTGATGAAGTCCCAATAGTTCATTTTTGCTTCTGTTTCTTTTGCCTTTGTAGATTTATCTTGCAAGAAGTTACTTTGGCCAAGTTCAAAAAGGGTGTTGCCTGTGTTTTCCTCAAGGATTTTGATGGACTCTTGTCTCACATTTAGATCTTTCATCCATTTTGAGTTTATCTTTGTTCATGGTGAAAGAGAGTGGTCTAGTTTCATTCTTCTGACTGTGGATGTCCATTTTCCCTGCACCATATATTGTAGAGACTGTCTTTCTTCCAATGGATAATCTTTCCTACTTTATCGAATATCAGTTGACCATGAAGTTCAGGGTCCACTTCTGGGTTCTCTATTCTGTTCCATTGATCCATGAGTCTGTTTTTGTGCCAGTACCACACTGTCTTGATTACCACAGCTTTGTGGTACAACCTGAAATCTGGCATTGTGATGCCCCCAGATATGGTTTTCTTTTTTAAAATTCCTCTGGCTATTCGGGGTCTTTCCTGATTCCAAACAAATATTAAAATAGTTTGTACTAACTCTCTGAAGAAAGTCCATGGTATTTTGATAGGGGTTGCATTAAACGTGTACATTGCCCTGGGTAACATTGACTTTTTCGCAATATTATTTCTGCCAATCCATGAGCATGGAATATTTTTCCATCTCTTTGTGTCTTCCTCAATTAGTTTCAGAAGCGTTCTATAGTGTTTATGGCTGAGATCCTTTACCTTCTTGGTTAGGTTTATTCCTAGGTATCATATGCTTTTGATTGCAATTGTAAATGAGATTGCCTCCTCAATTTCTCTTTCTTCAGCCTCATTGTTAGTGTATAGAAATGCCATTGATTTCTGGGCATTGATTTTGTATCCTGCCATGCTACCAAATTGCTGTATGAGTTGTAGCAATCTTGTGGGGGAGGGTTTTGGGTTTTCTAGGTAGAGTATCATGTGATCGGTGAAGCGGGAGAGTTTGACTTCTTCTTTGCCAATTTGAATGCCTTTATTTCTTTTTGTTCTCTGATTGCTGAGGCTAGGATTTCCAGTACTATGTTCAATAGCAGTGGTGAGAGTGGACATCCCTGTCTTGTTCCTGATCTTAGGGGAAATGCTCCCAGTGCTTTCACATTGAGAATGGTATTTGCTGTGGGCTTTTCGTAGATGGCTTTTAAGATGTCAAGGAACATTCCCTCTATCCCTACGCTCTGAAGTGTTTTGATCAGGAATGGATGCTGTATTTTGTCAAATGCTTTCTCTGCATCTAATGAGAGGATCATACGGTTCTTGGTTTTTCTCTTGCTGATATGATGAAATCACATCGATTGTTTTACGAGTGTTGAAGCAGCCTTGTGTCCCGGGGATAAATCCTACTATGTCATGGTGAATAATTTTCTTAATGTATTGTTGGATCCTATTGGCTAGGATCTTGTTGAGAATTTTTGCATCCATGTTCATCAGGGATATTGGTCTGTAATTCTCCTTTTTGGTGGGGTCTTTGTCTGGTTTTGGAATTAAGGTGATTCTGGCTTCATAGAATGAATTTGGAAGTACTCCATCTCTTTCTATATTTCCAAACAGCTTTAGTAGGATAGGTATGGTTTCTTCTTTAAACGTTTGATAGAATTCCCCTGGGAAGCCATCTGGCCCTGAACTTTTGTGTCTTGGGAGGTTTTGGATGACTGCTTCAATTTCCTCCCTGGTTATTGGCCTGTTTAGGTTTTCTATTTCTTTTCCAGTTTTGGTAGTTTCTGGCTTTCCAGGAAAGCGTTCATTTCTTCTAGATTGCCTAATTTATTGGCGTATAGCTGTTCATAATATGTTTTTAAAATCGTTTGTATTTCCTTGCTGTTGGGAGTGATCTCTCCTTTCTCATTCATGATTTTATTAATTGGAGTCTTCTCTCTCTTCTTTTTAATAAGACTGGCTAATGCTTTAGGAGTCTTATTCTTTCAAAGAACCAATTCCCGGTTCTGTTGATCTGTTCCACATTTCTTCCAGGTCTCGATTTCCTTGATATCTGCTCAAATTTTAATTAACTCTCTTCTTCTGTTGGGTGTAGGATCTATCTGCTGTGTTTCTCTAGCTCCTTTATGAGTAAGGTTAGCTTTTGTGTTTAGTTCTTTCCAGTTTTTGAATGGATGCTTGTATTGCGATGTATTTCCCTCTTAGGACTGCTTTTGCTGCATTCCAATGATTTTGAACGGTTGTATCTTCATGCTCATTAGTTTCCATGAATCTTTTTAATTTTTCCTTAATTTCCTATGGCCCTTTCATCTTTAGCAGGATGGTCCTTCACCTCCACGTGTTTGAGGTCCTTCCAAACTTCTTGTTATGATTTAGTTTTAATTTCAAGGCATAATTGTCTGAGAATATGCAGGGGACATCCCAATCTTTTGGTATCAGTTCAGACTCGATTTGTGACCCAGTATGTGGTCTATTCTGGAGAAAGTTCCATGTGCACTTGATATTGAAAAGAATGTGTATTCAGTTGAGTTTGGATGTAAAGTTCTGTAGATTTCTGTGAAATCCATTGGGTCCAGTGTATCATTTAAAGCTCTCATTTCTATGGAGATGTTGTGCTTAGAAGGCCTATCAAGTATAGAAAAGGCTAGACTGAGGTCACCAAGTATAAGTGTATTAATATCTAAGTATTTCTTCACTTTGGTTATTAATTGGTTTAAATTTTTGGGAGCTCCCACATTCTGGGCATATATGTAGAGGATTGTTATGTCCTCTTGTTGGATAGATCCTTTAAGTATGATGTAGTGTCCCTCTTCATCTCTCACTACAGTCTTCGGGGTAAATTTTAGTTTATCTGATATAAGGATGGCTACCCCTGCTTTCTTTTGAGGACCATTTAAATGGTAAATGGTTCTCCAACCTTTTATTTTCAGGCTGTAGGTGTCCTTCTGTCTAAAATGAGTCTCTTGTAGACAGCAAATAGATGGGTCCTGCTTTTTTATCCAGTCTGAAACCCTTCGCCTTTTGATGGGGTCATTAAGCCCGTTCACATTCAGAGTTACTATTGACAGATATGAATTTAGTGTCATCATGATATCTATTCAGTCCTTGTTTTGTGGATTGTTCCACTGAACTTCTTCTTAAAGGGGAATTTTAAGAGTCCCCCTTAAAACAGAGCTGGTTTGGAGGTCACATATTCTTTTAGTTGCTGCCTGTCTTGGAAGCTCTTTATCTCTCCTTCCATTTTGAATGAGAGCCTTGCTGGATAAAGTATTCTTGGTTGCATGTTCTTCTCATTGAGGACCCTGAATATATCCTGCCAGCCCTTTCTGGACTGCCAGTTCTCTGTGGAGTGGTCTGTAACCCTAATGCTCCTCCCCATAAAGGTCAGGGATTTCTTGTCTCTTGCTGCTTTAAGGATCTTCTCTTTATCTTTAGAATTTGCAAGCTTTACTATTAAATGTCGAGGTGTTGGACGGTTTTTATTGATTTTAGCGGGGGGAGGGATCTCTAGATTCCCTGGATCTGAATGCCTGTTTCCCTTCCCAGATTAGGAATGTTTTCAACTAGGATTTGTTCAAATACATATTCTGGCCCTCTGTCCCTTTTGGCGCCCTCGGGAAACCCAATTACAAGTAGGTTTTTCTTCCTCAGGCTGTCGTTTATTTCCCTTAATCTGTCTTCCTGGTCTTTTAATTGTCTGTCTCCTTTTGCTGAGTTTCCATCTTTGCCATCAACTTGTCTTCTATGTCACTCACTCGTTCTTCCACCTCCTTAACCCTCGTCGTTAGGACTTCTAGTTTGGATTGCATCTCATTCAATTGATTTTTAATTTCGGCCTGATTGGATCTAAATTCTGCAGTCATGAAGTCTCTTGAGTCCTTTATGCTTTTTTCTAGAGCCACCAGTAGCTGCATAAGTGCTTCTGAATCGGCTTTCTGACATTGAATTGTAATCCGTATTTTGTAACTCTTAGGAGAGAGGACTGTTTCTTTCTTTTGAGGTGAGGTTTTCCTTCTAGTCATTTTGCTCAGTGCAGAGTGGCCAAAAAAATTGTATTGGGAAAAGGAGAAAAAGAGAGAGAAAGAAGGAAAGAAAAGAGAAAAAGAGAAAAGGAAGAAAAAAAAGAAAAGAGAAAAAGAGAAAAGGAAGAAAAAAAAGAAAAGAGAAAGAAAGAAAGAAAGAAAGAAAGAAAGAAAGAAAGAAAGAAAGAAAGGAATAAAGGGTGGGGGATGCAAACAAATAAAAAAGAAAGAAGAAAAGAAAAGAAGAGAAGAGAAAAGAAAAAAGAAAAGAAAAGAGAAAACCACGAGGGAGTATCTTCTGATTCTGTTTACTTTAAGTCCGTTGACTTCCCCTGGAACTTGTCCGTCTAGCTCGTCTTCTGGGGGAGGGGCCTGTTGTGCTGATTTTCAGGTGTTACCTCTTGGGGGAGCTGCTGCCCTGTGCCTGGTGCAAGGCTCAGTGGGGGTTGTTTAACCCGTGAGGCCCCAGGAGGAACCTTCCCAGTGACGCCGGCAGTCTGGAGCCCTAGATTCAGCTCCCACATTAACTATGGAGCTCTCCCTCTGCAGGGCCTGGAGGTGCCAAGGTGGGGACGCTGATCTGCTCAGCTCTGGGCAGAAGTGTCCTAGCTTTCGTGGGCCTTCCCGGGGTCTGCCTGTCCCTGGGGAGGCCAGATCCTGGGCTGTGTCCTGGCAACCTGTGCTCCAGTGCCTGAACTGTTGGATTCCCCGTCCCGGCCACACAGCCGCCTCCACAGCGCCACCGCCCGAGCCCCTCTGAGCTGGTCCCAGAGCCCCGCAGCCCTCTCCACAGGGATCCTCTTCTTCTGCCGGAGCCCCCTCCGAGCTGCTCCTGGCCTCACAGCCCCCTCCATGCGGAGCCGCCGCCCGAGCCCCTCCGAGCTGCTCCGAGTCCAGCCGTGGGCCCTGCAGTCTTTTAGGGAGCTCGGCCGCGGGGTATGGTGCAGTCTCCTGGGTACGCAGGTGTCTGTTAGTGTTCCAGGGATCCTGAGTGCATCCCCACCATCCTGGCATCCTGCTCCAACTCCCTGCGGGTGCCTTTCCACCCAGGAATATTGGTGAAGCTCCTGCTTCTCCGGGACAGAGCTTTCCTGTCCTGGGGGCACTCGCCCAGGCCTTAGCCTGGCACCTCGTGGGGCCCCTCCACCTTGGATGCCTTTTGTTTCTTTATTTCTTTTTCCCCCTCTTCCTACCTTGATAGAATTGTGATCTCCTCTCACTGTAGCATTCCAGCTGGTCTCTCTTTTTAAAGAGAGATATTTTCAGGATGATGAAGATTATCTAGGTAATTTGGTGGGGACAGGTGATTTGGGGACCCTCCTCTTCCGCCATCTTGCCCCTCCCTCCACTTTCCTATTTCAAACAATGTCACAGAGACACAGGATAAAGCAGTGTGGTTCTCGGGCCCTGGCTGGCTCCGTTGGTTAAGCATCCGACTCCTGACTTCACCCTTGTTCTTGATCTCGGGGTCATGAATTCTAGCCCTGTGGTGAACTGTGGACGAGGCATGGAGCCTACTTAAACAAACCAAACCCACAGGGGTGTGGTTCTGGCATAAGCTGAAGGAGCAGAATAGAGAGCCTGGAAGAAAATGCACTCCGATACCGTCAACTGATTTTTCAAACTTAATTTAATTTAAACCCAATTCATTAAGAGTATAGTGTATTATACTTTCAGAGGTAGAATTCAGGGATTCACCAGTTGGAGATAACACCAGGGCTCATGACATCACGTGCCCTCCTTCATGCCCGTCTACCAGTTACCCTGTCCCTCCACTCCCCTCCCCTCCAGCAACCCTCAGTTTGTTTCCTGTGATTGAGTCTTTTTCCCCCATGTCTGTTTTCATCTTATTTGTTTTTCCTTCCCGTCACAGATGCCCATCTGCTTTGCTTCTTTAATTTCACCTATGAATGCAACCATACAGTAATTTTCTTTCCTGACTGACTTATTTCACTTAACATGATCCCTCTAGTTCTATCCACGTCATTGCAAATGGCAATATTTTCTTCTCTTTGATAGCTGAGTACCATCCCTATCATCTAACTATCTATCATCTATGACCATCATCTATCTTCCATCTTCTTTATCCATCATCCGCCTGAGGGCACCAAGGCTCCTCCCACAGTGTGGCTACTGTGGACCCGGCTGCTGTGGACATTGGGGTGCAGGTGTCCCCGAGTCTCATGCATCTGTATCTTCGGGGTGAGCTAAGGCCGTGCACATGCTGGTCACAGGGCGGCACTATTTGTAACTTCCTGAGGAGCCTCCACACTGTTTCCAGGGTGGCTGCACCAGCCTGCGGTCCCGCCCACAGAGGAAGAGGGTTGAGTGAGTTTTGCAGGACGTGGTTAAAGTCTGGTACACATTTCTTTTTGTGTCCTGTGGGCTCTAATCATTGTCCTTAAGTATTTCTGGGGAAGCCAGGTATTGGGCTCCGTTTCAGTGAGTCATTTCCGAAGCTCATAGGCCTCAGCTGTAGCCTGGAAGGAGGCAGGTGTGGCCCCGTGTATGGGGACGCTGCCTCTTGCATGGCCTCCTGCAGTGCCTGAGCGTCCTGCAGGAGGCGCCCGAGCCCAGGCCCTCCTCAAGGGCTGGGAAGGCTCAGTAGGCCTCGTCCACCTGCACTAACAGGAGCCCACCTGTGCTGGGGAGGCCTGAGGAGGACATGGGGACGCATCCACGCTGATGAGCCCCGGTCTCCTCAGGAACCACGGTGAGGCTTCAGGAAGATGTGGGCCCGCATCCACCCTGCAGGAACACCTGGGCTACTTCAGGACATGCAGGGAGGCTTCAGGAAGCTGTGGTGCCACGTCCACTCTGGCAGGAGCTCCCGGGCCGCTCAGGACATAAGTTGAGGCTTCTGGAAGGTGGGGGCCGCATCCACGGTGTCAGGAGCCCTGGCCTACTCAGAACCCACAGTGACGTTATGGGAGGACATGGGGCCACGCCCACACCACAACGCTGACGTCTTCAGAACCCCCGGTGTAGACTTTGGGAAATATGGGGATGCTTCCATGCAGACAGAAGACCCCAGCCTTGTCAGGGCCTGTGGTGAGGCGTAAGAAAGATGTGGGTGCCGAATCCACACTGACAGGAGTCTCTGGCCTCCTCAGGACCTGCCCTTTGGCTTCGGGATATATGGGGCTGTGTTTATGCTGACAGGAGCCCACAGCCTCCTCAGGACCCGCGGTGAGTTTTCTGGGGGCCATGGGGCCATGTCCAGGCTTACAGGAGCCCTTGGCCTCCTGAGGACCTGCTGTGAGGCTTCCAGAGGATGTGAGGCATAGTCCACAGTGACAGGAGAGTCGGCGTCCTCAGGACCTGCTATGACTCAGGAACACGTGGGGCCACGTCCACACTCACAGGATCCTGGCTTCCGCAGGACCCCCTGGAGGACTCTGGAGGCGCCATTGGGGGCCACGTCCACATCAGAAGGGACTCCTCAGAACCACAGGGTAAGTGAATTGGTAGAATGAGTGGTAGGGTCAGTGTAGGGGAGGCAGTTGGTGGTTAAGTTAGGTTAGATGTTAGGGTTTAGTGATTATGCTTATGGTTACGGATTAGAGGATAGCGTGTGGGATAAGGGTAAGGGTGAGTGGTTAGGAGTTGGATGGGGGTTAGGGATTAATGAAAGGGGTTAGGGTTAGTGTTAGGGACAGGATTTAGAGTTAGGGTTAGGGTTTAGGCTTAGGGATTAGGGCAGGATGTTAGGAGTTGGGGTTAGGGTTATGGTTAGTGTTAGGGTTGTGATTAGGTTTGCAGTTAGGGTTAGGTGTTTGGACGTGAGTTAGGGTTAGTTGTTAGGGTTAGGGTTTAGGGTTAAAGTTAGGGCTAGGTTTAGAGTTAGGGTGAGCGGGAGGGTTAGGATAGGGGTTAGGATTAGGGTTAGTGTTTGGTTAGGGGTGATGGCCAGGTCAGGGTCAGGGTAGGGTCAGTGTACGGTTTTGGAAAAGGGGAAGAGATAGGGTTAGGCAGTGGGTTAGGGGTTAGTTTTAGGGTAGGGGTTAGGGTACAGTTTGGGGTATGAGATAGGGTTAGTATTAGAGGGTTAGGGTTAGGGTACAGGAAAAGGTTAAGAATAGGATTTGAATACATTAAGTTAAGGTTAGGGTTAGAGTTTAGGGTTAGGGTTAGATTTCAGGTATGGGTCAGGGTTAAGGAAACCTAAGAATAGGTTTAGGAGTTAGGGTGAGGCTTGGTAGGTAGGTTCAGTGAATGTGTTTCGGTCTTGGGGTTTGTGTTTGGTTTTTGATTAGTGATAGGTCTTGTTTAAGGTTTAGGTTAACATTAGGCTTAAGTGTAGGGTTAGGGATATGTCTGTGTATGGTTAGAGTTTGGGTCTTGGCCTGTGCATGCACGGGGACTCCTAGTATCTTGGGCAGTTTAGTTTTATGCACACTATTTAGGTTTTGGGTTCAAAGATAGCTTGACTCCAACAAGTCAGTGGTCTCCCCAGAGAATGAAAATCCAGGCTTCTGCTGGGGTCAGAAAAGACATGGCAGGCTTCTCCCGAGCTGAGCTAAGGAGGGGATTTGTGGCTCTAAATACTCTTTATTTGGATTTTCAGTTGCCTTTCTGATTTTATCTCTTGTGCGCACATGTTTCTTCGATACTAACAATTATTATTTTAAACTTTTATTGAATTCCTGTTTGTAAACACAGTATGATATATTTTCAGGTTTGCCACATACTGATTCAACCCTTGGATGCAACGCCTGGTACTGGTCACAGGTGCCCTCCACTATTCCCATCGCCTGATTCCCCATCCCCCCCCACCTTCCTCTGGTATCTATTAGTTTATTCTCTGTGGTTAAGAGTGAGTTTCTTGGTTTGCTTCTCTCATCCCACCCCATCGATCCCCTTTCTCAGTTTGTTTGGTTTCTTAAAATACACATGTGAATGCAATTGTATGGTATTTGGTATCTGTCTTTCTCTGACTGACTGAGTTCATTGAACATAAGTCCATTACAATTCTCCCACGTCATTGTAAATGGCTTCATTTCATCCCTTGTGATGACCAAGTGATGTCGCAGTGTGTATATTTACCACATCGTCTCTGCCCATTCATCTGTCGATGGACATCTGGGCTATATCCACAGTTTGGCTATTGTTGATAACGCCGCTACAAACTCTAGGCTGCATGTCCCTCTTTGAATCTAAGAGACTACTTTTATATCCTTGGGATAAATACCTAGCTGTGCAATTTTGGAATCATAGGGTACTTGTACTTTTAACTTCTTGAGGACCCTCCACGCTGTTTTCCACAGTAGCTGCACCTGTTCACATGACCACGAGGAGTGTAAGGGGGCTCCCCCTTCTCCATAGCCTCACCAACACCTGTTGTTTCTTGTGTTGTTTATTTTAGCCATTCTGTCGGCTGTCAGGTGACATCTCATTGTGGTTTTGGTTTGCATTTCCCTGATGATGGGTGATGCTGAGTGTCTGTCCGTGTGTCTGGTGGCCATCTGGATGTCTTGACAGAGACAAAGTCCATTCATGTCTTCTGCCCATCTGCAGTTGTATAATTTTTGTTTAGGATGCTGAGATTTATATTTGCTTTACGTATTTTGCATACTAACTCTTTATTGGATGTGTTGCTTACAAATATCTCCTCTCATTTTGTATGTTGCATTTTAGCGTTGCTTGTTTCCTTCACTTTGCAGAAGCTTATCAATTTGATGAACTCCCAATAGGAATTTTGCTTTTGTTTCACTCGCCTCAGATGCATATTTGGAAAGAAGATCCAATGGCCAATGTCAAAGATGTTGCTGCCTATCTTTTCTTCTTTGTATGGTTTCAGGTCTCACATTTAGGTCTTTCATCCATTTTGAATTTATTTTTTATATATATGGTGTAAGAAAGTTGTCCAGTATCCTTCTTCTGCATTTGGCTGCCTGGTTTTCCCAACACCATTTGTTCTTATCCTGGGGTCAGGGTTAGGGTTTATTGAAGAGACTGTCCTTGTGCCACTGGATATTCCTTCCTGCCTTGTTGTCGATTAATGGATCATAGTGTTACAGGTTTGTATCTTGTTTCGGCTTTCCATTCTATTCTATTGATATAAGCGTCTCCTGTTGGGAGATTCTTAATTGCTGATTCAATTTCTCTGCTGGTTATCTGTGTGTTCAAGTTTCTTATTTCTTCCTTTTTCATTTTTGCTATGTTATATATTTCTAGTAATTGATCTATTTCTTCCAGGTTCGGGGTTGCTGACATATAATTTTTCATAATGTTCTATTATAAACGTTTGTATTTCTGGTGTTGGTTGTTATTTCTCTTTTCTCATTTGTGATTTTATTTGGGTCCTTTCTCATCTTTATATCTTTTTCTTTTTTAAAGATTTATTTATGTATTCATGGGAGATGCAGAGAGGCAGAGGTATAGGCAGAGGGAAAATGGGGCTCCATGTGGGCAGCCTGATGTGGGACTTGATGCCCCAGGATCCTGGGATCGTGACCTGAGCCAAAGCAGATGCTCAACCACTGAGGCACCCAGGTGCCTTGCTGATTCAATTCCTTTGCTAGTTATGGGTCTGTTCACATTTCTATTTCTTCCTATTTCTGTTTTGATTGTTTGCACATTTCTAGGGATCTCTCCAATTCTTCCTGGTCTCCCAGTTTGTTAGCGTATAATCTTTCATACTATTCCCTTATAATTGTCTTATTTTTCTGGTGTTGATTGCGATCTCTCTTCTCTCATTTGTGACTTTATTTATATAGGTCTTTTCTCTTTTCTCATTGGTAAGGCTGGCTAGGGCTTTGTCTATTTTACTAATTATTTTGAAGAACCAGCTCTTAGTTTCGTTATTCCATTCTACTTTGTTGTTTCTGCATTGTTTATTTCTTCTCTCATCTTTATTTTTTCCCTTCTACTGTAGGCTTCAGGGTATGTTTGCTATTCCTTTTCCAGCTCCTTTAGGTGTCGGGTTAGGTTGTGTATTGGAGACTTCTTGTTTCTTGAGGTAGGCCTGTATTGCTATGTACTTCCCTCTAAGGACTGCCTTTGCTACATCCCAGAGGTTTTGAGAAACATGTTTTCATTTTCATTTGTTTTAATTTCCTATTTAATTTCTTGGTTGCTCCATTCATTCTCTAGTAGGATGTTCATAATCTCCATGGATTTTTGGTCTGTCCAATTTTTTTTCTTACTGTCGACTTCAAGTTTCCTAACGTCGTGGTCCAAAAATGTACAGGGTGTGATATCAACCTTCTTGTACCTGTTGTACCTGTTGAGGGCTGATTTGTGGGCCATGATATGATCTGTTCTGTAGAATGTCCCATGTGCAGTTTAAAGGAATGTGTAGGGATCCCTGGGTGATGCAGCAGTTTAGTGCCTGCCTTTGGCCCATGTTGCAATCCTGGAGACCCGGGATCCAATCCTCCGTCGGCCTCCCGCTGAATGGAGCCTGCTTCTCCTTCTGCCAATGTCTGTGCCCCTCTCTCACTCTCTCTCTCTCTGTGACTATCATAAATAATAAAAAAAGGAAGGAATGTGTATTCTGCTTTAGGATGAAATGTTCAGACTATATCTGTTGAGTCCCTGTGGTCCAGTGTCAAGGCTATTGTTCCCCCGTTGATTTTCTGTATAGACGATCGGTCCATTGCCATAAGTGAGTGTTAAAATCCCCTGTCACTGTATTATTATCAGTGAGTTCCTGTACGTTTGCTGTTAATTGGTTTCTATATTTAGGTACTCCCATGTTGGCAGCATAAATATTTAGTTGTTTGATCTTGATAGAGAGTCTTTTTAATTATGAAATAATGCCCTTCTTCATCTCTTCTTATACTATTTGTTCTTTCTTTTTTGAAATTTAAATATTTTATTTATTTATTCATGAAAATACACAGAGAAGCAGAGGCAAAACATAGGCAGAGGGAAAGGCAGGCTCCACAAAGGGAGGCCGATGTGGGACTCGATACTGGGATCCCAGGATCACCCCTGAGCCGAAGGCAGATGCTCAACCACTGAGCCAACAGGTGTCCCCCAGGGGTAGGTTTCAAATCTCCTTTGTCTGATATAAGTATGGGTCCTCCAGCTTTCTTTTGATATCCATTAGCATGATAGATGACTTTCCATCCCCTGACTTTCAATCTCCTGGTATCTATAAGACTAATGTGAGCATCTTGTAGGCAAAATACAGATGGATCTTGTTTTTTTAATAATGATTTTATTTATGAGAGAGAGAGAGAGACAGAGACAGAGAGAGAGACAGAGAGGCAGGCAGAAAATTAGGCAGAGAGAGAAGCAGGCTCCCCACCAGGAGCAGAATATGCGACTCGATCCCAGACTCCAGGAACACACCCTGAGTCAAAGGTAGAGGCTCAACCCCTGAGCCACCGAGGCATCCCGGATCCTGTTTTTAAGCCACTCTGATACCCTATATCTTTTGATTGGAGCATTTAGTCTATCAGCATTCAGAGTGATTATTCAAAGATATGAACTTTTTGCCTTTGTGTTTCCGGAAGAGTTGGTGTTTCCGGTGACGTTCTCTGGTTCTTTCTTGTCTTTGTTTCTTTTGGTCTCTTTTTTCCCCCACTAGAAGAGTCCCTCTTAAAATTCCTTACTGGACTGGTTAAGTGGTCATGAACTCCTTTTTATGTTGCCTGTCTAGGAAAATCTTTATCTCTCCTTCTCTCCTGAATGACACCCTTGCTGAAGAAAGAATTCATAAAAATTGGACTCCAATAAAAAGAAATTTAAAAACATAAAATAACTTCTTTCTAATATGATTGAGGACAATGGCATGTAGGAGGAAAACCAGAAGCACAAAGAGAAGAGGAGAGATTTCACCCTCTGTAGCCTTCACAGGGACCTGGTGTACTTTCCTAGGAGGTGCCCCCTGTCCATAGGATGCTTCCATCCTCTCTGTGCTCCTTGTTGGAACCCAGCAGGCACATCTCCGTGCCTCCAGCACGTCTGCAGTCATGGTTTATAGCGTCTTCCATGAATCCTATTGGGGATCACAGCGACTTGTATGTAACCATCTGGCTGCTGTTTGACAACATTGGGGGCATTCCTTTTGTTGGTTTTGGGGTGAGTGTGTCTCTATCACATGCAGCTATCACGTGCAGCTATTGGATCCTATGGCTGGGTAACCCAAAACCCCGAAATGGTTGGCAAAACCTCATTTCTGGTGCTGGCACTGGGTGGCTAGCTGGGCTCTCCTGTCCACCCCGGGGCTCGCTCATGCAGTGTCTTTCCGCTGGAGGGTCAGCTGAGCTGGAAGGTCCGGCTCGGACACATTCCCATGTCCGGCAGTGGGTCCTGCCAAGCGCTTGCTGCTTCTATTCTCCCCAATGCCTCTCCAGCAGGGAGCCAGACATTCGGGTCACACTTGCGGGGAGCTCCTGAGGAGCCGGCTGCCCATGGCGGGGAGCCATGTGGCTGCCTGTATGTGGGAGTCAGGGTGGGTATGGGGCTGGGGTTGTCGGTCCCCTGTCCTGACTGGCCTTCAGGCCGAGCCCCATTCTCACACACCCCCTACTCACTCGGGCAAGGAGGGTGCCCTCCACACGTTGGTATGAGAGATCCAGCACCACAAGGTGTGCATGGTGGGTCCACCTGGTGAGGGTGGCCCAGGTGCATGAGCTGTAAGTGTGGGAACCAGGAAATTTAACAAAAATCCCTTACCCCTGGACAAACAGAGCAGGGCTCATTCCATTTTGTGCTACCCCCGCCACCTCCCCTATGACCCCCAAATGGCCTACTTATGGCTTAAGGCGCTGCCCCACCCTAGTCAGGCCTCTGGGCACACCCTAATTGGAAATAGGCTCATAACAATGTAACCCTGCCTTGTCCCCGACAAAATCATGCACCAATTCTGACCAAAGTAATAGACCAGCTCAAGTGGATACTATAGGGTAAGATGTAATTCAGTCGGCCAACCACATGTGGACCGACATGACTGTGCAACTTTCTGCGTATCCCATGGTCCACTGGTCCACGAGCTGCCTCGCCTCTTAATCTCAGGGTCCAAGTCCCTGCTCCAATGATCTGGTGCACTTGGACCCAAGCTCCAGCTTGTAAAGAGACCCTCAGGAGTTTCATCGGTGTCGGCTCCTTGGTGGTTTCTCGGATTCACAATCTTGGGCACAGCACAAGGGCCTGCTGTCCTGATATCACTTCCACGGCCACGCTGACCACCCCGCAGGCCCTCTGTGCCCAAGGCACCCAGGCACGGAGATGCGGGGAGGGGAGGAAGTGCCCTCGAACCCGGCCAGGCCCGGCCCCCTGGACAGAGGGAGAAGTGACCTCTCAGGTCACTTTGCACAGACCCTGGTGACCTGAGGCTCCCTGGCTGTCACTCTGTCCCACCCATTCTGGCGCACAGGGCACAGGCTGAGTCCCAGTAAAGTCTGTGAGGCCTGACCCTGGCGTCCGGCCACCCCTGGATGGCACGTGGGACGTCAGCTGTGTGTGCCTAGCAGCGCCCCTGCATGGGGTGGTTGGGGCCTCGGTGGTGCCCCCTCCTCCTCTCTGGGTGTGTCTCCACTCCCTATACTCAGAGTTCTGGGAAACACAGAAACAGGCTGGCTGTGCATTTTCACACCACAACACTTTATTGACTTTCTACAGTAAACGGGCTCAGAGCCGTGGGTGCGTGCCTTCACCTGGGGAAGGAGACCTTTTTGTCTTTAGGGGAGGGCAAGAATCACACGGGGTGGGGGGGTGAGTGCTGGAGTCCCCCACCTGGAAGCATGTGTGGACTCTGGTTGGGGGCGTGTGTCCTGAGGCTTCAGCCTCAGTGACGGTTCTGAGGACAGCAGAGCTGACCTGGAACTGCAGCACATGGGCTCCTGTGCTGGGTCCCTGCAGGGCAGCTGGACCCCGGCCTTGGGACCCCTGGGGCCCCAACACCTGTAGCAGCCTGCCTCCTGGTGTGGGTATAGGTGGGGCCCACCGGCCTACCCCTGCTCTCCCTACCCTGGGGGGTACCAGGATCCCCTGGTCTGCCCTAGGTCAGCGACCTGGATCTGTGGGGCTCGCCCAGTGCCCAGGAGGCCACATTCAACTGTGAGAAGGCTCGCTCAGCCCGGGGCCAGAATCCAGGGCTGGCGACAGCCATGGGGGGGCTGGATCTCATTAATCTTTGTGTTGGGCCTCGTGGGTGCTCAAATCAACCCAGCTCCCCAGAGCCTGGTGCCCAGTCAGCCCAGGTCCCTCTAGGTTAGGGGCTGGTGTCCTGTGCAGGGTGTGCCACGCTCCAGGAGGGACAGTGGGTGAAGGCAGGGCACAATGGGTCCTCTGCACCACTCACCAGCACACACCGTGTCGGGGGCTCCCTGTCTTCCCTCCACCCTGCAACCCCTGGGTACTTTATGGGACACCCAGTCTTCTGATGGGAGTAGGGTATCCATAGAACCCCGGGGAGGCTGAGCATGTCCCACAGGGGGCAGCTGCACCGGGTCCTTGCTCAGGGCCATTGGTGTGGGGGTGGGTGGTGTGGGGGCATGCGTATGATGGTGGTGGAGTTGGGGACTGGTGTAGGGGGGATAGTGTTGAGGTATAGTGTGGGTGGGGATTGTGTGGGGCTTTGTGTGTGTGAGGGGGATGGTGTAGGGGCAAGGCCATGGGGGATGATGATGTAGGGGGATGATGTGTTTCTGGGAAATGGGGGGATGGGGTGAGGGGCTGGCAGACACACGGCAAACCCTTTCTCTAAGATGCATGGGGAGACGTCTACAGATAAAGGCGACCCCAGTCTGGGGTTTTCTGTGACACCTGCTCCTGGGTCCCCGTGTGGTCAGTGCAGGGCCCTGGCTGGACTGGGGGCAATATCTTGGGTCATCATACTATGTATGTTTACAAATTGCAAATTGTCTCAAATTAAATGCATAGAATTTAGAAATATTTAAAGCACCGAGAGGGGGTATCACCCTGACCCATCCGACCCTCATCGGATCGATGTGTGTCCTCCTCCAGTCACAGCCATACACCCAGCCCCCAGGTCCCCTTACTGCCCTCCATGGCCCGCAACCCCGCCCCCTGCTTTTCAGAGGGCTGTCCCTCACATCTTTGGGGTTCAGCTCACATGGCAACCCCTGGAGGCCCCATCCTAGTGGCCTCCTCATCCCTGAGAACCCGGGGGAGGGGGCACGGGGTTCATCCCCAGCACCTTACCATGCAGCTGTGTGTTGCTGGTGCTGTTCTTCTCCCGGCCTTGGAAGCCCTGTGTTCCCGACCCAGAAGCCCCTGGTCCTCCCCCGGAGCCCGATCCCCCCTGGCCCCTCAGCCTCACCCTACCCTGTAGTAGTACCAAAACATGATGTGACTGCTGAATGTCCTGTTGACGTCCAGGTCTACCTGCGTGATGTCCTAGGAGGAGACCAGGGCCTCCTCCTTCATTTCCTGTGGGAAAACCGGGGAGGAGGAGCAGGCATCAGTGATACAGACCCTGACCTGTCACGAGCTGCTTTGGTGGTCAGGGAGCCCTGGGGCAACCATGGGAGTGTGTCCTGCAGAAACCTCCTTCCTTCCTCTGGGAGGCTGGGGATGGCGGGAGTGCCCACCATGCCCGTGGAACTGCGTGAGGGCCTGTGCCCAGCTGTAGTGGGCGGGGTGGTGACTGAGGGACAGCCTGGGTTGGAGGGCATAGGGGTTCAGCTCAGGTGGGAGGGGACATGGGATGTTGTGCCCAAGATTGCGAATCTGAGAAACCACTACGGAGTTGACACCAATGCAAACACATGAGGGTTGATTTCCAAACTCGAGCTTGTGTTCAAGTACACCCGAACCCAACACAGTGGAACAGGGACCTGGACCCCGAGTTGGGTTTTAGCTTTGTTTTAAGGGCTTGTCTCACGGACCTCCAGAAGGGCTGGAACAATTCCTCAAGTTCTGTTTACATTTTGATATGGGGCCTTCAAGGGCATTGACCTCTGTTCTCATTCTAATAGGCGCTTCCAGCCCTTGGCGTGGGCTCAGTTCTTATTCTATTGTGGGGCTTTCCAGGGCAATAAGCTGTAAACTTTTGTTTTTTTCCTGCAACTGAAGTAATGTAAATTTCAGCTCTTCTTCACAGGGTCCTGGGATGGCTTGATGTTTTCGAACGCTGAACTTAAAGTGGAAAGGCCTTCATTTTCTCGGCCTCCTTGCGTCCATTCCCATCCTAGCTAGCTCCTACCCCCTTCCCAGGAGCTCCTAAGAGAGCAATTGCAAATGACCTCAGCCTGGCAGCGTGTGTTGGGGGACAGGCCCTGGGATTTGGAATCAGGAAGACCTGGCTCCTGGGCATCCCAGTTCTGCAGCAGGATTCGATGCTGCAGACTCTTACTCCCTGAGGCTATCTTAACTACTGACTTTGTACATAGAAAAGCTGTCCTTTGTCTTTATAAGATGAAGAGCGAGTCAAAGTGTTTTTTCTCTGCATTTCTGATTGCTCAGATTCCAATCTGAGACGTATTTCCTGTGAATAAGGATAATTTACTATCCATAGTACTATGCTTAAAATATTCTGACACAAGTAAATCAGAGGGATGAGGGAATGTCTTCTCTTTCTTCACAGCTCAGTCACTCATCAGGAAATGCATCTTTATGGATTTGGAAAGAACTGAGAGACATTATTACCAATGGTCCTATTATTATCTGAAGGATTCTTCCCTGAGATTCTTCCCCTTTTTCAACTGACACTGAAACACTGTGAACTCTCTGGAAGACAAATGTCAGGGAAATAAATGTTATACATTGCTAATTTTAAACGCACTTGCAATATGGTGTCTATTATACTAGAATTATTTTTATCTGATTTTTGCTATTTATTATCCGTTCCTGCTTTTCAGGTTGAGGAGGCATTATACGTGTTCCTAAGTGTTTTTCTTTCCTTCTGATCTAAAATTCTTACTTTGTTCCCATGGAAGGAACTGTTTAAGAATAAGGCAAAAGTAATTCAACGATTCTTAAAATGTCTTCACACTTGGAGCCTGATTCATTTTGGTCAATTTTCAAAATAAATCTTATTTATTAGGAAAAAAACAAAGATTTATAGGGAAACTGAGAAGATAGTACAGAGCATTTGCATGCACTTGCACTCAATTTCTCCAATTATTGATATCTTATATTAGTATGGTACAAATATTAGCTAATGAATCAATATTAAAATATTTGCATTAACCAAAGATCATACTTTATTCAGATTTCCTTAGTTTTTGCTAAGTTACCACCCCTCATATGACATTCCATTTGTCCTCCTGTTTTCTTAGGCTCCTCTGGATTGTGACAGTCTTTTAGCCTTTCCTTGATTTGTTGAACTGGAACACTTTGAGAAGTAGATTATTTTGTAAAATTTCCCTCAGTTGGGACATGTCTGTTGTTTATATCATGATTTAAATATCTGTAGATTATATACAGAGATATACTGCCATTTTCATTATATCATACAAAAAATAGATACTATCTACATGATTTATCAGTCTTGGCCTCGTTCTGGTCATCTTGCTGAAGTAGGGTTTGTCAGCTTTCTCCGTAGTAAACTGATTATTATTATTATTATTATTATTATTATTATTATTATTATCATTATATTATCATTATTATTTTAAGCTTTTCATAATATATTTTGTAGAAGGAAGTTACTATGTGTATTGCACACATAAGAGTGGGAAGCTATGCTCATGAACTTGATGGTGGAATGTCTGCACAAATTGTTTGAAATTCTTCTACATGGGAGATTTCTCTTCCCTCTAGGTTTGTTTGATTGTTTTTTTCAAAGATATTATTTATTTATTTGAGAGAGTGAGGAGAGAAAAAGCATGAGCGAGCGGGACAGAGGGAGAGAGAGAAGCAGGTTCCCAGCTGAACAGGGAGCCTACCTTGGGACCTGGATCATGATCCAAGCCTAAGTCAGAAGCTTAACTGACTGAGCAACCCAGGTGCCACTCTTTGTTTCTTTCTTTTTTTAATAATAAATTGACTTTTTATTAGTGTTCTATTTGCCAGCATACAGAATAACACCCAGTTCTCATCCCGTCAAGTGTTCCCCTCAGTGTCCGTCACCCATTCACCCCCACCCACCGCCCAATTCCCCTTCAATCACCCCTAGCACTTTTCCCAGAGTTAGGAGTCTTTATGTTATGTCTCCCTTTCTGATATTTCCCACTCATTTCTTCTCCCTTCCCTTATATTCCCTTTCACTATTATCTATATTCCCCAAATGAATGAGAACATACAATGTTTGTCCTTCTCCGATTGAGTTACTTCACTCAGTATAATACCTTCCATTTCCATCCACTTTGAAGCAAATGGTGGGTATTTGTCGTTTCTAATGGCTGAGCAAGGCCCACCTTTTCTCTCTCTTCATCTTCTGAGTCTCCTATTATATGAATGTTATTGTTTTAATAAGTGGCTGAGTTCCCCAAATCTGCCTCTATGGTCCATAACGTTTCTTGTTTTTAAAGCTTCCACTTGGGACTGCATCTCAGTTATAGCATTTTTAATGTTGGCCTGACTAGATTTTAGTTCTTTTATTTCTACAGTAAGGGATTCTCTAGTTTTCTTCTGTGCTCTTTTTCCAGACCAGCTGCTATCTTTATAATCATTGTTTTAAACTGTAGTTAGATATCATATATGTGTATTGATAAACTTCCTGCCTGTGAGTACTACCTCATGTTATTTTATGGAGGAGAATTTCTCCATCTCATTATTTATTCCAGAAAAGAAAGAAGGAAGAAAAAGAAAAACCAAGACAAACAATAACAACTGCCCTCCCCCCCCAAAAAAAACCCAGATTATTTTGGCCTGCTGATTAAAAGATTCTAAATCCCAAAATAAGAAACACAATTAAAGTACCATGAAAGTAAAAATAAGAAATATATAAGGTACATACATAAAAGTTAAAATAAGGCAATTAATAAAATAGAATCAAAGAAAATAAATGAAAAAGAGCACAAACTACAATGGAATCTAGACTCTACTTTCGAGGCAGAGCTGAAGCTCTGCAGCCTCTCTGGTCTGACAAATTGGTAGCATCAAATGGTCTGTGTTGGGTCTGGGCATGGGCCTTGGCGCTGATTGTCAGGTGCACATCTGCCTGGGAGTTGCACCTGTGGGGGGTCAGAGGCGGGGTGGGCGTCAGCGCCTCTGGGCTCCAGCAGGTGGCGCTGTGCTGCTCCCTGAGACCAGGCCCTGATGGGCGGGATGGGAGTGGGGTCTCTAGGTCCTCTGGCTCTGGGGCTGAGCATCCTGCCCCCCAGTCTCCTGGGGCCTCCACAGAAGAGCTCCCAAGCCTCCAGGTCTCCGCCGCTTCTCTCAGAACCCTGTGTTCACTCTACCTGCGTCCGAGCTTCTTTTGGTTTTGTTTTTGCATCTCAGACTGTTGTGCCCAAGATTGCGAATCCGAGAAACCACCGAGAAGCTGACACTGATGCAAACACACGAGGGTTTATTTACAAGCTCGAGCTTGTGTCCATGTATACCCAACACAGTGGAGCAGGGACTTGGACCCCGAGGTGGGTTTTAGCTTCGTTTTAAGGGCTGGTCTCAGGGAACTCCCGAAGGGCTGGAGCAATTCCTCAAGTTCTGTTTACATTTTGATATGGGGCCTTCAAGGGCATTGAGATCTGTTCTAATAGGGGCTTCCTGCCCTTGGCCTGGGCTCAGTTTTTATTCTATTGTGGGGCTTTCTGTGTCCTGACAATGAGCACTCAGGAAGGAAATGACGGATGTGACTCCTTTCTCAGGAGTATCACAGAGAATAAATAATGAGACTGAACCAAAGGAGCAGAAGACTTGTGCACTGAGCCATACCAGGCTCTGGGAGGCCATCTTGGGCTCGTGGTTTGGGAGCCTCATCTTGTGAAAATGTCCGCAGTTCCTGAAGCCACCCTCTATTTCAATGTCATTCCTGTCAAATCATGGTGGCAGATCCTATAAATAGGAAAAAAAAATACCCATAACATCCATCCGCCCCCACAAATGACCCCGGAGAGCAAATCAGTATTGGAGAAGCAGGACAGAGTGGGACGCAGCACTTTCCTATTTCAAACGATGTCACAGAGACACAGGATAAAGCAGTGTTGTCCTCGGGACCCCGCCTGGCTCCGTCTGTTAAGCATCCGACTCCTGACCTCACTTCTGGTCCTGATCTCGGGGTCGTTATTTCTAGCCCTGGGCTGGTCCATGGACGAGGCCTGATGCCTACTTAAACAAACCAGACCCATGAGGGTTGGTCCCAGCATAAGCTGAAGGAGCAGAACCGAGAGTCCAGAAGGAAACGTGCTCTGATACAACTGATTTTTTAACTTAATTTAATTTAAACCCAATTAATTAACATATAGTGTATTATACTTTCAGAGGAAGAATTCAGAGATTCACCAGTTGGAGAAAACCGCAGTGCTCGTGACACCACGTGCCCTCCTTCATGCCAGTCCCCTGTTATCCTCTCCCCTGTCCCCTCCCTTGCAGCAACACTCAGTTTGTTTCCTATAATTAAGAGTCTGTATTTCCTGCATCTGTTTTCATCTTATTTGTTTTTCCTTCCCTTCACAGATGTTCATCTGCTTTGCTTCTTTAATTCCACCTATGAATGACACCACACGGTCATTCTCTTTTCCGACAGATCTATTTCACTTAAGATGATCCCTCTACTTCTATCCACGTCATTGCAAATGGCAAGATTTCCTGCTCTTTGATAGGTGAGTACCATTCCGCTCTCTATGGCCATCATCTATCTCCCATCCTCTTTATCCATCATCTGCCAGAGGGCACCGAGGGTCCTCCCATATTGTGGCTACTGTGGACCTGGCTGCTGTGGACATTGTGGTGCAGTTGTCCCACGTCTCACTGCATCTGTATCTTCGGAGTGAGCTCCAGGCTTTACACATGCTGGTCGCAGGTCGGCTCTATTTGTAACTTCCGGAGGAGCCTCCACACTGTTTCCATGGTGTCTGCACCAGCCCGTGGTCCCGCCCATAGAGGAAGAGGGTTGAGTGAGTTTTACAGGACGTGGTAAAAGTCTGGTCCACATTTCATTTTGCGTCCTTTGGGCTCCAATTACTTCTCTTTAAGTATTTTTGGGGAAGCTGTGTGTTGGGCTCCTTTTCAGTCACACGTTTCCGAATCTAACAGGCCACAGATGGAGCCTGGAAGGAGGCAGAGGTGGGCCCCGGGATGGGCACGTGCCTCTTTCACAGCCTCCTAGAGCGCCTGAGGATCCCGCAGGGGGCGCCCAAGCCCATGCACCGCCCAAGGGGCACGCATGTGCAGTAGGCCTCATCTGCCTGCACTAACATGAGCCAGCCTGTGCTGGGGAGGCCTGAGGAAGACGTGGGGACATGTCCATGCTGATGAGCCACAGCCTCCTCAGAATGTGCGGGGAGTCTTCAGGGGAATATTGCACAGCGTTCATGCTGACAGGAGCCCCGGTGTCCTCAGGACACACGGTGAGGCTTCAGGAAGATGTGGGCCCACATCCACCCTGACAGGAGCCCTTGGGCCGCTTCAGGACCTGCGGGGAGGCTTCAGGGAATTGTGGGCCCGCACCCACCCTGACAAGAGCCCCTGGGCTGCCTCAGGACCTGCGGGGAGGCTTCAGTAAGATGTGGGCCCCCATCCATGCTCACAGGAGCCCCTGGGCCGCCTCAGAACATGTGGGGAGGCTTCTGAAAGATGGTGTGCCGCGTCCTCTCTGGCAGGAGCTAACTGGCCCCTCAGGACATAAGTTGAGTCTTCTGGAAGCTGGGGGCCGCATCCACAGTGACAGGAGCCTCGGCCACCTCAGAACCTGCGGTGACGCTTCGGGAGGACGTGGGGCCATGTCCACACAACCAGACGCTGATGTCCTCAGGACCCCCGGTGTAGTCTTTGGGAAATATAGAGATGCGTCCATGCAGACAGAAGACCCCAGCCTTGTCAGAGCCTGTGGTGAGGCCTAAGAAAAATGTGGATGCCGAATCCACACTGACAGAAGTCTCTGGCCTCCTCAGGACACGCTATGAATGATTCGGGTGATTTGGGGCCACGTCCATTCTGATAAGAGCCCCCAGCCTCCTCAGGTCTTATGGTGAGGCTGAGGAAATTGTGGGGCCGCGTCAAGACTGAGAAGACCGGCGTCCTCCTCAGGACCTGCACTTTGTCTTCGGGGCACATGAGACTGCGTCTAGGCTGACAGGAACCCACAGCCTCCTCAGGACCGCGGTGAGTTTTCAGGGGACATGGGGCCATGTCCAAGCTGACAGGAGCCCACGGCCTCCTGAGAACCTGCTGTGAGGCTTCCAGAGGATGTGAGGCATCTAGAAGGATGTTCCTCCTCCTTCCAGAGGAGGCATACTCCACGTTGAGAGGAGACCCGGAGTACTCAGGACCCACTGACTATGACTCTGGAACACGTGGGGCCACATCCGCATTCACAGGAGCCCGGCTTCCTCAGGACCCCCTAGAGGACACTGGAGGCGCTGTTGGGGGCCATGTCCATGTCAGAAGGGACTCCTCAGAACCATAGGGTAAGTGAATGGGTAGAATGAATGGTAGGGTCAGGGGAGGGGAGGTGGTTGGTGGTTAGGCTTAGGTTAAATGTTAGGGGTTAGTGATTATGCTTATGGTTACAGATTAGAGGTTAGGGTGAGGAATAAGTGTAAGGGTCAGTGGTTAGGAGTTAGGATGGGGGTTTGGGTTAGGGACAGGAGTTAGAGTTAGGGTTAGGGTTTAGACTTTAGGATTTAGGGCAGGAGGTTAGGAGTTGGGGTTTGGGTTATGGTTAGATTTAGGGTTCGGCTAGGTTTGGAGTTAGGGTTAGGGGTTAGGGTATGATTTAGGGTTAGGGGTTAGTGTTAGGGGTTAGAGTTAAAGTTAGGGCTAGGTTCAGAGTTAGGGCGAGGGTTAGGTCATCTTCACCAGAGATGTTTGTCAGAAGCTTGTGACACGCAAGTGGAATAATGCAGGCCTGGAAGGTGTCTCCAGGTGCAGTAGAGTGGTATTCTTCGAACCTCCTGAGTTAGAAAACTGCTATGGTCTCATTGCCATTAGAATGCAGCGAGTTGAAAGCTGACTTCTAGGCAAGCTCTCTTGTGAGAGGTGAGCTCAGGGCAGGACCCTCCCGCATCCTGCCTGCCCAGCCTCATAGTTGCTAACATCCTTAGGTGAAGTGCTGGAAGAGATTGGAGAAATGCGAGTGGAAGTGTCAGGACTGTACTCACGTGTATCTCAGTTCAATACAGCGATTGCCAACGTCCTTGTTCAATTAGAGTGCAGCTCGGGTATACCTCTCCTCGATAAGTGTCTAGCAGACATCAGCCTGCAAAGCATACACAATTCTTTTTTTTATTAAAAAAAAATTTTTTTTTAATTTTTATTTATTTATGACAGTCACAGAGAGAGAGAGAGAGAGAGGCAGAGACACAGGCAGAGGGAGAAGCAGGCTCCATGCACCGGGAGCCCGACGGGGGATTCGATCCCGGGTCTCCAGGATTGCGCCCTGGGCCAAAGGCAGGCGCCAAACCGCTGCGCCACCCAGGGATCCCTAGCATACACAATTCTGCAAGTTGAGCTTATGGCCTGTACCTCCCCCATCCTGACTGCCTGTACGATCTGCTTCCACAGCATTTCGTTGTATGCGGGAGAGTAGCGGAGTGAGAACCAAGTGTCTGCCTTGTGAATTTCACGCCTAGCGGACAGCTGCCTCCAAGGCATGCACACTTCTTTGGATTGAGCTTAGGACTTGAACCTCCCACATGCTGACCGCCTGTATGCTTCACTTCCAAAGGATATCTTTCGATATGGGACGCAAGTTTTGAGAGAGGCAAATGTGTCTTAGTTCAATCCAGCAACTTCTGAGGAATTCCTCCCTCAGATGGGAGCTGCATACTAACTTCCAAACCTGAGTAGCTAGCTGAAAGCTCTCTCTCTAGGGAACTTCCCCCTCGGAGATGAGCTGAAACGTGGTCCTTCCCAGTTCCACACTGCCTGCAGATACAGTTATGAACATCCGCACTAGACATGTTTTTCAGAAGCTCATGAAATGCAAGGGGCAAACTGCAGGCTTCAAGGTTGTGTGTCCGGGTGCAGTAAAGCGGTATTCATGGAACATCCTGAATTACAATGCTGCCACGTTCTCATGGCCATCAGAACGCAGTTAGTAGAAACCTGGCTTCGAGGCATGCTTCCATTTGAAATCTGAGCTCAGGGCAGGATCCTCCCGCATCCTGCCTGCCCGTAGTCGTAGCTGCTAACATCCTTATGTTAGGTGCTGGGAGAGGTTGGAGAAATGCAAGTGGAAGTGTCAGGACTGCACTCACGTGTATCTGAGTTCAATACAGTGATTGCCAACGTCCTTGTTCAATTAGAGTGTAGCTCGGGTATACCTCGCCTCACTAAGTGTCTAGCAGACATCGGCCTGCAAAGCATACACACTTCTGAGAGTTGAGCTTGTGGCCTGTACCTCCGCCATCCTGACTGCCTGTACGTTACTGTTCCACACCATTTCATTGTATGCGGGACAGTACCGGAGTGAAAACCAAGTGTCTGCCTTGTCAATTTCGCGCCTAGCGGACAGCTGCCTCCAAGGCATGCACACTCCTTTGGATTGAACTTATGTCTTGTACCTCCCACATGCTGACCGCCTGTACGTTTCACCTCCAAAGGATTTCGTTCGATACAGGACGCAAGTTTTGCAAGAGGCAAGTGTCTCTTAGTTCTATCCAGTGACTTCCTAGGAATTCCTCCCTCTGATGGGATCTACATACTAACTTGAAACCTGAGTACCTAGCTGAAGGCTCTCTTTCTGGGGAATTTCCCGCTGCGAGATGAGCTGACACGCGGTCCTTCCAAGTTCCATACTGCCTGCAGATGCAGTTACGAACATCCTCACTAAACATGTTTGTCAGAAGCTCATGGGACGCAAGGGCCAGCTGCAGGCTTCAATGGTTGTGTCTCCAGGTGCAGTAGAGCGGTATTCATGGAACGTCCTGCCTTACAATGCTGCTACCTTCTCACGGCCATCAGAAGGAGCTAGTAGAATGCTGGCTTCTAGGCCTGCTTCCTTGTGAGAGCTGAGCTCAGGGCAGGACCCTCCCGCATCCTGCCTGCCCGTAGACGTAACTGCTAATATCCTTATGTTAGGTGCTGGGAGAGGGCGGCAAAATACATGTGGAAGTGTCAGGCCTATACTCCCGCTTATGTGAGTTGAATACAGCGATTTCAAACGGCCTTCCTCAAAGATTGTAGCTAGTTTCTAATTCCAATGTACGAGTGGGTAGCAGACATCTGCCTCCCAGGCATACACACTTTTGAGAGTTGAGCTTATGGCCTGTACTTCCCACATCCTGCCTGCAGGTACACTTCGATGCTAACAGGCTTAGGCTTGATGTATGACTGAAGTGTTGTGAGAGGTAAGTGGAAAGTCCCAGCACACAAGACTAGTGCCTCCAAGCTTAATCCAGCAATTTCCTAGTAATTCCTGTCTCAGACAGGTGCTACATACTAAGTTCCATACGTGAGAAGCTAGCTGAACCCCGAGTCCAAAAGCATCTCTCTTCCGAGAGTTGAGCTCACACCCAGTCCCTCACAGTTCCCACTGCCTGCAGAATGAGTTTTGAACGTCTTCACCAGAGCCATTTGTCAGAAGCTTGTGAGATGCAAGTGGAATAATGCAGGCCTGGAAAGTGTCTCCAAGTGCAGTAGAGTGGTATTCTTCGAACCTCCTGAGTTAGAAGACTGCTATGGTCTCACGGCCATTAGAACGCAGCTAGTTGAAAGCTGACTTCTAGGCATGCTCTCTTGTGAGAGGTGAGCTCAGGGCAGGACCCTCTCACATCCTGCTTGCTCATAGTCATAGCTGCTAACATCCTTACATGAGGTGCTGAGAGTGGTTGGAGAAATGCGAGTGGAAGTGTTAGGAGTGCACTCACCTGTATCTGAGTTCAAAAGAGCGATTGCCATCATCCTTGTTCAATTAGAGTTTAGCTCGGGTATACCTCGCCTCGATAAGTGTCTAGCAGACATCGGCCTGCAAAGCATACACATTTCTGAGAGTTGAGATTATGACTTGTACCTCCCGCAAACTAACTGCCTGTATGTTCTGCTTCCATAGAATTTCGCTGTATGCGGGAGAGTAGCGGAGTGAGAACCATGTGTCTACCTTGTCAATTTCACGCCTAGCGGACAGCTGCCTCCAAAGCATGCACACTCCTTTGGATTGCGCTTAGGACTTGAACCTCCCACATGCTGACCGCCTGTACGCTTCACTTACAAAGGACTTCGTTCGATACGGGACGCAAGTTTTGCGAGAGGCATATGTGTCTTAGTTCAATCCAGCAACTTCTGAGGAATTCCTCCCTCAGATGGGAGCTATATACTAACTTCCAAACCTGAGTACCTAGCTGAAAGCTCTCTTTCTGGGGAACTTCCCTCTCGGAGATGAGCTGAAACGTGGTCCTTCCCAGTTCCACACTGCCTGCAGATACAGTTACAAACATCCTCACTAGACATGTTTGTCAGAAGCTCATGGGACGCAAAGGGCAAGCTGTAGGCTTCAAGGTTTTGTCTCCAGGTGCAGTAAAGCAGTATTCATGGAATATCCTGAATTACAATGCTGCCACGTTCTCATGGCCATCAGAACGCAGTTAAGAGAAAGCTGGCTTCGAGGCATGCTCCTTTTGAAAGCTGAGCTCAGGGCAGGACCCTCCCGCATCCTGCCTGCCCGTAGTCGTAGCTGCTAACATCCTTATTTTAGGTGTTGGGAGAGGTTGGAGAAATGCAAGTGGAAGTGTCAGGACAGTACTTATGTGAATCTGAGATCAGTACAGCGATTGCCAACGTCCTTGTTTAATTAAAGTGTAGCTCGGGTATACCTCCCCTCGATGTCTAGCAGACATCGGCCTGCAAAGCATACACACTTCTGAGACTTGAATTTATGCCTTGTACCTCGCACATGCTGACTGCAGATACACTTTGCTCCTATCAGGCTTAGGCTCGATGTGTGACAGAAGTTTTGTCAGAGGTTAGTGGAAGGTGCCGGCCCACACGACTAGTGTCTCCACGCCCAATCCAGATATATGTGAGGAACTGCTCTCTTAGATTGGTGCTACATACTAAGTTCCATACATGAGAAGCTAGTTGAACACAGTGTCCAAAGGGTACTTGCCTCTGAGACTTGAGCTCACCTCCAGTCCCTCACAGTTCCACTCAGCCTTCAGATGGAATTTTGAACATCCTCACTAGACATGTTTGTCAGAAGCTCATAGGACACAAGGAGCTAGCTGCTGGCTTCAATGCTTGTCTCTCCAGGTGCAGTAGCGCGGTATACATGGAACGTCCTGACTTACAGTGGTGCTAAGTTCTCAAGGCCATAACAACGCAGCTAGTAGAAAGCTGGCTTTGAGGCATGCTTCCTTTTGAGAGCTGTCTCAGGGCAGGACCCTCCCGCATCCTGCCTGACTGTAGACGTAGCCGCTAACATCCTTGTGTTAGGTGCTAGGAGAGGTTGTGAGAAAAGCATGTGGAAGCATCGGGCTTGAACTCACGTGTATCTGAGTTGAATACAGCGATATCCAACGGCCTTCTTCAATCAGAGTGTAGTTATGTTCTAACTCCCATGTACGAGCGGTTAGTAGAAATCTGCCTCCCAGGCATACACACTACTGAGAGTTGAGCTTCTGATCTCTACCTCAACATCCTGCCTTCAGGTACACTTCGCTTCTAAAAGGCCTAGACTCGATGCGTGACGGAAGTGTGGTGAGAGGTAAGTGGAATGTCCCGTCACACAAGACTAGTGCCACCAAGGTCAATCCAGCGATTTCCTAGTAATTCCTGTTTTAGACTGGTGCTACATACTAAGTTCCATAGGTGAGAAGCTAGCTGAACGCCTTTTCCAAAAGCAACTTAGTTTTGAGAGTTGAGCTCGCACTCAGTCCCTCACGGTCTGATACAGCCTGCAGAATGAGTATCAAACATCTTCACCATAGACTTTTTTCAGAAGGTTATGAGACGTAAGTGGAACAATGCAGACCTGGAAGGTATCTCCAGGTGCAGTAGAGTGGTAGTCTTGGAACCTCCTGAATTAGAATACTGCTACATTAAAAAAAAAAGAATACTGCTACATTCCCACTGCCATAAGAACGCAGCTAGTTGAAAGGTGACTTCTAGGCATGGTCTCTTGTAAGAGCTGAGGTCAGGGCAGGACCGTCCCGCATCCTGACTGCCTGTAGGCTTAGGTCCTAGCATCTTTATGTTAGGTGCTGGATGAGGTTGTGTGACAAGCATGTGGAAGTGACAGGCCTGTACTCACGTGTATCTGAGTTCAATACAGCGATTGCCAATGTCCTTGTTCACTTAGAGTATACCTCGGTTCTAGCTCCCATCAATAACTGTCTAGCAGACATCCGCCCGTAAAGCATACACACTTCTGAGAGTTGAACTTATTCCCTGTACCTCCCACATGCTGACTGCAGGTATACTTCTCTCCTATCAGGCCTAGGCTTGAATCATGGCAGAAGGGTTGTGAGAGGTTAGTGGAAGGCGCCGGCCCACACGACTAGTGTCTCCAAGCCCAATCCAGAGATATGTGAGGAACTGCTCTCTAGGATTGGTGCTACACACTAAGTTCCATACATGGGAAGCTAGTGGAATGCAGTGTCCAAAGGGTACTTTCTTCTGAGACTTGAGCTCACCCCCAGTCCCTCACAGTTCCACACGGCCTTCAGATGAAATTTCGAACATCCTCACTAGACGTGTTGGTCAGAAGCTCATAGGACAAAAGGAGCTAGCTGCAGGCTTCAATACTCGTGTCTCTAGGTGCAGTAGAGTGGTATACATTGAACCTCCTGACTTAAAATGTAGCTACATTCTCATGGCCATAAGAACGCAGCTAGTGGAAAGGTGCATTTGAGGCATGCTGCTGAGGATCAGAGTCACCCGTTCCAATTGAGGCCCAGTGGGGAATAGAGGATCCATGTCCTGATGATGCCCAGGTAGGGACCAGAGTCACCAGGTCCAGATGAGGCCCAGGTGGGGAGCATATTCACTAGGTCCAGGTGAGGCGCAGTTGAGGACCAGAGTCACCAGGTCTGGTTGAGTCCTAGAGGGGTACCAGAATCACCTGGTCCAGGTGACATCCAGATGGGGACGAGAGTCACCAGGTCAGTGTGAGGCCCAGAGGGATTCCAGAGTCATCATGTCCAGGTGAAGCTCAGGTGTGGAACAGAGTAACCGGGTACCAATGATGCCGAGGTGAGGACCAGAGTCACCAGATCTGGGTGAGGCCCAGATAGGATCAGAGTCACCTGTTCCAGGTGAGGCCAAGAAGGAGGCCACAGAATCAGGTCCAGGTGGGGAACAAAGTCACCAGGACAGGTTGAGGTCCAGTTGGAGACCACATTCACCAGGTCCAGGTGAGGCCCAGGTGGTGACCAGAGTGACCAGGTCCGGGTGAGGACCAGGTAAGGACCAGATTCACCAGGTCCAAGAGACCCACGTGGGGACCTGAGTCACCAGGTATGGGTGAGGCCCAGGTGGCAACCCCACTCACCAGGTCCAGGTGAGGCCAACCTGCAGGCCATAGTCACCAGATCCAGGTGAGGCCCTGGTGGGGACTGGAGTCACCAGGTAAATGTGAGGCTAGAAGGACACCACAGTCACCAGGTCCAGGTGTGGCTCATGTGGGAACGAGAGTACCAGGTCCAGGTGAGCCCCAGGTGGGGACCACAGTCACCAGGTCCAGATTGAGGACTAAGTGGGGGGCCCAGAGTCATCAGAACTAGGTGAGGCCAAAGTGTGGAGCAAAGTTATTGGGTCCAGGTGAATCCCTGGTGGGGAACAGAGTAACCATGTCCCATTGATGCCCAGGTGGGACCAGAGTCACAAGCTCCAGACGACGCCTGAGTGAGGAGTAGATTCACCAGGTCCTGTTGAGACCCAGTTGAGGATCAGAGTCCCCAGCTCCGGGTGAGGCCCAGAGGAGGACCAGAGTCACCCGGTCCAGGTGATATCCAGGTGGAGACCAGAGTACCATGTCAGGGTGAGGCCAAGAGGGGGACGAGAGTCCCTAGGTCCAGATGAGGACCCGATGTGGAACTGAGTAACCAGGTCCTATGATATCCATGTGAGCAGCAGATTCACCAGGTCCAGGTGAGTTCCCTGTGGGAACCAGTCACCTCTTCCATGTGAGGCCCAGGTGGGACCACAGTCACCAGGTCAGGGTGAGGTCCAGAGGGTGACCAGAGACACCAGGTCCGGGTGAGGCCCCGGTATAGAAGAGAGTAACCAGGTCCCAATGATGCCCAGGTAAGGACCAGAGTCACCAGGTCCAAGTGAGGCCTAAATATGGATCAGGGTCGTGTTGTTCCAGGTGAGGCCAAAGGAGACCACAGGAACGAGGTCCAGGAGAGCCCCATATGTGAACCAGAACCACCAGATCTAGGTGAGATCCAGGTGGGGACAACAGTCACAAGGTCCAGGTGATGCCCAGGTGGCAATAAAACTCACCAAGTCCAGGTGAGACCCAGGTGGTGACCAGAGTCATCAGGTCCAGGTGAGGTCCAGGTAAGGACCAGATTCACCAGGTACAAGGGAAGCCCAGGTGGAGACCAGAGTCACCAAAAAAGGGTGAGGCCCAGAGGGGGAACCCGAGTAACCAGTTAAGTTTGAGGCCCAGAGTGGGACCAGAGGTCCCCGGTCAAAGTGAGGCCCAGGTGTGGAATAGAGTATCCAGGTCCCAATAATGCCTATGTGAGGACCAGAGTCACTAGGCCCATGCAGGGCCCAGATGGAGATCAGAATCACCAGGTCCTGGTGAAGCATAGAAGAAGACCACAGTCACCAGTATCAGGTGGGCCCCATGTGGGAACCAGAGCCACTCTATCCAGCTGAGTCCCAGGTCCATGTGAGGCCCACGTGAGGACCAGATTCATCAGGTCGAATTGAGGCATAGCTGGGGACAAGGGTCACCAGGTCTGGGTGAGGCCTAGGTGGAGACAAGATTCACCAGGTCTGAGTTAGGTCACAATGGGGACAAGAGTCACCAGGTCCGAGTTAGGTCACAGTGGGGATGAGAGTCACCAGGTCCAGGTGAGGCCAAACTGAGGACCCGAGTCACCAGATCCAGGTGAGGTCCATGTTGGAAAGAGAGTCACCAGGTCCAGGAGAGGTCCAGGTGGGGACCAGAGTCACCAGATCCAGATGAGGCCCGGGTGAGTACCAGAGTTACCAGGTACACGTGAGGCCCAGGTTGGGATCAGAGGCAACAGGTCCATGTCAGACCGGCTGTGGAACATGGTCAACAGGTCTACGTGAGGCCCAGGTGTGGAACACAGTAACCAGGTCCAGGTGAGTCCCAGTTGGTGAAAACGGTCACCACGTAGGTGAGGCCCAGGTGGGGACCAGGATCACCAGGTGCAGGGGAGGCTCTTGAAAGAACCAGAGTCAACAGTTCAAGGTGAGGTGCAGGTGGCAACCAGAGTCAGCAGGTCCAAGTCAGGCCAAAGCGGAGTTCACAGTCACCAGGACAGGGTGAGACCCAGAGGGAGTCCAGAGTCACCTGGCCCAGGTGAGGTCCAGTTGTGGAACACAGTAACCGGGTCTCAATTATGCCCGGTTGAGAACCATGGTCAATAGGGCCAAGTGTGTCCCAGATGGGGATCAGAGTCACCAGGTTCAAGTGATGCCCAGGGGTGACCAGGATCACCAGGTACAGGGTGGGCACTTGAAAGAACTAGAGTCAACTGTTCAAGGTGAGTCACAGGTGGCAACCAGAGTCAGCAGGTCCAAGTCAGGACAAAGTGGGGTTCACAGTCACCAGGTCAGGGTGAGACCCCCAAGGGGGACCAGAGTCACCTGGTCCAGGTGAGGTCCAGTTTTGGAACACAGTCACCGGGTCCCAATTATGCCCAGTAGAGAACCATGGTCAACAGGGCCAGGTGAGGCCCAGATGGGGATCAGAGTCACCAGGTCCAAGTGAGGCCCAGGTGGGGACCACAGTCACCAGATCCAGGGGAGTCTCAGGTGCAGACCAGAATCACCAGGTCCAGGTGAGTTGCAGGTGGCAACCACACTCACCAGGTCCCGGTGAGGCCCTGGAGGAGACAAGAGTTACCAGGTACATGAAAAGCTAGAAACACTGCAGCCACCAGGTCCACATGAGGTCCATGTGGGAACGAGGGTCAGCAGTTACAGGTGAGGCTCAGGTGGGGATCAGTCTCACCAGGTACATGTGAGACCCAGGTGGGAACCAGTGTCACCATCCAGCTGTGGCCCAGGTGAAGACCAGAGGTAACAGGTCCAGGTGGGTCCCTGTTAGGGAACAGTGTAACCCTGTCCTGATGCTACCCAGGTGGGTACCAGAGAAACCAGGTTCAGGTGAGGCCCAGGTGGGGACCAGAGACATGAGGTCCAGTTGAGGTCCCAGTGGGAACCACAGTCACCAGGTCAGGTGAGGCCATGCTGAGGATCAGAATCACCAGTTCCAGGTGAGGCCCAAATGGGGCCAGAGTCACCTGGTACAGAAGAGGCCAAAGTGAGGACCAGGGTTACCGGTTCCAGGTGAGTCCCAGTGGGGAGTAGAGTAACCATGTTCTGATGATGCTCAGGTAGGGACCAGAGTCACCAGGTCCAAATGAGGCCCAGGTGGGGAGCAGATTCACTAAGTCCAGGTGAGGCGCAGTTGAGGACCAGAGTCACCAGGTCTGGTTGAGACCTAGAGGGGTACCAGAATCACCTGGTCCAGGTGACATCCAAATGGGGACCAGAGTCTCCAGGTCAGGGTGAGGCCCAGAGGGGTTCCAGAGTCATCATGTCCAGGTGAGGCTCAGGTGTGGAACAGAGTAACGAGGTCCCAATGATGCCCAGGTGAGGACCAGAGTCACCAGATCTGGGTGAGACACAGATACGATCAGAATCACCTGTTCCAGGTGAGGCCAGGAAGGAGTCCGCAGCAATCAGGTCCAGGTGGGGAACAAAGTCACAGGACTGGGTGAGGCCAAGATGGGGACCAGATTCACCAGGTCCAGGTGAGGCCCAGGTGGTGACCAGAGTCACCAGGTCGGGTGAGGACCAGGTAAGGACCAGAATTACCAGGTCCAAGTGAGTCCCGTGTGGGGCCTGAGTCACCAGGTATGGGTGAGGCCCAGGTGGAAACCCCACTCACCAGGTCCAGGTGCGGCCAACATGCAGGCCATAGTCACCAGATCCAGGAGAGGCCCTGGTGGTGACCTGAGTAACCAGTTAAATGTGAGTCTAGAAGGACATCACAGTCACCAGGTCCAGGTGTGGTTCATGTGGGAACGAGAGTCACCAGGTCCAAGTGAGCCCCAGGTGGGGACCACAGTCACAAGGTCCAGATTGAGGCCTAGGTGGGTGGCCCAGAGTCATCAGGGCCAGGTGCGGCCAAAGTGTGGAGCTAAGTTATCAGGTCCAGGTGAGTCCCAGGTGGGGAACAGAGTAACCATATCCCATTGTTTCTGAGTTGGGACCAGAGTCACAAGGTCCAGATGAGGCCTAAGGGAGGAGTAGATTCACTAGATCCTGTTGAGGCCCAGTTGAGGACCAGAGTCCCCAGCTCCGGGTGAGGCCCAGAGGAGGACCAGAGTCACCCAGTCCAGGTGATATCCAGGTGGGGACCAGAGTCACCACATCAGGGTGAGGCCCAGAGGGGGACGAGAATCACTAGGTCCAGGTGAGGCCCCGATGTGGAACTGAGTAACCAGGTCCCATGATGCCCATGTGAGGACCAGATTCACCAGGTCCAGGTGAGGTTTCTGTGGGAACCAGTCACCTCATCCAGGTGACGCCCATGTGGGACCACAGTCACCAGGTCAGGGTGAGGTCCAGAGGGTGACCAGAATCACCAGGTCCAGGTGAGGCCCCGGTATAGAAGAGAGTAACCAGGTCCCAGTGATGCCCATGTAAGGACCAGAGTCACCAGGTAGAGGCGAGGCCCAAATATGGATCAGAGTCGTGTTCCAGGTGAGGCCCGAAGGAGACCACAGGAACCAGGTCCAGGAGAGCCCCATATGGGAATCAGAGCCACAAGATCCAGGTGAGGTCCAGGTGGGGACCACAGTCAAAAGGTCCAGGTGAGGCCCAGGTGGCAACAAGATTCACCAAGTCCAGGTGAGACCCAGACGGTGAGCAGAGTCACCAGGTACAGGTGAGGACCCGGTAATGACCAGATTCACCAGGTCCAAGTGAAGCCCAGTGGGGGACCAGAGTCACCAGGTAAGGGTGAGTCCTAGAAAGGGAACCAGAGTAACCAGTTAAGTTTGAGACCCAGAGTGGGACCAGAGGTCCCTGATCAAAGTGAGGCCCAGGTGTCAAATAGAGTATCCAGGTCCCAATGATGCCTAGGTGAGGACCAGAGTCACTAGGGCCATGCAATTCCCAGATGAGGATCAGAATCACCAGGTCCTGGTGAGGCATAGAAGGAGACCACAGTCACCAGTATCAGGTGAGCCCCATGTGGGAACCAGAGCCACTCTATCCAGCTGAGTCCCAGGTCCATGTGAGGCCCACGTGAGGACAAGATACATCAGGTCGAATTGAGGCACAACTGGGGATAAGAGTCACCAGGTCTGGGTGAGGCCTAGGTGGGGATAAGATTCACCAGGTCTGAGTTAGGTCAAAGTGGGGACGAGAGTCACCAGGTCCAGGTGAGGCCAAACTGAGGACCAGAGTCACCAGATCCAGGTGAGTTCCATGTTGGAAAGAGAGTCACCAGGTCCAGGAGAGGTCCAGTTGAGGATCATGGTCAACAGGGTCAGGTGAGGCCCAGATGGGGATCAGAGTCACCAGGTCCAAGTGAGGCCCATGTGGGAACCACAGTCACCATATCCAGGGTAGTCTCAGGTACAGACCAGATTCACCAGGTCCAGATGAGGTGCAGGTGGCAACCACACTCACCATGTCCCTGTGAGGCCCTAGTGGGGACCAGAGTCACCAGATACATTAGAAGCTAGAAACACTGTAGCCACCTGGTCCACATGAGGTCCATGTGGTAATGAGAGTCACCAGTTACAGGTGTGTTCGAGGTGGGGATCAGACTCACCCGGTCCAGTTGAGACCCAGGTGGGAACCATTGTCACCATCCAGGTGTGGCCCAGCTGAAGACCAGAGGTAACAGGTCCAGGTGGGTCCCTGTTAGGGAACAGTGTAACCATGTCCTGATGCTACCCAGGTGGGTACCAGAGACACCAGGTCCAGGTGAAGCCCAGGTGGGCACCAGAGACATGAGGTCCAGGTGAGGTGCCGGTGGGAACCACAGTCACCAGGTCAGGTGACGCCATGCTGAGGATCAGAGTCAACAGTTCCAGGTGAGGCCCAGGTGGGGCCAGAGTCACCTGGTACAGAAGAGGTCAGAGTGAGGACTGAGTTACCAGATCCAGGTGAGTCCCTGTGGGGAATATAGTAACCATGTCCCGATGATGCCCAGGTAGGGACCAGATTCACCAGGTCCAGATGAGGCCCACGTGGGGAGCATATTCACTAGGTCCAGGTGAGCCCCAGTTGAAGACCAGTCATCAGGTCTGGTTTAGGCCTAGAGGGGTACTGGAATCTCCTTGTCCAGGTGACATCCAGATGGGGACCAGAGTCACCAGGTCAGGGTGAGGCCCAGAGGGGTTGCAGAGTCATCATGTCCAGGTGAGGCACAGGTGTGGAACAGAGTAACCAGGTCCCAATGATGCCCAGGTGAGGACCAGAGTCACCAGATCTGGGTGTGGCCCAGATGCGATCAGAATCACCTGTTCCAGGTGAGGCCAAGAAGGAGTCCACGGCAATCAGGTCCAGGTGGGGAACAAAGTCACCAGGAGTGGGTGAGGCCCAGATGGGGACCAGATTCACCAGGTCCAGGTGAGGCCCAGGTGGTGACCTGAGTCACCAGGTGTGGGCGAGGACCAGGTAAGGACCAGATTCACCAGGTCCAAGTGAGGCCCACGTGAGGACCTGAGTCACCAGGTATGGGCGAGGCACAGTTGTCAACCCCACTCACTAGGTCCAGGTGAGGCCAACCTGCAGGCCAGAGTCACCAGATCCATGTGAGGCTCTGGTGGGGACCGGAGTCACCAGGTAAATGTGAGGCTAGAAGGACATCACAGTCACCAGGTCCAGGTGTGGTTCATGTTGGAACGAGAGTCGCCAGGTCAAGGTGAGACCCAGGTGGGGACCACAGTCTCCAGGTCCAGATTGAGGCCTAGGTGGGGCCCAGAGTCATCAGGGCCAGGTGAGGCCAAAGTGTGGAGCAAAGTTATTAGGTCCAGGAGAGTCCCAGGTGGGAACCAGTCACCTCGTCCAGGTGAGGCTCACAAGAGTAGTGCCTCCAAGCTCAATCCCGCGATTTCCTAGTAATTCCTGTCTTAGACTGGTGCTACATATTAAGTTCCGTACTAGCTAATTGAACCCTGCATCCAATAGCAACTTACATCCGAGAGTTGGCCTCACACGCAGTCCCTCAGAGTTCCACACTGCCTGCAGAATGTGTTTCCAATGTCTTCACCAGAGATGCTTGTCAGAAGCTTGTGAGACGCAAGTGGAATAATGCAGGCCTGGAAGGTGTCTCCAGGTGGAGTAGAGTGGTATTCTTGGAACCTCCTGAGTTAGAATACTGCTGCGTTCTGAGGGCCAGAAGAATGCAGCTAGTTGAAAGCTGGCTTCTAGACATGCTTCCTTGTGAGAGTTGAGGTGAGGGCAGGACTCTCGCGCAACCTGACTGCCTGTAGACATAGGTCCTAACCATGTTAGGTGCTGGAAGAGGTTGTGAAAAGCATTTAGACGTTTCAGGCTTGTAAGTCACATGTAACTGAGTTCAATACAGCGATTTCCAACAGCCTTGTTCAATTAAACTGTAGCTGGGTTCTAACTCCCATAAAAGAGTGGCTAGCAGACATCTGCCTGCAAAGCATACACGCTTCTCAGAGTTGAGCTTATGGCCTGTACCTCCCACAATCTGACGGCCTGTGCGGATCGCTTCCACAGCTTTCCGTTCTATGCGGGACAGTAGTGGAGTGAGAACCAAGTGTCTGCATTGTCAATTTCGCGACTACCGGACACCTGCCTCCAAGTGATGCACACTCCTTTGGATGAGCTTATGGCTTGTTCCTCCCACATGGTGACCGCCTGTACCTTTCACTTCGAAAGGACGTCGTTCCATTGGGACACAAGTTTTGTGAGAAGCAAGTGTCTCCTAGCCCAATCCAACTACTTCTGAGTAATTCCTCCCTCAGAAGGGAGCTACATACTAACTTCCAAACCTGAGTACCTAGTTGAAAGCTGTCTCTCTGGGGAACTTCCTTCTGAAAGATGAGCTGACACGCGGTCCTTCCCAGTTCCACGCTGCCTGCACATGGAGTTACGAATATCCTCACTAGACTTGATTGTCAGAAGCTCATGGGACGCAAGGGGCAAGCTGCAGGCTTCAACGGTTGTGTCTCCAGGTGCAGTAGAGTTTTATTCATGGAACGACCTGACTTCCAATGCTGTAAAGTTTGGGTTAGGTTACGGGTTAGGGTTAGGGTTAGGGTTCAGGTTAGGGTTAGGGGTAGTTTCAGCGTTAGGGGTAGGCTAACGGTTTAGGGTTAGGGTTAGGTTACCGTTTAGATTATGGGTTAGGGTACGGGTTAGGTTACAGTTTAGGATACGGGTTAGTGTTAGGGCTAGGGTACAGGTTAGTGTTAAAGTTAGGGTTCTGTTTAGGGTTAGGGTTAGGTTACGGGTTAGGTTTAGGGATAGGGTAAGGGTTAAGGTTAGGATTAGGTTAGGGTTAGGCTTATGGTTAGGATTAGGGATTGGGTTTCGTTAGGTTTAGGGTTGGGGTAAGGTTAGGGTTAGGGTACGGGTTAGAGTTTGGGTTAGGGTACGGGTGAGGGTTAGGGTAAGCGTTAGGGTACGGGTTAGGATTAGGGTACGGGTTAAGGTTAGGTTTAGAGTTAGGTTTAGGGTTAGTTTTAGGGTTAGGGTATGGGATAGGTTTAGGTTTAGGGTACGGTTTAGCCTTAGGGTTAGGGTTAGGGTTAGGTTACAGGTTAGCGTTACGGTTAGGGTTAGAGTTCGGGTTATGTTTAGGGTTCGGGTTAGGGTTAGGCTACGGGTTAGGGTTACTGTTAGGGTTATGATTAGGGTTTGGTTTAGGCTTAGGTTTAGGGTACAGATTAGGGTTAGGGTACGGGTTAGGGTTAGGGTATGGTTTAGAGATATGGTATGGATTACAGTACGGGTTAAGGTATGTGTTAGGGTACTGGTAATGGTTAGGGTTTGGGTTAGGTTTAGGGTACGGGTTTGGGTTAGGTTTAGGGTTTGGGTTAGGGTACAGGATAGGGTTAGGTTTAGGGTTAGTGTTAGGGTTCGGGTTAGGGAACGGGATAGGATTAGGGTTTGGGTACGGGTTAGGGTACAGGTTAGGTTACGGTTTAGGGTTAGGGTATGGGTTAGAGTTAGGGTTCATGTTAGGGTTGGGGTTAGGGTTAGGTTTAGGGTACGGGTTAGGTTTAGGGTTACGGTATGGCTTAGGGTACGGATTAGGGTTAGGGTTAGGGTATGGGTTAGGGTTAGGGTACAGGAGAGTTAGAGTTAGGGTATGGGTTTGGATTAGGGTTAGGGTATGGCTTAGGGTTAGGTTTAGGGTTAGTGTTAGGGTTAAGGTGCTCGTTAGGGTTAGGGTTAGGGTACTATTTAGGGATAGGGTTAGGGTTAGGTTTAGTTTACGGGTTAGGGTTAGGGTTAGAGTTAGTTTACGTGTTAGGGATAGGGTTAGGGTGAGGTTTAGGGTTAGGTTAGGGTTAGGGTTAGGTTTAGAGATAGGGTTAGGGTTGTGATTAGTGTTAAGGTTAGGTTAGGGGTAGTGTTAGTGTGAGGGTACTGGTTATGGTTAGGGTTAGGGTAGGGTACGGTTTTGGGTTAGGGTACGGGTTAGGGGTAGTGTTAGGGTTAGGAGTTAGGGTTAGGGTTTGGGTTAGGGTTAGGGTTTGGGTTAGGGTTAGGGTTAGGTTTAAGGGTTAGGGTTAAGGATTAATGTTAGGGTTAGGGGTTAGGGGTTCGCGTTCAGGTTAGGGTTAGGAGTTAATGTTAGGGTTAGGGTTAGTGTTACGGTTAGGGTTAGGATTTAGGTTTAGGGTTTGGGTTAGGGTTAGGGTTATGTTATGCCTTAGGGTTAGGTTTAGGGTTAGGGTTAGGGTTAAGGTACACGTTAGTGTTAGGGTTATGATTAGATTTAGGGTTAGGTTTAGGGGTAGTTTTAGTGTTAGGGTACGTGTTATGGTTAGGGTTAGTGTAGGGTACGGTATAGGGTTAGGGTACGGGTTCGGGTTAGTTTTAGGGTTAGGATTAGGGTACGGGTTAGGGTTAGTGTTAGTGTACCATTTAGGGTTAGTGTATGGGTTAGCGTTAGGGTTGGGGTTAGCGTAAGTTTTAGGGCACGGGTTAGGATTAACATTACGGTATTTTTTGGGTTAGAGTCAGGGTTAGATTTAGGTTATGTGTTAGGGTTCGGGTAAGGTTTAGGGTTAGGGTATGGGTTAGGGTTAGGGTACGGGTTAGGGTTATGGTACAGGTTAGGGTACGGGTTAGGGTTAGGGTATGGGTTAGGTTTAGGGTACAAGATAGGTTTAGGGTTAGGTTTAGGGTATGGGTTATGGTTAGTGTACGGGTTAGCGTACGGTTTAGGGTTAGGTTTTGGTTTAGGGTACGGCTTAGAGTTAGGGTACATGTTAGGGTTAGGTTTAGGTTACGGGTGAGTGTTAGGGTTAGGGTATGTGTTAGTGTATGGGTTAGGTTTCAGGTTAGGTTTAGGGTTAGGTTTAGAGTTAGTGGTTAGGGTTAGTGTTAGGGTGAGGGGTTAGGGTTAGGGTTAGGTTTAGGTTTAGGGTTAGGATTAGGGTTAAGTTTAGGTTTAAGGTTAGGGGTTAGGGGTAGGGTTAGGGTTAAGGGTTGGTTTTAAGGGTTAGGGTTAGGGGTTAGGGGTAAGGGCTCGGGTTAGGGGTTAGGTGTTAGGGTTAGTGTTAGGGTTAAGGTTAGGGGTTAAGTTTAGGGTTAAGGGTTAGGGTTAGGGTTTGGGTTAGTGTTAGGATTAGGGTTAGGGTTAAGGGTTAGGGTTAGGTTTAGGGTTAGTGGTTAGGGGTTCATGTTAGGGTTAGGGGTAGGGGTTAAGGTTAGGATTAGGGGTTAGGGTTAGGTTTTGTTTAGGGTTAGGGGTTAGGGTTTAGGGTTAGGGTTAGGGGTTAGGGTTAGGGTTATGGTTAGGTATGTGTTAGGGTTAGGGTTAGGGTTAGGGATTAGGGTTAGGGTTGTGGTTAGGTACGTGTTAGGGTTAGGTTTAGGATACGGGTTAGGGTACAGGTTAGTGTTAGAGTATTGGTTAGTGTTAGGGTTAGGGGACATGTTAGTGTACGGGTTAGGGTACGGGCTTAGGGTTAGGGTACGGGTTAGGGTACGAGTTAGGGTTGGGTTACAGGTTAGTGTTAGGGTACCTGTAAGGGTTAGGGTATGGTTTATGTTTAGGCTTAGTGTTCGGGTTAGGGTTAGGGTTAGGGTTTCGGTTAGGGTTAGGGTTAAGGGTTAGGGTTAGGATAGGTTTAGTGTTAGGGTTTAGGGGTTATGGATTAGGGTTAGGGATTTGATTCGATTCAATTCTTTTCGATTCGATTCGATTCATTTCTTTTCGATTCAATTCTTTCAATTCGTTTCTTATTGATTCGATTCTTTTCAATTCGATAGATTCTTTTCTATTCGATTAAATTTGATTCGTTTCGATTCTTTTCGATTCGATTTGATTCGAGTCTTTTTGATTCGATTCGTTTCGATTCGATTCTTTTCAGTTCGATTCAATTCAAATCTTTTCGATGCGATTCAATTTGATTCTTTTTTGGTTTTTTTTAGATTTATTTATTTATTCATGATAGACAGAGAGAGAGAAAGAGGCAGAGACACAGGAGGAGGGAGAAGCAGGCTCCATGCACCGGAAGCCTGACTTGGGATTCAATCCCGGGTCTCCAGGATCGCGCCCTGGGCCAAAGGCAGGCGCCAAACCGCTGCGCCACCCAGGGATCCCTCAATTTGATTCTTTACAATTCGATTCGATTCTTTTCAATTTGACTCCATTTTTTTCGATTCGATTCGATTCTTTTCCATTCGATTTGATTCGATTCTTTTCGATATGATTCGATTCTATTCTCTTCGATTCCCTTTTATTCGATTCGATTCTATTCTTTTCGATTCGATTCGATTTTTTCGATTCGATTCGATTCCTTTCGATTCGATTCAATTCGATTCAAATCTTTCGTTTCGATTCGATTCTTTTCAACTCGATTCGATTTTTTTTCAATTAGATTCGATTCTTTTTGATTTGATTCAATTCGATTCGAATCTTTTCAAATCAATTCTATTCTTTTCGATTCGATTTGATTCTTTTCAATTCTATTTGATTCTTTTCAATTCGATTCGATTCAATTCTGTTGGATTCGATTTGATTCAATTTGATACTTTTCGATTCGATTCTTATTGATTCGATTCAATTCTTTTCGATTTGATCGATTCTTTTCAATTCGATTCGATTCGATTCTATTTGATTCTTTTCAATTCGATTCAATTTTTTTGATTCGACTCAATTCGATGGTTTGATTCGATTATTTTCGTTTCAATTTGATTCGATTCTTTTCGATTCGATTCGATTCGATTATTTTCTATTTAATTAGATTCTATTCGAATATTTTCGATTCAATTCGATTGCATTAGATTCGATTATTTTTGATTCAATTCGATTCGATTATTTTTTATTTGATTTGCTTCATTTATGTTCGATTCTTTTCAATTCAAATCAATTCGATTCTTTCCGATTCGATTGTTTTTGATTCGATTCGATTATTTTCGATTCGATTTGATTGTTTTCGATTCATTTTGATTCGATTATTTTCGATTCGATTCGATTTGATGCGAATTGATTATTTTCGATTCGATTCAATTATTTTCGATTTGATTCGATTATTTTCGATTCAGTTCGATTCAATTATTTTCGATTCGATTCGATTAGATGTGAATCGATTATTTTCGATTCGATTCGATTCGATTTGATTATTTTCGATTCGAATCGATTTGATTCTTTTCAATTGGATTATTTTCGATTCGATTGGGTTATTTTAGATTCGATTGGTTTATTTTCGATTCAATTCGATTGGATTATTTTCGATTCGATTCAATGCGAATCGATTTCGATTAAATTCTATTCGATGCGATTATTTTCGATTCGATTTATTTTCAATTCGATTCGATTGGATTCGATTCGATTAATTTCGATTCGATTAGATAATTTTCGATTCAATTCAATTTGATTATTTTCGATTCGATTTGATTGGATTCAATTCGATTATTTTTGATTCGATCCGATTATTTTTGATTTGATCGATTCTTTTCGATTCGATTCAATTATTTTCAAATTGATTCGATTCGATTATTTTTGATTCAATTCGATTCAATTCGATTCAATTATTTTCAATTCAATTCGATCGATTCAGTTCAATTATTTTCAATTTGATTCGATTTGATTCGATTATTTTGGATTCGATAAGATCACTTTCAATTCGATTATTTTCGATTCAATTTCATTATTTTCAATTCAATTCAATTCGATTATTTTCGATTCGATTCAATGCGAATCGATTATTTTCGATTAGATTCGATTCAATTATTTTCGATTTGATTTGATTCGATTATTTTCAATTCAATTCAATTTGATTATTTTCATTTTGAGTCGGTTCTATTCGATTCTATTATTTTCGATTCGATTCATTTCGTATCGATTTGAATCGTTTTGATTCAATTCGATTATTTTCGATTTGAATCAATTCTTTTCGATTCGATTCTTTTCGATTCGGTTTGATATTTTCGATTCGAATCGACTCGATTCTTTTTGATTCGAGTATATAAGATTCAATTCGATTCTTTTCGATTCAATTCAATTCGATTCGATACGATTGTTTTCGATTGTATTCGAATCGATTCTTTTCGGTTCTATTCGATTCGATTCTTTTCGATTCCATTTGATATGATTCGATTCTTTTCGATTCCATTCGATACGATTCGATTCTTTTCGATTCGATTCGATTCTTTTCATTTTGATTCGATTCGTTTCGATGCTATTCAATTCGATTCTTTTCGATTCGATTCGTTTCGATGCTATTCAATTCGATTCTTTTCGATTCGATTCGATTCTTTTCGATTCGATTTGATTCGATACTTTTCGTTTCGATTCGATTCTTTTCAATTCGTTTCGATTCTTTTCAATGTATTCGATTCGATTCTTTTCGATTTGATTCGATACGATTCGATTTGATTCTTTTCGGTTCTATTAGATTTGATTCTTTTCAATTCAATTTGATATGATTCGATTCTTTTCGATTCAATGATACCATTCAATTCTTTTCGATTCGATTCGATTCCTTTTCGTTTCGATTTGATTCTTTTCGATTCGATTCTTTTCAATTCAATTGGATTATGTTCGATTGGATTCTTTTCGATTCAATTCGATTCGATTCTTTTCGATTCCATTCAATTAGTTTTGATTTGATTCGATTCTTTTCGATTCAATTAGATTCCATTCTTTTCGATTCAATTAAATACAATTCTATTCTTTTCAATTCGATTCGATTTGATTCTTTTTGTTCGATACGATTTGACTCGATTCTTTTCTATTTGATTCGATTCAATTCGATTCTTTTCAATCGATTCAATTTGATTCTTGTTTCGATTCGATTCTTTTTGGTTCGATTCGATTCTACTCGATTCATTTCGAATCGATTTGATTCTTTTTGATTCGATCTATTCGATTCTTTTCGATTCAGTTCGATTTGATTCAATTCTTTTTGATTTGATTCACTTCTTTTCCACTTGATCTGATTCGATTCGTTTTGATTTTTTTCGATTCATTTCAATTCGAATCTATTCGATTCTTTTCGATTCAATTCGATTCGATTTGATTCTTTTTGATTCAATTCGATTCAATTCCATTCGATTCGATTCTTTTCGATTCGATACGATTCGATTCGATTCTTTTAGATTTGATTCGATGCAATTCTTTTCAATTCGATTTGATTCGATTCGTTTTGATTCATTTCGATTCTCTTTGATTTTTTTGATTCGATCTTTTCAATCGATTTGATTCGATTCGATTCTTTTCGATTCAATTCTTTTCGATTCAATTTGATTCTTTTCTATTCGATTCTTTTCTATTCGATTTGATTCTTTTCGATTCGATTCGATTCGATTCTTTTCGTTTAGATTCGATTCTTTTCGATTCGATTCAATTCGAATCTTTTCGTTTCGATTATATTCTCTACAATTCGATTCTTTGGATTTGACTCTTTTTGATTAGATTCCATTTGAGGGATCCCTGGGTGGTGCAGCGGTTTGGCGCTTGCCTTTGGCCCGGGGCACGATCCTGGAGACCCGGGATCGAATCCCACATCGGGCTCCCGGTGCATGGAGCCTGCTTCTCCCTCTGCCTGTGTCTCTGCCTCTCTCTCTCTCTCTGATGACTATCATAAATAAATAAAAAAAATTAAAAAAAAAGATTCCATTTGATTCTTTTCTATTCAATTCGATTCTTTTCAATTCAAATCGATTCAATACGATTCGATTACTTTTGGTTCGATGCAATTTGATTAGATTTTTTTCGAATTGATTTGATTCGATTCGATTATTTTCGATTCGACTCAATTTGATTCGATTTGATTATCGATTCCATTCAATTCCAATTATTCTTGATTCGATTCGATTCGATTATTTTTATTCAATTTGATTCAATTATTTTCGATTCGATGTGATTTGATTCGATTCTTTTCGATTCAATCAATTCGATTTGATTCTTTTCAAATCAATTCAATTAGATTCTTTTCGATATGATTGCATTCTATTCTATTCTTTTTGATTCTTTTCATTTCGATTTGATTCTTTTCAATAAAATTCTATTCTTTTCGATTCTATTCGATTTGATTCCTTTCAATTCGATACGATTCGATTCTTTTTGATTCGATTTGATTCAATTCGATTCTTTTCAATTCGATCTTTTCGATTCGATTCGATTCTTTTCAATTCAATTCGATTCGATTCGTTCAGTTTCGATTTGATTCTTTTCTATTTTATTTGATTCGATTCATTTCAATTAGATTCGATACTGTTTGATTCGATTCTTTTCGATTCAATTCAATTGGAATCGATTCGATTCTTTTTGATTCAATTCCATTCGATTCAATACGATTCTTTTCGATTCGATTCTTTTCGGTTCTGTTCGATTCGATTCTTTTAGATTCAGTTCGATTCAATTCTTTTTGATTCGATTCGATTCTTTTCGATTCAATATGATTCGATTCGTTTTGATTTTTTTTGATTCGTTTAAATTTGAATCTATTAGATTCTTTTCGATTCAATTTGATTCCATTGATTCTTTTCTATTCAATTCAATTCGATTCTTTTCGATTCGATTCGATTCTTTTCGATTTATATGATTCGATTCGATTATTTTCGATTCGACTCGATTTGATTTGATTCCATTTGATTATCGATTCAATTCCAATTATTTTCGATTCGATTCAATTATTTTTTATTCAATTCGATTCAGTTATTTTCGATTCGATGCAATTCGATTCGATTCTTCTTGTTTCAATTCAATTCGATTCTTTTGAATTCGATTCGATTTGATTCTTTTCGTTTCGAATCGATTCTTTTCGATTTGATTCAATTCTTTTCAATTCGATTTGATAATGTTCGATTCAATTCTTTTCAATTCAATTCGATTCGATTCTTTTCGATTCAATTCGATTCCATTCGATTCAATTCTTTTTGATTCGATTCGATTCTTTTCGATTCAATACGATTCGATCGATTCTTTTGATGCGAATCAATTCAATCCCATTCTTTTTTATTCGATTCGATTCAATTCTTTTAGATTTGATTTGATACGATTCTTTTCCATTAGATTAGATTTGATTCATTTCGATTTGTTTTGATTCTCTTTGATGTTTTTTGATTCGATCTTTTCAATCGATTTGAATCGATTCATTTCGATTCGATTCGATTCAAATTTTTCAATTTGAAAATCGATTAGATTCGATTCAATTCGTTTCAATTTGTTTCGATTCTCTTTGATGTTTTTTGATTCGATCTTTTCAATCGATTTGAATCGATTCTTTTCGATTCGATTTGATTCTTTTCGTTTCAATTAGATTCTCTTCGATTCGATTCTTTTCGATTCAATTCTTTTTGATTCGATTCGATTTGATTCTTCTCCATTCGATTCGATTCACTTCGAATCGATTCTATAAGATTCTTTTCGTTCGATTCAATTCTGTTCGATTCTATTCTATTCGATTATTTTCAATTCGATTCTATTCGATTCTTTCGTTTTGATTTGATTCTTTTCGATTTGATTCGATTCGATCATTTGGATTCGATTTGTTACATTTCGATTCGATTCTTTTTGATTCTGTTCGATTCAATTATTTTCGATTCAGTTCAATTCGATTCTTTTCGATTTGATTCGATTCTTTTCCATTCGATATGATTCGATTCGTTTCGATTCGTTTCGATTCGAATCTATTCGATTCAATTTGATTCAATTGATTCTTTTTGATTCAATTCGATTCGATTCCATTCGATTCGATTCTTTTCGATTCAATTTTTTTCGATTCGATACGATTCGATTCGATTCTTTTCTATTCGATTCAACTCAACTCGATTCTTTTCGATTTGATTTTTCGATTCGATTCTTTTCAATTCAACTCAATTCCTTTCGATTTGATTCTTTTCGTTTCAATTTGATTCGATTCTTTTCGATTCGATTAGATTCTTTTCATTTCAATTAGATTCTTTTCGATTTTATTTGATTAGATTCTTTTCAATTCGATTCGGTACTGTTCGATTCGATTCTTTTCGATTCAATTCGATTGGAATTGAGTCTTTTTGATTCAATTCTACTCGATTCGATACAATTCTTTTCTATTGTATTCGATTCGATTCTTTTCGGTTCTATTCGATTTGATTCTTTTCGATTCAACTCGATATGATTCGATTCTTTTCTATTCCATTTGATACGATTTGATTCTTTTCGATTCGATTCGATTCTTTTCATTTTGATTCGATTCGTTTCGATGCTATTCAATTCAATTCTTTTCGATTCGATTCGATTCTTTTCGATTCAATTCGATACTTTTCGATTTGATTCGATTCGATTCTTTTCGATTCGTTTTGATTCTTTTCGATGTATTCGATTCGATTCTTTTCGATTCGATTTGATACAATTCGATTCTTTTCGATTTGATTTGATTCGATTCTTTTCGGTTCTATTCAATTTGATTCTTTTCAGTTCAGTTCGATATGATTTGATTCTTTTCGATTCAATGATACCATTCGATTTCTATTGATTCGATTCCTTTTCGTTTCGATTTGATTCTTTTCGATTCGATTCTTTCCAATTCAATTCGATTATGTTCGATTGGATTCTTTTCGATTCAATTCGATTCGATGCGATTCTTTTTGATTCGATTTGATTCGTTTTGATTCGATTCAATTCTTTTCGATTCGATTCGATTCGAGTCTCTACGATTCGAGTTTCTTTTCTAATCGATTTGATTCAATTCTTTTTGATTTGATTTGATTCGATTTGATTCGATTCTTTTCAATTCCATTCGATTTGATTCTTTTCGTTTTGCTTAGATTCTCTTCGATTCTTTTCGATTCGATTCGATTTGATTCTTTTCGATTTGATTCGATTTCTTTTTGATTTGAGTCTCGTCGATTCGAATTTCTTTCTTTTTGAATCGATTTGATTCGATTCTTTTCGATTTGATTTGATTCGATTTGATTCCTTTTGAGTCAATTCGATTCTTTTTTAGTCGATTCGATTCGAATCAATTCGGTTTTTTTCAAATCGATTCGATTCTTTTCGATTTGACTCGTCGATTCGATTCTTTTCAATTCGATTCAATTCTTTTCGATTCGATCCTTTTCAATTCGATTCGATTCTTTTCGATTCAATTTGACTCGATTCTTTTCGATTCGATTTGATTCTTTTCGTTTCGATTCGATTCGATTCTTTTCTATTCTTTTCAATTCGATTCGATTCGATTATTTTCGATTCGATTCGATTCAATTCGATTCGATTTTTTCGATTCGATTCTATTCTTTTCAATTTGATTCTTTTCGATTCGATTCGATTCGACTCTTGTCTTTTCGATTCTTTTTGATTTGATTCGATTAGATTCTTTTTGTTTCGATTAGATTCTCTTCGATTCGATTCTTTTCGATTCGATTCATTTCGATTCAATTCTATTCGATTCGAGTCTTTATGATTTGACTCGATTTGATTCTTTTGGATTCGATTCGATAATGTTCCATTCGATTCTTTTCTATTCATTTCGATTCGATCCAATTCTTTTGGATTCAGTTGGATTATTTCTGATAATTTTTTATTTGATTCGATTCCTGTCGAGTCGAGTCGATTTGATTCTTTTCAATTCGATTCGATTCGATTCAATTCGATCTTTTCGATTCAATTCGATTCTTTTCGCTTCGATTCAATTCTTTTCGATTCGATGCTTTTTGATTCGATTCAATTTGATTCTTTTCAATTCAATTCGATTCGTTTCTTTTCATTTTGATTCTTTTCAATCCGATTCGATTTATTTCTTTTCGTTTCGATTAGATTCTCTTCGATTCAATTCTTTTTGATTCGATTCGATTTGATTCTTTTCGATTCGATTTGATTCTTTTCTACTCGATTCGATAAGATTCTTTTCTTTTCATTCTTTTCTGTTCGATTCTATTCTATTCGATTTGACTCGATTGTTTTCAATTCGATTCTATTCGATTCTTTTCGTTTCGATTTGATTCTTTTCGATTCGATTCTTTTCGATTTGATTCGATTCGATCATTTGGATTCGATTTGTTACATTTCAATTCGATTCTTTTTGATTCAATTCGATTAAATTCTTTTGGATTCTATTGGATTCATTTAGATAATTTTTGATTCGATTCGATTCTTTTCAGCTAGCTTCGATTTGATTCTACTCAATTCGATTCATTTCGATTCTTTTTGATTCGATTCTATTCGATTCTTTTTGATGCGGTTCGATTCTTTTCAATCGATTATTTTCGATTCGATTCGATATGATTTGATTCGATTATTTTTAATTCGATTCGATTTGATTCGATTGTTTTTGAATCTATTTGATTTGATTCGATTATTTTCGATTCGACTCGACTTGATTTGATTTGATTCGATTATCGATTCGATTCAATTCCAATGATTTTCGATTCGATTCGATTCGATTATTTTTTTTTAAATTTTTTTTATTTATTTATGATAGGCACACAGTGAGAGAGAGAGAGGCAGAGACACAGGCAGAGGGAGAAGCAGGCTCCATGCACCGGGAGCCCGATGTGGGATTCGATCCCGGGTCTCCAGGATCGCGCCCTGGGCCAAAGGCAGGCGCCAAACCGCTGCGCCACCCAGGGATCCCTCGATTAGATTATTTTTATTCAATTCGATTCAATTATTTTCGATTCGATGCAATTCGATTCAATTCTTTTCGTTTCAATTCAATTCGATTTGATTCTTTTCAATTCAAATCGATTCAAATCTTTTCGATTCGATTTCATTCTATTCGATTCTTTTTGAATCGATTCGTTTCAATTCTTTTCGATTCGATTCTTTTTGATTCAATTCGAAAGGATTCGGTTCTTTTCAATTAGATTCTATACAATTCTATTCTATTCTATTCGATTCGATTATTTTCGATTCGATTTGATTAGATTAGATTCTTTTCGATTCGATTCTTTTTGATTCGATTCGATTCGATCCTTCCGATTCGATTTGATTCTTTTCGCTTTGATTCTATACTTTTCGATTCGATTCGATTCTTTCCAATTCGATTCGACTGGATTCTTTTTGTTTCGATACTTTATGATATTATTTGATTCGATTCATTTCAATTAGATTCGATTCAATTCTTTTCGATTCAATTCAATTCAATATGATTCTTTTCGATTTAGTTCGATTCGATTCTTTTCAGTTCGATTTGATTTTTTCCATTCGATGTGATTCGATTCGTTTCAATTTTTTCGATTCGTTTCGATTCGAATCTATTCGATTCTTTTCGATTCAATTGGATTCAATTGATTCTATTTTTTCGATTCGATTCTTTTCAATTCGATTAGATTCTTTTCAATTTGATTCCCTTCGATTCGATTCGATTCGAATCTTGTTTCGATTCGATTCTTTTTGATTCGATTCGATTCGATTCTTTTCGTTTCAATTAGATTCTCTTCGATTCGATTCTTTTCGATTCGATTTGATAAGATTCTTTTCATTGGATTCGATTCTTTTTGATTTGATGCTATTCGATTCAAGTCTTTATGATTTGACTCGATTCCATTCTTTTGGATTCGATTCGATAATGTACCATTCGATTCTTTTCGAATCAATACGATTAGATTTAATTCTTTTGGATTCAATTGGATTCTTTTCGATAATTTTTTATTCGATTCGATTCCTTTCGAGTCGATTCAATTTGACTCTTCGATTCGATTCGATTCAATTCGATTCTTTTTGATTCGATTCAATTCGATCTTTTCGATTCAATTCGATTCTTTTCATTTCTATTCGATTCTTTTCGATTCGATTCTTTTCAATTTTATTCGATTCTTTTCACTTCAATTCGATTCGATTCGATTCTTTTCAATTCGAATCGATTCAATACGATTCTATTCGATTATTTTTGATTCGATGTAATTTGATTCGATTTTTTCGAATCGATTTGATTCGATTCGATTATTTTCTATTCGACTTGATTTGATTCGATTCGATTATCTATTCAATTCAATTCCAACTATTTTTGATTCGATTCAATTCGATTATTTTTATTCAATTCGATTCAAATATTTTCGATTCGATGCGATTCGATTCGATTCTTTTCGATTCAATAAATTCGATTTGATTCTTTTCATTTGATTCGATTCTTTTTGATTTGATTGCATTCGATTCAATTCGATTCTTTTCAATTTGATTCGATTCTTTTCAATACAATTCTATTCTTTTCTTTTTTCTTTTTTAAAATTTTTATTTATTTATGATAGTCACAGAAAGAGAGAGAGAGAGAGAGAGACATAGGCAGAGGGAGAAGCAGGCTCCATGCACCGGGAGCCCGGTGTGGTATTCGATCCCGGGTCTCCAGGATCGCACCCTGGGCCAAAGGCAGGTGCCAAACCGCTGCGCCACCCAGGGATCCCAATTCTATTCTTTTCGATTTGATTTGATTCTTTTCCATTCGATATGATTCGAGTCGATTGTTTTCGATTCGATTCGATTCGATTCAGTTCGATTCTTTTCAATTCGATCTTTTTGATTCGATTCGATTCTTTTCGATTCGATTGGATTTGATTCTTTTCGTTTCGATTAGATTCTCTTTGATTCGATTCTTTTCGATTCGATTCGATAAGATTCTTTTCGTTCGAATCATTTCTGTTCGATTCTATTCTATTCGATTCGATTCAATTCTTTTCAATTCGATTCGGTTCGATTCTTTTGGATTCAATTGGATTCTTTTAGATAATTTTTGATTCGATTCGATTCTTTTCGCCTACCTTCAATTCGATTCTACTCGATTTGATTCTTTTTGATTCTTTTTGATTCGATTCTATTTGATTCTTTTCGATTCGGTTCGATTCTTTTCGTTTCAATTCAATTCGATTTGAATCTTTTCAATTCGAATCGATTCAATTCTTTTCGATTCAATTTCATTCAATTCAATTCTTTTCTAATCGATTCATTTCGATTCTTTTTGATTCGATTCGATTCGATTCTTTTTTATTCGATTCAATTCTTTTCGATTCGATTTGATTCGATTCCTTTCGTTTCGATGCAATTCTTTTCAATTCCATTCTTTAGGATTTGATTCGTTTTGATTCTTTTCGTTTCAATTCGATTCGATTTTTTGATTCAATTTGATTCGATTCTTTTTGATTCAATTCAATACGATTCGGTTCTTTTCAATTAGATTCTATACTATTCTATTCTTTTCAATTCGATTCGATTCTTTTTGATTCGATTTGATTAGATTCGATTCTTTTCGATTCGATTCAATTCTTTTTTATTCGATTCGATTCAATCTTTCAGATTTGATTTGATTCTTTTCGTTTCGATTCGATACTTTTCAATTCGATTCTTTTTGATTCGATCGATTCTTTTCAATTCGATCTTTTCGATTCGATTCTTTTTGTTTCGATTCGATTCTTTTCGCTTTTATTTGATTCGATTCTTTTCAATTTTATTTGATTCGATTCTTTTTGTTTCGATTTGATTCTTTTCTATTTTATTTGATTCGATTCATTTCAGTTAGATTCAATACTATTCGATTCGTTTCTTCTCGATTCAACTCAATTGGAATCGATTCGATTCTTTCTGATTCAATTCGATTCGATTCGATATGATTTTTTTCTATTCAATTCGATTCGATTCTTTTCGGATCTGTTCGATTCAATTCTTTTCGATTCAGTTCGATTCGATTCTTTTCCATTCGGTTCGATTCTTTTCCATTCGATACGATTCGATTCATTTCGATTTTTTCAATTCGTTTTGATTCGAATCTATTTGATTCTTTTCGATTCAATTCGATTCGATTGATTCTTTTTGATTCCTTTCTATTCTATTCCATTCGATTCGATTCTTTTCTATTCGATTCAATTCTTTTCTATTCGATACGATTCTACTTGATTCTTTTCAATTCGATTCAACTCAACTCTATTCTTTTTTATTTGATTTTTCCGATTCGATTCTTTTCTATTCGATTCTATTCTCTTCGATTTGATTCTTTTTGTTTCGATTCGATTCAATTCTTTTCAATTAGATTCCATTGGATTCGATTCTTTTCGTTTCAATTAGATTCTTTTTGATTTTATTTTATTCGATTCTTTTCAATTCGATTAAAATCTTTTTGCTTCGTTCGATTAGATTCTACTCTATTCATTTCAAATCAATCTATTCTTTTTTATTCGATCTATTCGATTATTTTTGATTCGGTTCGATTTGATTCAATGCTTTTCGATTCGATTCGATTCTTTTCCATTTGATCTGATTAGATTCGTTTTGAATTTTTTCAATTTGATTCTATTCGAATCTATTAGATTATTTTCGATTCAATTCGATTCAATACTTTTCGATTCGGTTCGATTTGATTCTTTTCGATTCGATTCGATTCTTTTCGATGCTATTCGATTCGATTCTTTTTGTTTCGATTCGATACGATTCGATTCTTTTCGGTTCTATTCTATTTGAATCTTTTCAATTCAATTAGATATGATTCGATTCTTTTCGATTCAATTCGATACCATTCGATTCTTTTCGATTCGATTCAATTTGATTCTTTTCGATTCAATTCGATTTGATTGTTTACGATTTGATTCGATACAATTGGATTCTTTTCATTTCGATTCGATTCTTTTCGATTCAATTCTTTTCAATTTGATTCGATTCTTTGGATTCGATTCGATACTCTTCGATTCGATTCAATTCTTTTGGATTTATTCGATTCATTTCGATTCTTTTTTTTAATATATTTTTTAAAGATTTTATTTATTTATTCATGAGAGACAGAAAGAGAGGCAGAGACACAGAGACACAGGCAGAGGGAGAAGCAGGCTCCATGCAGCAAGCCTGATGTGGGACTCGATCCCGGGTCTCCAGGATCACACCCTGGGCTGAAGGCGGCGCTAAACCGCTGAGCCACCCGTGCTGCCCCATTTCGATTCTTTTCAATTCGATTCGAATCTTTTCACTTCGCTTTGATTCGATTCTACTCTATTCATTTCAAATCGATCAATTCTTTTTGATTTGATCTATTCGATTATTTTCAATTCGGTTCGATTCGATTCAATTCTTTTCGATTCGATTCGATTCTTTTCCATTCGATCTGATTAGATTCATTTCGAATTTTTTCGATTCGATTTGATTCGAATCTATTCGATTCTTTTCAATTCAATTCGATTCAAATTCCTTTCTTTTTGAATCGATTTGATTCAATCCGATTCTTTTTTATTTCATTAGAATCGATTTTTTCGATTCAATTCTTTTAGATTGGATTCAATTTGATTTTTTTCAATTCGATTCGATTCTTTTCGATTTGATTCGATTTGGTTCTTTTTGATTCGATTCGATTCTTTTCAATTCGATTCTGTTCTTTAAGGTTCAATTCGATTTTTTTGATTCAATTCGATTCTTTTCGATTCGATTCGAGTTGATTCTTTTCGATTCGAATCAATAGTTTTCTATTCTTTTCGATTCCATTTGATTCAATTCGATTCTTTTCGATTCGATTTTTTTTTTCGATTTGATTCTTTTCGATTCGATTCTTTTCTATTCGATTCGATTCCTTTCGATTCAATTTGATTCGATTCTTTTCCACTCAATTCTCTTCGATTCGATTCGATTCTTTTCCATTCGATTCGATATTTTTGATTCGATTCGATTCTTTTCTATTAGATTTTTTCGATTCTTTTCGATTCAATTCGATTCGATTCTTTTCAATTTGATTTGATTCTTTTCTATTCGATACGATTCAATTTGATCCTTTTCGATTTGATTTAATTCTTTTCGATTCGATTCGATTCCATTTTTTTCGTTTCGATTTGATAGTTTTTGATTCGTTTCTTTTTGATTCGATTCGATTCGAATCTTACGATTCGAGTCTTTTCGATTTGAATTCCTTTCTTTTCCAAACGATTCGATTCGATTCTTTTCGATTTGATTCAATTCAATTATTTTCAATTCGATTCGATTTGATATTTTTCAATGCGATTCGATTCGATTCAATTTTTTTCGATTTGATTCGATAGTTTTCAATTTCTTTCTTTTCAATTTGATTCGATTTGAATCTTTCGATTCAATTCGATTGAATTCTTTTCGATTCGATTCGATTCTTTTCGATTCTTTATACTTCCATTCGATTTGATTCTTTTATTCTGTGCGATTCGATTCGATTTTTTTCGAATTGCGTCGATTCGATTCTTTTCGATTCGAGTCTTTTCAATTCGAATTCCTTTCTTTTCGAATGGATTTGATTCGATTCTTTTCTATTCGATTCCATACGATCTTTTCAATTTGTTTCGATTTGATTTGATTCTTTTAGATTAGATTCTATTCGTTTTTTTCAATTCAATTCGATACTTTTTGATTTGATTCGATTCGATTCTTTTCGATTCAATTCAATTCTTTTCGATTCGATTCGATTTGAATCTATTCGATTAGATTCGTTTCAATTCGATTCTTTTCGATTTGATTCGATTCGGTTCTTTTCAATTCGATTCGATTCTTTTCTTTTCAGTTCAATTCGACATTTGTGATTTGATTCGATTCTTTTTCATTCGATTTGTTTCGATACTTTTGATTGGATTTGATTCAATTCTTTTCAATTTGATTCCTTTTGATTCTTTTTGATTCGAATCGATTCAATTCAATTCTTTTCGATTCGATTCGATTCTTTTTGATTTGATTCGATTCGAATCTATTAGATTCGATACTTTTCGATTCGATTCGATTTGATTTTGATTCGATTCGATTCTTTTCGATTTGATTCGATTAATCCTTTTCGATTCAATTCAATTATTATGATTCGATTCAATTCAATTTGAATCTATTCTATTCGATTCCTTTCAATTTGATTCTTTTCGATTTGATGCGATTCAGTTCTTTTCGATTAGATTCGATTTGATTCTTTTTGATTCGATTCGATTCTTTCCGATTCGATTCGATTCTTTTCTATTAATTTGAGTTGATTCGATTCTTTTCAAATCAATTCTCTTCTATTCGATACTTTTCAATTCCATTCGATTTGATTCTTTTGATTCGGTGCGATTTGATTCGATTTTTTTCGATTCGATTCGATCCTTTTCGATTCGAGTTTGTTCGATTCGAATTGCTTTCTTTTTGAATCGATTTGATTCGATTCTATTGTTTTTGATTCCATTCGAATCGATTTTTTTCAATTCAATTCTTTTAGGTTCGATTCAATTCGATTCTTTTCGATTCGAGTCTTTTCTATTCGAATGTCTTTCTTTTCAAATTGATTTGAATCGACTCTTTTCGATTCGATTCTGATTCGATTCGATTCTTTTTTATTCGAATTGACTCGATTCTTTTCCAGTCTCTTCGATTTGGTTTCTTTTAATCGATTTGATTTTATTTGATTCGACTCTTTGATTCGATTATATTGGATTTGATTCTTTTCGATTCGATTCGATTCTTTTCGATTCGATTCGATTCTTTTCGATTTAATTCGATTCGATTCTTTATGATTCGATATGATTCTTTTCGATTTGATTCGATTCGGTTCTTTCCTATTCTTTTCAATTCGATTCGATTATTTTCTATTCGATTTGATTCAATTCGATTCGTTTTTTTCTAAACAATTCGATTCTTTTCTTCTTTTTTTTAAAAGATTTTATTTATTTATTCATAGAGACACAGCTAGAGAGAGAGAGGTAAAGACACAGAGGGAGAAGCATGACGTGGGACTCGATCCCAGGTCTCCAGGATCACGCCCTGGGCTGCAGGTGGCGCTTAACCACTGCACTACTGGGGCTGCCCGATTCGATTCTTTTCAATTCCACTCTTTTTGACTCGATTCATTTGGATTCGATTCTTTTCGAATGGAATAGATTCGATTCTTTTTGATTTGATTTGATTTGATTCTCTTTAATTCGTTTCCTTTTTATTTCATTCGAATCTTTTCGGTTCGATTAGATTCTTTTTGATTCAATTTGATTCGATTCTAAACTTTTTGATTCAATTCTTTTCGAATCAATTCCTTTCGATTCGATTAGATTCTTTTCGATGCGATTCGATTCAATTTTTTATTCGATTTTTTTCTATTCGATTCTTTTTATTTGATTTGTTTCAATTTATTTCAATTCGATTCGATTCGATTCTTTTCAATTCGATGTGATTCGAACCTTTTCGATTCGAATGGATTCGATTCAATTTTTTTCGTTTCGATACGATAGTATCCAATTTGTTCTCTTAGATTCTATTCGATGGGATTCTTTTTCTCTTGATTCGATTTGCATGTGGAAGTGTCAGGCCAGTACTCACGATTATCTGAGTTGACTATACCGATTTCAAATGGCCTTCTTTAAAGAGTGTAGCTAGTTTCTAACTCCCATGTACGAGTGGGTAGCAGACATCTGCCTCCCAGGCATACACACTCTTCAAAGTTGAGCTTATGGCCTTTACTTCCCACATCCTCCTCCAGGTACACTTCGCTGCTAACAGGCCTAGGCTGGATGCGTGACTGAAGTGTTGTGAGAGGTAAGTGGAAAGTCCCAGACACAAGACTAGTGCCTCCAAGCTCAATCCAGCGATTTCCTAGTAATTCCTGTCTTATATAGGTGCTACACTCTAAGTTCCATACGTGAGAGCTAGCTGAACACTGAGTCCAAAAGCATCACTCTTCTGAGAGTTGAGCTCACACCCAATTTCTCACATTTCCACATTGCCTGCAGAATGAGTTTTGAATGTCTTCACCAGAGACGTTTGTCAGAAGCTTGTGAAATGCAAGTGGAATAATGCAGGCCTGGAAGGTGCCTCCCGGTGCAGTAGAGTGGTATTCTTCGAACCTCCTGAGTTAGAAGACTGCTATGGTCTCACGGCCATTAGAACGCAACTAGTTGAAAGCTGGTTTCTAGACATGCTCTCTTGTGAGAGCTGAGCTCAGGGCAGGACTTCCCGCATCCTGCCTGCCCATAGTCATAGCTGCTAACATCCTTACGTGAGGTGCTGGGAGAGGATGGAGAAATGCAAGTGGAAGTGTTAGGACTATACTCACGTGTATCTGAGTTCAATACAGTGATTGCCAACGTCCTTGTTTAATTAGAGTGTAGTTCGGGTATAACTCGCCTCGATAAGTGTCTAGCAGACATCGGCCTGCAAAGCATACACACTTCTGAGAGGTGAGCTTATGGCCTGACCCTCCCTCATCCTAACTCCCTGTACGTTCCGCTTCCACAGCATTTCATTGTATACATGAGAGTAGCGGAGTGAGAACCAAGTGCGCCTTGTCAATTTCGCGCCTAGTGGACAGCTGCCTCCAAGACATGCACACTCCTTTGGATTGAGTGTAGGACTTGAACCTCCCACAGCTTACCGCCTGTACACTTTGCTTCCAAAGGATTTCGTTCCATATGGGATGCAAGTTTTTTGAGAGGCAAATGTGTCTTAGTTCAATCCAGCAACTTCTGAGGAATTCCTCCCTCAGATAGGAGCTACCTACTAACTTCCAAACCTGAGTACCTAGCTGAAAGCGCTCTCTCTGGGGAACTTCCCTCTCAGAGATGAACTGATACGTGGTCCTTCCCAGTTCCACACTGCCTGCAGATAAGGTTACGAACATCCTCTCCAGCATGTTTGTCAGAAGCTCATGGGACACAAGGGGCAAACGGCAGGCTTCAAAGTTGTGTGCCATTAGAATGCAGCTAACTGAAAGCTGGCTTCTAGGCATGCTCTCTTGTGAGAGCTGAGCTCAGGGCATGACACACCCGCATCCAACATGCCCATAGTCATAACTGCTAACATCCTTATGTTAAGTGCTGGGAGAGTTTGGAGAAATGCAGGTGGAAGTGTCGGGACTGTACTCACGTGTATCTGAGTTCAATACAGCGATTGCCAACGTCCTTGTTCCATTAGAGTGTAGCTCGGGTATACCTCGCCTCGATAAGTGTCTAGCAGACATCAGCCTGCAAAGCATAGACACTTCGGAGAGTTGAGCTTATGGCCTGTACCTCCCCCATCCTGACTGCCTGTACGTTCCTCTTCCACAGAATTTCGCTGTATGCGGGACAGTAGCCAAGTGAAAACCAACTGTCTGCCTTCTCAATTTCGCGCCTAGCGGACACCTTAATGCAAGGCATGCACACGCCTTTGGCTTGAGCTAATGGCTTGAACCTCCCTCTTGCTGACCGCCTGTATGTTGCACTTCGAAAGGATTTCGTTCGATACGGGACGCAAGTTTTGCGAGAGGCAAGTGTCCCTTAGTTCAATCCAGCGACTTCTGAGGAATTCCTCCGTCAGATGGGATCTACATACTAACTTCCCAACCTGAGTACCTAGCTGAGAGCTCTCTCTCTGGGGAATTTCCTTCTGCGAGATGAGCTGACACGCGATCCTTCCCAGTTCCACAATGCCTGCAGATGCAGTTACGAACATCCTCACTAGACATATTTGTCAGAAGCTCATGGGATGCAAGGGCCGGCTGCAGGCTTCAATGGTTGTGTCTCCAGGTGCAGTAGAGCGGTATTCATGGAACGTCCTGCCTTACAATGCTGCTACGTTCTCACGGCCATCAGAAGAAGCTAGTAGAAAGCTGGCTTCTAGGCATGCTTTTTTCTGAGAGCTGAGCTCAGGGCAGGACCCTCCCGCATCCTGCCTGCCCGTAGACGGAACTGCTAATATCCTTATATTAGGTGCTGGGAGAGGGAGGCGAAATGCATGTGGAAGTGTCAGGCCTGTACTCCCGATTCTCTGAGTTGAATACAGCGATTTCAAACGGGCTTCTTCAAAGAGTGTAGCTAGTTTCTAACTCCCATGTCCAAGTGGGTAACAGATATCTGCCTTCCAGGCGTACACATTTTTGAGAGTTGAGCTTATGGCCTGTACTTCCCACATCCTGCCTGCAGGTACACTTCGCTGCTAACAGGCCTAGGCTCGATGCGGGACGGAAGTGCTGTGAGAGGTAAGTGGAAAGTCCCGGCACACAAGACTAGTGCCTCCAAGCTCAAACCAGCGATTTCCTAGTAATTCCTGTCTTAGACAGGTGCTACATACTAAGTTCCATACGTGAGAAGCTAGCTGAACCCCGAGTCCAAAAGCATTTCTCTTCCGAGAGTTGAGCTCACACCCAGTCCCTCACAGTTCCACACTGCCTGCAGAATGAGTTTTGAACGTCTTCACCAGAGCCGTTTGTCAGAAGCTTGTGAGATGCAAGTGGAAAAATGCAGGCCTGGAAGGTGTCTCCAGGTGCAGTAGAGTGGTATTCTTCGAACCTCCTGAGTTAGAAGACTGCTATGGTCTCACGGCCATTAGAACGCAGCTAGTTGAAAGCTGGCTTTGAAGCATGGTCTCTTGTGAGAGCTGAGCTCAGGGCAGGACATACCCGCATCCTACCTGCCCATTGTCATAGCTGCTAATATCCTTACGTGAAGTGCTGGCAGAGGTTGTAGAAATGCGAGTGGAAGTGTCAGGCGTGTACTCACCTGTATCTGAGTTCAATACAGCGATTGCCAACGTCCTTGTTCAATTAGAGTGTAGCTCGGGTATACCTCACCTCGATAAGTATCTAGCAGACATCGGCCTGCAAAACATACACACTTCTGAGAGGTCAGCTTATGGCGTGGTCCTCCCCCATCTTGACTGCCTGTATGTTCTGCTTCCACAGCATTTTGTTATATGTGGGAGAGTAGCGGAGTGAGAACCAAGTTTCTGCCATGTCAATTTCGCGACTAGCGGACAGCTGCCTCAAAGGTATGCACTTTCCTTTGGATTGAGCTTTGGACTTGAACCTCCCACATGCTGATCGCCTGTACCTTCGCTTCCAAAGGATTTCTTTCGATACGGGAAGGAAGATGTGCGAGCGGCAAATGTGTCTGAGTTCAATCCAGCAATTCGGAGGAATTCCTCCCTCTACTGGGAGCTACATACTAACTTCCAAACCTGAGTACGTAGCTGAAAGCTCTCTCTCCGGGGAAATTCCCTCTCGGAGATGAGCTGAAACCTGGTCCATCCCAGTACCATACTGCCTGCAGATACAGTTACAAACATCCTCACTAGACATGTTTTTCAGAAGCCCATGGGACACAAGGGGCAAACTGCAGGCTTCAAGGTTGTGTGTCCGGGTGCAGTAAAGCGGTATTCATGGAACATCCTGAATTACAATGCTTCCGCGTTCTCATGGCCATCAGAACGCAGTTAGTAGATAGCTGGCTTCGAGGCATGCCTCCTTTTGAAAGCTGAGCTCAGGGCAGGACTCTCCCACATCCTGCCTGCCCGTAGTCGTAGCTGCTAACATCCTTATGTTAAGTGCTGGGAGAGTTTGGAGAAATGCAGGTGGAAGTGTCGGGACTGTACTCACGTGTATCTGAGTTCAATACAGCGATTGTCAACGCCCTTGTTCCATTAGAGTGTAGCTCGGGTATACCTCGCCTCGATAAGTGTTAGCAGACATCGGCCTGCAAAGCATAGGCACTTCGGAGAGTTGAGCTTATGGCCTGTACCTCCCCCATCCTGACTGCCTGTACGTTCCTCTTCCACTGAATTTCATTGTATGCGGGACAGTAGCCGAGTGAAAACCAAGTGTCTGCCTTCTCAATTTCACGCCTAGCGGACACCTGAATGCAAGGCATGCACATGCCTTTGGCTTGAGCTAATGGCTTGAACCTCCCTCTTGCTGACCGCCTGTATGCTGCACTTCGAAAGGATTTCGTTTGATACGGGATGCAAGTTTTGCGAGAGGCAAATGTCCCTTAGTTCAATCCAGCGACTTCCGAGGAATTCCTCCGTCAGATGGGATCTACATACTAACTTCCCAACCTGAGTACCTAGCTGAGAGCTCTCTCTCTGGGGAATTTCCTTCTGCGAGATGAGCTGACACGCGGTCCTTCCCAGTTCCACAATGCCTGCAGATGTAGTTACGAACATCCTCACTAGACATGTTCGTCAGAAGCTCATGGGACGCAAGGGCCAGCTGCAGGCTTCAATGGTTGTGTCTCCAGGTGCAGTAGAGCGGTATTCATGGAACATCCCCCCTTACAATGCTGCTACATTCTCACAGCCATCAGAAGAAGCTAGTAGAAAGCTGGCTTCAAGGCATGCTTCCTTCTGAGAGCTGAGCTCATGGAAGGACCCTCCCACATCCTGCCTGCCCGTAGACCTAACTGCTAATATCCTTAGGTGTTGGGAGAGGGCGGCAAAATGCATGTGGAAGTGTCCGGCTTGTACTCATGATCATCTGAGTTGAATATAGCGATTTCAAACGGCCTTCTTCAAAGAGTGTAGCTAGTTTCTAACTCCCATGTATGAGTGGGTAGCAGACATCTGCCTCTAAGGCGTACACACTTTTGAAAGTTGAGCTTATGGCCTGTACTTCACACATCCTGCCTGCAGATACACTTCGCTGCTAACAGGCCTAGGCCCGATGCGTGATGGAAGTGTTGTGAGAGGTAAGTGGAAAGTCCCGGCCCACAAGACTAGTGCCTCCAAGCTCAATCCAGTGATTTCCTTGTAATTCCTGTCTTAGACAGATGCTACATACTAAGTTCCATACGTGAGAAGCTAGCTGAACCCCGAGTCCAAAAACATCTCTCTTCTGAGTGTTGAGCTCACACCCAGTCCCTCACAGTTCCACACTGCCTGCAGAATGAGTTTTGAACATCTTCAAGAGAGACGTTTGTCAGAAGCTTGTGAGACGCAAGTGGAATAATGCAGGTCTGGAAGGTGTCTCCAGGTGCAGTAGAGTGGTATTCTTCGAACCTCCTGAGTTAGATGACTGCTACATTCTCACTGCCATAAGAACGCAGCTCATTGAAAGCTGACTTCCAGGCATGTTTCCTTGTAAGAGCTGAGGTCAGGACAGACCGTCCCGCATCCTGACTGCCTGTAGACTTAGGTCCTAGCATCTTTATGTTAGGTGCTGGAAGAGGTTTTGTGAAAAGCATGTGGAAGCGACAGGCCTGAACTCACGTGTCTCTGAATTCAATGCAGCGATTGCCAACGTCCTTATTTAATTAGAGTGTACCTCGGTTCTAGCTCCCATCAATAAGTGTCTAGCGGACATCTGCCTGTAAAGCATACACACTTCTGAGAGTTGAACTTATGCCCTGTACCTTCCACATGCTGACTGCAGGTATACTTCGCTCCTATCAGGCCTAGGCTCGAATCGTGTCAGAAGGGTTGTGAGAGGTTAGTGGAAGGTGTCGGCCCACACGACTAGTGTCTCAAGCCCAATCCATAGATATGTGAGGAACTGCTCTCTAGGATTGGTGCTACATTGTAAGTTCCATACATGAGAAGCTAGTGGAACGCAGTGTCCAAAGGGTACTTTCTTCTGAGACTTGAACTCACCCCCAGTCCCTCACAGTTCCTCATGTCCTTCAGATGAAATTTTGAACATCCTCACTAGACGTGTTGGTCAGAAGCTCATACGACAAAAGGAGCTAGCTGCAGACTTCAATGCTTGTGTCTCTAGGTGCAGTAGAGCGGTATACATGGAACCTCCTGACTTCCAATGTAGCTACATTCTCACGGCTATACGAACGCAGCTAGTGCAAAGGTGATTTCGAGGCATGCTGCTGTGGATCAGAGTCTCCCATTACAGGTGAGGCCCAGGTGGGGCCAGAGTCAACTGGTACAGAAGAGGCCAAAGTGAGGACAAGAGTTACCAGGTACAGGTGAGGCCAACCTGCAGGCCATGCAGAGGAACCATGTCCCGATGATGCCCAGGTAGGGACCAGAGTCACCAGGGCCAGATGAGGCCCAGGAGGGGAGCATATTCACTAGGTCTAGGTGAGGCCCAGTTGAGGACCAGAGTCACAAGGTCAGGGTGTGCCCAGAGGGGTTCCAGAGTCATCATGTCTAGGTGAGGCTCAAGTGTGGAATAGAGTAACCAGGTACCAATGATGCCGAGTTGAGGACCAGAGTCACCAGATCTGGGTGAGGCCCAGATAGGATCAGAGTCATCAGTTCCAGGTGAAGCCAAGAAGGAGTCCACAGCAATCAGGTCCAGGTGGGGAACAAGGTCACCAGGACTGGGTGAGGCCCATATGGGGACCAGATTCACCAGTTCCAGGTGAGGCCCATGTGGTGACCAGAGTCACTGGGTCTGGGTGAGGACCAGGTAAGGACCAGATTCACCAGGTCCAAGAGGCCCACGAGGGGACCTGAGTCACCAGGTATGGGTGAGTCCCAGGTGGCAACCCCACTCACCAGGTCCAGGTGAGGCCCAGGTATAGAAGACAGTGACCAGGTCCCAATGATCCCCAGGTAAGTATCAGAGTCACCAGGTCCAGGTGAGTCCCAAATATGGATCAGAGTCATTTTCTTCCAGGTGAGGCCAGAAGGAGACCACAGGAACCAGGTCCAGGAGAGCCCCATATTGGAACCAGAGGCACCAGATCCATGTGAGATCCATGTGGGGACCACAGTCACAAGGTCCAGGTGAGGCCCAGGTGGCAACAAGATTCACCAAGTCCTGGCGAAACCCTGGTGGTTACCAGAGTCACCAGGTCCAGGTGAGGACCAGGTAATGACCAGATTCTCCAGGTCCAAGTGAAGCACAGGGAGGGACCAGAGTCACCAGGTAAGGGTGAAGCCCGGAGGGGGACGAGAGTCACTAGGTCCAGATGAGTCCCCGATATGGAACTGAGTAACCAGTTCCCATGATGCCTATGTGAGGACCAGATTCACCAGGTCCAGGTGAGGTCCCTGTGGGAACCAGTCATCTCGTCCAGGTGAGGCCCAGGTGGAACCACAGTCACCAGGTCAGATGACGCCCAGAGAGGTTCCAGATCATCATGTCCAGGTGAGGCTCAGGTGTGGAACAGAGTAACCAGGTCACAATGATGCCCAGGTGAGGACCAGAGTCACCAGATCTGGGTGAGGCCCAGATAGGATCAGAGTCACCAGTTCCATGTGAGGCCAAGAAGTGTCCACAGCAATCAGGTCCAGGTGGGGAACAAAGTCACCAGGACTGGGTGAGGCCCAGATGGGGACCAGATTCACCAGGACCAGGTGAGGCCCCGGTGGTGACCAGAATCGCCAGGTCCGTGCGAGAACCAGGTAAGGACCAGATTCACCAGGTCCATGTGAGGCCCACGTGGGGACCTGAGCCACCACGTATGTGTGAGGCCCAGGTGGCAACCACCCTCACCAGGTCCAGGTGAGTCCAACCTGCAGAACAGAGTCACCAGATCCAGGGGAGGCCCTGGTGGCGATTGGAATCACCAGGTAAATGTGAGGCTAGAAGGACACCACAGTCACCAGGTTCAGGTGTGGTTCATGTGGGAACAAGAGTCATCAGGTCCAGGTGAGCCCCAGGTGGGGACCACAGTCACCAGGTCCAGATTGAGGCCTAAGTGGGGGGCCCAGAGTCATTAGGGCCAGGTGAGTCCAAAGTGTGGAGCAAAGTTATCAGATCCAGGTGAGTCCCAGGTGGGAAACAGAGTAACCATGTCCCACTGATGTCCAGGTGGGACCAGAGTCACAAGGTCCAGACGAGGCCTAGTGAGGAGTAGATTCACCAGGTGCTGCTGAGGCCCAGTTGAGGACCAGAGTCCCCAGCTCCGGGTGCGACCCAGAGGGGGACCAGATTCACCTGATCCAGGTGATATCCAGGTGGGGACCAGAGTCACCACGTCTGGGTGAGGCCCAGAGGGGGACGAGAGTCACTAGGTCCAGGTGAGGACCCAATGTGGAACTGGTAACCAGGTCCCATGATGCCCATGTGAGGACTAGATTCACCAGGTCCAGGTGACGTCCCTGTGGGAACCAGTCACCTCATCCAGGTGAGGCCCAGTGGGACCACAGTCACCAGGTCAGGGTGAGGTCCAGAGGGGGACCAGAGTCACCAGGTCCAGGTCAGTCCCAGGTATAGAAGAGAGTAACCAGTTCCCAATGATGCCCAGGTAAGGACCAGAGTCACGAGGTCCAGGTGAGGCCCAAATATGGATCAGAGTCGTATTGGTCCAGGTGAGGCCAGAAGGAGACCACAGGAACCAGTTCCAAGGAGCCCCATATGGGAACCAGAGCCACCAGATCCAGGTGAGGTCCAGGTGGGGACCACAGTCACAAGATCCAGGTGAGGCCCAAGTGGGGACCAGAGGTAACAGGTCCAGGTGAGGCCCAGGTGTGGAACTTAGTATCCAGGTCATAATGGTGCACAGGTGAGGACCAGAGTCACCAGATCTGGGTGAGGCCCAGTTAGGATCAGAGCCACCAGTTCCAGGTGAGGCAAAGTGGGAGTCCACAGCAATCAGGTCCAGGTGGGGAACAAAGTAACCAGGAGTGGGTGAGGCCCAGATGGGGACCAGATTCACCAGTTCCAGGTGATGTCCAGGTGGTGACCAGAGTTACCAGTTCCGGGGAGGACCAGGTAAGGACCAGATTCACCAGGTCCAAGTGAGGCCCACGTGGGGACCTGAGTCACCAGGTATGGGTGAGGCCCAGGTGGCAACCCCACTCACCAGGTCCAGGTGAGGCCAACCTGCAGGCCAGAGTCACCAGATCTAGGTGAGGCCCTAGTGGGGACCGGAGTCACCAGGTAAATGTGAGTCTACAAGAACACCACAGTCAACAGGTCCAGGTGTGGTTCATGTGGGAACGAGAGTCACCAGGTCCTGGTGAGACCCAGGTGGGGACCACAGTCACCAAGTCCAGATTGAGGCCTAGGTGGGGCCCAGTGTCATCAGGGCCAGGTGAGGCCAAAGTGTGGAGTGAAGTTATCAGGTCCAAGTGAGTCCCAGGTGAGAACCAGTCACCTCGTCCAGGTGAAGCCCACAAGAGTAGTGCCTCCAAGCTCAATCCCGCGATTTCCTAGTAATTCCTGTCTTAGACTGGTGCTACATACTAAGTTCCATATTAGCTAATTGAACCCTGCATCCAACGGCAACTTACATCCGAGAGTTGGCCTCACACGCAGTCCCTCAGTGTTCCACACTGCCTGCAGAATGTGTTTCCAACGTCTTCACCAGAGACGTTTGTCAGAAGCTTGTGAGACACAAGTGGAATGATGCAGGCCTGGAAGGTGTCTCCAGGTGGAGTAGAGTGGTACGCTTGGAACCTCCTGAGTTAGAATACTGCTGCGTTCTGAGGGCCAGAAGAATGCAGCTAGTTGAAAGCTGGCTTCTAGACATGCTTCCTTGTGAGAGTTGAGGTGAGGGCGGGACCCTCCCACAAGCTGACTGCCTGGAGACATAGGTCCTAACATCCTTATGTTAGGTGCTGGAAGAGGTTGTGAAAAGCATGTAGACGTTTCAGGCTTGTAGTCACGTGTAACTGAGTTCAATACAATGATTTCCAACAGCCTTGTTCAATTAAAGTGTAGCTAGGTTCTAACTCCCATAAAAGAGTGGCTAGCAGACATCTGCCTGCAAAGCCTACACGCTTCTCAGAGTTGAGCTTATGGCCTGTACCTCCCACAATCTGACGGCCTGTACGGATCGCTTCCACAGCATTCTCTTCTATGCGGGACAGTAGCGGAGTGAGAACCAAGTGTCTGCATTGTCAATTCGTGACTACCGGACACCTGCCTCGAAGTGATGCACACTCCTTTGGATGAGCTTATGGCTTGTTCCTCCACATGCTGACCACCTGTACCTTTCAGTTCGAAAGGACGTCGTTTGATACGGGACACAAGTTTTGTGAGAGGCAAGTGTCTCCTAGCCCAATCCAACAACTTCTGAGTAATTCCTCCCTCAGAAGGGAGCTACATACTAACTTCCAAACCTGAGTACCTAGTTGAAAGCTATCTCTCTGGGGAACTTCCTTCTGCAAGATGAGCTGACACGCGGTCCTTCCCAGTTCCACACTGCCTGCAGATGGAGCTACGAACATCCTCACTAGACATGTTTGTCAGAAGCTCATGGGACGCAAGGGGCAAGCTGCAGGCTTCAACGGTTGTGTCTCCAGGTGCAGTAGAGCTTTATTCATGGAACGACCTGACTTCCAATGCTGTAAAGTTTGAGGTAGGTTACGGGTTAGTGTTAAGGTTAGGGTCCTGTTTAAGCTTAGGGTTAGGTTTATGGTTAGGGTTAGTGTTAGGGTTCAGTTAGGGTTAGGGGTAGTTTCAGGGTAAGGGGTAGGCTATGGGTTAAGATTAGAGTTAGGGTTAGGGTTTGGTTACGGGTTAGGTTACGGGTTAGGTTACGGATTAGGGTACGGGTTAGTGTTAGTGTTAGGGTTAGGGTTAGGGTACGGATTAGGGTTCAGTTTAGGTTTATGGTTAGGGTTAGGGTACGGGTTAGGGTTAAATTTAGGGTACTGTTTAGGGTTAGGGTTAGGGTTAGGTTATAGGTTAGGGTTAGGGATAGGGTAAATGTTAATGTTAGGATTAGGTTAGGGTTAGGGTTAGGATTAGGGATTGGGTTTCGTTAGGTTTAGGGTTGGGGTAAGGTTAGGGTCAGGGTACTGGTTAGAGTTTGGGTTAGGGTACGGGTGAGGGTTAGGGTAAGCGTTAGGGTACGGGTTAGGATTAGGGTACGGGTTAAGGTTAGGTTTAGGGTTAGGTTTAGGGTTAGTGTATGGGATAGGGTTAGGTTTAGGGTACTGTTTAGCCTTAGGGTTAGGGTTAGGGTTAGGTTACAGGTTAGGGTTACGGTTAGGGTTAGAGTACGGTTTAGGGTTAGAGTTAGAGTTCGGGTTATGTTTAGGGTTCTGGTTAGGGTTAGGCTACGGGTTAGGGTAGTGTTAGGGTTATGATTAGGGTTCGGTTTAGGCTTAGTTTTAGGGTATAGATTAGGGTTAGCGTTAGGGATAGGGTACGGTTTAGCGATATGGTATGGATTTCGGTATGGGTTAAGGTATGGGTTAGGGTACTGGTAATGGTTAGGGTTTGGGTTAGGTTTAGGGTACGGGTTAGGGTTATATTTAGGGTTTGGTTTAGGGTACAGGATAGGGTTAGGTTTAGGGTTAGTGTTAGGGTTTGGGTTAGGGTACAGGTTAGGGTACGGGTTAAGGTTAGGGTAGGTTACGGTTAGGGTTAGTTTTAGGGTTAGGTTTCGGTTAGTGTTAGGGTTAGGGGTAGGGTTAGGGTTTAGGGTTAGGGCTAGGGTTAGGGTACTGTTTAGGGTTAGTTATAGTGTTAGGTTTAGGTTATGGGATAGGGTTAGGGTTAGGGTTAGGGTTAGGTTATGGGTTAGGGTTAGTTGTTAGGGTTCAGTTTAGGGTATGGGATACGTTTAGGGTTAGGGTTAGGGAACGGGTTAGGGTTAGGGTTGGGGATAGGGTTAGGCTTAGGGTACGGCTTCAGGGTAGGGTTAGGGTTAGGGTATGGGTTTGTTTATGGGTTAGGGTACGGGTACGGTTAGGGGTTAGTGTACAGGTTAGTGTTAGGGTTCGGGTTAGGTTTAGGGTCACGGTACGGATTAGGGTTAGGGTTAGGGTACGGGTTAGGATTAGGGTCCGGGAGAGTTAGAGTTAGGGTATGGGTTTTGGTTAGGGTTAGGGTTAGGGTACGGCTTTGGGTTAGGTTTAGGGTTAAGGTTAGGGTTAAGGTACACATTAGGGTTAGGGTTAGGGTACTGTTTAGGGTTAGGGTTAGGGTTAGGTTTAGTTTACGGGTTAGGGTTAGGGTTAGGGTTAGTTTACGTGTTAGGGATAGGGTTAGGGTGAGGTTTAGGTTTAGGTTAGGGTTAGGGTTAGGGTTAGGTTAGAGATAGGGTTAGGGTTATGATTAGTGTTAGGGTTAGGTTAGGGGTAGTTTTAGTGTTAGGGTATGGGTTATGGTTATGGTTAGGGTAGGGTACGGTTTAGGGTTAGGGTGGGTTAGGGTTAGTGTTAGGGTTAGGAGTTAGGGTTAGGGTTTGGGTTAGGGTTAGGGTTAGGTTTAGGGTTATGTTTAAGGGTTAGGGTTAAGGGTTAGGGTTGGGGTTAGGGGTTCAGGTTCGGGTTAGGGGTTAGGGTTAGGGTTAGGGGTTAGGGTTAGGTTTTTGTTTAGAGTTAGGTTTAGGGGTTAGGGTTTAGGGTTAGGGTTAGGTGTTAGGTTTAGGTTTAGGGTTAGGGGTTATGGTTAGGGTTATGGTTAGGTATGTGTTTGGGTTAGGGTTAGGGTTAGGATACGGGTTAGGGTACGGGTTAGGGTACGGGTTAGTGTTAGAGTACTGGTTAGGGTTAGAGTTAGGGGTTGGGTTATTGTACGGGTTAGGTTACGGGCTTAGGGTTAGGGTACGGGTTAGGGTATGGGTTAGCGTTGTGGTACAGGTTAATGTTAGTGTACCTGTTAGGGTTAGGGTACGGGTTTGGTTAGGGTACGGGTTAAGTTTTGGGTTAGTGTTCGGGGTAGGGTTAGGGTTAGAGTTAGGGGTACGGTTAGGTTTAGGGTTAAGGGTTAGGGTTAAGGGTTAGGGTTAGGATAGGTTTAGTGTTAGGGGTTAGGGGTTAGGGGTTAGGGTTAGGGATTTGATTCGATTCGATTCTTTTTGATTCGATTCGATTTGACTCAATTATTTTTCAATTCGATTCGATTCAATTCTTTCAATTCGTTTCTTATCGATTCGATTCTTTTCGATAGATAGATTCTTTTCTATTTGATTCAATTTGATTCGATTCGCTTCTTTTCGATTCGATTTGATTCGAGTCTTTTTGTTTCGATTCGTTTCAATTCATTCTTTTCAGTTCGATTCGATTCAAATCTTTTCGATGCATTTCAGTTGGATTCTTTACGATTCGATTCTTTTCAATTCGACTCGATTTTTTTCGATTCGACTCAATTCTTTTCCATTTGATTTGATTCGATTCTTTTCAATACGATTTGATTCTCTTCTTTTCGATTCGATTCTCTTCGATTCGATTCTCTTCTTTTCGATTCAATTTGATTTTTTTATTCAATTCGATTCCTTTCGATTGGAATCAATTCGATTCAAATCTTTCGTTTCGATTCGATTCTTTTCGATTCGATTCGATTTTTTTTCGATTTGATTCGATTCTTTTCGATTTGATTCAATTCGATTCGAATCTTTTCGAATCAATTCGATTCTTTTCGATTCGATTCGATTCGATTGTTTTGGAATCTATTTGATTCGATTCGATTATTTTCGATTCGACTCGTTTTGATTTGATTCGATTCGATTATCGATTTGATTCAATTCCAATTATTTTCGATTCGATTCGATTATTTTTTATTCAATTCGATTCAATTATTTTCGATTCAATGCAATTTGATTAGATTCTTCTCATTTCAATTCAATTCAATTCTTTCAAATTTGATTCGATTCGATTCTTTTCGATTTGATTCGATTCTTTTCCACTCGATCTGATTTGATTCATTTTGATATTTTTCGATTCGTTTCAATTCGAATCTATTCGATTCAATTCGATTCGATTCTTTTTGATTCAATTCGATTCGATTCAATTCCATTCGATTCGATTCTTTTCGATTCGATACGATTCAATTCGATTCTTTTCGTTGTGAATCAATTCAATTCGATTCTTTTTGATTCGATTCGATTCGATTCTTTTAGATTTGATTCGATACGATTCTTTTCAATTCGATTCAATTCGATTCGTTTTGATTCGTTTCGATTCTCTTTGATTTTTTTGATTCGATCTTTTCAATCGATTTGATTCGATTTGGTTCTTTTCGATTCAATTCTTTTTTATTCGATTTGATTCTTTTCTATTCAATTCTTTTCGAGTCGATTTGATTCTTTTCAATTCGATTCGATTCTTTTCGTTTAAATTCGATTCTCTTCGACTCGATTCGATTCGATTCGAATCTTTTTGTTTCGATTAGATTCTCTACAATTCGATTCTTTGGATTCGATTCTTTTTGATTCGATTCAATTTGATTTTTTCAATTCGATTCGATTCGATTCTTTTCAATTCGAATCGATTCAATACTATTCAATTCGATTACTTTTGATTCCAAGGAATTTGATTCAATTTTTTTCGAATCAATTTGATTTGATTCGATTATTTTCGATTCGACTCGTTTTGATTGGATTAGATTATTGATTCAATTCCAATCATTCTTGATTCGATTCGATTAGATTCGATTATTTTTTATTCAATTCGATTCAATTATTTTCGATTCGATGCGATTCAATTCAATCAATTCGATTCGATTCTTTTCAATTTGATTCGATTCGTTTCTTTTCGATTTGATTGCATTCAGTTCAATTCGTTTCGATTCGATTCTTTTCAATTCGATTCGATTCTTTTCAATACAATTCTATTCTTTTCGATTCGATTTGATTTGATTCTTTTCGATTCGATACAATTCGATTCTTTTTGATTAGATTCGATTCAATTCGATTCTTTTCAATTCAATATTTTCGATTCAATACGATTCTTTCCGTTTCGATTCGATTTTCTATTCGTTGCTTTTCGATTCGATTCAATTAGATTCTTCAATTCAATTAGATTCGATTCTTTTCATTTCGATTTGATTCTTTTCTATTTTATTTGATTTGATTCATTTCAATTAGATTCGATACGGTTCGATTCGATTCTTTTCGATTCAATTCGATTGGAATCGATTCGATTCTTTTCGATTCAATTCGATTCGATTCAATACGATTCTTTTCGATTCAATTCGATTTGATTCTTTTCGGTTCTGTTCGATTCGATTTTTTTCGATTCAGTTCGATTCGATTCTTTTCGATTTGATTCGATTCTTTTCCATTCGATATGATTCGATTTGTTTCGATTTTTTGATTCATTTTGATTCGAATCTATTTGATTCTTTTCGATTCAATTCGATTCGATTGATTTTTTTCGATTCAATTCGATTCGATTCGATTCCATTCGATTCGATTCTTTTCGATTCGATTTGATTCTTTTCTATTTGATACAATTCGACTCGATTCTTTTCGATTCGATTCAACTCAACTCGATTCTTTTCAATTCGATTTTTTTGATTCGATTCTTTTCTATTCGATTCGATTCTCTTCGATTTGATCTTTTTCATTTCGATTCGATTCGATTCGATTCTTTTCGTTTCAATTAGATTCTTTTCGATTTTATTTGATTCAATTCTTTTCTATTAGATTCGGAACTGTTCGATTCGTTTCTTTTCGATTCAATTCCATTGGAATCGATTCTTTTCGATTCAATTTGATTCGATTCGATACGATCCTTTTCGATTGTATTCGATTCGATTCTTTTCGGTTCTATTCGATTCTTTTCGATTCAATTCAATATGATTCGATTCTTTTCGATTCCATTCGATACAATTCGATTTTTTTCGATTCAATTTGATTCGATTCTTTTCCATTCGATTCGATTCTTTTCCATTCGATTCAATATTTTCGATTTGATTCTATTCTTTTTTATTAGATTTTTTTTATTCTTTTCGGTTCGATTCTTTTCGATTTGATTTGATTCTTTTCTATTCGATACAAATTGATTCAATCCTTTTCGATTCGATTTTATTCTTTTCGATTCGATTCGATTCGATCTTTTTCCATTCAATTCGATTCTCTTCGATTCGATTCGATTTTTTATTTTGTTTCGATAGTTTTCTATTCGTTTCTTTTCGATTCGATTCGATTCTTTTCGATTCAATTCGATTCGAGTCTTTTCGATTCGAGTCTTTTCGATTCGATTTTCTTTCTTTTTGAATCGATTTAATTTGATTCTTTTCGATTCGATTCGATTCTTTTTGACTCGTTTCGATTCTTTTCGATTCGATTCTTTTCAGGTTGATTCGATTCGGTTCTTTTCGAATCGATTCAATTCTTTTCGATTCTACTCTTCGATTGGATTCTTTTGGATTCGATTCGATTCTTTTCGATTTGATTCTTTCCGATTCGATTCGATTCTGTTCGATTCAATTCGATTCGATTCTTTACAATTCGATTTGATTCTTTTCGATTGGATTCGATTCTTTTCTATTCTTTCCAATTCGATTTGATTCGATTATTTTCTATTCGATTCGTTTCGTTTTTTCTAAACGATTCGATTCTTTTCGATTCCATTCCTTTCGACTCGATTCATTTGGATTCGATTCTTTTTGATTCGTTTCTTTTCTATTCTATTGGAATCTTTTTGATTCGATTAGATTCTTTTCAATTCAATTCGATTCGATTCGAAACTTCGATTCAATTCTTTTCAATTTGATTCGATTCGATGGTTTTCGATTCGATTCAATTCTTTTCGATTCGACTCGATTCTTTTCAATTCGATTCGATTTTTTCTATTCGATTCTTTTTTATTTGATTTGTTTCGATTATTTTCGATTCGATTCGATTCGATTCTTTTCGATTCGATTCGATTCTTTTTGATTCGTTTTGAATGGATTCGATCCTTTTTGATTCGATTCGATTTGATACGATTTTTTTCGTTTCGATATGATAGTTTTCTATTCGTTTCTTTTCGATTCTATTCGATTCGATTCTTTTTGTTTCGATTCGATTTGATTCGAATCTTTCGATTCGAGTCTTTTCGATTCAAATTCCTTTCTTTTAGAATGGATTCGATTCGATTCTTTTCGATTCAATTCGATTAGATTCGGATTCGATTCTTTTCACTTACATTTGATTTGATTTTTCTGATTCGTTGCGATTCAATTTGATTTTTTCAATTCGATTCTATTCGATTCTTTGATTCGATTCGATTCTTTTCAATTCAAATCGATTCTTTTCAATTCGATTCAATTCTATCTTTTCGATTCGATTTCTTTTCGTTTCTATTCGATTCTTTTTGATTTGATTCTATTTGATTTTATTCGATTCTTTTCACTTCATTTCGATTCGATTCTTTTCAATTCGAATCGATTCAATATGATTCGATTCGATTATTTTTGATTCGATGTAATTTGATTCGATTTTTTCGAATCGATTTGATTCGATTCGATTATTTTCGATTCGACTCGATTTGATTCGATTTGATTATCGATTCAATTCAATTCCAATTATTATTTTTTTAAATTTTTATTTATTATTTATGATAGTCACAGAGAGAGAGAGAGAGAGGCAGAGACACAGGCAGAGGGAGAAGCAGGCTCCATGCACCGGTAGCCCGACATGGGATTCGATCCTGGGTCTCCAGGATCACGCCCTGGGCCAAAGGCAGGCGCCAAACCGCTGCGCCACCCAGGGATCCCTATTCCATTTATTTTTGATTCGATTCTATTCGATTATTTTTTATTCGATTCAATTATTTTCGATTCGATTTGATTCGATTCTTTTCGATTCAGTCAATTCGATTTGATTCTTTTCAATTCGATTCGATTCGATTCCTTTCGATTTGATTGCATTCGATTCAATTCTTTTCGATTCGATTCTTTTCAATTCGATTAGATTCTCTTCGATTCGATTCATTTCGATTCAATTTTTTTCGATTCGATTCGATTTGATTCTTTTTGATTCGATTCAATTCTTTTCGATTCGATTCGATAAGATTCTTTTCATTCGAATCATTTCTGTTCGATTCTATTCTATTCGATTCGATTTGATTCTTTTCAATTCCATTCTATTCGATTCTTTTCGTTTTGATTCAATTCTTTTCGATTTGATTCGATCAATTGGATTCAATTTGTTACATTTTGATTTGATTCTTTTCGATTTGATTAGATTCTTTTGGGTTCAATTGGATTCGTTTAGATAATTTTTGATTCGATTCGATTCTTTTCGCCTAGGTTCGATTCGATTCTACTCGATTCGATTCATTTTGATTCTCTTTGATTCGATTCTATTCGATTCTTTTCGATTCGGTTCTTTTCTTTTCAATTCAATTTGATTCTTTTCGATTCGATTCGATACGATTCGATTCGATTATTTTTAATTCGATTCGATTTGTTTCGATTGTTTTTGAATCTATTTGATTCAATTTGATTCTTTTCGATTCGACTCGATTTGATTTGATTCGATTCGATTATCGTTTCAATTCAATTCCAGTTATTTTCGATTCGATTTGATTCGATTATTTTTTATTAAATTCGATTCAATTATTTTCGATTCGATGCAATTCAATTCGATTTTTTTCGTTTCAATTCTATTCGATTTGATTCTTTTCAATTCGAATCGATTCAATTCTTTTCGATTCAATTTCATTCGATTCGATTCTTTTCGAATCGATTCGTTTCGATTCTTTTTGATTCGATTCTTTTTGATTCGATTCGAATCTTTTCAATTCTTTTCAAGTCAATTTGATTCGATTATTTTCGATTCGATTCTTTTCGATTCGATTCTTTACGATTCGATTCGTTTCGATTCTTTTCGATTCGATTCTTTTCAATTCAATTCAATGTGATTCGGTTCTTTTCAATTAGATTCTATACAATTCTATTCTTTTCGATTTGATTCGATTCGATTATTTTCAATTCGATCCGATTCGATTCGATTCTTTTCTATTTTATTTGATTCGATTCATTTCAATTAGATTCGATACAGTTCGATTCGATTCTTTTCGATTCAATTCGATTGGAATCGATTCGATTCTTTTCTATTCAATTCGATTCGATTCGATATGATTCTTTTCGATTCAATTCAATTCGATTCTTTTCTGTTCTGTTTGATTCGTTTCTTTTCAATTCGGTTCGATTCGATTCTTTTCATTTTGATTCGATTCTTTTCCATTCGATATGATTCGATTCGTTTCAATTTTTTCGATTCGTTTTGATTCGAATCTATTCGATTCAATTCGATTCGATTGATTCTTTTCGATTCCTTTCGATATGATTCCATTCGATTTGATTCTTTTCGATTAGATTCGATTCTTTTCTATTCGATACGATTCGACTCGATTCTTCTTGATTCGATTCAACTCAACTCGATTCTTTTCGATTCAATTTTTTTCATTCGATTTTTTTCTATTCGATTCTATTCTCTTCAATTTGATTCTTTTCGTTTCGATTCGATTCTTTTCAATTCGATTCCATTCGATTCGATTCTTTTCGTTTCAATTAGATTCTTTTTTATTTTATTCGATTCGATTCTTTTCAATTCGATTCAGTACTGTTCGATTCGATTCTTTTCGATTCAATTCGATTTGATTGATTCTTTTCGATTCCTTTCAATTCTATTCCATTTGATTCGATTCTTTTCTCTTTTTTTTAATTTTTTTTTATTATTTATTTATGATAGGCACACAGTGAGAGAGAGAGGCAGAGACACAGGCAGAGGGAGAAGCAGGCTCCATGCACCGGAAGCCCGACGCGGGATTCGATCCTGGGTCTCCAGGATCGCGCCCTGGGCCAAAGGCAGGCGCCAAACCGCTGCGCCACCCAGGGATCCCTGATTCGATTCTTTTCGATTCGATTCTTTTCTATTCGATATGATTTGACTCGATTCTTTTCGATTCAACTCAACTCGATTCTTTTCGATTCAATTTTTTCGATTTGATTCTTTTCTATTTGATTCGATTCTCTTCGATTTGATTCTTTTTGTTTTGTTTCGATTCGATTCTTTTATTTTTTTTTATTTTTTTTTAATTTTTTATTTATTTATGATAGTCACAGAGAGAGAGAGAGAGAGAGAGGCAGAGACACAGGCAGAGGGAGAAGCAGGCTCCGTGCACCGGGAGCCTGACGTGGGATTCGATCCTGGGTCTCCAGGATCGCGCCCTGGGCCAAACGCAGGTGCCAAACCGCTGCGACACCCAGGGATCCCCGATTCGATTCTTTTCAATTCGATTCTTTTCGTTTCAATTAGATTCTTTTCGATTTTATTTGATTCGATTCTTTTCAATTCGATTCGGTACTGTTCGATTCGATTCTTTTCGATTGGAATCGATTCATTTCGATTCAATTCGATTCGATTCGATACGATTCTTTTTGATTGTATTCGATTCGATTCTTTTCAGTTCTATTCTATTCGATTCTTTTCGATTCATTTCAATATGATTCGATTCTTTTCGATTCCATTCGATACGATTCGATTCTTTTCGATTCGATTTGATTCTTTTCATTTTTATTCGATTCGTTTCGATCCTATTCAATTCGATTCTTTTCGATTTGATTCGTTTCAATGCTATTCAATTCGATTCGATTCTTTTCGATTCAATTCAATTCGATTCGATTCTTTTCTATTCATTTCGATTCTTTTCGATGCTATTCGATTCGATTCTTTCCGATTCGATTTGATTCGGTACGATTCGATTCTTTTTGATTCGATTCGATTCTTTTCGGTTCTATTCGATTTGATTCTTTTCAATTCAATTAGATATGATTCGATTCTTTTCAATTCGATTCAATTTGATTCTTTTTGATTCGATTCGGTTTGATTGTTTACTATTTGATTCGATACAATTGGATTCTTTTCATTTCGATTTGATTATTTTCGATTCGATTCTTTTCAATTTGATTCAATTCGATTCTTTGGATTCGATTCGATACTGTTTGATTCGATTTAATTCTTTTGGATTCAATTTGATTCGTTTCGATTCTTTTCAATTCGATTCAAATCTTTTCACTTCGCTTCGATTAGATTCTACTCTATTCATTTCAAATCGATCGATTCTTTTTGATTCGATCTATTCGATTATTTTCGATTCGGTTCGATTCGATTCAATTCTTTTCTTTTTTTTTAATAATATTTTTTTTATTTATGACAGTCACACAGAGAGAGAGAGAGAGAGGCAGAGACACAGGCAGAGGGAGAAGCAGGCTCCATGCACCGGGAGCCCGATGTGGGATTAGATCCCAGATCTCCAGGATCGCGCCCTGGGCCAAAGGCAGGCGCCAAACCGCTGCGCCACCCAGGGATCCCCGATTCATTTCTTTTCGATTCGATTCGATTCCTTTCCATTCGATCTGATTAGATTCATTTCGAATTTTTTTGATTCGATTCAATTCGAATCTATTTGATTCTTTTCGATTCAATTCTATTCAATTCAATTCTTTTCGATTCAATTCGATTCGATTCCATTCGATTCGATTCTTTTCAGTTAGATTCTACTCTTTTTGATTCAATTCAATTCAATTCTTTTTGATTCATTTCGATTCGATTCTTTTCGATTCAATTAAATTCTTTTCGATGCTATTCGATTCGATTCTTTTTGATTCGATTCGATACGATTTGTTTCTTTTCAATTCAATTCTTTTCGGTTCTATTCAATTTGATTCTTTTCAATTCAATTAGATATGATTCGATTCTTTTCGATTCAATTCGATACCATTAGATTCTTTTCAATTCGATTCAATTTGATTCTTTTCGATTCGATTCGATTTGATTGTTTATGATTTGATTTGATACAATTGGATTCTTTTCGTTTTGGTTTTTTTTTTTTCCCTTGAAGTTTTTTTTTTATTGGTGTTCAATTTACTAACATACAGAATAACACCCAGTGCCCGTCACCCATTCACTCCCACCCCCCGCCCTCCTCCCCTTCTACCACCCCTAGTTCGTTTCCCAGAGTTAGCAGTCTTTACGTTCTGTCTCCGTTTCTGATATTTCCCACACATTTCTTCTCCCTTCCCTTATTTTCCCTTTCACTATTATTTATATTCCCCAAATGAATGAGAACATATAATGTTTGTCCTTCTCCGACTGACTTACTTCAACGAAAAGAATCCAATTATGCTGAGTGGATTCTTTTCGTTTTGATTCGATTCTTTTCGATTTGATTTGATTCGATTCTTAGGATTCGATTAGATACTGTTCAATTCGATTCAATTCTTTTGGGTTCAATTTGATTCGTTTCGATTCGATTCGAATCTTTTCGCTTTGCTTCGATTCGATTCTACTCTATTCATTTCAAATTGATTCGATTCTTTTTGATTCGATCTATTTGATTATTTTCGATTCGGTTCGATTCGATTCGATTCTTTTCTCTTCGATTCGATTCTTTTCGCTGCTATTCGATTCGATTCTTTTCGATTCTATTTGATTCGATTTGATTTGATTCTTTTCAATTCAATTAGATATGATTTGATTCTTTTCGATTCTATTCGATACCATTCAATTCTTTTTGATTCGATTCGATTTGTTTGTTTACAATTTGATTCGATACAATTGGATTCTTTTCATTTCGATTCGATTCTTTTCAATTCGATTCTTTTCGATTTGATTCAATTGGATTTTTTGGATTCGATTCGATACTCTTGATTCGATTCAATTCTTTTGGATTCAATTCGATTCTTTTCAATTCTTTTTGATTCGATTCGAATCTCTTCGCTTCGCTTCGATTCGATTCTACTCTATTCATTTCAAATCGATTCGATTCTTTTTGATTCGATCTATTCGATTATTTTCGATTCAGTTCGATTCCATTCAATTCTTTTCGATTCGATTCGATTCTTTTCGATTCAATTCGATTCGAATTCCTTTCTTTTCGAATCGATTTGATTTGATTTGATTCTTTTTGATTCCATTTGAATCGATTTTTTCGATTCAATTCTTTTAGATTCGATTCAATTCAATTTTTTTCAATTCGATTCGATTCTTTTCAATTCGATTTGATTCGATTCAATTCGATTTGAATCTATTCGATTAGATTCTTTTCAATCCGATTCTTTTCGATTTGATTCGATTCAGTTCTTTTCAATTCGATTCGATTTTTTCAATTCGATTCTGTTCTTTAAGGTTCAATTCTATTTTTTTGATTCAATTCGATTCTTTTCTATTCGATTCGATTCTTTTCGATTTGAATTGATAGTTTTCTATTCTTTTCGATTCCTTTCGATTCGATTCGATTCTTTTCGATTCAATTTTTTTTATTCGATTCGATTCTTTTAGATTCGATTCTTTTCATTTCGATTCAATTCGATTCGATTCTTTTCGATTCGATTCTTTTCGATTCGATTCCATTCTTTTCCATCCGGTTCGATATTTTTTATTTGATTCTTTTTTATTAGATTTTTTTATTCTTTTCGATTCGATTCTTTTCAATTTGATTTGATTCTTTTCTATTCGATACGATTCGATTCTTTTCAATTAGATTCGATTCTTTTCGGTTCTATTCGATTTGATTCTGTTCAATTCAATTAGATATGATTCGATTCTTTTCGATTCAATTCGATACCATTCGATTCTTTTCGATTCGATTAAATTTGATTATTTCCGATTTGATTCGATTTGATTGTTTACGATTTGATTCGATACAATTGGATTTTTTCGTTTTAATTCGATTCTTTTTGATTCGATTCTTTTCGATTTGAATTGATTCAATTCTTTGGATTTGATTAGATACTGTTTGATTCGATTCAATTGTTTTGGATTCAATTCGATTCATTTCGATTCGATTCGAATCTTTTCACTTCGCTTCGATTCGATTCTACTCTATTCATTTCAAGTCGATTCGATTCTTTTTGATTCGATCTATTTGATTATTTTTGATTCGGTTCGATTCGATTCAATTCTTTTCGATTCGATTCGATTCTTTTCCATTCGATCTGATTACATTCGTTTCACATTTTTTCGATTCGATTCGAATCTATTCGATTCTTTTCTATTCAATTCGATTCGAATTCCTTTCTTTTCATTTTTTTAAATTTTAATTTTTATTTATGATAGTCACAGAGAGAGAGAGAGGGGCGCAGAGACACAGTCAGAGGGAGAAGCAGACTCCACGCACTGGGCCAAAGGCAGGCGCCAAACTGCTGCGCCACCCAGGGATCCCGAATTCCTTTCTTTTCGAATCAATTTGATTCGATTCCATTCTTTTTGATTCCATTCGAATCGATTTTTTCGATTCAATTCTTTTAGATTCGATTCAATTCGATTTTTTCAATTCGATTCGATTTGATTCAATTCGATTTGAATCTATTCGATTAGATTCTTTACAGTTCGATTCTTTTTGATTTGATTCGATTTGGTTCTTTTTGATTTGATTCGATTCTTTTCAATTCGATTCTGTTCTTTAAGGTTCAATTCGATTTTTTGATTCAATTCGATTCTTTTCAATTTGATTCGATTCTTTTCGATTCGAATTGATAGTTTTCTATTCTTTTCGATTCTTTTCGATTCGATTCGATTCTTTTCGATTCAATTGTTTTCGATTCGATTCTTTTCGATTCGAATCTTTTCGATTCAATTTGATTCCTTTCGATTCAATTCGATTCGATTCTTTTCCACTCAATTATTTTCGATTCGATTCGATTCTTTTCCATTCTATTCAATATTTTCGATTCGATTCAATTCTTTTTAGATTTTTTTCGATTCTTTTCGATTCAATTCAATTCGATTCTTTTCAATTTGATTTGATTTTTTTCTATTCGATACGATTCGATTCTTTTCGATTCGATTCGATTCGATTCTTTTCGGTTCTATTCAATTTGATTCTTTTCAATTCAATTAGATATGATTCGATTCTTTTCGATTCAATTCGATACCATTCGACTCTTTTCGATTCAATTCGATTCGAATTCCTTTCTTTTCGAATCGATTTGATTCGATTCGATTCTTTTTGATTCCATTCGAATCGATTTTTTTGATTCAATTCTTTTAGATTCGATTCAATTCGATTTTTTTCTATTCGATTCTATTCTTTTCGATTCTATTCTATTCTATTCGATTCGATTCAATTCGATTTGAATCTATTCGATTAGATTCTTTACAATTTGATTCTTTTCGATTTGATTCAATTTGGTTCTTTTTGATTCGGTTCGATTCTTTTCAATTCGATTCTGTTCTTTAAGGTTCAATTCGATTTTTTGATTCAATTCGATTCTTTTCGATTCGATTCAATTCTTTTCGATTCGAATTGATAGTTTTCTATTCTTTTCGATTCCTTTCGATTCAATTCGATTCTTTTCGATTCAATTGTTTTAGATTCGATTCGATTCTTTTCGATTCAATTCGATTCGATTCTTTTCAATTTGATTTGATTCTTTTCTATTCGATACGATTTGATTTCTTTTCGATTCGATTCGATTCGATTCTTTTCAGTTCTATTCAATTTGATTCTTTTCAATTCAATTAGATATGATTCGATTCTTTTCGATTCAATTCGATACCATTCGATTCTTTTGGATTCAATTCGATTCGAATTCCTTTCTTTTCGAATCGATTTGATTCGATTCGATTCTTTTTGATTCCATTCGAATCGATTTTTTTGATTCAATTCTTTTAGATTCAATTCAATTAGATTTTTTTCGATTCGATTCGATTGTTTTCATTTCGATTTGGTTCTTTTCGATTCGATTCAAATCGATTTGAATCTATTCGATTAGATTCTTTTCAGTTTGATTCTTTTCGATTTGATTCAATTCGGTTCTTTTTTATTCGATTCGATTCTTTTTGATTCAATTCTGTTCTTTTTGGTACAATTCGATTTTTTTATTCAATTTGATTCTGTTCTATTCGATTCGAGTTGATTCTTTTGGATTCGATTCGATACTTTTCTATTCTTTTCGATTTTTTCAATTCGATTCGATTCTTTTCAATTCGATTCTTTTGGATACGATTCGATTCCTTTCAATTCAATTCGTTTCGATTCTTTTCCATCATTTCTTTTTGATTCGATTCGATTCTTTTCCATTCGATTCTGTATGTTCGATTTGATTTGATTCTTTTTTATTAGATTTTTTTCGATTCTTTTCGATTTGATTCGATTCGATTATTTGAGATTTGATTTGATTCTTTTCAATTCGATTTGATTCGATTCTTTCGAATCGATTTGATTCGATTCGATTCTTTTTGATTCGATTCGATTCCTTTCAATTCGATTCAATTATTTTCGATTCTTTTCAATTCAATTCGTTTTTTTTGAATTGATTTGATTGTTTTCGTCGACTCTTTTTGACTCGATTCATTTGGATTCGATTCGTTTCGATTCTTTTCGATTTGATTTGATTCTTTTCAAATCGATTCGATTCGTTTCTTTTCTATTCGATTTTTTTCGATTCGTCGATTTGATCCTTTTTGATTCGATCCTTTTCGATTCCATTCCATTCTTTTTGATTTGATACGATTCTTTTCGATTTGATTCTTTTCGATTCAGTTCTATTCTTTTTGAATCGATTCGATTATTTTCAATCGTTCGGTTCGATTCAATTCGAATCTATTCGATTCAATTCTTTTCGATTCGATTCTTTTCGATTCAATTCAATTCTTTTCGATTTGATTCAATTCTTTTCTATTCGATTCGATTAATTCCCATTCAATATTTTTCGATTCGATTCGATTCTTTTCCATTCGATTCGATATTTTCGTTTCGATTCGATTCTTTTTTATTAGATTTTATCGATTCTTTTCTATTCGATTCGATTCAATTTGATTCTTTTCTTTTTGATACAATTCAATTCGATTCTTTTCGATTAGATTTGATTCTTTTCGATTCGATTCGATTCGATTCAATTCTTTTCGATTCGATTCGATTTGATTTTTTGATTCGATTTGATTCTCTTCGATTCAATTAGATTCAATGTTTTTCGTTTCGATTCGATATTTTTCTATTAGTTTCTTTTCGATTCGATTCAATTCTTTTCTATTCGATTCGATTCTATTCGAATCTTTCTATTTGAGTGTTTTTGATTTGAATTCCTTTCATTTCGAATCGATTCTATTCGAATCTTTCTATTTGAGTGTTTTTGATTTGAATTCCTTTCATTTTGAATCGATTTGATTCGATTCTTTTCGATTCGATTCTTTTTTATTTGCTTCTATTTGATTCGATTATTTTCACTTCCATTCGATTCGATTCTTTTGATTTGGTGTGATTTGATTCGATTTTTTTCAATTCGATTCGATTCGAGTCTTCAATTCGATTCTTTTCTGTTCGAATTTCTTTTCGAATCGATTCGATTCGATTCTTTTCGATTTGATTTGATTCGATTCGATTCTTTTCAATTCGATTCTATTCTATTGATTCAATTCGATTCTTTTCTCGAGTCGATAAGAATAGAATCGATTCGGGTTTTTCATATCGATTCGATTCTTTTCGATTCGACTCTTGGATTCGATTATTTTGGATTCGATTCTTTTCAATTTGATTCGATTCTTTTCGATTCGATTCTGTTCGATTCTTTTCGATTCAATTCGATTCGATTATTTTCCATTCGATTCGATATTTTCAATTCAATTCGATTCTTTTTTATTAGATTTTTTATTCTTTTCGATTCGATTTGATACGATTCTTTTCGATTTGATTTGATTCATTTCTATTTAATTCGATTCGATGTTTTTCGTTTTGATTCGATAGTTTTTTATTCGTTTCTTTTTTTTAAAGATTTTATTTATTTATTTATTCATGATAATCACAGAAAGAGAGAGAGAGAGGCAGCGACACAGGCAGAGGGAGAAGCAGGCTCCATGCAGGGAGCCCGGTGTGGTATTCGATCCCGGGTCTCCAGGATCGCACCCTGGGCCAAAGGCAGGCGCCAAACCGCTGCGCCACCCAGGGATCCCGATTCGTTTCCTTTTGATTCGTTTCAATTCGAATCTTATGATTCGAGTCTTTTCGATTCGAATTCCTTTCTTTTCCAAACGATTTGATTCGATTCGATACTTTTCGATTCGATTCGATTGGATTTTTTTCGATGCGATTCGATTTTTTTATTCGATTCAATAGTTTTCGATTAGTTTCTTTTCAATTTGATTCAATTCGATTCAATTGTGTCGATTCGATTCTTTTCGATTTGATTAGATTCTTTTTGATTCGATTCGACTCGATTCTTTTCGATTCGATTCGATTCTTTACACTTCCATTCGATTTGATTCTTTTGATTCTGTGCGATTCGATTCGATTTTTTCGAATCGATTTGATTTGATTCTTTTTGATTTGAGTCTGTTCGATTCGATTTCCTTTCTTTCGAATCGATTTGATTCGATTCGATTCTTTTCTATTTGATTCGATATGATCTTTTCAATTCTATTCAATTCGATTCGATTCTTTTAGATTAGATTTGATTCATTTTTTTCAATTCGATTCAATACTTTTTGATTCGATTCTTTTCAATTCGATTCAATTCTTTTCGATTCGATTCGAATCTATTCGATTAGATTCCTTTCAATTCGATTCTTTTCGATTTGATTCGATTCGGTTCTTTTCGATTCGATTCTTTTCAGTTCAAATCGATTTTTGTGATTTGATTAGATTCTTTTTCATTCGATTTGTTTCGATTCTTTTCGATTGGATTTGATTTGATTCGATTCTTTTTTATTTGATTTCATTCGATTCTTTTCAATTTGAATCGTTTTGATTCGATTCTTTTTGATTCGATTCTTTTCGATTCGATTCGAGTTCGATTCGATTCGTTTCTTTTATATTTGATTTGATTCGATTCGATCCTTTTTGATTCGATTCCATTCTTTTTGATTCGATTCGATTTGATTTGAATCTATTCTATTCGATTCTTTACAATTCTATTCTTTTCTATTTGATTCGATTCAGTTCTTTTCAATTCCATTTCGATTTGATTCTTTTCGATTCGATTCGATTCGACATGAATCTATTCTCTTCGATTATTTTCGATTTGATTCGATTCAGTTCTTTTCGATTCGATTCGATTCGATTTGATTCCTTTTGATTGGATTCATTTCTTTCCGATTCGATTTGATTCTTTTCCATTCAATTCGATTTGATTCTTTTCGACCAATATGATTCGATTCGATTCTTTTTGATTCGATTCGAGTTGATTCTTTTTGATTCGAATCAATACTTTTGTATTCTTTTCGACGCGATGCGATTATTTTCAATTCGATATCATTAGATTCGTTTGTTTTTTGAATCGATTTGATTCTTTTTGAATCGACTCTTTTCTATTTGATACATTTGGATTCGATTCTTTTTGATTCAATTTGATTCAATTCACTTCTTTTCGAATCGATTCAATTCAATTCTCTTTGATTCGACTTATTCAATTCAATTCGATTCTTTTCGATTCGATTCTTTTCACTTCCATTCGATTTGATTCTTTTGATTCGGTGCGATTCAATTCGATTTTTTTTATTTGATTTGATACTTTTCGATTCGAGTCTTTTTGATTCGAATTTCTTTCTTTTCAAATCGATTTGATTTGATTCGATTCCTTTTGATTCCATTCGAATGTATTTTTTCGATTTGATTCTTTTAGATTCGATTCAATTCGATTTTTTTCTATTCGATTCGGTTCTTTTCGATTCAATTCAATTCTTTTCGATTCGATTCAATTCGATCTGAATCTATTCGATTAGATTCTTTTCAATTTGATTCTTTTCGATTTGATTTGATTCGGTTCTTTTCGATTCATTTCGATTGTTTTCGATTCAATTCGATTCTTTTTGGTTCAATTCGATTTTTTGGTTCAATTCGATTCTTTTCAATTCGATTCGAGTCGATTGTTTTCGATTCAAATAGATACTTTTCTATTCTTTTTGATTCTTTTTGATTCGATTTGATTCTTTTCGATTCGATCCTTTTCAATTCAATTCGATTTGATTCTTTTGGATTCGATTTGATTCTTTTCGATTCGATTCAATTCGATTCGGTTCTTTTCTATTCTTTTCAATTCGATTCGATTCAATTATTTTTTATTCGATTCAATTCGATTAGTTTTTTTCGATTGATGCTTTTCGATTCTACTCCTTTCAACTTTCATTTGGATTAAATTCTTTTCGATTCGATTTGATTCGATTCTTTTCGATTCGATTCGATTCTTTTTAATTAGTTTAATTAGTTTCTTTTTGATTCCATTCAAATAATTTCAGTTCGATTTGATTCTTTTCAATTCAATTCGATTTGATTCGAAACTCTTTGATTCAATTCTTTTCGATTCGATTCGATTGTTTTCGATTCAATTCGATTCAATTCTTTTCGATTCAATTCGATGCTCTTCTATTCGATTCTTTTTTATTTGATTTGCTTCGATTATTTTTGATTCGATTCATTTCTTTTCGATTCGATTCGATTCGATTCTTTTTGATTCATTTCGAATTGATTCCATCTTTTTCGATTCGATTCGATTCAATTTTTTTCATTCGATATGATTTTTTTCGTTTCGATATGATAGTTTTTGATTTGTTTCTTTTCTTTTTCTTTCTTTTTTTTAAATTTTTATTTATTCATGAAAGGCACACAGTGAGAGAGAGAGGCAGAGACACAGGCAGAGGGAGAAGCAGGTTCCATGCACCGGGAGCCCGACGTGGGATTCGATCCCGGATCTCCAGGACCGCGCCCTGGGCCAAAGGCAGGCGCCAAACTGCTGCGCCACCCAGGGATCCCGATTCGTTTCTTTTCGATTCTATTCGATTTGATTCTTTTCGTTTCGATTCGATTTGATTCGAATCTTTCGATTCGAGTCTTTTTGATTCGAATTCCTTTCTTTTAGAATCGAATCGATTCAATTCTTTTCGATTCCATTCAATTTGATTCTTTTTTTGAAACAATTCGATTCTTTTCGATGCCACTCTTTTCGATTAGATTCATTTGGATTCGATTCTTTTCGATTCGATTAGATTCGATTCTTTTCAATTCGATTCGAGTCGATTCTTTTAGATTCGTTTCTTTTTTATTCCATTCGAATCTTTTCGATTTGATTAGATTCTTTTCAATTCAATTCGATTCGATTCGAAACTCTTCGATTGAATTCTTTTCTATTCGATTCTTTTCAATTCGATTCGATTCTTTTCGATTCAATTCATTTCTTTTCGATTTCATTTTTTCTATTCGATTCTTTTTTATTTTATTTGTTTCAATTATTTTCTATTTGATTTGATTCTTTTCAATTCGATTCGATTCAATCCTTTTTTTTTATTGGTGTTCAATTTACTAACATACAGAATAACACCCAGTGCCCGTCACCCATTCACTCCCACCCCCCGCCCTCCTCCCCTTCTACCACCCCTAGTTCGTTTCCCAGAGTTAGCAGTCTTTACGTTCTGTCTCCCTTTCTGATATTTCCCACACATTTCTTCTCCCTTCCCTTATTTTCCCTTTCACTATTATTTATATTCCCAAAATGAATGAGAACATATAATGTTTGTCCTTCTCCGACTGACTTACTTCATTCAGCATAATACCCTCCAGTTCCATCCAAGTTGAAGCAAATGGTGGGTATTTGTCATTTCTAATAGCTGAGTAATATTCCATTGTATACATAAACCACATCTTCTTTATCCATTCATCTTTCGTTGGACACCGAGGCTCCTTCCACAGTTTGGCTATCGTGGCCATTGCTGCTAGAAACATCGGGGTGCAGGTGTCCCGGCGTTTCATTGCATTTGTATCTTTGGGGTAAATCCCCAACAGTGCAATTGCTGGGTCGTAGGGCAGGTATATTTTTAACTGTTTGAGGAACCTCCACACAGTTTTCCAAGTGGCTGCACCAGTTCACATTCCCACCAACAGTGTAAGAGGGTTCCCTTTTCTCCGCATCCTCTCCAACATTTGTTGTTTCCTGCCTTGTTAATTTTCCCCATTCTCACTGGTGTGAGGTGGTATCTCATTGTAGTTTTGATTTGTATTTCCCTGATGGCAAGTGATGCAGAGCATTTTCTCATATGCATGTTGGCCATGTCTATCTCTTCCTCTGTGAGATTTCTGTTCATGTCTTTTGCCCATTTCATGATTGGATTGTTTGTTTCTTTGGTGTTGAGTTTAATAAGTTCTTTATAGATCTTGGAAACTAGCCCTTTATCTGATATGTCATTTGCAAATATCTTCTCCCATTCTGTAGGTTGTCTTTGAGTTTTGTTGACTGTATCCTTTGCTGTGCAAAAGCTTCTTATCTTGATGAAGTCCCAATAGTTCATTTTTGCTTTTGTTTCTTTTGCCTTCGTGGATGTATCTTGCAAGAAGTTACTATGGCCGAGTTCAAAAAGGGTGTTGCCTGTGTTCTTCTCTAGGATTTTGATGGAATCTTGTCTCACATTTAGATCTTTCATCCATTTTGAGTTTATCTTTGTGTATGGTGAAAGAGAGTGGTCTAGTTTCATTCTTCTGCATGTGGATGTCCAATTTTCCCAGCACCATTTATTGAAGAGACTGTCTTTCTTCCAATGGATAGTCTTTCCTCCTTTATCGAATATTAGTTGCCCATAAAGTTCAGGGTCCACTTCTGGATTCTCTATTCTGTTCCACTGATCTATGTGTCTGTTTTTGTGCCAGTACCACACTGTCTTGATGACCACAGCTTTGTAGTACAACCTGAAATCTGGCATTGTGATGCCCCCAGATATGGTTTTCTTTTTTAAAATTCCCCTGGCTATTCGGGGTCTTTTCTGATTCCACACAAATCTTAAAATAATTTGTTCTAACTCTCTGAAGAAAGTCCATGGTATTTTGATAGGGATTGCATTAAACGTGTATATTGCCCTGGGTAACATTGACATTTTCACAATATTAATTCTGCCAATCCATGAGCATGGAATATTTTTCCATCTCTTTGTGTCTTCCTCAATTTCTTTCAGAAGTGTTCTATAGTTTTGAGGGTATAGATCCTTTACATCTTTGGTGAGGTTTATTCCTAGGTATCTTATGCTTTTGGGTGCAATTGTAAATGGGATTGACTCCTTAATTTCTCTTTCTTCAGTCTCATTGTTAGTATATAGAAATGCCACTGACTTCTGGGCATTGATTTTGTATCCTGCCATGCTACCGAATTGCTGTATGAGTTCTAGCAATCTTGGGGTGGAGACTTTTGGGTTTTCTATGTAGAATATCATGTCATCGGCGAAGAGGGAGAGTTTGACTTCTTTGCCAATTTGAATGCCTTTAATGTCTTTTTGTTGTCTGATTGCTGAGGCTAGGACTTCCAGTACTATGTTGAACAGCAGTGGTGAGAGTGGACATCCCTGTCTTGTTCCTGATCTTAGGGGAAAGGCTCCCAGTGCTTCCCCATTGAGAATGATATTTGCTGTGGGCTTTTCATAGATGGCTTTTAAGATGTCGAGGAATGTTCCCTCTATCCCTACACTCTGAAGAGTTTTGATCAGGAATGGATGCTGTATTTTGTCAAATGCTTTCTCTGCATCCAATGAGAGGATCATATGGTTCTTGGTTTTTCTCTTGCTGATATGATGAATCACATTGATTGTTTTACGGGTGTTGAACCAGCCTTGTGTCCCAGGGATAAATCCTACTTGGTCATGGTGAATAATTTTCTTAATGTACTGTTGGATCCTATTGGCCAGTATCTTGTTGAGAATTTTTGCATCCATGTTCATCAGGGATATTGGTCTGTAATTCTCCTTTTTGGCGGGGTCTTTGTCTGGCTTTGGAATTAAGGTGACGCTGGCTTCATAGAACGAATTTGGAAGTACTCCATCTCTTTCTATCTTTCCAAACAGCTTTAGGAGAATAGGTATGATTTCTTCTTTAAACGTTTGATAAAATTCTCCTGGGAAGCCATCTGGCCCTGGACTCTTGTGTCTTGGGAGGTTTTTGATGACTGCTTCAATTTCCTCCCTGGTTATTGGCCTGTTCAGGTTTTCTATTTCTTCCTGTTCCAGTTTTGGTAGTTTGTGGCTTTCCAGGAATGCGTCCATTTCTTCTAGATTGCCTAATTTATTGGCGTATAGCTGTTCATAATATGTTTTTAAAATCGTTTGTATTTCCTTGGTGTTGGTAGTGATCTCTCCTTTCTCATTCATGATTTTATTAATTTGAGTCTTCTCTCTCTTCTTTTTAATAAGGCTGGCTAATGGTTTATCTATCTTATTAATTCTTTCAAAGAACCAACTCCTGGTTCTGTTGATCTGTTCCACAGTTCTTCTGGTCTCGATTTCGTTGAGTTCTGCTCGAATCTTTATTAACTCCCTTCTTCTCTTGGGTGTAGGATCTATTTGCTGTTTTTTCTCTAGCTCCTTTATGTGTAAGGTTAGCTTTTGTATTTGAGTTCTTTCCAGTTTTTGAATGGATGCTTGTATTGCGATGTATTTCCCCCTTAGGACTGCTTTTGCTGCATCCCAAAGATTTTGAACGGTTGTATCTTCATTCTCATTAGTTTCCATGAATCTTTTTAATTCTTCCTTAATTTCCTGGTTGACCCTTTTATCTTTTAGCAGGATGGTCCTTAACCTCCATGTGTTTGAGGTCCTTCCAAACTTCTTGTTGTGATTTAGTTCTAATTTCAAGGCATTATGGTCCGAGAATATGCAGGGGACAATCCCAATCTTTTGGTATCGGTTCAGACCCGATTTGTGACCCAATATGTGGTCTATTCTGGAGAAAGTTCCATGTGCGCTTGAGAAGAATGTGTATTCAGTTGAGTTTGGATGTAAAGTTCTGTAGATATCTGTGAAATCCATCTGGTCCAGTGTATCATTTAAAGCTCTCGTTTCTTTGGAGATGTTTTGCTTAGAAGACCTATCGAGTATAGAAAGAGCTAGATTGAAGTCACCAAGTATAAGTGTATTATTATCTAAGTATTTCTTCACTTTGGTTAATAATTGATTTATATATTTGGCAGCTCCCACATTCGGAGCATATATATTGAGGATTGTTAAGTCCTCTTGTTGAATAGATCCTTTAAGTATGATATAGTGTCCCTCTTCATCTCTCACTACAGTCTTTGGGGTAAATTTTAGTTTATCTGATATAAGGATGGCTACCCCTGCTTTCTTTTGAGGACCATTCAAATGGTAAATGGTTCTCCAACCTTTTATTTTCAGGCTGTAGGTGTCCTTCTGTCTAAAATGAGTCTCTTGTAGACAGCAAATAGATGGGTCCTGCTTTTTTATCCAGTCTGAAACCCTGCGCCTTTTGATGGGGTCATTAAGCCCGTTCACATTCAGAGTTACTATTGAGAGATATGAGTTTAGTGTCATCATGATATCTATTCAGTCTTTGTTTTTGTGGACTGTTCCACTGAACTTCTTCTTAAAGGGGAATTTTAAGAGGCCCCCTTAAAATTTCTTGCAGAGCTGGTTTGGAGGTCACATATTCTTTTAGTTGCTGCCTGTCTTGGAAGCTCTTTATCTCTCTTTCCATTTTGAATGAGAGCCTTGCTGGATAAAGTATTCTTGGTTGCATGTTCTTCTCATTTAGAACCCTGAATATATCCTGCCAGCCCTTTCTGGCCTGCCAGGTCTCTGTGGAGAGGTCTGCTGTTACCCTAATACTCCTCCCCATAAAAGTCAGGGATTTCTTGTCTCTTGCTGCTTTAAGGATCTTCTCCTTATCTTTGGAATTTGCAAGCTTCACAATTAAATGTCGAGGTGTTGAACGGTTTTTATTGATTTTAGGGGGGGATCTCTCTATTTCCTGGATCTGAATGCCTGTTTCCCTTCCCAGATTAGGAAAGTTTTCAGCTAGAGTTTGTTCAAATACATATTCTGGCCCTCTGTCCCTTTCGGCGCCCTCAGGAACCCCAATTAAACGTAGGTTTTTCTTCCTCAGGCTGTCGTTTATTTCCCTTAATCTATCTTCATGGTCTTTTAATTGTTTGTCTCTTTTTTCCTCAGTTTCCCTCTTTGCTATCAACTTGTCTTCTAGGTCACTCACTCGTTCTTCCACCTCGTTAACCCTCGTCGTTAGGACTTCTAGTTTGGATTGCATCTCATTCAATTGATTTTTAATTTCTGCCTGATTAGCTCTAAATTCTGCAGTCATGAAGTCTCTTGAGTCCTTTATACTTTTTTCTAGAGCCACCAGTAGCTGTATAATAGTGCTTCTGAATTGGCTTTCTGACATTGAATTGTAATCCAGATTTTGTAACTCTGTGGGAGAGAGGACTGATTCTGATTCTTTCTTTTGAGGTGAGGTTTTCCTTCTAGTCATTTTGCTCAGTGCAGAGTGGCCAAAAGCAAGTTGTATTGGGAAAAAGAGAAAAAGAGAGAAAGAAGGAAAGAAAAGAGAAAGAGAAAAAAAAGGGAAGAAAAAGAAAAAAAAACGAAAAAAAAAGAAGAAAAAGAGAAAGAAAAAGAAAGGAGAAAAAAAGGGGGTGGGGGAAGGAAACAAATCAAAAAGCAAAACAAAACAAAAACAAAAACAAACAAACAAAAAAAGAACCACCGGGGAGTATCTTCTGATTCTGTGTACTTTAAGTCCCTTGGCTTCTCCTGGAAGTTGTCCGTCTAGCTGGTGTTCTGGGGGAGGGGCCTGTTGTGCTGATTTTCAGGTGTTAGCAGTTGGGGGAGCTGCTGTGCCCCTGCCTGGTGCAGGGCTCGGTGGGGGTTGTTTACCCCGTGAGGCCGCAGGAGGAACAGCCCCAGTGGCGGGGCCAGGTCTGGAAACCTGGATTCAGCTCCGGCAGGAACTCCGTCTGCAGGGCCTGGAGGCTCCGGGGCGTTGCCGCTGATCTGCTCAGCTCGGTGCAGGAGCGTCCTTGCTGTCCTGGGCCCTCCCGGCCTCTGCCTGTCCCGGGGGAGGCGGGATCCTGGGCTGTGTCCCGGCGCCCTGTGCTCCGGAGCCTGCGCTGTTGGATTCGCGCTCCCGGGCCGCGCAGCCCCCTCCGGGGAGCCGCCGCCCGAGCCCCTCCGAGCTGCTCCTGGAACCGCGCAGCCCCCTCCGCACGGAGCCTCTTCCTCTGCCCGAGCCCCTCCGAGCTGCTCCCGGGGCCGCGCAGCCCCCTCCGCGGAGCCGCCGCCCGAGCCCCTTCAGCTGCTCCGGGTCCCGCCGGGTCCCGCCGTGCGCGCTGCAGCCCTTAGGGAGCTCGGCGCACTCTCCTGGGCGCGCAGTTGCTGTTACTGTCCCCGGGAGCCCGAGGGCATCCCCGCCCTCCTGGGTCCTGCTCCAACTCCCCGCGAGCCCCTTTCCGCCCGGGAAGGTCGGTGCAGCTCCTGCGTCTCCGGGACGGGGCTCTCCTGTCCTGGGGACACTCGCCCCGGCCTCAGCCCGGCTCCTCGCGGGGCCCCTCCCCCTTGGAGGCCTTTGTTTCTTTATTTCTTTTTCCCCGTCTTCCTACCTTGATAGGAGCGCGAACTCTTCTCACTGTAGCATTCCAGCTGGTCTCTCTTTAAATCTCAGGCCGAATTCTTAGATTTTCAGGATAATTTGAAGGTTTTCTAGGTAGTTTGGTGGAGACAGGTGATTTGGAGACCCTACTCTTCCGCCATCTTGCTCACTCTGTCCCGATTCAATCCTTTTTGATTCGATTCGATTCCATTCGATTTTTTTGGTTTCGAAACGATAGTTTTCGAATCGTTCTTTTCGATTCTATTCAATGCGATTCTTTTTGTTTCGATTCGATTTGATTCAAATCTTTCGATTCGAGTCTTTTCGATTCGATTTCCTTTCTTTTAGAATCGATTCGATTCGATTCATTTCGATTCAATTCGATTGGATTCGATTCGATTCTTTTCACTTCCATTCGATTCAATTCTTTGGATTCGGGGTGATTCGATTCGATTTTTTTTGGATCTGATTCGATTCGGTTTGATTCGATTCAATTCGATTCTTTTCAATTCGAATCGATTCGATTCTTTTCAATTCAATTCGATTAGCTTCTTTTAGATTTGAGTCGATTCAATTTTTTTCGATTCTATTCAATTCTTTTCGATTCGATTCTATTCTTTCGATTCAATTCTTTTCGATTCGAATAGATTCTTTTCAATTAGATTTGATTCGATTTGATTCAATTCTTTTTGATTCGATTCAATTTGATTTGAATCTATTCTATTTGATTCTTTTCAATTTGATTCTTTTCGATATGATTCAATTCAGTTCTTTTCGATTCAATTTGATTTGATTCCTTTCGATTCGATTCTTTTCTATTCGATTCGATTCGATTTGAATCTATTCTATTCGATTCTTTTCAATTCGATTCTTTTTTTTAAAATATTTTTTTCTTTTATTTATTTATGATAGTCACAGAGAGAGAGAGAGAGGAAGAGACACAGGCAGAGGGAGAAGCAGGCTCCATGCACCGGGAGCCCGATGTGGGACTCGATCCTGGGTCTCCAAGATCACGCCCTGGGCCGAAGGCAGGCGCCAAACCACTACGCCACCCAGGGATTCCAATTTGATTCTTTTTGATTTGATTCGATTCAGTTCTTTTCGATTCGATTCGATTTGACTCTTTTCGATTCGATTCGATTCTTTCCGATTCAATCTGATTCTTTTTGATTCAATTTGATTCGATTCTAATTCGAGTCGATTCTTTTTGATTCGAATCGATACTTTTCTTTTCGATTCGATTCGATTATTTTCGATTCCATTCGATTTGTTCTTTTTTTTTAATCGATTCGATTCTTTTCGATTCGACTCTTTTAGATTCGATTCATTTGGATTCGATTCTTTTTGATTCGATTCAATTCGATTCTTTTCGATTCAATTTGTTTTGATTCGATTCGATTTATTTTTTTTGAATCAATTCGATTCTTTTCATTCGACTCTTTTTGATTCGATTCATTTGGATTCTATTATTTTCGATTCGATTTGATTCTTTTCGATTCGATTCGATTCTTTTCAATTCGATTTGATTCATTTCTATTAGATTTGAATCGATTCGATCCTTTTCGATTTGATTCAATTCTTTTCTATTCAATTCTTTTCCATTCGATTCGATATTTTCTATTCGATTCGATTCTTTTTTATTAGATTTTTTACGATTCTTTTCGGTTCAATTCGATTCTTTTCGATTTGATTTGATTCTTTTCTATTCGATACGATTCGATTCGATCTTTTTCGATTGATTCTCTTCGATTCGATTCGATTACTTTCGATTCGATTCATTTCAATTCCATTATTTTCGATTGTAGTCTATTCGAATCAATTATTTTCAATTCGATTTGATTATTTTCTATTCGATTCGTTTCGATTCGAATATTTTTGATTTGATTTGATTCGTTTCGATTCGATTCGATTATTTTCAGTTCAATTCATTTCGATTCGTATCGTTTCGATTCGATTCGACTCGATTATTTTCGATTCGATTCAACTCGATTTTATTACTTTCCATTCGATTTGATTCATTTATTTTCGATTCGATTCGTATCGATTCAATTCGATTCGATTATTTTCGATTAAAATCGTTTCGATTCGAATCGATTCAATTATTTTTTATTCGATTCATTTCATTTCGATTTGATTATTTTTTATTCGATTCGTTTCAATTCGATACGATTCGATTATTTTCTATTCGAATTGATTATTTTCTATTTGATTCGATTCGATTATTTTCGATTCGATTCGTTTTGATTCGATTATTTTCGATTCGATTCGTTTCGACTCAATTCGATTTGATTATTTTCGATTCGTTTCGATTCAATTCGAGTCGATTCGATTTTTTCGATTCAATTCATTTCGATTCGATTATTTTTGATTCGAATCGTTTCAATTCGATTCGATTCGATTATTTTTTATTCGTTTCGATTCCATTCGATTACTTTTAATTTGATTCCTTTCGAGTTGATTCAATTATTTTCCGTTCTATTCCTTTCGATTAGATTTGATTAGGTTATTTTTTATTCAATTCGTTTCGATTTGATTCGGTTCGTTTCATTTCGATTCGATTATTTTCGATTCGATTCGATTCGATTCGATTATTTTCTATTCGATTCGATTCAATTCGATTATTTTTTATTTGAATCGTTTCGATTTGATTCAATTCGATTATTTTCGAGTTGATTCGATTCGATTATTTTCGGTTCTATTCGTTTCGATTAGATTCGTTTCGATTATTTTCGATTCAATTCATTTCAATTCGTTTATTTTCGATTCGATTCGTTTCGATGTGATTCGATTCGATTATTTTCTATTCAATTCGTTTCGATTCGATTTGATTCGATTATTTTTGATTCGATTCATTTCGATTCAATTCGATTTTTTTCGATTCGATTCTGTTCCATTTGATTCGATTCTTTTCGATCGACACTTTTCAATTCCATTCGTTTCGATGCATTTCGATTGATTCGATTCGATCCTTTTCAATTCTATTCCTTTCAATTCAATTTTATTCTTTTCGATTCAATTCGATTCTTTTTGATTTTAGATACTTTTCGATTCGATTCGATTCTTTTCATTTGATTCGATTCTTTACAATTCGATTGGATTTGATTCTTTTCAATATGATTCGATTTTTTTCGATTCAATTCTTCTTTATTTGATTTGTATCGATTCTTTTCCAATAGATTTGATTCGATTCTTTTCGATTTGATTTGATTCTTTTCGATTCAATTCTTTTCGATTCAATCCGATCTTTTCTATTCGATTTGATTCAATTCGATCCTTTTCGATTCGACTCGATTCTTTTTTATTAGATTTTTCAATTCTTTTCAATTCAATTTGATTCTTTTTTCGATACGATTCTATTCGATCCTTTTTGATCCGATTCGATTCTTTTCGATTCGATTTGATTTTTTTCATTTCGATTCGATAGTTTTTGATTCGTTTCTTTTTGATTCGATTCGATTCGAATCATATGATTTGAATTCCTTTCTTTACCAAACGATTTGATTCGATTCGATTCTTTTCGATTCAATTAATTCTTTTCGATTTGATGGGATTCTTTTCTATTCGATACAATTCGATTCGATCCTTTTCGATTCGATTCGATTCTTTTCAATTCGATTCGATTCTTATATTCGATTCGATTTGATCTTTTTCGATTCGATTCTCTTCGATTCGATTCGTTTCTATTTTTTTCCTTTCTATTCGATAATTTTCTATTCGTTTATTTTCTATTCGATTCGATTCGATTCTTTTTGATTCAATTCGAATCTTTCTATTAGAGTGTTTTTGATTTTAATTCCTTTCCTTTTGATGCGATTCGATTCTTTTCGATTCGATTTGATTCGATTCTTTTTAATTCAATTCGATTCGATTCGATTATTTTCACTTCCATTCGATTCGATTCTTTTGATTCGGTGCGATTCGATTTGATTTTTTTCGATTCGATTCGATTCGAGTCTCTTCAATTCGAATTTCTTTCTTTTCAAATCGATTTGATTCGATTCTTTTTGATTTGATTCGATTTGATTCTTTTCGATTCGAGTCGATTCTTTTCAATTCCATTTGATTCTTTTTGATTCAATTTGATTCGATTCTTTTCGATTCGATCCGATTCTTTTCTATTCGATTTGATTCAATTCGATCCTTTTCGATTCGATTCTATTCCTTTCGATTTGATTTGATTTTTTTTCTATTCGATACAATTCGATTCGATCCTTTTTGATTTGATTCAATTTTTTTCAATTCGATTCGATTCGATTCTTATATTCGATTCGATTCGATCTTTTTCGATTCGATTCTATTCGATATTTTTCGTTTCCATTCGATAGTTTTCTATTTGTTTCTTTTCTATTCGATTCGATTCTTTTCGATTCGATTTGATTTGAATCTTTCTATTCGAGTGTCTTTTATTTGAATCCTTTCTTTTCGAAACGATTCGATTTGATTCTTCTCGATTTGATTCTTTTCGATTGGATTTGATTCTTTTCGTTTCTATTCGATTCGATTCTTTTTGATTCATTCGATTCATTTCTATTCTTTTCAATTCGATTCGATTATTTTTGATTCGATTCGATTCGATTCGTTTTTCGAATCGTTTTGATTCTTTTCGATTCCACTACTTTTGACTCGATTTATTTGGATTCGATTATTTTCGATTTGATTCGATTCTCTTCGTTTCGATTCGATTTGATATGGTTCTTTTTGATTCATTTCTTTTCGAGTCTATTTGAATCTTTTTGATTCGAATAGATTCTTTTCGATTCAATTCGATTCGATTCGAACTCTTCGATTCAATTCTTTTTGATTCGATTGGATTCGATTCAATTTGACTGTTTTCGATTCGATTCAATTCAATTCTTTTCGATTCGATTTGATTCTTTTCGATTTTTTCGATTTTTTTCTTTCTATTCTTTTTTTATTTGTTTGATTATTTTCGACTCGATTCGATTCGATTCTTTTCGATTCAATTCAATTCTTTTTGATTCATTTTGAATCGATTCGATCCATTTCGATTCGATTCGATTCGATTTTTTTCGATTTGATACGATTTTTTTCATTTCGATATGATAGTTTTCGATTCGGTCCTTTTTGATTCTATTTGATTCAATTCTTTTTGTTTCGATTCGATTTTATTCGAATCTTTTGATTCGAGTCTTTTCGATTCGAATTCCTTTCATTTAGAATTGATTCGATTCGATTCTTTTCGATTCAATTCGATTCAATTCTTTTCACTTCGATTCGATTTGATTCTTTTGATGCGGTGCGTTTCGATTCTACTTTTTTGAGTCGATTCGATTCGATTCTTTTCGATTTGATTTAATTCAGTTCTTTTCGATTCGATTTGATTTGATACTTTTGGTTTCGATTCGATTCTTTCTGATTCGATTCGATTCTTTTCGATTCAATTCGATTCGATTCTTTTCATTTCAATTGATTTGATTCGATTTTTTTCGAATCGATTCTTTTCTATTTTATTCTTTTCACTTCCATTCCATTCGATTTTTTTGATTCGGTGTGATTCGATTCGATTTTTTTTCGTTTCGATTCTTTTCGATTCAAGTCTTTTCGATTCGAAATGCTTTCTTTTCTAATCGATTTGATTCGATTCCATTGTTTTTGATTCCATTCGAATCAATTTTTTTCAATTCAATTCCTTTAGGTTCGATTTTTTTCGATTCAATTCGATTCTTTTCGATTTGAATCTATTCGATTAGATTCTTTTCAATTCGATTCTTTTCTATTTGATTCAATTCGGTTCTTTTCTGTTCGATTCGATTCTTTTCGATTCTATTCGATTCTTTCGGTTCAAGTCGATTTTTTATTCAATTCGATTCTTTTCGATTCGATTCTTTTCGATTTGATTCGATTGTTTTCCATTCGATTCTATATTTTCGATTCATTTGATTCGATTCTTTTTTATTAGATTTTTTCGATTCTTTTCTATTCGACTCGATTCGATTCTATTCGATTTGATTTGATTCTTTTCTATTAGATAGGATTCAATTCGATCCTTTTTGACTCAATTCGATTCTTTTCGATTGGATTCGATTCGACTTTTTTCGTTTCGAGTCGATAGTTTTGGATTTGATTCGATTCAAATCTTTCAATTCGAGTCTTTTCGATTCGAATTCCTTTCTTTTCCAAACGATTTGATTCGATTTGATTCTTTTCGATTCGATTTGATTCTTTTCGATTCGATGCGATTGGATTTTTTTCGTTACGATTCGATTCGATTTTTTCGATTCAATTCGATAGTTTTCTATTCGTTTCTTTCGATTTGATTTGATTCGATTCGAATCTTTCGATTCATTTCTTTTCGAATCGATTCTTTTTGATTCGATTCTTTTCAATTCGATTCAATTCTTTACACTTCCATTCGATTCGATTCTTTTGATTTGGTGCGATTCGATTCGATTTTTTTCTATTTGATTCGATTGTTTTCGATTCGAGTCTCTTCTATTCGAATTTCTATCTCTTCGAATCGATTTGATTCGATTCTTTTTTATTTGATTCGATTCGATTCTTTTCGATTCAATTCGATTCTTTTCGATTCAATTCGATTCGAGTCTTTACGATTCTATTCTATTCTATTCAATTTGATGCGATCATTTTCGATTTGATTCGATTCTTTTTTATTTGATTTGATTCTTTTCTATTCGATACAATTCGATTCGATCCTTTTCGATTCGATTTGATTCTTTTCGATTCGATTCGATTCTTATATTCGATTTGATTTTATCTTTTTCTATACAACTCGATTCTCTTCGATTCGAATCAATTCAATTTTTTCATTTCCATTCGATAGTTTTCTATTCGTTTCCTTTCTTCGATTCGATTATATTCTTTTCTATTCGATTCGATTAGATTCGAATCTTTCTATTCGAATGTTTTTGATTGGAATTCCTTTCTTTTCGAATCGATTCGATTCTTTTGGATTCGATTTGATTCGATTCTTTTGGATTTGATTCGATTTGATTCGATTATTTTCACTTCCATTCGATTCGATTCTTTTGATTTGGTGTGATTCGATTCGATTTTTTTCAATTCGATTTGATTCTTTTCGATTCGAGTCTTTTCTATTCGAATGTCTTTCTCTTCAAATTGATTCGATTCGATTCTTTTCGATTCGATTTGACTCTTTTTGATTCGATTCGATTATTTTCGAGTCCCTTTGATTCTGTTTTTTCGAATCGATTTGATTATTTTTGACTCAACTCTAAGATGCGATTATTTTGGATTTGAATCTTTTCGATTCGATTCGATTTTTTTTTATTTGATTCGATTCTTTTCAATTCGATTCGATTCTTTTCGATTTAATTCAATTCGATTCTTTTAGATTGGATTTGATTCTTTTTTTATTCAATTCGACTGGGTTCTTTCTATTCTTTTCATTCGATTCGATTCAATTACTTTCTATTCGATTCGATTCAATTCAATTCGTTTTTTCTAAACGATTCGATTCTTTTCGATTCCACTCCTTTCGACTCGATTCATTTGGAATCGATTCTTTTCGATTCGATTAGATTCGATTTTTTTCGATTCGAATCGATTTATTCTTTTCAATTCGTTTCTTTTTGATTCCATTCGAATCTTTTCGGTTTGATTAGATTTTTTTCGATTCAATTCGATTAGATACGAAACTTCGATTAAATTCTTTTCTATTCTATTGGATTGGATTCGATTCGATTGTTTTCCATTCGATTCGACTCAATTCTTTTCATTCAATTCACTTCTATTCGATTCAATTCGATTCTTTTCTATTCGATTCTTTTTTACTTGATTTGTTTCGATTATTTTCAATTCTATTTGATTTGATTCTTTTCCATTCAATTCAATTCCATTCGTTTTTTTTTTGAAACAATTCGATTCTTTTCTATTCCACTCTTTTCGATTAGATTCATTTGGATTCGATTCTTTTTGATTCGATTTGATTAGATTCCTTTAGATTCGATTAGATTAGATTCTTTTTGATTCGTTTCTTTTTTATTCCATTTAAACTTTTCGGCTTGATTAGATTCTTTTGATTCAATTAGATTCAATTCGAAACTCTTCGATTGAATTCTTTTCGATTCGATTCTTTTTGATTCGATTCGATTAGATTAAATTCTTTTCAATTCGATTCAATTCATTTCTTTAGGATTAGATTTTTTTTATTAGATACATTTTTATTTGATTTGTTTCAATTATTTTCGTTTTGATTCGATTCGATTTTTTACGTTTAGGTACGATAGTTTCCTATTTGTTCCTTTCAATTCTATTCGATGCAATTCTTTTTGTTTTGCTTCGATTTGCATGTGGAAGTGTCAGTCCTGTACTCACGATTATCTGAAAAAATGAACCGATTTGAAACAGCCTTCATCAAAGAGTGTAGCTAATTTTGAACTCCCATGTACGAGAGGGTAGCAGACATCTGCCTCCCAGGCGTACACACTTTTGAGAGTTGAGCTTATGGTCTGTACTTCACACATCCTCCTGCAGGTACACTTCGCTGCTAACAGGCCTAGGCTCGATTCGTGACTGAAGTGTTTTGAGAGGTAAGTGGAAAGACCCAGCACACAAGAATAGTGCCTCCAAGCTCAAACCAGCGATTTCCTAGAAATTCCTGTCTTAGACAGGTGTTACATACTAAGTTCAATACGTGAGAGCTAGCTGAACACCGAGTCCAAAAGCATCTCTCTTCCAAGAGGTGAGCTGACACCCAGTCCCTCACAGTTCCACATTGCCTGCAGAATGAGTTTTGAACATCTTCACCAGACGTTTGTCAGAAGCTTCTGAGACACAAGTGGAATAATGCAGGCCTGAAAGTTGTCTCCAGGTGCAGTAGAGTGGTATTCTTCGTACCTCCAGAGTTAGAAGACTGCTATGGTCTCACGTCCATTAGAACGCAGCTAGTTGAAAGCTAGCTTCAAGGCAAGGTCTCTTGTGAGAGCTGATCTCATGGCAGGACCCTCCCGCATCCTGCCTGCCCATAGTAATAGCTCCTAACATCCGTACGTGAGGTGCTGGGAGAGATTGGAGAAATGCAAGTGGAAGTGTCAGGACTGTACTCACATGTATCTGAGTTCAATACAGCAATTGCCAACGTCGTTGTTCAATTAGAGTGTAGCACGGGTATACCTCGCCTCGATAAGTGTCAAGCAGACATTGGACAGCAAAGCATACACACTTCTGAGAGGTGAGCTTAAGGCATATAGCTCCCCCATACTGAATGACTGTACGTTGCGCTTCCACAGCATTTCATTGTATGCAGGAGAGAAGCGGAGTGAGAACCAAGTGTCTGCCTTGTAAATTTCATGCCTAGCGGACAGCTGCCTGCAAGCATGCACACTCCTTTGGATTGACCTTAGGACTTGAACCTCCCACATGCTGACCACCTGTACGCTTCGCTTCCAAACGATTTCTTTTGATACGGGACGCAAGTTTTGCGAGAGGCAAAAGTGTCTTAGTTCAATCCAGCAACTTCTGAGGAATTCCTCCCTCAGATTGGAGCTACAGACTAACTTCAAACCTGAGTACCTAGCTCAAAGCTCTCTCTCTGGGGAACATCCCTCTCGGAGATGAGCTGAAACGTGGTCCTCCCCAGTTCCACACCGCCTGCAGAATGAGTTTCCAACATCTTCAACATAGACGTTTGTCAGAGGCTTCTGAGACAAAGTGGAACAATGCAGACCTGGGGGGTATGTCCAGGTGCAGGAGAGTGGTAGTCTTGGAACCTCCTGACTCAAGAATACTGCTGCGTTCTCACTGCCATAAGAACGCAGCTGGTTGGAAGCTGGCATCTAGGCATGCTTCCTTGTGAGAGCTGAGGTCAGGGCAGAACCCTCCCGCATCCTGACTGCCTGTAGACATAGGTCGTAGCATAATTACGTTAGGTGCTGGAAGGGGTTTTGTGAAAATCTTGTGGAAGTGACGGGCCTGCACTCTCGTCTGAGTTCAATGCAGCGATTGCCAACGTCCTTGTTCAGTTTGAGTGTAGCTCGGTTCTAGCTCCCCTGAATAAGTGCCTAGCAGACCTCGGCCTGCAAAGCATACACAGTTTGAGAGTTGAGCTCATGGCATTTACCTCGGCTGTCCTGCTTGCCTGTATGGTCTGCTTCCACAGCGTTTCGTTGTATGCGGGACAGTAGCCAAGTGAGAACCAAGTGTCTGCCTTGTCAGTTTCGCGCCTAGCAGACGGCTGCCTCCAAGGCATGCACACTCCTTTCGATTGAGCTTATGGCTTGTACCTCCTACACGTTGACCGCCTGTATGCTTCGCTTCCAAAGGATTTCGTTCGATACGGGACGCAAGCTTTGTGAGCGGCAAGTGACTCTTAGCTCAATCCAGCGACTTCTGAGCAATTCCTCCCTCAGAAGGGAGCTGCATACTAACTTCCAAACCCGAGTACCTTGTTGAAAGCTATCTCTCTGGGGAACTTCCTCCTGTGAGGTGAGCTGACACGCGGTCCTTCCCAGTTCCACACTGCCTGCACATGGAGTTACGAATATCCTCACTAGACTTGTTTGTCGGAAGCTCGTGGGATGCAAGGGCCAAGGGGCAGTCTTCAATGTTTGTGTCTCCAGGGGTGGTAGAGCGGTATTGACGGAACGTCCTGACTTACAATGCTGCTTCTTTTTCACGGCCATAACAACTCAGCTAGTGGACAGCTAGCTTGCAGGCATGCTTCCTTTGGAGAGCAGAGCTCAGGGCAGGACCCTCCCGCATCCTGCCAGACTGCAGACGTAGAGGCTAACATCCTTATGTTAGGTGCTGGGAGATGTGGTGAGAAAAGCATGTGGAAGCGTTGGGCCTGAACTCACGCCTCTCTGAGTTGAATACAGCGATTTCCAACGGCCTTCTTCTATCAGAGTGTAGCTAGTTTCTACCTCCCATGTACGAGTGGATAGCGGACATCTGCCCCCCAGGCGTACACACTTTTGAGTGTTGAGCCTATGGCCTGTACTTCCCACATCCTGCCTGCAGGTACACTTCGCTGCAAACAGGCCTAGGCTCGATGCGTGACTGAAGTGTTGTGAGAGGTAAGCGGAATGTCCCGGCACACAAGACAAGTGCCTCCAAGCTCAATCCAGCGATTTCCTAGTCATTTCTGTCTGAGACTGGTGTTACATACTAAGTTCCATAGGTGAGAAGCTAGCTGAGCGCCCTGTCCAAAGGCAACTTACTTCTGAGAGTTGAGCTCACACTCAGTCCCTCACAGTTCCACACTGCCTGCAGAATGAGTTTCCAACATCTTCACCATAGACGGTTGTCAGAGGCTTCTGAGACACAAGTGGAAAATTGCAGACCTGGGGGGTATGTCCAGGTGCAGGAGAGTGGTAGTCTTGGAACCTCCTGACTCAAGAATACTGCTGCGTTCTCACTGCCATAAGAACGCAGCTGGTTTGGATTCCCTGGGTGGCGCAGCGGTTTGGCGCCTGCCTTTGGCCCAGGGCACGATCCTGGAGACCCGGGATCGAATCCCACATCGGGCTCCCGGTGGATGGAGCCTGCTTCTCCCTCTGCCTGTGTCTCTGCCTCTCTCTCTTTCTCTCTGTGTGACTATCATAAATAAATAGAAATTAAAAAAAAATTAAGAACGCAGCTGGTTGACAGCTGGCTTCTAGGCATGGTTCCTTGTGAGAGCTGAGGTCAGGGCAGAACCTCCTGCATCCTGACTGCCTGTAGACATAGGTCGTACCATAATTACGTTAGGTGCTGGAAGGGGTTTTGTGAAAATCTTGTGGAAGTGACGGGCCTGCAATCTCGTGTATCTGAGTTCAATGCAGCGATTGCCAACGTCCTCGTTCAGTGTGAGTGTAGCTCGGTTCTAGCACCCCTGAATAAGTGCCTAGCAGACCTCGGCCTGCAAAGCATACACAGTTTGAGAGTTGAGCTCATGGCCTTTACCTCGGCCGTCCTGACTGCCTGTACCGTCTGCTTTCACAGCGTTTCGTTGTATGCGGGACAGTAGCGAAGTGAGAACCAAGTGTCTGCCTTGTCAGTTTCGCGCCTAGCAGACGGCTGCCTCCAAGGCATGCACACTCCTTTGGATTGAGCTTATGGCTTGTACCTCCCACACGTTGACCGCCTGTATGCTTCGCTTCCAAAGGATTTCATTCGATACGGGACGCAAGCTTTGTGAGCGGCAAGTGACTCTTAGCTCAATCCAGCGACTTCTGAGCAATTCCTCCCTCAGAAGGGAGCTGCATACTAACTTCCAAACCCGAGTACCTTGTTGAAAGCTATCTCTCTGGGGAACTTCCTCCTGTGAGGTGAGCTGACACGCGGTCCTTCCCAGTTCCACACTGCCTGCACATGGAGTTACGAATATCCTCACTAGACTTGTTTGTCGGAAGCTCGTGGGACGCAAGGGCCAAGGGGCAGTCTTCAATGTTTGTGTCTCCAGGGGTGGTAGAGCGGTATTGACGGAACGTCCTGACGTACAATGCTGCTTCTTTTTCACGGCCATAACAACTCAGCTAGTGGAAAGCTAGCTTGCAGGCATGCTTCCTTTGGAGAGCAGAGCTCAGGGCAGGACCCTCCCGCATCCTGCCAGACTGCAGACGTAGAGGCTAACATCCTTATGTTAGGTGCTGGGAGATGTGAAGAGAAAAGCATGTGGAAGCGTTGGGCCTGAACTCACGCCTCTCTGAGTTGAATACAGCGATTTCCAACGGCCTTCTTCTATCAGAGTGTAGCTAGTTTCTACCTCCCATGTACGAGTGGATAGCGGACATCTGCCCCCCAGGAGTACACACTTTTGAGTGTTGAGCCTATGGCCTGTACTTCCCACATCCTGCCTGCAGGTACACTTCGCTGCAAACAGGCCTAGGCTCGATGCGTGACTGAAGTGTTGTGAGAGGTAAGCGGAATGTCCCGGCACACAAGACAAGTGCCTCCAAGCTCAATCCAGCGATTTCCTAGTCATTTCTGTCTGAGAATGGTGTTACATACTAAGTTCCATAGGTGAGAAGCTAGCTGAGCGCCCTGTCCAAAGGCAACTTACTTCTGAGAGTTGAGCTCACACTCAGTCCCTCACAGTTCCACACTGCCTGCAGAATGAGTTTCCAACATCTTCACCATAGACGTTTGTCAGAGGCTTCTGAGACACAAGTGCAACAATGCAGACCTGGGGGGTATGTCCAGGTGCAGGAGAGTGGTAGTCTTGGAACCTCCTGACTTAAGAATACTGCTGCGTTCTCACTGCCATAAGAACGCAGGTGGTTTGGGATCCCTGGGTGGCGCAGCGGTTTGGCGCCTGCTTTGGCCCAGGGCACGATCCTGGAGACCCGGGATCGAATCCCACATCGGGCTCCCGGTGGATGGAGCCTGCTTCTCCCTCTGCCTGTGTCTCTGCCTCTCTCTCTTTCTCTCTGTGTGACTATCATAAATAAATAGAAATTAAAAAAAAATTAAGAACGCAGCTGGTTGACAGCTGGCTTCTAGGCATGCTTCCTTGTGAGAGCTGAGGTCAGGGCAGAACCCTCCCGCATCCTGACTGCCTGTAGACATAGGTCGTAGCATAATTACGTTAGGTGCTGGAAGGGGTTTTGTGAAAATCTTGTGGAAGTGACGGGCCTTCACTCTCGTGTATCTGAGTTCAATGCAGCGATTGCCAACGTCCTCGTTCAGTTTGAGTGTAGCTCGGTTCTAGCTCCCCTGAATAAGTGCCTAGCAGACCTCGGCCTGCAAAGCATACACAGTTTGAGAGTTGAGCTCATGGCCTTTACCTCGGCCGTCCTGACTGCCTGTAGGGTCTGCTTCCACAGCGTTTCGTTGTATGCGGGACAGTAGCCAAGTGAGAACCAAGTGTCTGCCTTGTCAGTTTCGCGCCTAGCAGACGGCTGCCTCCAAGGCATGCACACTCCTTTGGATTGAGCTTATGGTTTGTACCTCCCACACGTTGACCGCCTGTATGCTTCGCTTCCAAAGGATTTCGTTCGATACGGGACGCAAGCTTTGTGAGCGGCAAGTGACTCTTAGCTCAATCCAGCGACTTCTGAGCAATTCCTCCCTCAGAAGGGAGCTGCATACTAACTTCCAAACCCGAGTACCTTGTTGAAAGCTATCTCTCTGGGGAACTTCCTCCTGTGAGGTGAGCTGACACGCGGTCCTTCCCAGTTCCACACTGCCTGCACATGGAGTTACGAATATCCTCACTAGACTTGTTTGTCGGAAGCTCGTGGGACGCAAGGGCCAAGGGGCAGTCTTCAATGTTTGTGTCTCCAGGGGTGGTAGAGCGGTATTGACGGAACGTCCTGACGTACAATGCTGCTTCTTTTTCACGGCCATAACAACTCAGCTAGTGGAAAGCTAGCTTGCAGGCATGCTTCCTTTGGAGAGCAGAGCTCAGGGCAGGACCCTCCCGCATCCTGCCAGACTGCAGACGTAGAGGCTAACATCCTTATGTTAGGTGCTGGGAGATGTGGAGAGAAAAGCATGTGGAAGCGTTGGGCCTGAACTCACGCCTCTCTGAGTTGAATACAGCGATTTCCAACGGCCTTCTTCTATCAGAGTGTAGCTAGTTTCTACCTCCCAAGTACGAGTGGATAGTGGACATCTGCCCCCCAGCCGTACACACTTATGAGTGTTGAGCCTATGGCCTCTACTTCCCACATCCTGCCTGCAGGTACACTTCGCTGCAAACAGGCCTAGGCTCGATGCGTGACTGAAGTGTTGTGAGAGGTAAGCAGAATGTCCCGGCACACAAGACAAGTGCCTCCAAGCTCAATCCAGCGATTTCCTAGTCATTTCTGTCTGAGACTGGTGCTACATACTAAGTTCCATAGGTGAGAAGCTAGCTGAGCGCCCTGTCCAAAGGCAACTTACTTCTGAGAGTTGAGCTCACACTCAGTCCCTCACAGTTCCACACTGCCTGCAGAATGAGTTTCCAACATCTTCACCAAAGACGTTTGTTAGAGGCTTCTGAGACACAAGTGCAACAATGCAGACCTGGGGGGTATGTCCAGGTGCAGGAGAGTGGTAGTCTTGGAACCTCCTGACTCAAGAATACTGCTGCGTTCTCACTGCCATAAGAACGCAGCTGGTTGAAAGCTGGCTTCTAGGCATGGTTCCTTGTGAGAGCTGAGGTCAGGGCAGTACCCTCCCGTATCCTGACTGCCTGTAGACATAGGTCGTAGCACAATTACGTTAGGTGCTGGAAGGGGTTTTGTGAAAATCTTGTGGAAGTGACGGGCCTGCACTCTCGTGTATCTGAGTTCAATGCAGCGATTGCCAACGTCCTCGTTCAGTTTGAGTGTAGCTCGGTTCTAGCTCCCCTGAATAAGTGCCTAGCAGACCTCGGCCTGCAAAGCATACACAGTTTGAGAGTTGAGCTCATGGCCTTTACCTCGGCCGTCCTGACTGCCTGTACCGTCTGCTTTCACAGCGTTTCGTTGTATGCGGGACAGTAGCGAAGTGAGAACCAAGTGTCTGCCTTGTCAGTTTCGCGCCTAGCAGACGGCTGCCTCCAAGGCATGCACACTCCTTTGGATTGAGCTTATGGCTTGTACCTCCCACACGTTGACCGCCTGTATGCTTCGCTTCCAAAGGATTTCGTTCGATACGGGACGCAAGCTTTGTGAGCGGCAAGTGACTCTTAGCTCAATCCAGCGACTTCTGAGCAATTCCTCCCTCAGAAGGGAGCTGCATACTAAATTCCAAATCCGAGTACCTTGTTGAAAGCTATCTCTCTGGGGAACTTCCTCCTGTGAGGTGAGCTGACACGCGGTCCTTCCCAGTTCCACACTGCCTGCACATGGAGTTACGAATATCCTCACTAGACTTGTTTGTCGGAAGCTCGTGGGATGCAAGGGCCAAGGGGCAGTCTTCAATGTTTGTGTCTCCAGGGGTGGTAGAGCGGTATTGACGGAACGTCCTGACGTACAATGCTGCTTCTTTTTCACGGCCATAACAACTCAGCTAGTGGAAAGCTAGCTTGCAGGCATGCTTCCTTTGGAGAGCAGAGCTCAGGGCAGGACCCTCCCGCATCCTGCCAGACTGCAGACGTAGAGGCTAACATCCTTATGTTAGGTGCTGGGAGATGTGGAGAGAAAAGCATGTGGAAGCGTTGGGCCTGAACTCACGCCTCTCTGAGTTGAATACAGCGATTTCCAACGGCCTTCTTCTATCAGAGTGTAGCTAGTTTCTACCTCCCATGTACGAGTGGATAGCGGACATCTGCCCCCCAGGCGTACACACTTTTGAGTGTTGAGCCTATGGCCTGTACTTCCCACATCCTGCCTGCAGGTACACTTCGCTGCAAACAGGCCTAGGCTCGATGCGTGACTGAAGTGTTGTGAGAGGTAAGCGGAATGTCCCGGAACACAAGACAAGTGCCTCCAAGCTCAATCCAGCGATTTCCTAGTCATTTCTGTCTGAGACTGGTGCTACATACTAAGTTCCATAGGTGAGAAGCTAGCTGAGCGCCCTGTCCAAAGGCAACTTACTTCTGAGAGTTGAGCTCACACTCAGTCCCTCACAGTTCCACACTGCCTGCAGAATGAGTTTCCAACATCTTCACCATAGACGTTTGTCAGAGGCTTCTGAGACACAAGTGCAACAATGCAGACCTGGGGGGTATGTCCAGGTGCAGGAGAGTGGTAGTCTTGGAACCTCCTGACTCAAGAACACTGCTGCGTTCTCACTGCCATAAGAACGCAGCTGGTTGAAAGCTGGCTTCTAGGCATGGTTCCTTGTGAGAGCTGAGGTCAGGGCAGAACCTCCTGCATCCTGACTGCCTGTAGACATAGGTCGTACCATAATTACGTTAGGTGCTGGAAGGGGTTTTGTGAAAATCTTGTGGAAGTGACGGGCCTGCAATCTCGTGTATCTGAGTTCAATGCAGCGATTGCCAACGTCCTCGTTCAGTGTGAGTGTAGCTCGGTTCTAGCACCCCTGAATAAGTGCCTAGCAGACCTCGGCCTGCAAAGCATACACAGTTTGAGAGTTGAGCTCATGGCCTTTACCTCGGCCGTCCTGACTGCCTGTACCGTCTGCTTTCACAGCGTTTCGTTGTATGCGGGACAGTAGCGAAGTGAGAACCAAGTGTCTGCCTTGTCAGTTTCGCGCCTAGCAGACGGCTGCCTCCAAGGCATGCACACTCCTTTGGATTGAGCTTATGGCTTGTACCTCCCACACGTTGACCGCCTGTATGCTTCGCTTCCAAAGGATTTCATTCGATACGGGACGCAAGCTTTGTGAGCGGCAAGTGACTCTTAGCTCAATCCAGCGACTTCTGAGCAATTCCTCCCTCAGAAGGGAGCTGCATACTAACTTCCAAACCCGAGTACCTTGTTGAAAGCTATCTCTCTGGGGAACTTCCTCCTGTGAGGTGAGCTGACACGCGGTCCTTCCCAGTTCCACACTGCCTGCACATGGAGTTACGAATATCCTCACTAGACTTGTTTGTCGGAAGCTCGTGGGACGCAAGGGCCAAGGGGCAGTCTTCAATGTTTGTGTCTCCAGGGGTGGTAGAGCGGTATTGACGGAACGTCCTGACGTACAATGCTGCTTCTTTTTCACGGCCATAACAACTCAGCTAGTGGAAAGCTAGCTTGCAGGCATGCTTCCTTTGGAGAGCAGAGCTCAGGGCAGGACCCTCCCGCATCCTGCCAGACTGCAGACGTAGAGGCTAACATCCTTATGTTAGGTGCTGGGAGATGTGAAGAGAAAAGCATGTGGAAGCGTTGGGCCTGAACTCACGCCTCTCTGAGTTGAATACAGCGATTTCCAACGGCCTTCTTCTATCAGAGTGTAGCTAGTTTCTACCTCCCATGTACGAGTGGATAGCGGACATCTGCCCCCCAGGAGTACACACTTTTGAGTGTTGAGCCTATGGCCTGTACTTCCCACATCCTGCCTGCAGGTACACTTCGCTGCAAACAGGCCTAGGCTCGATGCGTGACTGAAGTGTTGTGAGAGGTAAGCGGAATGTCCCGGCACACAAGACAAGTGCCTCCAAGCTCAATCCAGCGATTTCCTAGTCATTTCTGTCTGAGAATGGTGTTACATACTAAGTTCCATAGGTGAGAAGCTAGCTGAGCGCCCTGTCCAAAGGCAACTTACTTCTGAGAGTTGAGCTCACACTCAGTCCCTCACAGTTCCACACTGCCTGCAGAATGAGTTTCCAACATCTTCACCATAGACGTTTGTCAGAGGCTTCTGAGACACAAGTGCAACAATGCAGACCTGGGGGGTATGTCCAGGTGCAGGAGAGTGGTAGTCTTGGAACCTCCTGACTTAAGAATACTGCTGCGTTCTCACTGCCATAAGAACGCAGGTGGTTTGGGATCCCTGGGTGGCGCAGCGGTTTGGCGCCTGCCTTTGGCCCAGGGCACGATCCTGGAGACCCGGGATCGAATCCCACATCGGGCTCCCGGTGGATGGAGCCTGCTTCTCCCTCTGCCTGTGTCTCTGCCTCTCTCTCTTTCTCTCTGTGTGACTATCATAAATAAATAGAAATTAAAAAAAAATTAAGAACGCAGCTGGTTGACAGCTGGCTTCTAGGCATGCTTCCTTGTGAGAGCTGAGGTCAGGGCAGAACCCTCCCGCATCCTGACTGCCTGTAGACATAGGTCGTAGCATAATTACGTTAGGTGCTGGAAGGGGTTTTGTGAAAATCTTGTGGAAGTGACGGGCCTTCACTCTCGTGTATCTGAGTTCAATGCAGCGATTGCCAACGTCCTCGTTCAGTTTGAGTGTAGCTCGGTTCTAGCTCCCCTGAATAAGTGCCTAGCAGACCTCGGCCTGCAAAGCATACACAGTTTGAGAGTTGAGCTCATGGCCTTTACCTCGGCCGTCCTGACTGCCTGTAGGGTCTGCTTCCACAGCGTTTCGTTGTATGCGGGACAGTAGCCAAGTGAGAACCAAGTGTCTGCCTTGTCAGTTTCGCGCCTAGCAGACGGCTGCCTCCAAGGCATGCACACTCCTTTGGATTGAGCTTATGGTTTGTACCTCCCACACGTTGACCGCCTGTATGCTTCGCTTCCAAAGGATTTCGTTCGATACGGGACGCAAGCTTTGTGAGCGGCAAGTGACTCTTAGCTCAATCCAGCGACTTCTGAGCAATTCCTCCCTCAGAAGGGAGCTGCATACTAACTTCCAAACCCGAGTACCTTGTTGAAAGCTATCTCTCTGGGGAACTTCCTCCTGTGAGGTGAGCTGACACGCGGTCCTTCCCAGTTCCACACTGCCTGCACATGCAGTTACGAATATCCTCACTAGACTTGTTTGTCGGAAGCTCGTGGGACGCAAGGGCCAAGGGGCAGTCTTCAATGTTTGTGTCTCCAGGGGTGGTAGAGCGGTATTGACGGAACGTCCTGACGTACAATGCTGCTTCTTTTTCACGGCCATAACAACTCAGCTAGTGGAAAGCTAGCTTGCAGGCATGCTTCCTTTGGAGAGCAGAGCTCAGGGCAGGACCCTCCCGCATCCTGCCAGACTGCAGACGTAGAGGCTAACATCCTTATGTTAGGTGCTGGGAGATGTGGAGAGAAAAGCATGTGGAAGCGTTGGGCCTGAACTCACGCCTCTCTGAGTTGAATACAGCGATTTCCAACGGCCTTCTTCTATCAGAGTGTAGCTAGTTTCTACCTCCCAAGTACGAGTGGATAGTGGACATCTGCCCCCCAGCCGTACACACTTATGAGTGTTGAGCCTATGGCCTCTACTTCCCACATCCTGCCTGCAGGTACACTTCGCTGCAAACAGGCCTAGGCTCGATGCGTGACTGAAGTGTTGTGAGAGGTAAGCAGAATGTCCCGGCACACAAGACAAGTGCCTCCAAGCTCAATCCAGCGATTTCCTAGTCATTTCTGTCTGAGACTGGTGCTACATACTAAGTTCCATAGGTGAGAAGCTAGCTGAGCGCCCTGTCCAAAGGCAACTTACTTCTGAGAGTTGAGCTCACACTCAGTCCCTCACAGTTCCACACTGCCTGCAGAATGAGTTTCCAACATCTTCACCAAAGACGTTTGTTAGAGGCTTCTGAGACACAAGTGCAACAATGCAGACCTGGGGGGTATGTCCAGGTGCAGGAGAGTGGTAGTCTTGGAACCTCCTGACTCAAGAATACTGCTGCGTTCTCACTGCCATAAGAACGCAGCTGGTTGAAAGCTGGCTTCTAGGCATGGTTCCTTGTGAGAGCTGAGGTCAGGGCAGTACCCTCCCGTATCCTGACTGCCTGTAGACATAGGTCGTAGCACAATTACGTTAGGTGCTGGAAGGGGTTTTGTGAAAATCTTGTGGAAGTGACGGGCCTGCACTCTCGTGTATCTGAGTTCAATGCAGCGATTTCCAACGTCCTCGTTCAGTTTGAGTGTAGCTCGGTTCTAGCTCCCCTGAATAAGTGCCTAGCAGACCTCGGCCTGCAAAGCATACACAGTTTGAGAGTTGAGCTCATGGCCTTTACCTCGGCCGTCCTGACTGCCTGTACCGTCTGCTTTCACAGCGTTTCGTTGTATGCGGGACAGTAGCGAAGTGAGAACCAAGTGTCTGCCTTGTCAGTTTCGCGCCTAGCAGACGGCTGCCTCCAAGGCATGCACACTCCTTTGGATTGAGCTTATGGCTTGTACCTCCCACACGTTGACCGCCTGTATGCTTCGCTTCCAAAGGATTTCGTTCAATACGGGACGCAAGCTTTGTGAGCGGCAAGTGACTCTTAGCTCAATCCAGCGACTTCTGAGCAATTCCTCCCTCAGAAGGGAGCTGCATACTAAATTCCAAATCCGAGTACCTTGTTGAAAGCTATCTCTCTGGGGAACTTCCTCCTGTGAGGTGAGCTGACACGCGGTCCTTCCCAGTTCCACACTGCCTGCACATGGAGTTACGAATATCCTCACTAGACTTGTTTGTCGGAAGCTCGTGGGATGCAAGGGCCAAGGGGCAGTCTTCAATGTTTGTGTCTCCAGGGGTGGTAGAGCGGTATTGACGGAACGTCCTGACGTACAATGCTGCTTCTTTTTCACGGCCATAACAACTCAGCTAGTGGAAAGCTAGCTTGCAGGCATGCTTCCTTTGGAGAGCAGAGCTCAGGGCAGGACCCTCCCGCATCCTGCCAGACTGCAGACGTAGAGGCTAACATCCTTATGTTAGGTGCTGGGAGATGTGGAGAGAAAAGCATGTGGAAGCGTTGGGCCTGAACTCACGCCTCTCTGAGTTGAATACAGCGATTTCCAACGGCCTTCTTCTATCAGAGTGTAGCTAGTTTCTACCTCCCATGTACGAGTGGATAGCGGACATCTGCCCCCCAGGCGTACACACTTTTGAGTGTTGAGCCTATGGCCTGTACTTCCCACATCCTGCCTGCAGGTACACTTCGCTGCAAACAGGCCTAGGCTCGATGCGTGACTGAAGTGTTGTGAGAGGTAAGCGGAATGTCCCGGCACACAAGACAAGTGCCTCCAAGCTCAATCCAGCGATTTCCTAGTCATTTCTGTCTGAGAATGGTGTTACATACTAAGTTCCATAGGTGAGAAGCTAGCTGAGCGCCCTGTCCAAAGGCAACTTACTTCTGAGAGTTGAGCTCACACTCAGTCCCTCACAGTTCCACACTGCCTGCAGAATGAGTTTCCAACATCTTCACCATAGACGTTTGTCAGAGGCTTCTGAGACACAAGTGCAACAATGCAGACCTGGGGGGTATGTCCAGGTGCAGGAGAGTGGTAGTCTTGGAACCTCCTGACTTAAGAATACTGCTGCGTTCTCACTGCCATAAGAACGCAGGTGGTTTGGGATCCCTGGGTGGCGCAGCGGTTTGGCGCCTGCTTTGGCCCAGGGCACGATCCTGGAGACCCGGGATCGAATCCCACATCGGGCTCCCGGTGGATGGAGCCTGCTTCTCCCTCTGCCTGTGTCTCTGCCTCTCTCTCTTTCTCTCTGTGTGACTATCATAAATAAATAGAAATTAAAAAAAAATTAAGAACGCAGCTGGTTGACAGCTGGCTTCTAGGCATGCTTCCTTGTGAGAGCTGAGGTCAGGGCAGAACCCTCCCGCATCCTGACTGCCTGTAGACATAGGTCGTAGCATAATTACGTTAGGTGCTGGAAGGGGTTTTGTGAAAATCTTGTGGAAGTGACGGGCCTTCACTCTCGTGTATCTGAGTTCAATGCAGCGATTGCCAACGTCCTCGTTCAGTTTGAGTGTAGCTCGGTTCTAGCTCCCCTGAATAAGTGCCTAGCAGACCTCGGCCTGCAAAGCATACACAGTTTGAGAGTTGAGCTCATGGCCTTTACCTCGGCCGTCCTGACTGCCTGTAGGGTCTGCTTCCACAGCGTTTCGTTGTATGCGGGACAGTAGCCAAGTGAGAACCAAGTGTCTGCCTTGTCAGTTTCGCGCCTAGCAGACGGCTGCCTCCAAGGCATGCACACTCCTTTGGATTGAGCTTATGGTTTGTACCTCCCACACGTTGACCGCCTGTATGCTTCGCTTCCAAAGGATTTCGTTCGATACGGGACGCAAGCTTTGTGAGCGGCAAGTGACTCTTAGCTCAATCCAGCGACTTCTGAGCAATTCCTCCCTCAGAAGGGAGCTGCATACTAACTTCCAAACCCGAGTACCTTGTTGAAAGCTATCTCTCTGGGGAACTTCCTCCTGTGAGGTGAGCTGACACGCGGTCCTTCCCAGTTCCACACTGCCTGCACATGGAGTTACGAATATCCTCACTAGACTTGTTTGTCGGAAGCTCGTGGGATGCAAGGGCCAAGGGGCAGTCTTCAATGTTTGTGTCTCCAGGGGTGGTAGAGCGGTATTGACGGAACGTCCTGACGTACAATGCTGCTTCTTTTTCACGGCCATAACAACTCAGCTAGTGGAAAGCTAGCTTGCAGGCATGCTTCCTTTGGAGAGCAGAGCTCAGGGCAGGACCCTCCCGCATCCTGCCAGACTGCAGACGTAGAGGCTAACATCCTTATGTTAGGTGCTGGGAGATGTGGAGAGAAAAGCATGTGGAAGCGTTGGGCCTGAACTCACGCCTCTCTGAGTTGAATACAGCGATTTCCAACGGCCTTCTTCTATCAGAGTGTAGCTAGTTTCTACCTCCCATGTACGAGTGGATAGCGGACATCTGCCCCCCAGGAGTACACACTTTTGAGTGTTGAGCCTATGGCCTGTACTTCCCACATCCTGCCTGCAGGTACACTTCGCTGCAAACAGGCCTAGGCTCGATGCGTGACTGAAGTGTTGTGAGAGGTAAGCGGAATGTCCCGGCACACAAGACAAGTGCCTCCAAGCTCAATCCAGCGATTTCCTAGTCATTTCTGTCTGAGAATGGTGTTACATACTAAGTTCCATAGGTGAGAAGCTAGCTGAGCGCCCTGTCCAAAGGCAACTTACTTCTGAGAGTTGAGCTCACACTCAGTCCCTCACAGTTCCACACTGCCTGCAGAATGAGTTTCCAACATCTTCACCATAGACGTTTGTCAGAGGCTTCTGAGACACAAGTGCAACAATGCAGACCTGGGGGGTATGTCCAGGTGCAGGAGAGTGGTAGTCTTGGAACCTCCTGACTTAAGAATACTGCTGCGTTCTCACTGCCATAAGAACGCAGGTGGTTTGGGATCCCTGGGTGGCGCAGCGGTTTGGCGCCTGCTTTGGCCCAGGGCACGATCCTGGAGACCCGGGATCGAATCCCACATCGGGCTCCCGGTGGATGGAGCCTGCTTCTCCCTCTGCCTGTGTCTCTGCCTCTCTCTCTTTCTCTCTGTGTGACTATCATAAATAAATAGAAATTAAAAAAAAATTAAGAACGCAGCTGGTTGACAGCTGGCTTCTAGGCATGGTTCCTTGTGAGAGCTGAGGTCAGGGCAGAACCTCCTGCATCCTGACTGCCTGTAGACATAGGTCGTACCATAATTACGTTAGGTGCTGGAAGGGGTTTTGTGAAAATCTTGTGGAAGTGACGGGCCTGCAATCTCGTGTATCTGAGTTCAATGCAGCGATTGCCAACGTCCTCGTTCAGTGTGAGTGTAGCTCGGTTCTAGCACCCCTGAATAAGTGCCTAGCAGACCTCGGCCTGCAAAGCATACACAGTTTGAGAGTTGAGCTCATGGCCTTTACCTCGGCCGTCCTGACTGCCTGTACCGTCTGCTTTCACAGCGTTTCGTTGTATGCGGGACAGTAGCGAAGTGAGAACCAAGTGTCTGCCTTGTCAGTTTCGCGCCTAGCAGACGGCTGCCTCCAAGGCATGCACACTCCTTTGGATTGAGCTTATGGCTTGTACCTCCCACACGTTGACCGCCTGTATGCTTCGCTTCCAAAGGATTTCATTCGATACGGGACGCAAGCTTTGTGAGCGGCAAGTGACTCTTAGCTCAATCCAGCGACTTCTGAGCAATTCCTCCCTCAGAAGGGAGCTGCATACTAACTTCCAAACCCGAGTACCTTGTTGAAAGCTATCTCTCTGGGGAACTTCCTCCTGTGAGGTGAGCTGACACGCGGTCCTTCCCAGTTCCACACTGCCTGCACATGGAGTTACGAATATCCTCACTAGACTTGTTTGTCGGAAGCTCGTGGGACGCAAGGGCCAAGGGGCAGTCTTCAATGTTTGTGTCTCCAGGGGTGGTAGAGCGGTATTGACGGAACGTCCTGACGTACAATGCTGCTTCTTTTTCACGGCCATAACAACTCAGCTAGTGGAAAGCTAGCTTGCAGGCATGCTTCCTTTGGAGAGCAGAGCTCAGGGCAGGACCCTCCCGCATCCTGCCAGACTGCAGACGTAGAGGCTAACATCCTTATGTTAGGTGCTGGGAGATGTGAAGAGAAAAGCATGTGGAAGCGTTGGGCCTGAACTCACGCCTCTCTGAGTTGAATACAGCGATTTCCAACGGCCTTCTTCTATCAGAGTGTAGCTAGTTTCTACCTCCCATGTACGAGTGGATAGCGGACATCTGCCCCCCAGGAGTACACACTTTTGAGTGTTGAGCCTATGGCCTGTACTTCCCACATCCTGCCTGCAGGTACACTTCGCTGCAAACAGGCCTAGGCTCGATGCGTGACTGAAGTGTTGTGAGAGGTAAGCGGAATGTCCCGGCACACAAGACAAGTGCCTCCAAGCTCAATCCAGCGATTTCCTAGTCATTTCTGTCTGAGAATGGTGTTACATACTAAGTTCCATAGGTGAGAAGCTAGCTGAGCGCCCTGTCCAAAGGCAACTTACTTCTGAGAGTTGAGCTCACACTCAGTCCCTCACAGTTCCACACTGCCTGCAGAATGAGTTTCCAACATCTTCACCATAGACGTTTGTCAGAGGCTTCTGAGACACAAGTGCAACAATGCAGACCTGGGGGGTATGTCCAGGTGCAGGAGAGTGGTAGTCTTGGAACCTCCTGACTTAAGAATACTGCTGCGTTCTCACTGCCATAAGAACGCAGGTGGTTTGGGATCCCTGGGTGGCGCAGCGGTTTGGCGCCTGCTTTGGCCCAGGGCACGATCCTGGAGACCCGGGATCGAATCCCACATCGGGCTCCCGGTGGATGGAGCCTGCTTCTCCCTCTGCCTGTGTCTCTGCCTCTCTCTCTTTCTCTCTGTGTGACTATCATAAATAAATAGAAATTAAAAAAAAATTAAGAACGCAGCTGGTTGACAGCTGGCTTCTAGGCATGCTTCCTTGTGAGAGCTGAGGTCAGGGCAGAACCCTCCCGCATCCTGACTGCCTGTAGACATAGGTCGTAGCATAATTACGTTAGGTGCTGGAAGGGGTTTTGTGAAAATCTTGTGGAAGTGACGGGCCTTCACTCTCGTGTATCTGAGTTCAATGCAGCGATTGCCAACGTCCTCGTTCAGTTTGAGTGTAGCTCGGTTCTAGCTCCCCTGAATAAGTGCCTAGCAGACCTCGGCCTGCAAAGCATACACAGTTTGAGAGTTGAGCTCATGGCCTTTACCTCGGCCGTCCTGACTGCCTGTAGGGTCTGCTTCCACAGCGTTTCGTTGTATGCGGGACAGTAGCCAAGTGAGAACCAAGTGTCTGCCTTGTCAGTTTCGCGCCTAGCAGACGGCTGCCTCCAAGGCATGCACACTCCTTTGGATTGAGCTTATGGTTTGTACCTCCCACACGTTGACCGCCTGTATGCTTCGCTTCCAAAGGATTTCGTTCGATACGGGACGCAAGCTTTGTGAGCGGCAAGTGACTCTTAGCTCAATCCAGCGACTTCTGAGCAATTCCTCCCTCAGAAGGGAGCTGCATACTAACTTCCAAACCCGAGTACCTTGTTGAAAGCTATCTCTCTGGGGAACTTCCTCCTGTGAGGTGAGCTGACACGCGGTCCTTCCCAGTTCCACACTGCCTGCACATGCAGTTACGAATATCCTCACTAGACTTGTTTGTCGGAAGCTCGTGGGACGCAAGGGCCAAGGGGCAGTCTTCAATGTTTGTGTCTCCAGGGGTGGTAGAGCGGTATTGACGGAACGTCCTGACGTACAATGCTGCTTCTTTTTCACGGCCATAACAACTCAGCTAGTGGAAAGCTAGCTTGCAGGCATGCTTCCTTTGGAGAGCAGAGCTCAGGGCAGGACCCTCCCGCATCCTGCCAGACTGCAGACGTAGAGGCTAACATCCTTATGTTAGGTGCTGGGAGATGTGGAGAGAAAAGCATGTGGAAGCGTTGGGCCTGAACTCACGCCTCTCTGAGTTGAATACAGCGATTTCCAACGGCCTTCTTCTATCAGAGTGTAGCTAGTTTCTACCTCCCAAGTACGAGTGGATAGTGGACATCTGCCCCCCAGCCGTACACACTTATGAGTGTTGAGCCTATGGCCTCTACTTCCCACATCCTGCCTGCAGGTACACTTCGCTGCAAACAGGCCTAGGCTCGATGCGTGACTGAAGTGTTGTGAGAGGTAAGCAGAATGTCCCGGCACACAAGACAAGTGCCTCCAAGCTCAATCCAGCGATTTCCTAGTCATTTCTGTCTGAGACTGGTGCTACATACTAAGTTCCATAGGTGAGAAGCTAGCTGAGCGCCCTGTCCAAAGGCAACTTACTTCTGAGAGTTGAGCTCACACTCAGTCCCTCACAGTTCCACACTGCCTGCAGAATGAGTTTCCAACATCTTCACCAAAGACGTTTGTTAGAGGCTTCTGAGACACAAGTGCAACAATGCAGACCTGGGGGGTATGTCCAGGTGCAGGAGAGTGGTAGTCTTGGAACCTCCTGACTCAAGAATACTGCTGCGTTCTCACTGCCATAAGAACGCAGCTGGTTGAAAGCTGGCTTCTAGGCATGGTTCCTTGTGAGAGCTGAGGTCAGGGCAGTACCCTCCCGTATCCTGACTGCCTGTAGACATAGGCCGTAGCACAATTACGTTAGGTGCTGGAAGGGGTTTTGTGAAAATCTTGTGGAAGTGACGGGCCTGCACTCTCGTGTATCTGAGTTCAATGCAGCGATTTCCAACGTCCTCGTTCAGTTTGAGTGTAGCTCGGTTCTAGCTCCCCTGAATAAGTGCCTAGCAGACCTCGGCCTGCAAAGCATACACAGTTTGAGAGTTGAGCTCATGGCCTTTACCTCGGCCGTCCTGACTGCCTGTACCGTCTGCTTTCACAGCGTTTCATTGTATGCGGGACAGTAGCGAAGTGAGAACCAAGTGTCTGCCTTGTCAGTTTCGCGCCTAGCAGACGGCTGCCTCCAAGGCATGCACACTCCTTTGGATTGAGCTTATGGCTTGTACCTCCCACACGTTGACCGCCTGTATGCTTCGCTTCCAAAGGATTTCGTTCGATACGGGACGCAAGCTTTGTGAGCGGCAAGTGACTCTTAGCTCAATCCAGCGACTTCTGAGCAATTCCTCCCTCAGAAGGGAGCTGCATACTAAATTCCAAATCCGAGTACCTTGTTGAAAGCTATCTCTCTGGGGAACTTCCTCCTGTGAGGTGAGCTGACACGCGGTCCTTCCCAGTTCCACACTGCCTGCACATGGAGTTACGAATATCCTCACTAGACTTGTTTGTCGGAAGCTCGTGGGATGCAAGGGCCAAGGGGCAGTCTTCAATGTTTGTGTCTCCAGGGGTGGTAGAGCGGTATTGACGGAACGTCCTGACGTACAATGCTGCTTCTTTTTCACGGCCATAACAACTCAGCTAGTGGAAAGCTAGCTTGCAGGCATGCTTCCTTTGGAGAGCAGAGCTCAGGGCAGGACCCTCCCGCATCCTGCCAGACTGCAGACGTAGAGGCTAACATCCTTATGTTAGGTGCTGGGAGATGTGGAGAGAAAAGCATGTGGAAGCGTTGGGCCTGAACTCACGCCTCTCTGAGTTGAATACAGCGATTTCCAACGGCCTTCTTCTATCAGAGTGTAGCTAGTTTCTACCTCCCATGTACGAGTGGATAGCGGACATCTGCCCCCCAGGCGTACACACTTTTGAGTGTTGAGCCTATGGCCTGTACTTCCCACATCCTGCCTGCAAGTACACTTCGCTGCAAACAGGCCTAGGCTCGATGCGTGACTGAAGTGTTGTGAGAGGTAAGCGGAATGTCCCGGCACACAAGACAAGTGCCTCCAAGCTCAATCCAGCGATTTCCTAGTCATTTCTGTCTGAGAATGGTGTTACATACTAAGTTCCATAGGTGAGAAGCTAGCTGAGCGCCCTGTCCAAAGGCAACTTACTTCTGAGAGTTGAGCTCACACTCAGTCCCTCACAGTTCCACACTGCCTGCAGAATGAGTTTCCAACATCTTCACCATAGACGTTTGTCAGAGGCTTCTGAGACACAAGTGCAACAATGCAGACCTGGGGGGTATGTCCAGGTGCAGGAGAGTGGTAGTCTTGGAACCTCCTGACTTAAGAATACTGCTGCGTTCTCACTGCCATAAGAACGCAGGTGGTTTGGGATCCCTGGGTGGCGCAGCGGTTTGGCGCCTGCTTTGGCCCAGGGCACGATCCTGGAGACCCGGGATCGAATCCCACATCGGGCTCCCGGTGGATGGAGCCTGCTTCTCCCTCTGCCTGTGTCTCTGCCTCTCTCTCTTTCTCTCTGTGTGACTATCATAAATAAATAGAAATTAAAAAAAAATTAAGAACGCAGCTGGTTGACAGCTGGCTTCTAGGCATGCTTCCTTGTGAGAGCTGAGGTCAGGGCAGAACCCTCCCGCATCCTGACTGCCTGTAGACATAGGTCGTAGCATAATTACGTTAGGTGCTGGAAGGGGTTTTGTGAAAATCTTGTGGAAGTGACGGGCCTTCACTCTCGTGTATCTGAGTTCAATGCAGCGATTGCCAACGTCCTCGTTCAGTTTGAGTGTAGCTCGGTTCTAGCTCCCCTGAATAACTGCCTAGCAGACCTCGGCCTGCAAAGCATACACAGTTTGAGAGTTGAGCTCATGGCCTTTACCTCGGCCGTCCTGACTGCCTGTAGGGTCTGCTTCCACAGCGTTTCGTTGTATGCGGGACAGTAGCCAAGTGAGAACCAAGTGTCTGCCTTGTCAGTTTCGCGCCTAGCAGACGGCTGCCTCCAAGGCATGCACACTCCTTTGGATTGAGCTTATGGTTTGTACCTCCCACACGTTGACCGCCTGTATGCTTCGCTTCCAAAGGATTTCGTTCGATACGGGACGCAAGCTTTGTGAGCGGCAAGTGACTCTTAGCTCAATCCAGCGACTTCTGAGCAATTCCTCCCTCAGAAGGGAGCTGCATACTAACTTCCAAACCCGAGTACCTTGTTGAAAGCTATCTCTCTGGGGAACTTCCTCCTGTGAGGTGAGCTGACACGCGGTCCTTCCCAGTTCCACACTGCCTGCACATGCAGTTACGAATATCCTCACTAGACTTGTTTGTCGGAAGCTCGTGGGACGCAAGGGCCAAGGGGCAGTCTTCAATGTTTGTGTCTCCAGGGGTGGTAGAGCGGTATTGACGGAACGTCCTGACGTACAATGCTGCTTCTTTTTCACGGCCATAACAACTCAGCTAGTGGAAAGCTAGCTTGCAGGCATGCTTCCTTTGGAGAGCAGAGCTCAGGGCAGGACCCTCCCGCATCCTGCCAGACTGCAGACGTAGAGGCTAACATCCTTATGTTAGGTGCTGGGAGATGTGGAGAGAAAAGCATGTGGAAGCGTTGGGCCTGAACTCACGCCTCTCTGAGTTGAATACAGCGATTTCCAACGGCCTTCTTCTATCAGAGTGTAGCTAGTTTCTACCTCCCAAGTACGAGTGGATAGTGGACATCTGCCCCCCAGCCGTACACACTTATGAGTGTTGAGCCTATGGCCTCTACTTCCCACATCCTGCCTGCAGGTACACTTCGCTGCAAACAGGCCTAGGCTCGATGCGTGACTGAAGTGTTGTGAGAGGTAAGCGGAATGTCCCGGCACACAAGACAAGTGCCTCCAAGCTCAATCCAGCGATTTCCTAGTCATTTCTGTCTGAGACTGGTGCTACATACTAAGTTCCATAGGTGAGAAGCTAGCTGAGCGCCCTGTCCAAAGGCAACTTACTTCTGAGAGTTGAGCTCACACTCAGTCCCTCACAGTTCCACACTGCCTGCAGAATGAGTTTCCAACATCTTCACCAAAGACGTTTGTTAGAGGCTTCTGAGACACAAGTGCAACAATGCAGACCTGGGGGGTATGTCCAGGTGCAGGAGAGTGGTAGTCTTGGAACCTCCTGACTCAAGAATACTGCTGCGTTCTCACTGCCATAAGAACGCAGCTGGTTGAAAGCTGGCTTCTAGGCATGGTTCCTTGTGAGAGCTGAGGTCAGGGCAGTACCCTCCCGTATCCTGACTGCCTGTAGACATAGGCCGTAGCACAATTACGTTAGGTGCTGGAAGGGGTTTTGTGAAAATCTTGTGGAAGTGACGGGCCTGCACTCTCGTGTATCTGAGTTCAATGCAGCGATTTCCAACGTCCTCGTTCAGTTTGAGTGTAGCTCGGTTCTAGCTCCCCTGAATAAGTGCCTAGCAGACCTCGGCCTGCAAAGCATACACAGTTTGAGAGTTGAGCTCATGGCCTTTACCTCGGCCGTCCTGACTGCCTGTACCGTCTGCTTTCACAGCGTTTCATTGTATGCGGGACAGTAGCGAAGTGAGAACCAAGTGTCTGCCTTGTCAGTTTCGCGCCTAGCAGACGGCTGCCTCCAAGGCATGCACACTCCTTTGGATTGAGCTTATGGCTTGTACCTCCCACACGTTGACCGCCTGTATGCTTCGCTTCCAAAGGATTTCGTTCGATACGGGACGCAAGCTTTGTGAGCGGCAAGTGACTCTTAGCTCAATCCAGCGACTTCTGAGCAATTCCTCCCTCAGAAGGGAGCTGCATACTAAATTCCAAATCCGAGTACCTTGTTGAAAGCTATCTCTCTGGGGAACTTCCTCCTGTGAGGTGAGCTGACACGCGGTCCTTCCCAGTTCCACACTGCCTGCACATGGAGTTACGAATATCCTCACTAGACTTGTTTGTCGGAAGCTCGTGGGATGCAAGGGCCAAGGGGCAGTCTTCAATGTTTGTGTCTCCAGGGGTGGTAGAGCGGTATTGACGGAACGTCCTGACGTACAATGCTGCTTCTTTTTCACGGCCATAACAACTCAGCTAGTGGAAAGCTAGCTTGCAGGCATGCTTCCTTTGGAGAGCAGAGCTCAGGGCAGGACCCTCCCGCATCCTGCCAGACTGCAGACGTAGAGGCTAACATCCTTATGTTAGGTGCTGGGAGATGTGGAGAGAAAAGCATGTGGAAGCGTTGGGCCTGAACTCACGCCTCTCTGAGTTGAATACAGCGATTTCCAACGGCCTTCTTCTATCAGAGTGTAGCTAGTTTCTACCTCCCATGTACGAGTGGATAGCGGACATCTGCCCCCCAGGCGTACACACTTTTGAGTGTTGAGCCTATGGCCTGTACTTCCCACATCCTGCCTGCAAGTACACTTCGCTGCAAACAGGCCTAGGCTCGATGCGTGACTGAAGTGTTGTGAGAGGTAAGCGGAATGTCCCGGCACACAAGACAAGTGCCTCCAAGCTCAATCCAGCGATTTCCTAGTCATTTCTGTCTGAGAATGGTGTTACATACTAAGTTCCATAGGTGAGAAGCTAGCTGAGCGCCCTGTCCAAAGGCAACTTACTTCTGAGAGTTGAGCTCACACTCAGTCCCTCACAGTTCCACACTGCCTGCAGAATGAGTTTCCAACATCTTCACCATAGACGTTTGTTAGAGGCTTCTGAGACACAAGTGCAACAATGCAGACCTGGGGGGTATGTCCAGGTGCAGGAGAGTGGTAGTCTTGGAACCTCCTGACTTAAGAATACTGCTGCGTTCTCACTGCCATAAGAACGCAGCTGGTTTGGGATCAATGGGTGGCGCAGCGGTTTGGCGCCTGCCTTTGGCACAGGGCACTATCCTGGAGACCCGCGATCGAATCCCACATCGGGCTCCCGGTGCATGGAGCCTGCTTCTCCCTCTGCCTGTGTCTCTGCCTCTCTCTCTTTCTCTCTGTGTGACTATCATAAATAAATAGAAATTTAAAAAAAATTAAGAACGCAGCTGGTTGACAGCTGGCTTCTAGGCATGCTTCCTTGTGAGAGCTGAGGTCAGGGCAGAACCCTCCCGCATCCTGACTGCCTGTAGACATAGTTCGTAGCATAATTACGTTAGGTGCTGGAAGGGGTTTTGTGAAAATCTTGTGGAAGTGACGGGCCTTCACTCTCGTGTATCTGAGTTCAATGCAGCGATTGCCAACGTCCTCGTTCAGTTTGAGTGTAGCTCGGTTCTAGCTCCCCTGAATAACTGCCTAGCAGACCTCGGCCTGCAAAGCATACACAGTTTGAGAGTTGAGCTCATGGCCTTTACCTCGGCCGTCCTGACTGCCTGTAGGGTCTGCTTCCACAGCGTTTCGTTGTATGCGGGACAGTAGCCAAGTGAGAACCAAGTGTCTGCCTTGTCAGTTTCGCGCCTAGCAGACGGCTGCCTCCAAGGCATGCACACTCCTTTGGATTGAGCTTATGGTTTGTACCTCCCACACGTTGACCGCCTGTATGCTTCGCTTCCAAAGGATTTCGTTCGATACGGGACGCAAGCTTTGTGAGCGGCAAGTGACTCTTAGCTCAATCCAGCGACTTCTGAGCAATTCCTCCCTCAGAAGGGAGCTGCATACTAACTTCCAAACCCGAGTACCTTGTTGAAAGCTATCTCTCTGGGGAACTTCCTCCTGTGAGGTGAGCTGACACGCGGTCCTTCCCAGTTCCACACTGCCTGCACATGCAGTTACGAATATCCTCACTAGACTTGTTTGTCGGAAGCTCGTGGGATGCAAGGGCCAAGGGGCAGTCTTCAATGTTTGTGTCTCCAGGGGTGGTAGAGCGGTATTGACGGAACGTCCTGACTTACAATGCTGCTTCTTTTTCACGGCCATAACAACTCAGCTAGTGGAAAGCTAGCTTGCAGGCATGCTTCCTTTGGAGAGCAGAGCTCAGGGCAGGACCCTCCCGCATCCTGCCAGACTGCAGACGTAGAGGCTAACATCCTTATGTTAGGTGCTGGGAGATGTGGAGAGAAAAGCATGTGGAAGCGTTGGGCCTGAACTCACGCCTCTCTGAGTTGAATACAGCGATTTCCAACGGCCTTCTTCTATCAGAGTGTAGCTAGTTTCTACCTCCCATGTACGAGTGGATACCGGACATCTGCCCCCCAGGCGTACACACTTTTGAGTGTTGAGCCTATGGCCTGTACTTCCCACATCCTGCCTGCAGGTACACTTCGCTGCAAACAGGCCTAGGCTCGATGCGTGACTGAAGTGTTGTGAGAGGTAAGCGGAATGTCCCGGCACACAAGACAAGTGCCTCCAAGCTCAATCCAGCGATTTCCTACTCATTTCTGTCTGAGACTGGTGTTACATACTAAGTTCCATAGGTGAGAAGCTAGCTGAGCGCCCTGTCCAAAGGCAACTTACTTCTGAGAGTTCAGCTCACACTCAGTCCCTCACAGTTCCACACTGCCTGCAGAATGAGTTTCCAACATCTTCACCATAGACGGTTGTCAGAGACTTCTGAGACACAAGTGCAACAATGCAGACCTGGGGGGTATGTCCAGGTGCAGGAGAGTGGTAGTCTTGGAACCTCCTGACTCAAGAATACTGCTGCGTTCTCACTGCCATAAGAACGCAGCTGGTTGAAACCTGGCTTCTAGGCATGCTTCCTTGTGAGAGCTGAGGTCAGGGCAGAACCCTCCCGCAACCTGACTGCCTGTAGACATAGGTCGTAGCATAATTACGTTAGGTGCTGGAAGGGGTTTTGTGAAAATCTTGTGGAAGTGACGGGCCTGTACTCTCGTGTATCTGAGTTCAATGTAGCGATTGCCAACGTCCTCGTTCAGTTTGAGTGTAGCTTGTTCTAACTCCCCTGAATAAGTGCCTAGCAGACCTCGGCCTGCAAAGCATACACAGTTTGAGAGTTGAGCTCATGGCCTTTACCTCGGCCGTCCTGACAGCCTGTACGGTCCGCTTCCACAGCGTTTCGTTGTATGCGGGACAGTAGCCAAGTGAGAACCAAGTGTCTGCCTTGTCAGTTTCGCGCCTAGCAGACGGCTGCCTCCAAGGCATGCACACTCCTTTGGATTGAGCTTATGGTTTGTACCTCCCACACGTTGACCGCCTGTATGCTTCGCTTCCAAAGGATTTCGTTCGATACGGGACGCAAGCTTTGTGAGCGGCAAGTGACTCTTAGCTCAATCCAGCGACTTCTGAGCAATTCCTCCCTCAGAAGGGAGCTGCATACTAACTTCCAAACCCGAGTACCTTGTTGAAAGCTATCTCTCTGGGGAACTTCCTCCTGTGAGGTGAGCTGACACGCGGTCCTTCCCAGTTCCACACTGCCTGCACATGGAGTTACGAATATCCTCACTAGACTTGTTTGTCGGAAGCTCGTGGGACGCAAGGGCCAAGGGGCAGTCTTCAATGTTTGTGTCTCCAGGGGTGGTAGAGCGGTATTGACGGAACGTCCTGACTTACAATGCTGCTTCTTTTTCACGGCCGTAACAACTCAGCTAGTGGAAAGCTAGCTTGCAGGCATGCTTCATCAAATCAAATATAATCGATTCTAATCGAAATGAAAAAGTCGTATCGAAACAAAACGAAAAGCATGAAATCTAATCGAATCGAAAAGAATTGAATCAAATCGAATACAATCAAATTCAATCGAATAGAAAAGAATCGACTTGAGTGGAAGTGAATCAAACAGAATCGAATCGAATTGAAAGGAATCGAATCAAATTTAATGGAATCGAAAAGAATCGAATCGAATCGAATTGAACAAAAAAGAGTCAAATCGAAGAGAATCGAAACTAATCCAATCAGATCGAATGGAAAAAAATCGAATCGATTCGAAACGAAAAGAATCGAATCATATCAGTTCGAAAAGATTCTAATCGAAATGAAAAGAATCGAATCGAGGGATCCCTGGTTGGCGCAGCGGTTTGGCGCCTGCCTTTGGCCTGGGGCATGATCCTGGAGACCCGTGATCGAGTCCCACGTCAGCCTCCCGGTGCATGGAGCCTGCTTCTTCCTCTGCCTGTGTCTCTGCCTCTCTCTCTCTCTCTGTGACTATCATAAATAAATAAAAATTTGAAAAATGAAAAGTTATTGAAAAGAATCGAATCGAATCGAAAAGAATCAAATCGAATCGAAAAATATCGAATCGAATCAATTAGAGTCGATTTGAAACGAAAAGAATCGAATGAATCGAATAGAATTGAATGAAAAGAATCTAATCAAATTGAAAAGTATCGAATAGAAAAGAATCTAACAGAAATGAAAAGAATCGATCGAATCAGTCGAACAAATTCTAATCGAATCAAATCAAAAACATTCAAATCGAAAACAGTCGAATGAATCTAAAAGAATCGAATCGTATTGAATCGAAAAGAATCGAATCTTATGGAATTGAATCGGAAAGAATCAAATCGTATAGAATCGAATCGAAAAGAATCGAATAGAAAAAAATAGAAAAGAAAGGAATCGAATTGAATCAAAAAGAATCGAATCGAATCAAAAAGAATCGTATTGAAATGAATAGAATCGAAACGAATCCAAGAGAATCGAATCGAAACAAAAAGAATCGAGTCGAATCGAATTGAAAAGCATAGAATCGAAAAGAATCGAGTTGAAACGAAAACAATCGAATCGAATCGAAAAGAATCGAATTGAAAAGAATCGGATCTAAATGAAAAGAATCGAATCGAATCAAAATGAATCGAATCAAATCGAATCTAAATGAAAAAAATCGAATTGAATTGACTTGAATAAAAAAATCGAATCGATAAGAATCGAATCTAAATGAAAATAATCGAATTGAATCGAATAGAAAAGAATCGAATTGAATCAAATCGAAAAGAATCGAATCGAAACCAATCGAAAAGAATCGAATAAAATCGAATCGAATAAAATCGAATCCAATCGAAAAGAATCGAATTGAATCGGATCGATAAGAATCGAATCGAATCAAAACGAATCGTTTCGAATATAATAGAAAAGAATAGAATCGAATAAAAAAGAATCGAATCGAAAAGAATCGAATCGAAATGAGAAAAAAGAATCGAATCAATCGAAAAGAATAGAATCGAATCAAATCGAAAATCTCAAATCAAATCGAATCAAAAATAATCGAATCGAAAAGAATCAAATTCAAACAAAAAAAGTCGTCGAATCGAATCAAATCAAAAAGAATTGATTGGAATCAAATCGAAAAGAATCGAATCGAATTGAATTGAAGACAATCGAATCGAAAAGAATCGAATCAAAAAGAATCGAATCGAAACGAATGGATTTGAAATAAAAAGATTCGAATCGAATCGAATCAAAAGAATCGAAAAGATTTAGATCAAAAAGAATAGAATAGATTCGAATCAAAAAGAACCGAATCGAATCGAATTGAAAAGAATCATAAAGAATCGAATTGAAAAGAATCGAATCTAATAGAATTGAATTGAATCGAAAAGAATCAAATCGAAAAGAATTGAATCGAAAAGAATTGAATTGAAACGAATCGATTTGAAACAAAAAGAATCGAATCGAATCGATTTGAAATGAATGAAAAGAATCGAATTGAATAGAAAAAATCGAATAGAAAAGAATTGAACCGAAACGAAAAGAATCAAATTGAATCAGTCGATTAAATTCTAATCGAATTGAATCAAAAAGAATGAAATTGAGTCGAATCGAAACGAAAAGAATCGAATCGAATCGAAAAGAACAGAATTGTATCTAATCGAGAAGAATTGAATCATATCAAAACGAATCGAAAAGAATCCAATCGTATCGAATCAAATGGAAAACAATCGAATTGAATAGAATGGAAAAGATTCGAATCGAATAAAATCGAAAACAATCGAATTGAAAAGAATTGAATCGAAATGCGTCGAATCTAAATGAAAAGATTCGAATCATTTCGAATTGAAAAGAATCAAATCGAAAGAATCGAAGGGATCCCTGGGTGGCGCAGCAGTTTAGCGCCTGCCTTTGGCCCAGGGCGTGATCCTGGAGACCCGCGATTGAGTCCCACATCGGGCTCCCGGTGCATGGAGCCTGCTTCTCTCTCTGCCTGTGTCTCTGCCTCTCTCTCTGTGTGTGACTATCAAAAATAAATTTTAAAAATTTAAAAAAAAGAAAAGAATCGAATCGACACGAAAAGAATCAAATCGAATCGAAAGAATCGAATCGATTCAAAAAGAATCGAATCGAAAAGAATCAAATCGAAATGAAAAGAAACGAATCGATTTGAATCAAAAAGAATCGAATTGAAACAAAAGAATCGAATCGAATCGAATCAAAAAGAATCGAATCGAATCGAATCCAAAAGAATCTAATGGAATCGAAAAGAAACACATTGAATTGAATCGAAAAGAATCGAATCGAATCAAATCGAAAAGAAACGGATCGAATCAAATCGGAAAAAATCGAATAGAATCGAATCGAATCAAAAAGAATTGAATAGATTCGAATCAAAAAGAATAGAATTGAATCGAATTGAAAAGAATCATAAAGAATCAAATCGAAAAGAATTGAATCAAAATGAATCGAATCGAATAGAATAGAATCGATCAATTGAAAAGAATCGAATCAAATTGAAAATAATCGCATTGAAAGGAATCGAATCGAAACGAAAACAATTGAATCAAATCGAATAGAAAAGAATCAAATAGAAAAGAATAGAATCGAATCGATTCGAATTGAATCGAAAATAATCAAATCAAATAGAATCCAAAAGAATCGAAATAAATCGAATAGAAAAGAATTGAATCGAAATGAAAAGAATCGAATCAAAAACAATCGAATTGAAACGAAAAGAATCGAATCGAATGTAACTAAAAAATCGAATCGAAAAGAATCGAATCAAAACAAAAGAATCGAATTGAATCGAATCAAATCGAAAAGAATCAATTCGAAATGAACTGAAAAGAATCGAAGTGAAACGAATTGAAAAGAATCAAATAAAATCGAATCGAATCGAAAAGAATCGAATTGAATCAAATTGAATCAAAAAGAATCAAATAAAATAGAATAGAAAAGAAGCGAATCGAATCGAAAAGAATCGAATTGAATCGAATCGAAAAAAATCGAATAGAATCGAATAGAATCGAAAATCATCGAAACTAATCAAATCGAAGAGAATCGATTCAAATAGAAATGAAAAATCGTATCGAATCGAAATGAAAAGAATCAAATCGAATCGAAAAGAATTGAATCGAATTGAAAACAACTGAATCAAATCGAAAAGAATAGAATTGAATGGAATCGAATAGAACAGAATATAATTGAATCGAAAATCGAATCAAATTTAATGGAATTGAATGAATCGAGTCGAATCAAATTGAATAGAAAAGAGTCGAACCGAAGAGAATCGAAACGAATCCAATCATATAGAATTTAAAAGAATGGAATTGAAAAGAATCAAATCGTATCGAATTGAAGAGATTCGAATTGAAATGAAGAATTGAATCGAATCGAATCAAAAATATTCTAATCGAAAAGTATCGTATTGAAGCGATAAGAATCAATTCGAATGGAAAAGAATCGAATCGAATCGAAGGGGTCGATCGAAAAGAATTGAATCGATTCAAAAAAAACGATTCGAATCGAATTGATTCGAATTTAAAAGAATCGAAAGAATCGATTCGAATTGAAAGGAATCGGAAATAATCGAGAAGAATCGAATCGAATCGAATAGACAAGAATCAAATCGAATCGAATCGAATCGAAAAGAATTGAATCGAATCGAAAAGAATCGAATCGAGTTGAAAAAATCGAATGGAATCGAATCGAAAAGAATCAAATCGAAAAAATCGAAACAAATCGAAAAGAATCAAATCGATTCGAAAAGAATCGAATCGAAACGAATCGAAAAGAATCGAATTGAATCGAAAAGAATCGAATACAAAAGAATCGAATCGATGCATCGAAAAGAATCGAATCGAAAAGAATCGAATAGCAAGGATTTGAATAGAATAGAATAGAATAGAATAGAATAGAATAGAATAAAAAATAATCGAAGCGAATCGAATCAAAACGAATTGAATTGAAAATAATCTAATCCAATCTAATCAAAACGAATCAAATCGAAAATAATCGAATCAAACTGAATCGAATCGAAAATAATCGAATCGAATTGAAGCGAATCGAATCGAAATGAATCGAATCGAAAATAAAGGAATTGGGGATCCCTGGGTGGCACCTCGGTTTGGCGCATGCCTTTGGCCCAGGGCTCAATCCAACAGGCCCGGCATCCAAACACACGTCAGGCTCCCAGTGCATGGAGCCTGCTTCTCTTTCTGCCTGTGTCTCTGCCTCTCTCTCTCTCTCTGTATGACATCATGAATTAAAAATAAGAGAAAAGAAAAGAAAAGAAAGGAATCGAATCGAATCGAAATTAACCGGATCGAAACGAATCTAATAGAAACGAATTGAATTGAAAATATTTGAATCGAATCAAAACTAATCGAATCGTATCGAATCAAAATGAATCGAATAAAAAATAATCGAATTGAAAAGAATAGAATCAAAAATAATTGAATTGAATCGAAACGGATCGAATAAAAAATAATCAATTCGAACCAAATTGAATAAAAAATAATCGAATCGAATCGAAACTAATTGAATGAAAAATAATTAAATCGAAACAATTCCACTCGAAATAATAGCATCATATTGAATCGAATCAAAACTAATCGAATCGTATTGAATGGAAATGAATCGAATCGCAAATAATCGAATCAAAACGAAATGACATGAAAATAATTGAATCGAATCTAAACGAATCAAATCGAAAATAATTGAATCGAAACGAATTGAGTCGAAAATAATTGAATCAAATCGAATCGAATCGATAGAAATTAATTGAATCGAAAAGAATCGAATCGAAATTAAATAAAAAAGAATCGAAAAGAATCGAATCGAATATAATCGAAAAAAAGCGAATCGAAAACTATCGAATTGAATCAAATTAAATTGAAATAAACGAATCGATTCGAAAAAAATCAAATCGAATCGAAAAAGATCGAATCGAATCGAATCAAATCAAAAAGATCGATTTGAAATGAATTAAATCAAATTGAATCGAAAAGAATCGAAACGAATCAAATAAAGAAGAATCGAATGGCAAAAATCGAATTGAATCGAATTGAATCGAAAAGAATCGAATCGAATCGAATAAAAAATAATCGAATGGAATCAAATCGAAATGAATCGAATCGAAAATAATCGAATCGAAACGAATCTAATCAATAACAGCGAATCGAACGAAACTAATCGAATCAAAAATAATCGAATCTAAATGAATCGAATCAAAAATAATCGAATCGAATCGAAAAGAATCGAATCGTAAATAATCGAATCGAACGAATCGACTCGAAAATAATTGAATCGAAACGAATCGAATCGAAAATAATTGAATCGAATCGAATTGAATAGAAATTAATCGAATCGAATTGAATCGAAACGAATTGAATTGAAAATAATCGAATCGAAATGAATCGAATCGAAAATAATCGAATTGAATCGAAACGAATCGAATCAAAAATAATAAAATCTAAATGAATCGAATCGAATCGAAACGAATCGAATCGAAAATAATAGAATCGAAACTAATTGAATCGAAAAAAATCGAATCGTATCGAATCGAATAGAAATTAATCGAATCGAATCAAATCGAATCTAAAAGAATCAAATCAAATTGAATAAAAAAGATTCGAAAAGGGATCCCTGGGTGGCGCAGAGGTTTGGTGCCTGCCTTTGGCCCAGGGCACGATCCTGGAGACCCAGGATCGAATCCCATGTCGGGCTCCCGGTGCATGGAGCCTTCGTCTCCCTCTGCCTGTGTCTCTGCCTCTCTCTCTCTGTGACTATCATAAATAAATAAAAATTAAAAAAAAGATTTGAAAAGAATCGAATCGAATCGAAAATAAACGAATCGAATAGAATCGAAAATTAACGAATCAAAAACTTTCGAATTGAAATGAAAAATATCAAATCGAATCGAATCCAGGTAATCGAATCGAATTGAATCGAATCGAAAACACAGAATCAATCGAAAAAGATCAAATCAAATCGAATCGAGTCGAAAAGAATCGAATAGATTCGAAAAGAATCTAATCAAATCGAATCGAATAGAATCAAAACAAATCAAAGAAGAATCGAATCGAAAAAAATCGAATCAAATCAAATCGAATCAAATTGAATCGAAAAGAATCGAAGTGAAAGGAATCGAATCGAATCGAATCGAAAATAGTCGAATCGAAAAGAATTGAATCGAATAGATTCAAATTGAATCGAATCGAATGAAAAGAATCGAATCGAATCGAAAATAATCGATTCAAATCGAATCGAATCGAATTGAATATAATTGAATCGAATCAAATGGAAACACATCGAATCGAAAATAATAAAATCGAATCGAATTGAAATTAATCAAATCGAATTGAATCTAATCGAAACGAATCGAATTGAAAATATTTGAATCGAATCGAATCGAATAAAAAATAATCAAATCGAAATGAATCGAATAGAAAATAATCGAATAGAATCGAATAGAAAATAATCGAATCGAAAAGAATCGGATGGAAAATAATCGATTGAATCAAATTGAAAATAATCGAATCGAAATGAATCAAATCGAAAATAATCGAATCGAAATTATTCGAATTGAACCGAATCTAATCGAAGCGAATCGAATCGAAAATAATCAAATCGAATCGAATCGAAAATAATCGAATCAATTCGAATTGAATCGAAAATGATCGAATCAAATCGAATTGAAACGAATAGATCAAAAATAATCGAATTGAAATGAATCGAATCGAATATAATCGAATTGAAACGAATCGAATCGAAAATATTCGAATCGAAATGAATCGAATCGAAAATAATAGAATCGAATCAAATCCAAAAGAATCGAATTGAATTGAATCAAAGAGAAAAGAATCGAATTGAATCAAATCGAAAAGAATCGAATCGAGACGAAAAAATCGAATCGAGTTGAAAATATCGAATAGAATCGAATCGAAAAGTGTCAAATCGAATCGAAAAGAATCGAATAGGAAAGAATCGAATTGAATCGAAAAGAATCGAATCGGAAAGAATCGAATCGAAAAGAATCGAATCGAAAGTAATCGAATCGAAATGAATCGAATCGAAACTAATCAAATCGAATGGAACTGAATCGAATTGAAAATAATCAAATCGAATTGAAATGAATCGAACCGAAAATAATCGAATCGAAACGATTCGAATCGAAAATAATCGAATCAAATCGAAATTAATCGAATCGAAAATAATCGAATCGAAACTAATTGAATCGAAAATAAATCGATTCAAATCGAATCGAAATTAATCGAATCGAATCGAAACGATTTGAAATGAATCGAATCGAAAATAATCCAATCAAAAGAGATCGAATCGAAAATAATTGAATTGAATCGAATCGAAATTAATCGAATTGAATCGAAACTAAATGAAACGAATCGAATCTAATTGAAACGAATTGAATTGAAAATATTCGAATAGAATCGAATCGAATCAAAAATAATCGAATTGAATCGAATTGAAACGAATCAAATCGAAAATAATTGAATCAAAACGAATCGAATAGAAAATAATAGAATCAAATAGAAAATAATCGATTCGAATTGATTCGAGGCGAAGAAAATCGAAATAATCCAATCGATTCAAATCGAAATGAATCGAATCGAAAATATTCGAATCGAGTCCACATGAATCGAATCGAAAATAATTGAATCGAATCGAATCGAAAATAATCGAATCAAAAAGAATTGAATCGAATCGAAAAGAATCGAATCGAAAAGAATAGATTCGAATCGAAAAGGATCGAATTGAAAAGAATATAATTGAATCAAAAAGAATCGAATGGAAAGGGATCGAATCAATGAATCGAGAAGAATAGAATCGAATGGAATCGAATCAAAAACAAGGAATCGAATCGAAATGAATCAAATCCAAATGAATCGAATCGAAAAGACTCGATATTAAAGAATCGAATCGAATTGGATCGAATCGAATCGAAAATATTTTAATCAAATCGAATCAAATTGAATAGAATCGAAAACAATCGAATCGAATTGAAAATAATCGAATCGAATCAAAAAGAATCAAATCAAATCGAATCGAAAAGAATAGAATAAAATTGAATCGAAAAGAATTGAATTGAATCAAGTAGAATGGAATTGAAATGAATCGAATCGAATTGAAAAAATGGAATCGAATTCAATTGAAAAGAATTGAATCAATAAGAATCGAATTGAATCAAAAAGAGTTGAACCGAATCAAATAGAAAAGAATCGAATCGAATCAAAAAGATTCGAATCAAATCGAATCGAATAAAAAATAATTGCATCGAAACAAATTGAATCGAATAGAAAGAATCGAATCGAAAAGAATCCACTCAAAAAGAATTGAAACAAATAGAATCAAGTTGAATCGAAAAGAATAGAATGTAATCGAATCAAAAAGAATCAAATCGATTCGAAAAAAAGAATCAAATAAATTGATCAAGAAGAATCGAATCGAAAACAATCAATTGGAATCGAATCGAATTGAAATGAGTCGAACCAAAAGGAATTGAATGCAATCGAAAAGAACCGAATCGAAACGAATCAATTCTAATCGGAAAGAATCGAATCGAATCCAATCGAAAAGAATCGAATCGAATCAAATCGAAAAGAATCAAAACAAATCGAATCAAAAGAATCGAATCGAATCAAATAAAAAAGAATCGGATTGAAAAGAATCTCATCGAATAGATTCAAATCGAATCGAATTGAATCAAAAAGAATCGAATCAAATTGAATCAAAAAGAATCGAATTGAATCGAATCGAATCAAATAGATTCGAATTAAATCAAATCGAATGAAAAGAATCGAATCGAATCGTAAAGAATTTAATTGAATCGAAAAGAATCGAATTGAATCGAAAAGAATCGAATCGAAAAATATCGAATCGAATCGAAAAGGATCGAATTGACTAATCGAAAATAAAGGAATCGAAAAGAATCGAATGGAATCTAAACAAAAACAATTGAATCCAATCGAAAGAATCGAATTGAAAAGAATGCAAATGAAAGGAATGGAATTGTATCAATGAGAATAGAAACGAAGAGAATCTAGTTGTATCGAGAAGAATCGAATGTAATGGAATCGAAAAAAATTGAATCGAAGACAATTGAAAAGAATCGAATGGAATTGAAATGAAAAGAATTGAATGGAATTGAATAAAAAAGAATCGAATCTAATCGAAAAAATCGAATCAAATCGAATCGAATTTAAATGAATCGAACTGAATGGAATCCAATCCAATCAAAAAGAATTGAATCGAATCGAAAAGAATCGAATCGAATTGATTTGAATCGAAAAGAATCGAATCGACTCAAATCGAAAAGAATCGAATCGAATCGAAAAATCGAATCGAATCGAAATGATTCGAATTGACTCGAAAGAAACTAATCGAATGGAAAAGATTCAAATCGAATCAATCCGAAAAAATCGAATTGATAAGAATCGAATCAAATAGATTCAAATCGAATCGAATCGAAAAGAATCGATCGAATCAAATCGAATCGAAAAGAATCAAATTGAATCGAAAAGAATCAAATCGAAAAGAATTGAATCGAATCATATCGAATCGAAAAGGATCCAATCTAATCAAAAAGAATCGAATCAAATCAAATCAAATCGAAAAGAATCGAATCGAAACCAATCTAATCGAATATAAACGAATCGAAAAGAATTGAATCGAATAGTTTCGAATCGAATTGAATCAAAAAGAATCGAATCGAATCGAAAAGAACCAAATCGATCGAATCGAAAATAATCTAATCGAATCGAAAAGAATCGAAACAAAAAGAATCGAATCTAATTGAATCGAAAATAATCGATCAAAAAGAATTGAATCGAATAGTTTCGAATCAAATCGATTGAATTGAAAAGAATTGAATCGAATCGAAACAAATTGAATCAAAAGAATCGAATCGAAAAGAATCGAATTGAAAAGAATCGAATCGAAAAGAATTGAATCGAATAGTTTCGAATCGAATCGAAACAAATACAAAAGAATCGAATTGAATCATATCAAATCGAATTAAAAGAATCGAATCGATAGAATCAAACAGAATCAAATCGAATCGAAAAGAATCGAATCAAAAAGAATCAAATCGATTTGATTCGAATTGAAAGGTATCGAATCAAATCGAATTGAAAAGATTCGAATGGAATCGACAAGAAACAAATCGAAAAGAATCGAATCGAATCGAAAAGAATCAAATATAAGTGAATCGAAAAGAATCGTATAAAATCGAACAAAATCGATTCGAATCGAAACAAATTGAAATGAATCGAACCGAATGGAATCGAATCCAAACGAAAAGAATCGAATCGAAAAGAATCGAATTGATTGAAATCAAAAAGTATTTCATCGAACCAAATCAAAAAGAATCTAATCAAATCAAAAAAATCAAATTGAATTGAAAAGAATAGAATCAAATCAAAAAGAATCGAATTGAACCGGGATCCCTGAGTGGCACAGAAGTTTGGCACTTGCCTTTGGCCCGGGGCCTGATCCTGGAGACCGGGGATCGCATACCACATCGGGCTCCCGGTTCATGGAGCCTGCTTCTCCCTCTGCCTGTGTCTTGGCCTCTCTCTCTCTCTCTGTGACTATCATAAATAAATAAAAATAAAAAAAATAATCGAATCACACCGAATCGAAAAGAATTGAGTCGAATCAAATCGAAAAGAATCGAATTGAAAAGAATCAAATCGAATAGATTCAAATCGAATCTAATTGAATCGAAAAGAATCATATCGAATAGAATCAAATTGAACTGAATCGAAAAGAATCTAATTGAATCGAAAAAAATCGAATAAAATCGAAAAGAATCGAATCAAAAATAATCGAATCGAATTGAAAAGAATTGAATTAAATCGAAAAGAATCGATTCCAATAGAAAAGAATCGAATCGAAAAAAGTCGAATCGAATCGAATCTAAAAGAACAGAATCGAATTGAAAAGATTCAAATCCAAAATAATCGAACTGAACAGTCGAATCGGAAAGAAACAAATCGATTCGAGTGAGGTGAGGCTCAGGTGTGGAACAAGTAACCAGGTCCCAATGATGCGAGGTGAGGACCGGAGTCACCAGATCTGGGTGAGGCCCAGATAGAATCAGAGACACCAGTTCCAGGTGAGGCCAAGAAGGAGTCCACAGCAATCAGGTCCAGGTGGGGAACAAAGTCACCAGGACTGGGTGAGGCCTAAGTGGTCACCAGATTCATCAGGTCCAGGTGAGTTCCACGTGGGGACCTGAGTCACCAGGTATGGGTGAGGCCCAGGTGGCAACCCCACTCACCAGGTCCAGGTGAGGCCAACCTGCAGGCCAGAGTCACCAATCCATGTGAAGCCCTGTTGGGGACCGGAGTCACCAGGTAAATGTGAGGCTAGAAGGACACCACAGTCATCAGGTCCAGGTGTGGTTCATGTGGGAACGAGAGTCACCACATCCAGGTGAGACCCAGGTGGGGACCACAGTCACCAGGTCCAGATTGAGGCCTCGGTGGGGCCCAGAGTCATCAGGGCCAGGTGAGGCCAAAGTGTGGAGCAAAGTTATCAGGGCCAGGTGAGTCCCAGGTGGGGAACAGAATAACCATGTCCCATTGATGCCAGGTGGGACACGAGTCACAAGATCCAGACGAGGCATAAGTGAGGAGTAGATTCACCAGGTCCTGTTGAGGCCCAGTTGAGGACCAGAGTCCCCAGCTCCGGATGAGGCCCAGAGGGGGACCAGAGTGACCCGGTCCAGGTGGTATCCAGGTGGGGACCAGAGTCACCACATCAGGGTGAGGCCCAGAGGGGGACGAGAGTCACTAGGTCCAGATGAGGCCCTGATGTGGACTGAGTAACCAGGTCCCATGATGCCCATGTGAGGACCAGATTCACCAGGTCTTGGTGAGGTCCCTGTGGGAAGCAGTGACTTCGTCCAGGTGAGGCCCAGGTGGGACCACAGTCACCAGGTCAGGGTGAGGTCCAGAGGGTGACCAGAGTCACCAGGTCCAGGTGAGGCCCAGGTAAAGAAGAGAGTAACCAGGTCCCAATGATTCCCAGGTAAGGACCAGAGTCACCAGGTCGACGTGAGGTCCAAATATGGATCAGAGTCGTTTTGTTCCAGGTGAGGCCAGAAGGAGACCACAGGAACCAGGTCCAGGAGAGCCCCATATGGGAACCAGGCCACCAGATCCAGGTGAGGGCCAGGTGGGGACCACAGTCACAAGGTCCAGTTGAGGCCCAGGTGGCAACAAGATTCACCAAGTCCAGAGAGACCCAGGTGGTGACCAGGGTCACCAAGTCCAGATGAGGACCAGGTAAGGACCAGATTCACCAGGTCTAAGTGAAGCCCAGGGGGGGACCCAGGTAAGGGTGAGGCCCAGAGGGGGAACCAGAGTAACCAGTTTAGTTTGAGGCCCAGAGTGGGACCGGAGGTCCCCGGTGAAAGTGAGGCCCAGGTGTGGAATAACGTATCCAGGTCCCAATGATGCCTAGGTGAGGACCAGAGTTACTAGGGCCATGAAAGGCCCAGATGGAGATCAGAATCACCAGGTCCTGGTGAGGCATAGAAAGACAGTGCCACCAGTATCAGGTGAGCCCCATGTGGGAACCAGAGCCACTATATCCAGCTGAGTCCCAGGTCCATGGGACGCCCACGTGAGGATCAGATTAATCAGGTCGAATTGAGGCTTAACTGGGGACAAGTGTCACCAGGTCTGGGTGAGGCCTAGGTGGGGACAAGATTCACCAGGACTGAGTTAGGTCAAAGTAGCGACGAGAGTCACCAGGTCGAGGTGAGGCCAAACTGAGGACCAGAGTCACCAGATCCAGGTGAGGTCCATGCTGGAAAGAGTGTCACAAGGTCCAGAAGATGTCCAGGTGGGGACAAGAGTCACCAGATCCAGGTGAAGCCCAGGTGGGGCCAGAGGCTCCAGGTCCAGATGAGGCACAGGATAGGACAAGAGTTACCAGATACACGTGTCCCAGGTGGGGACCAGAGGCAACAGGTCCATGTGAGGCCGGCTGAAGACCATGGTCAACAGGTCTACGTGAGGCCCAGGTGTGGAACACAGTCACCACCTCCAGGTGAGGCCCTGGTGGTGACCCAGATCACCAGGTACAGGGGAGGCCCTTGAAAGTACCAGAGTTAACAGTTCGAGTTGAGGCGCAGGTGGCAAACAGAGTCACAAGTTCCAAGTGAGGCCAAAGGGGGGTTCACAGTCACCAGGTCAGGGTGAGACCCAGAGGGGGACCAGAGTCACCTGGTCCAGGTGAGTTCCAGTTGTGGAACACAGTAACCGGGTCCCAATTATGCCCAGTTGAGGACCATTGTCAACAGGGCCAGGTGAGGCCCAGATGGAGATCAGAGTCACCAGGTCCAAGTGAGGCCCAGGTGGGGACCACAGTCACTAGATCCAGGGTAGTCTCAGGTGCAGACCAGAGTCACCAGGTCCAGGTGAGGTGCAGGTGACAACTACACTCACCAGGTCCCAGTGAGGCCCTGGTGGGGACCAGAGACAAAAGGTACATGAGAGGTTAGAAACACTGCAGCCACCAGGTCCACATGAGGTCCATGTGGGAACGAGAATCACCATTTACAGGTGAGGCCCAGGGGGGATCCGATTGACCAGTACTAGGTGAGACCCAGGTGGGAACCAGTGTCACCATGTCCAGGAGTGGCCCAGGTGAAGACCAGAGTTAACAGGTCCAGGTGGGTCCCTGTTAGGGAACAGTGTAACCATGTCCTGATGCTACCCAGGTGGGTACCAGAGACACCAGGTCCAGGTGAGGCCCAGGTGGGGACCAGAGACATGAGGTCCAGGTGAGGTCCCGGTGGGAACCACAGTCACCAGGTCAGGTGAGGCCATGCTGAGGATCAGAGTCACCAGTTCCAGGTGAGACCCAGGTGGGGCCAGAGTCACCTGGTATGGAAGAGGCCAACGTGAGGACCAGAGTTACCAGGTCCAGGTGAGTCCCAGTGGGGAATAGAGTAACCATGTTCCAGTGATGCCCAGGTAGGGACCACAGTCACCAGGTCCATATGAGGCCCAGGTGGGGAGTATATTCACTAAGTCCAGGTGAGGTCCAGTTGAGGACCAGAGTCTCCAGGTCTGGCTGAGACCTAGAGGGGTACCAGTCTCACCTGGTCCAGGTGACATTCAGATGGGGATGAGAGTCACCAGGTCAGGGTGAGACCAGAGTCATCATGTCCAGGTGGGACTCACTTGTGGAACAGAGTATCCAGGTCATAATGGTCCACAGGTGAGGACCAGAGTCACCAGATCTGGGTGAGGCCCAGATAGAATCAGAGACACCAGTTCCAGGTGAAGCCAAGAGTAGTCCACAGCAATCAGGTCCAGGTGGGGAACAAGGTCACCAGGACTGGGTGAGGCCCAGATGGGGACCAGATTCACCAGGTCCAGGTGAGGACCAGGTGGTGACCAGAGTCACCAGGTCCGGGTGAGGACCAGGTAAGCACCAGATTCACCAGGTCCAAGTGAGGCCCACGTGGGGACCTGAGTCACCAGATATGGGTGAGGCCCAGGTGGCAACCCCACTCACCAGCTCCAGGTGAGGCCAACTTGCAGGCCAGAGCCACCAGATCCAGGTGAGACCCTTGTGGGCACCGGAGTCACCAGGTAAATGTGAGGCTAGAAGGACATCACAAGCCCCAGGTACAGGTGTGGCTCTTGTGGGAACGAGAGTCACCATGTCCAGGTGAGACCCAGGTGGGGACCACAGTCACTAGGTCCAGATTGAGGCCTAGGTGGGGGGCCCAGAGTCATCAGGGCCATGTGAGGCCAAAGTGTGGAGCAAAGTTATCAGGGCCAGGTGAGTCCCAGGTGGGGAACAGAGTACATGTCCAATTATGCCCAGGTGGGACCCGTGTCACAAGGTCCAGACAAGGCCTAAGTGATGATTATATTCACCAGGTCCGGGTGAGGCCCAAAGGGGGACCAGAGTCACCCGGTGCAGGTTATATCCAGGTGGGGACCAGAGTCACCACATCAGGGTGAGGCCCAGAGGGGGATGAGAGTTACTAGGTCCAGGTGAGGCCCCGAAGTAGAACTGAGTAACCAGGTTTCATGATGCCCATGTGAGGACCAGATTCACCAGGTCCAGTTGAAGTCCCTGTGGGAAGCAGTGACCTCGTCCAGGTGAGGACCAGGTGGGACCACAGTCACCAAGACAGGGTGAGGTTCCGAGGGTGACCAGAGTCACCAGTTCCAGATGAGGCCCAGGTAGAGAAGAGAGTAACCAGTAACCAGTACCGGAAACCAACGATGCCCAGGTAAGGACCAGAGTCACCAGGTCCAGGTGAGGCCCAAATATAGATCATAGTCATTTGGTTCCAGGTGAGGCCAGAAGGAGACCACAGGATCCAGGTCCAGGAGAGCCCCATATGGGAACCAGAGCCACCAGAACCAGGTGAGGTCCAGGTGGGGATCACAGTCACAAGGTCCAGGTGAGGCCCAGGTGGCAACAAGATTCACCAAGTCCAGGTGAGACCCAGGTGTTGACCAGAGTCACCAGGTCCAGGTGAGGAACAGGTAAGGACAAGATTCACCAGGTCCAAGTGAAGCCCAGGGGGGGACCAGAGTCACCATGTAAGGGTGAGGCCCAGAGGGGGAACCAGAGTATCCGGTTTCGATTGAGGCCCAGAGTGAGACCAGAGGTCCCCAGTCAAAGTTAGGCCCAGGTGTGGAATAAAGTATCCAGGTCCCAATGATGCCTAGGTGAGGACCAGAGTTACTAGGGCCATGCAAGTCCCAGATGGGGATCAGAATCACCAGGTCCTGGTGAGGCATAGAAGGAGACCACAGTCACCAGTATCAGGTGAGCCCCATGTGGGAACCAGAGCCACTCTATCCAGCTGAGTCCCAGGTCCATGAGAGGCCCACGTGAGGACCAGATTCATCAGGTCGAATTGAGGCATAGCTGAGGACAAGAGTCACCAGGTCTGGGTGAGTCCTAGGTGGGGACAAGATTCACCAGGTCTGAGTTAGGTCAAAGTTGGGACGAGAGTCACCAGGTCCAGTGAGGCCAAACTGAGGACCAGAGTCACCAGATCCAGGGGAGGTCCATGTTGGAAAGAGAGTCAGCAGGTCCAGGAGAGGTCCGGGTGGGAACCAGAGTCACCAGATCCAGGTGGAGCCCAGGTGCGGACCAGAGTCACCAGGTCCAGATGAGGCCAAGTTGTGGACCAGAGATACCAGGTACACGTGAGGCTCAGGGGGAACCAGAGGCAACAGGTCCATGTGAGGCTGGCTGGGGACCATGGTCAACAGGTCTACGTGAGGCCCAGGTGTGGAACACAGTAACAAGGTCCAGGTGAGTCCTAGGTCGTGACAAGAGTCTCCAGGTCCAGGTGAGACCCAGATGGAAACCAGGATCACCAGGTACAGGGGAGGCACTTGAAAGAACCAGAGTCAACAGTTCGAGGGGAGGCGCAGGTGGCAACCAGAGTCAGCACGACAAATTCGGGCCAAAGTGGGGTTCACAGTCACCCGGGCAGGGGGAAACCCAGAGGGGGACCAGAGTCACCTCGTCCAGGTGAGTTCCAGTTGTGGAAAACAGTAACTGGGTCCCAATTATGCCCAGTTGAGGACCATGGTCAACAGGGCCAGGTGAGGCCCATATGGGGATCAGAGTCACCAGGTCCAAGTGAGGCCAGGTGGGGACCACAGTCACCAGATCCAGGGTAGTCTCAGGTGCAGACCAGAGTCACCAGGTCCAGGTGAGGTGCAGGTGGCAACCACACTCACCAGGTCCTGGTGAGGCCCTGGTTGGGACCAGAGTCACCAGGTCCATGAGAAGGTAGAAACACTGCAGCCACTATGTCCACATGAGGTCCATGTGGGAACAAGAATCACCAGTTAGAAGTGAGGCCCAGGTGGGGATCAGAATCACCAGGTCCAGGGGAGACCCAGGTGGGAACCAGTATCACCATGTCCAGTTGTGGCCCAGGTGAAGACCAGAGTTAACAGGTCCAGATGGGTCCCTGTTAGGGAAGAGTGAAACCATGTCCTGATGCTACCCAGGTGGGTACCAGAGACACCAGGTCCAGGTGAGGCCCAGGTGGGGACCAGACACATGAGGTCCAGGTGAGGTCCCGGTGGGAACCACAGTCACCAGGTCAGGTGAGGCCATTCTGAGAATCAGAGTCGCCAGTTCCAGGTGAGGCCCAGGTGGGGCCAGAGTCACCAGGTACAGAAGAGGCCATAGTGAGGACCAGAGTTACCAGATCCAGGTGAGTCCCAGTGGGGAATGGAGTAACCATGTCCCTATGATGCCCAAGTAGGGATCAGAGTCACCAGGTCCATATGATGCCCAGGTGGGGAGCATATTCCCTAGGTGCAGGTGAGGCCCAGTTTAGGACCAGAGTCACCAGGTCTGGTTGAGGCCTAGAGGGGTACCGGAATCACCTGGCCCAGGTGACATCAAGATGGGTTCCAGAGTCACCAGTTCAGAGTGAGGCCCAGAGCATTTCCAGAGTCATCATGTCCAGGTGAGGGACAGGTGTGGAACAGAGTAACCAGGTCCCAATCATGCCCAGGTGAGGACCAGAGTCACCAGATCTGGGTGTGGCCCAGTTAGGATCAGAGTCACCTGTCCAGGTGAGGCAAAGAAGGAGTTCACAGTAATCAGGTCCAGGTGGGGAACAAAGTCACCAGGACTGGGTGAGGCCCAGATGGGGACAGGATTTACCAGGTCCAGGTGAGGCCCAGGTTGTGACCAGAGTCACCAGGTCCGGGTGAGGACCAGGTAAGGACCAGATTCACCAGGTCCAAGTGAGGCCCACGTGGGGACCTGAGTCACCAGGTATGGGTGAGGCCCAGGTGGCAACCCCACTCACCAGCTCCAGGTGAGGCCAACCTGCAGGCCAGAGTCACCAGATCCATGTGAGGCCCTGGTGAGGACCGGAGACACCAGGTAAATGTGAGGCTAGAAGGACACCACAGTCACCAGGTCCAGGTGTGGTTCATGTGGGAACGAGAGTCACCAGGTCCAGGTGAGACCCAGGTGGGGACCACAGTCACCAGGTCCAGATTGAGGCCTCAGTGGGGCCCAGAGTCATCAGGGCCAGGTGAGGCCAAAGTGTGTAGCAAAGTTATCAGGTCCAGGGGAGTCCTACGTGGGAACCAGTCACCTCGTCCAGGTGAGGTCCACAAGAGTAGTGCCTCCAAGCTCAATCCTGCGATTTCCTAGTAATTCCTGTCTTACACTGGTGCTACATACTAAGTTCCATACTAGCTAATTGAACCCTGCATCCAACGGCAACTTACATCCGAGAGTTGGGCTCACACGCAGTCCCTCACAGTTCCACACTGCCTGCAGAATGTCTTTCCAACGTCTTCACTAGAGACGCTTGTCAGAAGCCTGTGAGACGCAAGTGGAATAATGCAGGCCTTGAAGGTGTCTCCAGGTGGAGTAGAGTGGTATTCTTGGAACCTCCTGAGTTAGAATACAGCTGCGTTCTCAGGGCCAGAAGAATGCAGCTAGTTGAAAGCTGGCTTCTAGACATGCTTCCTTGTGAGAGTTGAGGTGAGGGCGGGACCCTCCCGCAACCTGACTGCCTGTAGACATAGGTCCTAACATCCTTATGTTAGGTGCTGGAAGAGGTTGTGAAAAGCATGTAGACGTTTCAGGCTTGTAGTCACGTGTAACTGAGTTCAATACAGCGATTTCCAACAGCCTTGTTCAATTGAAGTGTAGCTAGGTTCTAACTCCCATAAAAGAGTGGCTAGCAGACATCTGCCTGCAAAGCATACACGCTTCTCAGAGTTGAGCTTATGGCCTGTACCTCCCACAATCTGACGGCCTGTATGTTCCGCTTCCACAGCATTCTGTTCTATGCGGGACAGTAGCGGAGTGAGAACCAAGTGTCTGCATTGTCAATTTCGTACTACCGGACACCTGCCTCCAAGTGATGCACACTCCTTTGGATGAGCTTATGGCTTGTTCCTCCCACATGCTGATCGCCTGTACCTTTCACTTCGAAAGGACGTCGTTCGATACGGGACAAAAGTTTTGTGAGAGGCAAGTGTCTCCTAGCCCAATCCAACGACTTCTGAGTAATTCCTTCCTCAGAAGGGAGCTACATACTAACTTCCAAACCTGAGTACCTTGTTGAAAGCTGTCTCTCTGGGGAACTTCCTTCTGCGAGGTGAGCTGACACGCGGTCCTTCCCAGTTCCACACTGCCTGCAGATGCAGTTACGAACATCCTCACTAGACATGTTTGTCAGACGCTCATGGGACGCAAGTGGCAATCTGCAGGCTTCAACGGTTGTGTCTCCAGGTGTAGTAGAGCTTTATTCATGGAACGACCTGACTTCCAATGCTGTAAAGTTTGGGCTAGGTTACGGGTTAGGGTTAGGGTTAGGGTCCTGTTGAAGCTTAGAGTTAGGGTTAGGGTTAGGGTTAGGGTTAGGGTTAGGGTTCAGGTTAGGGTTAGGGTTAGGTTCAGGGTTAGGGGTAGACTACGGGTTAGGGTTAGGTTTAGGATTAGGTTACGGGTTAGGTTACGGATTAGGGTATGGGTTAGTGTTAGGGTTAGGGTAGGGCTTAGGTTTCGGTTTCGGTTTATGGTTAAGGTTAGGGTTAGGGTATGGGTTAGGGTTAATGTTAGGGTACTGTTTAGGTTTAGGGTTAGGTTTAGGGATAGATTACGGGTTAAGGTTAGGGATAGGGTAAGGGTTAAGGTTAGGATTAGGTTAGGGTTAGGGTTAGGATTAGGGATTGGGTTTCGTTAGGTTTAGGGTTGGGGTAAGGTTAGGGTTAGGGTACGGGTTCGAGTTTGGGTTAGGGTACAATTGAGGGTTAGTGTAAGCGTTAGGGTTTGGGTTAGGAATAGGGTACGGGTTAAGGTTAGGTTTAGGGTTAGGTTAAGGGTCAGGTTTAGGGTTAGGGTATGGGATAGGGTTAGGTTTAGGGTACTGTTTAGCGTTAGGGTTAGGGTTAGGGTTAGGTTACAGGTTAGAGTTACGGTTAGGGTTAGAGTACAGGTTAGGGTTAGAGTTATTAGAGTTCGGGTTATGTTTAGGGTTCGGGTTAGGGTTAGGCTACGGGTTAGGGTTACTGTTAGGGTTATGATTAGGGTTCAGTTTAGGCTTAGGTTTAGGGTATAGATTTGGGTTAGGTTACGGATTAGGGTGAGGGTACGGTTTAGAGATATGGTATGGATTACGGTACGGGTTAATGTATGGGTTAGGGTACTGGTAACGGTTAGGGTTTGGGTTAGGGTACAGGATAGGGTTAGGTTTAGGGTTAGTGTTAGGGTTTGGGTTAGGTTACGGATTAGGGTTAGGTTTAGGGTACTGTTTAGGGTTAGGGTTAGGGTTAGGTTTAGGTTACGGGTTAGGGTTAGGGTTAGGATTAGGTTTCAGTTAGGGTTGGGGTTAGGGGTAGGGTTAGGGTTTAGGGTTAGGGTTAGGGTTAGGGTACTGTTTAGGGTTAGTTATAGTGTTAGGTTTAGGTTACGGGTTAGGGTTAGGGTTAGGGTTAGGTTATGGGTTAGGGTTCGGGTTCGGGTTAGGGTATGGGATACATTTAGGATTAGGGGTAGGGAAAGGGTTAGGGTTAGGGTTGGGTTTAGGGTTAGGTTTAGGGTACGGGTTCAGGTTAGGGTTAGGGGTAGGGTATGTGTTTGTTTATGGGTTAGGGTACGGGTACGGTTAAGGGTTAGTGTACGGGTTAGTGTTAGGTTTCAGGTTAGGGAACGGGATAGGATTAGGGTTTGGGTACGGGTTAGGGTACAGGTTAGGGTACAGGTGAGGTTACAGTTTAGGGTTCGGGTACGGGTTAGAGTTAGGGTTCAGGTTAGGTTTGGGTTTATGGTTAGGTTTAGGGTACGGGTTAGGTTTAGGGTTACGGTACGGGTTAGGGTACGGATTAGGGTTAGGGTTAGGGTACGGGTTAGGGTTAGGGTATGGGAGATTTAGTGTAAGAGTTAGGGTACGGGTTTGGGTTAGGGTTAGGGTTAGGGTACAGCTTAGGGTTAGGCTTAGGGTTAGGGTTAGGGTTAAGGTACTGTTTAGGGTTAGGGTTAGGGTTAGGGTTAGTTTACGGGTTAGGGTTAGGGTTAGGGTTAGTTTACGTGTTAAGGATAGGGTTAGGGTGAGGTTGAGGGTTAGGTTAGTGTTAGGGTTAGGGTTAGGGTTAGGTTTAGAGATAGGGTTAGGGTTATGATATGTGTCAGTGTTAGGTTAGGGGTAGTTTTAGTGTGAGGGTACGGGTAATGGTTAGGGTTAGGGTAGGGTATGGATTAGGGTTAGGGTATGGGTTAGGGTAGTGTTAGGGTTAGGGTTAGGGGTTAGGGGTTCGGGTTCAGGTTAGGGTTATGGGTTAGGGTTAGGGGTTAGGGGTTAGGGTTAGTTTTAGGGTTAGGGTTACGGTTAGGGTTAGGAGTTAGCTTTAGGGTTTGGGTTAGGGTTGGGCGGTTAGGGTTAGGGTATGGCTTAGGGCTAGTTTTAGGGTTAGGGTTAAGGTACACGTTAGGTTTAGGGTTACGGTACTGTTTAGGGTAGTGTTAGGGTTAGGTTTAGTTTATGGGTTAGGGTTAGGGTTAGGGTTAGTTTACGTGTTAGGGATAAGGTTAGGGTGAGGGTTAGGGTTAGGTTAGGGTAAGGTTTAGAGATAGGGTTAGGTTTATGATTAGATTTAGGGTTAGGTTTAGGGGTAGTTTTAGTGTTAGAGTACGGGTTATGGTTAGGGTTTGGGTAGGGTACAGTATAGGGTTAGGGTACGGGTTAGGGTTAGTTTTAGGGTTGGATTAGGGTACGGGTTAGGGTTAGTGTTAGGGTACCATTTAGGGTTAGTGTACGGGTTAGCGTTAAGGTTGGGGTTAGCGTAAGGTTTAGGGCACGGGTTAAGATTAGGGTTAGGGTATTGTTTGAGTTAGGGTCAGGGTTAGATTTAGGTTACGTGTTAGGGTTAGGGTAAGGGGTTAGGGTTAGGATACGGGTTAGGGTTAGTGTACGGGTTAGGGTTGGGGTTAGGGTATGGTTTAGGGTTAGGGTACCGGTTAGGGTTAGGGTACGGGTTACGGTTAGTGTTCGGTTAGGGTTAGGGTATGGGTTAGGGTAAGGGTTAGGGTTAGGTTTAGGGTTAAGTGTTGAGGTTAAGGTTATGGATAGCATTAGGGGTTCGGGGTTAGGTTTTAGAGGTAGTGTTAGGGTTAGGGTTAGGGTTAAGTTTTGGGGTTACGGTTAGGGTCTTGGTTACCGTTAGGGTTAGGGTATTTTTTAAAATTTTTTATTTATTTATGATAGTCACACAGAGAGAGAGAGAGAGAGAGGCAGAGACACAGGCAGAGGGAGAAGCAGGCTCCATGCAACGGGAGCCTGATGTGGGATTCGATCCCGGGTCTCCAGGATCGCACCCCGGGCCAAAGGCAGGCGCCAAACCGCTGTGCCATCCAGGGATCCCTAGGGTTAGGGTTAAGGGTAGGGATAAGGGTTAGGGTTTGGGTTAGGGTTAGGGTTAAGGGTAGGGTTAAGGGTTAGGTTAGGGTGAGGGTTAGGGGTTAGGGGTTTGGCTTAGGGTTAAGGGTTAGGTTTTGGGTTAGGGTTAGGGATAGGGTTAAGGGTTAGGGTTAAGGGTTAGGGTTAGGTTTAGGGGTTATGGGTTAGGGGTTAGGGTTAGGGTTAGGGTTAGGGTTAGGGGTTAGGGGTTAGGGTTAGGTTACGGTTAGGGTTAGGAATTAGGTTTAGGTTTTGGGTTAGGGTTAGGGTTAGCATTAGTGATAAGGGTTAGCGTTAAGGGTTAGGGTTAGGGTTAAGGGTAAGGGGTTTGGGTTATGGTTAGGGTTAGGGTTAGGAGTTAGGGGTAAGGGTTATGTTTATGGTTGGAGTTGGGTTTGGTGTTGGGGTTGGTTTTAGGGTTAGGATTAGGGTTAGAGTTAGGGGTTAGGGTTAGGTTTAGGGATAGGGGTTTGGGTTAGTGTTAGTGTTAGGGGTTAGGGGTTAGCGTTAGGGTTAGGGTTATGGTTAGGGTACGGGTGAGGTTTAGGGTTAGGATACGGGTTAGGGTACGGGTTAGGGTACGGTACGGTTTAGGGTTAGGGTAGGGGTTAGGGTTAGGGTATGGGTTAGGGTTAGGGTGCAGGTTAGCTTTAGGGTGCGTGTAAGATTAGGTTTAAGGTACAGGTTAGGGTTAGGGTATGGGTTAGGGTATGGGTTAGGGTTAGTGTTAGGGTTAGGCTACAGGTTAGGGTTAGGGTTAGGGTTAGGGTACAGGATAGGGTTAGGGTTAGGGTACGGGTTAGGGTTAGGTTTAAGGTATAGTTTAGGGTTAGGGTACGGGTCAGGTTTAGGTTACGGGTTAAGGTTAGTGTATGGGTTAGGGTTAGGGTTAGGTTATGGGTGTGTGTGTGGGTTAGGTTTCGGGTTAAGGTTAGGGTTAGTGTTACGGTTAGTTTTAGGGTTAGTGTTAGGGTGAGGGGATAGGGTTAGTGTTAGAGGTTAGGGTTAGGGTTAGGTTCAGGTTTAGGGTTAGGGTTAGGGTACAGGTTACGGTTAGAGTACGGGTTGCGGTTAGAGTTAGGGAAAGGGTTAGGTTTAGGGTTAGGGTACTTGTTAGTGTACGGGTTAGGGTTAGTGTACGGGTTAGGGTACAGGTAGGGTTTGGGTATTGGTACGGGTTAGAGTTAGGGTACGGGTTAGGGTTAGTGTAAGGGTTAGGGTTAGGGTTACTGTACGGGATATGGGTTAGGGTTAGGTTTAGGGTACGGGTTAGAGTTAGGGTACAGGTTAGGGTTCGGTTTAGGTTACGGGTGAGTGTTAGGGTTAGGGTACGGGTTAGTGTATGGGTTAGGTTTCAGGTTAGGTTTAGGGTTAGGTTTAGAGTTAGGGGTTAGGTTTAGTTTTAGGGTTAGTGTTAGGGTTAGGGTTAGGTTGAGGGGTTAGAGTTAGGGTTAGGTTTAGGTGTAAGGGTTTGATTTAGGGTTAGGGTTAGGGTTAAGTGTTAGGTTTAAGGGTTAGGGATAGGGTTAGGGTTAGGGTTAGGGGTTAGGGGTAGGATTAGGGTTAAGGGTTAGTGTTAAGGGTTAGGTGTTAGGTGTTAGGAGTTAGGGCTAGGGTTAGGGGTTAGGTGTTAGGGTTAGTGTAAGTGTTAGTGTTAAGTTTAGGGGTTAAGGTTAGTGCTGGGGTTAGGGTTAGGGTTTGGGTTAGTGTTAGGATTAGGGTTAGTGTTAGGGTTAGAGTTAAGTGTTAGGGTTAAGGGTTAGGGTTAGGTTTAGGGTTAGTGGTTAGGGGTTCAGGTTAGGATTAGGGTTAGGGGTCGGGGTTAAGGTTAGGTTTAGGGGTTAGGGTTAGGTTTTCGTTTAAGGTTAGGGGTTAGGGTTTAGGGTTAGCGTTAGGTGGTAGGGTTAGGTTTAGAGTTAGGGGTTTGTATTAGGTTTATGGATAGGTACATGTTAGGGTTAGGGTTAGGATACGGGTTAGGGTACGGGTTAGGGTACCAGTTTGTGTTAGAGTACTGGTTAGGGTTAGGGTTAGAGGACGCATTAGTGTATGGGTTAGGGTTAGGGTACGGGTTAGGGTACGGGTTAGTGTACTGGTTAGGTTTGGGGTACAGGTTAGTGTTAGGGTAACTGTTAGGGTTAGGGTATGGGTTAGGGTTAGGGTACGGTTTAACTTTAGGGTTAGTGTTCGGGTTAGGGTTAAGGGTTAGGGTTAAGGGTTAGGATAGGTTTAGTGTTAGGGTTAGGGGTTAGGGTTAGGGATTTGATTTGATTCGATTCTTTTCGATTTGAATCAATTCGATTCTATTCTTTCAATTCGATTCTTATCTATTCGATTCTTTTCGATTTGATAGGTTCTTTTCGATTCAATTTGATTCGATTCGATTCTTTTCGATTCGATCGATTCGAGTCTTTTTGATTTGATTCGATTCAATTCGATTCTTTTCCATTCAAATTGATTCGATTCTTTTCTATATGATTCGATTCTATTCTTTTCGATTCAATTCTCCTCGATTCTTTTCGATTCTATTCTTTTCGATTCGTTTCGATTTTTTCGATTCGATTCGATTCCTTTCGATTTGATTCAATTCGTTTCACATCTTTTGTTTCGATTCTATTCCTTTCGATTTGATTCGATTTTTTCGATTAGATTCGATTATTTTCGATTTGATTCAATTCGATACGAATCTTTTCGAATCGATTCTATTCTTTTCGATTCGATTCGATTCGATTCTTTTCGATTCGATACGATTCGATTCGATTTGATTCTTTCGATTCGATTCAACTCAACTCGATTCTTTTCGATTCGATTTTTTCGATTCGATTCTTTTCAATTCGATTCGATTCTTTTCGATTTGATTCTTTTCGTTTCAATTCAATTCGATTCTTTTCAATGTGATTCGATTTGATTCTTTTCATTTCAATTAGATTCTTTTCGATTTTATTTGATTCTATTCTTTTCAATTCGATTCGGTACTGTTCGATTCGATTCTTTTCAATTCAATTCGATTGGAATAGATTCTTTTCTATTCAATTCGATTTGATTCGATACGATTCTTTTCGATTGTGTTCGATTAAATTCTTTTCGGTTCAATTGGATATGATTCGATTCTTTTCGATTCCATCGATACGATTAGATTCTTTTCAATTCAATTCGATTTGATTCTTTTCATTTTGATTTGATTCATTTCTATGCTATTCAATTTGATTCTTTTCAATTCGTTTGATTCGTTTCAATGCTATTCAATTTGATTCTTTTCGATTCGATTCGATTGATTTCGATTCGATACTTTTTGATTTGATTCAAATCGATTCTTTTTGATTCGTTTTGATTCTTTTTGATGAATTTGATTCGATTCTTTTCGATTCAATTCGATACGATTCGATTCTTTTTGATTCGATTCGATTTGATTCTTTTCGGTTTTATTGTAATTTGATTCTTTTCAATTCAATTCGATATGATTCGATTCTTTTCGATTCAATGATACCATCCGATTCTTTTCGATTCAATTCGATTCCTTTCTTTTCGTTTCCATTTGATTTTTTTGATTCGATTCTTTTCAATTTGATTCGATTATGTTCGATTGGATTCTTTTCGATTCAGTTCGATTCGATACAATTCTTTTCGATTCGATTCGATTCGTTTTGATTCGATTCGATTCTTTTCGATTCAATTCGATTCGATTCTTTTTGATTCAATTAAATACGATTCTATTCTTTTCGATTCAATTCTATTTGATTCTTTTTGATTCGAAACGATTTGATTCGATTCTTTTCGTTTTGATTCGATTCAATTCGATTCTTTTCAATTTGATTTTTCGATCGATTAGATTCGATTCTTTTCGTTTCGATTCGATTCTTTTCAATTCGATTCAATTCTTTTCACTTCGATTCGATTCTACTCGATTCATTTCGAATCAATTCGATTCTTTTTGATTTGATCTATTCGAGTCTTCGATTCAGTTCGAATCGATTCGATTCTTTTCGATTTGATTCGATTCTTTTCCACTCGATGTGATTCGATTCGTTTTGACTTTTTTTATTTGTTTCAATTCGAATCTATTCGATTCTTTTCGATTCAATTCGATTCGATTCGATTCTTTTTGATTCAATTCCATTCGATTCGAATACATTCGATTCTTTTCGATTTGATACACTTCGACTTGATTCTTTTTGATGCGAATCAATTCGATTCTTTTTGATTCGATTCTATTCTTTTAGATTTGATTCGATACGATTCTTTTCAATTCGATTCAATTCAATTCGTTTTGATTCGTTTCGATTCTCTTTAATTTTCTTGATTCGATCTTTTCAATCGATTTGATTCGATTCGATTCTTTTCGATTCAATTCTTTTCGATTCAATTTGATTCTTTTCTATTCGATTCTTTTTGATTCGATTTGATTCTTTTCAATTTGATTCGATTCCATTCTTTTAGTTTAGATTCGATTCTTTTTGATTCGATCGATTCGAATCTTTTCATTTCGATTAGATTCTCTACAATTCGATTCTGTGGATTCGATTCTTTTTTATTCTATTCGATTTGATTCTTTTCGATTCAATTCGATTCGATTCTTTTCAATTCAAATCAATTCAATACGATTCGATTCGATTACTTTTGATTCAATGCAATCTGATTCGATTTTTTCGAATCGATTTGATTCGATTCGATTATTTTCGATTCGACTCGATTTGATACGATTCGATTACCGATTCAATTCCAATTATTCTCGATTTGATTCGATTTGATTCGATCATTTTTTATTCAATTCGATTGAATTATTTTCGAGTCGATGTGATTCGATTTGATTCTTTTCAATTCAATCAATTCGATATGATTCTTTTCTATTCGATTCAATTCTTTTCGATATAATTGCATTCGATTCAATTCTTTTCAATTCGATTCGATTCGATTCTTTTCGATTCGATACGATTCGATTTTTTCAATTCGATTCAATTCAATTCCATTCTTTTCACCTCGATCTTTTCGATTCAATTCCATTCTTTCTGTTTCGATTCGATTCTTTTCGATTCAATTCAATTCGATTCTTTTCTATTCAATTCGATTCGATTCTTCGTTTTGATTTGATTCCTTCCTATTTTATTTGATTCGATTCATTTCAATTAGATTCGATACTGTTCAATTCGATTCTTTTCGACTCAAGTCGATTGGAATCGATTCGATTATTTTCGATTCATTCGATTCTATTAGATACGATTCTTTTCAATTTGATTTTTTCGCTTGTGTTCGATTCGATTCTTTTCGATTCAGTTCGATTCGATTCTTTTTGATTCGATTCGATTCTTTTCGATTCGATATGATTAGATTTGTTTCGATTTTTTTCAATTTATTTCGATTCGAATCTATTCGATTCTTTTCTATTCAATTCAATTCGATTGATTCTTTTCGATTCAATTCGATTCGATTCGATTCCATTCCATTCGATTCTTTTCGATTCTATTTGATTCTTTTAGATTTGAATCGATACAATTCTTTTCAATTCGATTCGATTCGATTCGTTTTGATTCGTTTCGATTCTCTTTGATTTTTTGATTCGATCTTTTCAATCGATTTGACTCGATTCGATTCTTTTCAATTCAATTCTTTTCGATTCGATTTGATTTTTTTCTATTCGATTCTTTTCGATTCGATTTGATTCATTTCTATTCGATTCGATTCTTTTCGTTTAGATTCGATTCTTTTCGTTTAGATTCGAATCTTTTCGTTTCGATTAGATTCTCTACAATTCGATTCTGTGGATTCAATTCTTTTTGATTCGATTCGATTTGATTCTTTTTGATTCGATTCGATTTGATTCTTTTCAATTCGAATCTATTCAATACGATTCGATTCTATTACTTTTGATTCGATGCAATTTGATTCAATTTTTTCGAATCGATTTGATTCGATTCGATTATTTTCGATTCGACTCGATTTGATTCGATTATCAATTCAATTCAATTCCAATTATTCTCGATTCGATTCGATTATTTTTTATTCAATTCAATTCAATTATTTTCGATTCGATGCGATTTGATTTGATTCGATTCTCTTCGATTCAATCAATTTGATTTGATTCTTTTCAATTCGATTCGATTCTTTTCGATTTGATTGCATTCGATTCAATTCTTTTCGATTCGATTCGATTTGATTCTTTTCGATTCGATTCGATTATTTTCATTACGATTCAATTCGATTCGATTCTTTACGATTCGATTTGATTCTTTTCGGTTCGATTCGATTTGATTCTTTTCGATTCGATTCGATTTGACACTTTTCGTTTTGATTCGATTCTTTTTGATTCGATTTGATTCTTTTCCTTTCGATTAGATTCTCTTTGACTCGATTCTTTTCGATTCAATTCGATTTGATTCTTCTCCATTCGATTCGATTTGATTCTTTTCGATTTGGTTTGATAAGATTCTTTTCGTTCCATTCAATTCCGTTCGATTCTATTCTATTTGATTCGATTCAATTCGATTATTTTCAATTCGTTTCTATTCGATTCTTTTCGTTTTGAATTGATTCTTTTCGATTTGATTTGATTCGATCATTTTGATTCGATTTGTTACATTTCAATTCGATTCTTTTCGATTCTGTTCAATTTGATTCTTTTGATTCAGTTCGATTCGATTCTTTTTGATTCGATTCGATTGTTTTCCATTCGATATGATTCGATTCGTTTCGATTTTTTTCGATTCGTTTCGATTCGAATCTATTCTATTCTTTTCGATTCAATTCAATTCGTTTGATTCTTTTCTTTTTTTTATTTATTTTTTTTTATTTTTTTTCGTTTTTCGTTTGATTCTTTTCAATTCAATTCGATTCGATTTGATTCGATTCTTTTAGATTCGATTCGATTCTTTTTGATTCGATACGATTCGATTCGATCGTTTCTTTTTTTTTTAATTTTTATTTATTTATGATAGAGAGAGAGAGAAAGAGGCAGAGACATAGGCAGAGGGAGAAGCAGGCTCCATGCACCGGGAGCCCGATGTGGGATTCGATCCTGGGTCTCCAGGAATGCGCCCTCGGCCAAAGGCAGGCGCCAAACTGCTGCGCCACCCAGGAATCCCTGATTTGATCTTTTCGATTCGATTCAACTCAACTCGTTTCTTTTAGATTCGATATTTTGGATTCGATTCTTTTCAATTCGATTAGATTCTTTTCGATTTCATTCTTTTCATTTTAATTCGATTCGATTCTTTTCAATTTGATTCGATTCTATTCTTTTCGTTTCAATTAGATTCTTTTCTATATATTTGATTCTATTCTTTTCAATTTGATTCGGTACTGTTCGATTCGATTCTTTTCAATTCAATTCCATTGGAATCGATTCTTTTCAATTCGATTCGATTCGATACGATTCTTTTCGATTGTATTCGATTCGATTCTTTTTGATTCAATTCGATATGATTCGATTCTTTTCGATTCCATTCGATACGATTCGATTCTTTTAGATTCAATTCTTTTTGATTCTTTTCATTTTGATTCGATTCGTTTCGATGCTATTCAATTCTATACTTTTCGATTGGATTTGATTCGTTTCTGTGCTATTCAATTTGATTTTTTTCGATTTGATTTGATTCTTTTCTTTTTTTTTAATTTATGATAGTCTCACAGAGAGAGAGAGAGAGAGAGAGAGGCAGAGACATAGGCAGAGGGAGAAGCAGGCTCCATGCACCGGGAGCCCGATGTGGGATTCGATCCCGGGTCTCCAGGATCGCGCCCTAGGCCAAAGGCAGGCGCCAAACCGCTGCGCCACCCAGGGATCCCCTGATTTGATTCTTTTCGATTCGATTTGATACTTTTTGATTCGATTCTTTTCGATTCATTTTGATTCTTTTCGATGTATTCGATTCGATTCTTCGATTCGATTCGATACGATTCAATTCTTTTCGATTCGATTCTATTCTTTTCGGTTCTATTCTATTTGATTCTTTTCAATTCAATTCAATATGATTCGATTCTTTTCGATTCAATGATACCATTCGATTCTTTTCGATTCAATTTGATTCCATTCTTTTCGTTTCGATTTGATTCTTTTCGATTCGATTTGATTCTTTTCGTTTCAATTAGATTCTCTTCGATTCGATTCTTTTCAATTCGATTCGATTTGATTCTTCTCCATTCGATTAGCTTCGATTTTTTTCTATTCGATTCGATAAGATTCTTTTCGTTCGATTCAATTCTGTTCGATTCTATTCTATTTTATTCGATTCAGTTCGATTATTTTCAATTTGATTCTATTAGATTCTTTTCGTTCGATTCGATTCTTTTCGATTTGATTCAATTCGATCATTTGGATTCGATTTCTTACATTTCGACTCGATTCTTTTCGATTCAGTTCGATTCGATTCTTTTTGATTCGATTCAATTCTTTTCCATTCGATATGATTCTTTTTTATTTGATTCTTTTCGTTTCAATTCGATTCGATTCTTTTCATTTCAATTTGATTCGATTCGTTTCGATTTTTTTCGATTTGTTTCGATTCGAATCTATTCGATTCTTTTCGATTCAATTCGATTCGATTTGATTCGATTCAATACTTTTCGAGTCGATTCGATTCTTTTCGATTCGTTTTAACTCAACTCGATTCTTTTCGATTCGATTTTTTCGATTCGATTCTTTTCAATTCGATTCGATTCTTTTTGATTTGATTCTTTTCCTTTCAATTCGATTCGATTCTTTTCAATTCGATTTGATTCTATTCTTTTCGTTTCAATTAGATTCTTTCGATTTTATTTGATTCGATTCTTTTCAATTCGATTTGGTACTCTTCGATTTGATTCTTTTCAATTCAATTGGATTGGAATCGATTCTTTTCAATTGTATTGTATTCGATTCGATTCTTTTTGGTATATTCGATTCGATTCATTTCGATTCAATTCGATATGATTTGATTCTTTTCGATTCCATTCGATACGATTCGATTCTTTTCATTTTGATTCGATTCGTTTTGATGCTATTCAATTCGATTCTTTTCTATTCGATTTGATTCATTTCGATGCTATTCAATTTGATTCTTTCTGATTCGATTCGATTCTTTCCGATTCAATTCGATACTTTTCGATGCGATTCGATTCGATTCATTTTGTTCTTTTAGATGTATTTGATTCGATTCTTTTCGATTCGATTCGATACGATTTGATTCTTTTCATTCGATTTGATTTGATTCTTTACGGTTCTATTCTATTTGATTCTTTTCAATTCAGTTCGATATTGTCGATTCTTTTTGATTCCATGATACCATTCTATTCTTTTCGATTCGATTCGATTCCTTTCTTTTCGCTTCGATTTGATCTTTTCGATTCGATTCTTTTCAATTCGATTCGATTATGTTCGATTGGATTCTTTTCAATTCAATTTGATTCGATATGATTCTTTTTTATTCCATTCGATTCGTTTTGATTCGATTAGATTTTCGATTCAATTCGATTCGATTCTTTTCGATTCAATTAAATACGATTCTGTTCTTTTCGATCGATTCGATTCTTTTTGATTCGATACGATTCGATTCGATTCTTTTCAATTCGATCTTTTTGATCGATTCGATTCGATTCTTTCACTTCTATTTGATTATTTTCGATTCTATTTGATTCTTTTCAATTGATTCGATTCAATTCTTTTCACTTCGATTCGATTCTACTCGATTCATTTCAAATCGATTCGATTCTTTTTGATTTGATCTATTTGATTCGTTTTGATTCAGTTCTATGCGATTCGATTCTTTTCGATTTGATTCGATTCTTTTCCACTCGATGTGATTCGATTCATTTTGATTTTTTTCGATTTGTTTCAATTCGAATCTATTCGATTCTTTTTGATTCAATTCGATTCGATTCGATTCTTTTTGGTTCTATTCTATTTGATTCTTTTCAATTCAATTTGATTCGATTCGATTCTTTTCGATTCAATGATACCATTCAATTCTTTTTGATTCGATTTGATTCCTTTCTTTTCATTTCGATTTGATCTTTTCGATTCGATTCTTTTCAATTCGATTCGATTATGTTCGATTGGATTCTTTTCGATTCAATTCGATTCGATACGAAACTTTTCTATTAGATTCGATTCATTTCGATTCTCTTTGATATTTTTGATTCGATCTTTTCAATTGATTTGATTCGATTCTTTTCGATTCAATTCTATTCGATTCTTTACGATGCAATTAAGTACGATTATTTTCTTTTTGATTCGATTCGATTCTTTTTGATTCGATACGATTCGATTCGATTCAACTCGATTCTTTTCAATTTGATCTTTTCGATCAATTCGATTCGATTCTTTTTGTTTCGATTAGATTCTTTTTGATTCGATTCGATTCTTTTCAATACAATTCTATTCTTTTCAATACAATTCTATTCTTTTTGATTCGATTCGATTCGATACGATTCGATTTTTTCGATTCTATTCGATTCAATTCCATTCTTTTCAATTTCATCTTTTCGTTTTGATTTGATTCTTTTCTATTTTATTTGATTTGATTCATTTCAATTAGATTCGATACTGTTCGATTCGATTCTTTTCGACTCAAGTCGATTGGAATCGATTCGATTATTTTTGATTCAATTTGATTCTATTCGATACGATTCCTTTTTCGATTCTTTTTGGTTCTGTCCGAATCGATTCTTTTCGATTCAGTTCAATTCGATTCTTTTCGATTCGATATGATTCGATTCGTTTCGATTTTTTTCGATTCGTTTCGATTCGAATCTATTAGATTCTTTTCTATTCAATTTGATTCAATTGATTCTTTTTGATTCAATTCGATTCGATTCGATTCGATTCCATTCGGTTCTTTTCAATTCGATTCGATTCATTTCTTTTAGATTTGATTCGATATGATTCTTTTCAATTCGATTCGATTAGATTCGTTTTGATTCGTTTCGATTCTCTTTGATTTTTTGATTCGATCTTTTCAATCGATTTGACTCGATTCGATTCTTTTCAATTCAATTATTTTCGAATCGATTTGATTCTTTTTGATTTGATCTATTCGATTCTTTTCGATTCAGTTCGATTCAATTCGATTCTTTTCTATTTGATTCTTTTCCACTCGTGATTTGATTCGTTTTGATTTTTTTCGATTTGTTTCAATTCGAATCTATTCGATTCAATTCGATTCTTTTTGATTCAATTCCATTAGATTCGATACGATTCGATTCTTTTCGATTCGATACGATTCGATTCTTTTCGATGCGAATCAATTCGATTCTTTTTTATTCGATTCGATTCTTTTAGATTTGATTCGATACGATTCTTTTCTATTCGATTCGATTCGATTCGATTCGTTTTTATTCATTTCGATTCTCTTTGATTTTTTTGATTCGATCTTTTCAATCGATTCGATTGGATTTGAGTCTTTTCGATTTGATTCGATTGTAATCTTTTCGATCAATTCGATTCGCTGTTTTTCATTTTGATTCGATTCTTTTCGATTCGATTTGATTCTTTTCGATTCTATTCTATTATTTTCTATTCCATTTGAATCGATTCATTTTGATTCAATTCGATTTTTTTCGATTCGATTCAATTAGATTCTTTTCGATTGGATTCAATTTTTTTCGATTCGAATCAATTTGATTCTTTTCGATTGGATTCCATTCGATTCTTTTCGATTTAATTCAATTCGATTCTTTTCGATTCTATTCATTTCGATTATTTTCGTTTAGATTAGATTCTTTTCGATTTGATTTTTTTCGATTCGATTCGATTCAATTCCATTATTTTGGTTAGGATCAATTCGATTCGATTCTTTTTTATTTGATTTGATTCTATTCAATTTCTTTCGATTCTATTCTATTCTATTTTCGATTCGATTCCATTCAATTCGATTCTTTTTGATTCGATTCAATTGTTTTAGATTTGATTCAATTCTTTCGATTCTATTTGATTTGATTCTTTTCGATTCGATTTGATACGATTCTTTTTATTTTGATTCGAATCGATTCTCTTCAGTTCGATTCATTTTGATTCTTTTCGATTCTATTCAATTCTATTCGATTTTTTTCGATTTGATTCGATTCGATTCTTTTAGATTCTATTTGATTTGTTTCTTTTCGATTCGTTTTGATTCGATTCTTTTTGATTCATGTCGATTCGATTCGATTCTTTTGTTTCGATTCGATTCTTTTCAATTCGAATCTTTTCATTACATGGAATTCGACTCTTATTGTTTCAATTCGATTCTTTTCGATTTGATTCTTTATGATTTTTTTCAATTCGATTCAATTCGATTCTTTTTTTAATGATAGTCACAGAGAGAGAGAGGCAGAGACACAGGCAGAGGGAGAAGCAAGCTCCATGCTCCGGGAGCCCGATGTGGGATTCGATCCCTGGTCTCCAGGATCGCGCCCTGGGCCAAAGGCAGGCGCTAAACCGCTGCGCCACCCAGGGATCCCTCAATTAGATTCTTTTTTATTCGAATCTATTCGATTCTTTTTGATTCGATTTGATTCTATTCGATTTTTTTCGATTTGATTCGATTAGTTCCTTTTCGATTCAATTCAATTCGATTCTTTTTGATTCAATTCAATTCATTTCTTTTTGATTCGATTCGATTCTTTTGCATTCGATTCTTTTGGATTCGATTCGATTCTTTTTGATTCGAATGGAGTAGATTCTTTTCATTTCGATTCGATTCATTTCGATTCGATTCTTTTCAATTCGAAGGTTTTCAAATCAATTCGATTCTTTTTGATTCGATTCGATTCTTTTCGTGTCGATTTGATTCTTTTTGATTCGATTCTTTTCTATTTGAATCGATTCGATTCTTTTCATTTTGATTCGATTTGATTCAATTCGATTCTTTTCGATCAATTCAATTTGATTGTTTTCGATTTGATTCGATTCGATTCTTTTCTATTCTATTCAATTCGATTATTTTCCATTCGATGATACAATTGGATTCTTTTCGATTCGATTCAATACGATTCGATTCTTTTTGATTAGATACAATTCGATTCTTTTCGATTCGATTCGATTCTATTTGATTCGATTCGACTCGATTTCATTCTTTTTGATTCGATTCGATTAGAATTTAATCGACTGATTCAATTTGATTCTTTTCTTTTCAGTTCGATTCTTTTCTATCCGATTTTTTTCTATTCAATTCGATTCTTTCAATTAAATTCGATTTGATTCGATTCGATTCTTTCCGTTTCAAATCGATTCGTTTCGTCTTTTCAATTTGATTCTTTTCGATTCGATTCGATTTTTTTAATTCGATTCGAGTCTTTTCTATTCGATTCGATTCTTTTCATTTCAATTCGATTCTTTTCGATTCGATTCTTTTTGATTCGATTCATTTCGATTCGATTCGATTCTTTTCAATTCGATTTGATTCTTTTCCCTTTGATCTGATTTGTTTCATTTCAATTCTTTTCGATTCATTTCGATTCTTTTCGATTCCATTAAATTTGATTCGATTCTTTTCAATTCGATTGGATTCTTTTCGATTTGATTCAATTCTTTCGATTCGATTTGATTTGATTATTTTCGATTCGATTCAATACAATTCTTTTCATTTCGAATCTAATCGATTCTCTTCGATTCAATTCGTTTCGATTCTTTTCGATTCTATTCGATTCTATTCGATTTTTTCGATTCTATTCTATTCGATTCATTTTGAATCATTTCGATTTGATTCTTTTCGAGTCGTTTCTATTAGATTCTTTTCGATTTGATTCAATTCGATTCAAGTCTTTTCGATTCGATTCAATTCAATACGATTCTTTTAGATTCGATTCGATCGATTGTTTTCGTTTCGATTCGACTTTTTGATTCGATTCTTTTCGATTCGATTCTTTTCAATTCGATTGATTCGATTCTTTTCAATTCTATGCTATTCAAAGCGATTCTTTTGTATTTGATTCGATTCGATTGTTTTCTTTTCGATTCGGTTCGATTCGTTTCTTTTCGAATCGATTCAAATCTTTTCGATTCGATTCTTTTCGATTCAATTCAATTCTATTAGATTCAATTCTTTTCGATTTGATTATTTAAGATTCTTTTCTTTTTTTTATTTTTTTTATTTTTATTTTTTTATTTATTTATGATAGTCACACAGAGAGAGAGAGAGGCAGAGACACAGGCAGAGGGAGAAGCAGGCTCCATGCACCGGGAGCCCTACGTGGGATTCGATCACGGGTCTCCAGGATCGTGCCCTGGGCCAAAGGCAGGCGCCAAACCACTGCGCCACCCAGGGATCCCTTAAGATTCTTTTCAATTCGATTCGATTCGGTTTTTTTTTATTCGAATCTATTCTATTCTTTTTGATTTAAATCTTTTCGATTCTTTTGATTCGATTCGATTCGAATCTTTTTATTTCAAATCCATTCATTTCGATTCGATTCTTTTCGATTCGATTCTTTTCGATTCGATTGTCTTTGATTCAATTCGATTCGATTCTTTTCGATTTGATTCCAATCGATTCTTTTCGATTTGAGTCGATTCGACTTTTTTGTTTCAATTTGATTCTTTTCGATTCGATTATTTTTGATTCGATTTGATTTGAGTCTTTTCGATTTGATTCGATTCTATTCTTTTCGATTGATTCGATTCTTTTTTCTCGTTTCGATTTGATTCTTTTCGATTCGATTCTTTTTTATTTGATTCTATTCTATTCTTTTCTATTCTATTCGAAACGATTCGTTTTGATTCAATTCAATTCTTATCGATTCGATTCAATTTGATTATTTTCATTTAGATTCGATTCTTATCGATTCGATTTTTTTATTCAAGTCAATTCAATTAGATTTTTTTCATTTAGATTCTATTTGATTCGATTCTTTTTGATTCGATTCGATTCTTTTCATTTAGATTCGATTCTTTTCAATTCGATTCTTTTCGATTCGATTCGATTGTTTTCATTTGAACTCGATTCTTTTCGATTCGATGCTTTTCAATTCAATTCGACTCGATTCTTTTTGTTTCGATTCGATTCTCTTGGATTCTTTTCGATTCTTTTCATTGCAATTCGATTCTTTTTGATTCGATTCGATTCTTTTCAATTCGATCGATTCGATTCTTTTCAATTCTATGCTATTCGAATCGATTCTTTTCTATTCATTTCGATTCTTTTCGATTCGATTCGTTATGATTCTCTTCAATTCGATTTGATTCTTTTCGATTCAAATCTATTCGATTCTTATTGATTCGATTCAATTCTAATCGATTTTTTCAATTCGATTCTTTTTGATTCAATTCGATTCTTTTCGATTCAATTCGATTCGTTTCTTTTCGATTCAATTCGATTCTATTAGATTAGATTTTTTCGATCCGAATAGATTCGATTCTTTTCGATTCAATTCAATTGTTTTCGATTCGATTCGATTCGAATTGGATCTTTCAATTCGATATGATTCTTTTCCATTCGATCTGATTCGATTCGTTTTGATTCTTTTTGATTCGATTCTTTTCGATTCGATTCTTTATGATTCTTTTCAATTGGATTCGATTCGATTATTTTGATTTGAATCTATTCGATTCTGTTTGATTCAAATCTGTTCAATTCTTTTGATTCGATTCAATTGTTTTCTATTCGATTCGATTATTTTTGATTCAATTCGATTCGATTCTTTTCGATTCGATACTTTTCTATTTGATTCGTTACAATTCTTTTCAATTCGATTCTTTTTGATTCGAATCATTCGATTCTTTTTGATTCGATTTGATTCTATTCGATTTTTTCTTTTTCTTTTTTTTAATTTGTTTTTATTTATTTATGATAGTCACACAGACAGAGAGAGAGAGAGAGAGGCAGAGAGGCAGAGACACAGGCAGAGGGAGAAGCAGGCTCCATGCACCGGGAGCCCGACGTGGGACTCGATCCCGGGTCTCCAGGATCGCGCCCTGGGCCAAAGGCAGGCGCCAAACCGCTGCGCCACCCAGGGATCCATGGATTTGATTATTTTCAATTCGGTTCGATTCGATTCGATTCTTTGTTTCTATTCGATTCTTTTGATTCGATTCTTTTCGATTCGAATCGATTAGATTGTTTTCATTTCGATTCGATTCATTTTGATTTGATTCTTATCGATTTTTTCGATTCTTTTCGTGTCGATTCATTTCTTTTCGATGATTCTTTTCGATTCGAATCGATTCGAATCTTTTCATTTCGATTCGATTCATTTCAATTCGATTCTTTTTGATTGGATTCAATTCGATTCTTTTCGAGTAGATTCAATTCGATTGTTTTCGATTTGATTCGATTCAATTCTTTTCTATTCTATTCAATTTGATTCTTTTGCATTCGATTCGATAAGATTGGATTCTTTTTGAGTCGATTCGATACGATTGGATTCTTTTCAATTCGATTCTAATCTTTTTTATTTGATTCGATTCTTTTCCATTGGATCTGACTTGATTCGTTTCGATTCTTTTCGATTCGATTCTTTTGGATTCAATATGGTTCGATTCGATTCTTTTCGATTCCATTAAATTTGATTCGGTTCTTTTCATTTCTATTACATTCTTTTCTATTCGATTCCATTCAATTCGATTCTTTTCGTTTCGATTTAATTGTTTTCAATTCGATTCAATTCTTTCGATTCGATTCGATTTGATTATTTTCGATTCGATTCAATACGATTCTTTTCATTTCGACTCGAATCGATTCTCTTCATGTGATTCGTTTAGATTCTTTTCGATTCTATTCGATTCTATTCGATTTTTTTCGATTCGATTCTATTCGATTTTTTCGATCGATTTGATTCGATTCTTTTCGATTCGTTTCAATTCTATTCTTTCTGATTCGTTTCTATTCGATTCGATTCTTTTGTTTCGATTTCATTCGATTCGATTCTTTTCGATTCGATTGTTTTCGAGTCGATTCGATTCAATACTATTCTTTTAGATTCGATTCGATTCGATTTTTTTGTTTCAATTCGAATTTTTTCTATTCGATTCTTTTCGATTCGATTCGATTCTTTTCAATTCGATCGATTCGATTCTTTTCAATTCTATGCTATTCGAATCGATTCTTTTCTATTCGATTCGATTCGTTACGATTCTCTTCAATTCGATTTGATTCTTTTCGATTCAAATATTTTCGATTCTTTTTGATTCGATTCGATTCGAATTGGATCTTTCAATTCGATATGATTCTTTTCCATTCGATCTGATTCGATTCATTTTGATTCTTTTTGATTCGATTCTTTTCGATTCGATTCTTTATGATTCTTTTCAATGGGATTTGATTCGATTCTTTTTGATTCGAATCTATTCGATTCTTTTTGATTCAAATCTGTTCAATTCTTTTGATTCGATTCGATTGTTTTCTATTCGATTCGATTCGATTCTTTTTGATTCAATTCGATTCGATTTGATTGCTTTCTAGTCGATTAGATTCGATTCTTTTCGATTCGATTCCTTTCAATTCGATTCTTTTCGATTCAATTCGATTCGATTGTTTTATTTCGATTTGATTCCTTTCGATTCGATTCGATTCGATACGATTCTTTTCATTTCGACTCAAATCGATTCTCTTCAATTTGATTCGATTCGATTCTTTTCGATTCGATTCAATTCTTTTCCATTCAATCTGATTCGATTCATTTCAATTCTTTTCAGTTCGATTCGATTCTTTTCAATTCAATTCGATTCGATTCTTTTCAATTCCATTCGATTCTTTTCTTCTGTATTCGATTCAATTCTTTTCGATTCTATTTGATTCGATTCCTTTTGTTTCGATTTGATTTGATTCAAATCTTTTCGATTCAAATTCCTTTCTTTTAGAATCGATTCGATTAAATTCGATTTTTTCGATTCGAATCTTTTTGATTCCATTCGATTCGATTCTTTTCGATTTGTATCGATTCGAGTCCTTTCGATTCGATTTGATTCTCTTCGATTCAATTTGATTCGATTTTTTTGGATTTGATTTGATTCGATTCGATTCTTTTCAATTCGATTCTTTTCATTTCCATTCAATTCGATTCAATTATTTTGGATTCGATTCAATTCTATTCTATTCGTTTTTTTCGAATCGATTCGAATTTCTGATAGACTTTTTCGATTTGATTCATTTGGATTCGATTTGTTTAGATTTGATTCAATTCGATTCCTTTCGATTCGATTCTTTTCGATTGGATTCAATTGTTTTTGTTTCGATTCCATTCGATTCTTTTCGATTCCTTTCTTTTCGATTCAGTTCGATCCTTTTCGATTCGTGTCTTTTCGATTCGATTCGATATTTTTCAATTCGATTCTTCTCAATTCAATTTGATTCTTTTCAATTCGATTGAATTCTTTACGATTCAATTAGATTCTTTTCATTCGATTTGATTTAATTCAAATCTATTTGATTCCATTCGATTTGATTCAATTCGATTCTTTTCAATTCGATTTGATTCGATTCTTTTCCATTCAATTCGATTCGATTTGAATCTATTCTATTAGATTCTTTTCAATTCGATTCTTTTCGATTCGATTCGATTAGATTCTTTTTGATTAGATTAAATTGGATTTTTTGATTCGATTCGATTCCTTTGATTCGATTTGTTTCGATTCGATTGAGTTGATTCTTTTCAGTTCGATTGGATTCGATTCTTTTCGATTGGATTCGATTCAATTCTTTTCGATTAGAATTGATTCGATTCAATTCGATTCTTTTCGATTGGATTCGATTCCTTTCAGTTGGACTCATTACCATTCGATTCGATTCAAATCAATTGTTTTCGATTTGATTCGATTCATTTTGATCAATACTATTCGATTCTTTTTGTTTCGATTCGATTCGATTCTTTTCGATTCGATTACATTCGATTCTTTTCGATTCAAGTTGATTCTATTCGTTTCAATTCTTTTTGAGTAGATTCTTTTCGATTTGATTCTTTCGATTCGATTCAATTCGATTTATTTCGATTCGATTATTTTTTATTCGATTCGATTTGATTCGAATCTTTTCGATTCGATTCGATTCTTTTCTATTTGATTTGGTTCAATTCTTTTCTTTTTTTTAAATTTTTTTTATTTATGATAGTCACAGAGAGAGAGAGAGAGAGGCAGAGACACAGGCAGAGGGAGAAGCAGGCTCCATGCACCGGGAGCCCGACGTGGGACTCAATCCCGGGTCTCCAGGATCGCGCCCTGGGCCAAAGGCAGGCGCCAAACCGCTGCGCCACCCAGGGATCCCTATTTGATTTGGTTCGATTCTTTCCGATTCGATTCGATTCTTATCGATTCAATTCTTTTCGATTCAATTCGATCCGATTTTTTCAATTCGATACGATTCTTTTCGATTCCATTCTACTTGATTCAATTCAATTCTTTTCGATTCAATTTTATTCGCTTCTTTTCGATTTGATTTGATTTGATTCTTTTTGATTCGATTCAATTATTTTCAATTCGATTCAATTCTTTTCGATTCTATTCAATTCGATTCGATTTGATTCAAATATTTTCGATTCGATTTGATCCAATTCGATTTGATTCTTTTCGATCGAGTCTTTTCGATTCGATTCATTTGGATTTGATTAGCTTCAGTTCGATTCTATTGTTTTTGATTCGATTCCATTCGATTCTATTCTTTTCGATTCGTCGATTTGATCCTTTTCCATTTGATTCTTTTCGATTCGATTTGATTCTTATCAATTTGATTCTTTTCGATTCGAATCTATTCTTTTCAATTCAATTCTTTTCAATTCGATTCTTTTCGATTCGATTCTTTAAGATTCGATTCTTTTTGATTCGATTCGATTCTTTTCGATTCGATTCAATTATATTCGATTCGAATCGTTTCGACTTGATTCGATTCAATTATTTTCAATTCGATTCGATTCGATTTGAATCGATTCGATTTCGATTCTCTTCGTTTTGAATCGATTCGAATCGATTATTTTCTATTTGATTCGATTATTTTCTATTAGATTTGTTTTGATTCAATTCTTTTCGATTTTATTTGTTTCAATTCGATTCAATTCGATTATTTTTTATTCGATTCAATTCTATTCGAATATTTTCGATTCGATTATTTTCTTTTTTTTTAATTTTTATTTATTTATGATAGTCACAGAGAGAGAGAGAGAGAGAAGCAGAGACACAGGCAGAGTGAGAAGCAGGCTCCATGCACTGGGAGCCCGATGTGGGATTCGATCCCGGGTCTCCAGGATCGCGCCCTAGGCCGAAGGCAGGCGCCAAACCGCTGCGCCACCTAGGGAACCCTCGATTCGATTATTTTCTATTAGATTCGATTCAATTCGATTAATTTCGATTCAATTCGATTCAACTATTTTCGATTCGATCTATTTCGATTGGATTATTTTCGATTTGATTCATTTCAAATCGTTTCGATTCGATTCGATTCATTTCAATTCAATTCGAATCGATTCGATTATTTTCGATTCAATCCGTTTCAAATCGATTATTTTCGATTCGATTCATTTCGATTAAATTCGATTCGATTAGAATCGATTGGATTATTTTCGATTCAATTAGTTTCAATTCGACTATTTTCGATTCGATTCATTTCGATTCTATTCGATTTGATTATTTTGATTCAACCCGTTTCTATTCGATTATTTTCGATTCGATTCATTTCAATTCGATTCGATTATTTTCGATTCAATTCGATTCGATTCGATTTGATTATTTTCGATTCAATTCATTCGATTCGATTACTTTCAATTCGATTCTTTTCGATTCGTTGATTCGGTTCTTTTCTTTTTGATTCTTTTTGATTCAAACGATTCTTTTCAATTTGATTCTTTTCGACTCGATTCTTTCCGATTCGATTCTTTTCGATTCGATTTGACACTTCGATTTGATTCGATTCGATATTTTCAACTCGATTCGGTTTTTTCGTCTCGATTCGATTCTTTTGTATTTGATTCGATTCAATTATTTTCGATTCGAATATTTTCGATTTGATTCATTTCTATTCGATTTATTCGATTCGATTCATGTCGATTCGATTATTTTCTATTCTATTCGTTTCAATTTGATTCGTTTCGATTACTTTCGATTCAATTCGAATTGCTTCGATTATTTTGGATTCGATTCAATTCGAATAATTTCGATTCGATTATTTTCCATTTGATTCATTTCGATTCGATTCGTTTCAATTTGATTCGATTCGATTATTTTCTATTCGATTCATTTCGATTTGATTATTTTCAATTCGATTCTAATCGATTCGTTTCATTTCGATTCGATTCGTTAATTTCTATTCGATTTGATTTGATTCGGTTCGATTATTTACGATTTCATTCATTTCGATTCGATTAATTTCGATTCGATTCATTTCGATTCAATTCGATTAGTTTCGATTCGATTCGATTCGATTCATTTTCGATTCGATTAGATTATCTTCAATTCGATTTGTTCGATTCGATTTTTTTCGATTTGATTCGATTCATTTCGATTCGATTAATTTCGATTCAATTATATTCGATTTGATTTGGTTCTATTCGATTCGATTCGATTATTTTTTATTCGATTCGATTCGAAATGATTCGATTATTTTCAACTCGATTCGTTTCGATTAGATTCAATTCGATTCGATTAATTTCGATTCGATTCGATTATTTTTGATTCGATTCGATTCGATTTTTTTCGATTCGTTTCATTTCAATTCGATTCGATTCGATTCTTTTTGTTTCTATTCAATTCAATTCGATTCGATTCTTTTAATTCCATTTGATTCGATTCTTTTGATTTGGTGTGATTCGATTCGATTTTTTCAATTCGATTCGATTTGATTATCGATTCGAGTCCTTTCGATTCGAATTCCTTTTTTCTGAATCTATTCGATTATATTTGTTTCGATTCGTTTCGATTCAATTGGATTCGATTAATTTCTATTCGAATCGATTCGATTCAATTATTTTCGATTCGATTTCTTTCAATTCAATTACTTTGATTTGATTAGTTTTGAATCAATTTGATAATCTTCGATTCAATTCGTTTCGGTTCGATTATTTTCGATTTGATTCGATTCATTTCGATTCGTTTCGTTTCAATTCAATTATTTTCGATTCGATTCATTTCGATTCGTTTCGATTATTTTCTATTTGATTCGATTCGATTATTTTCAATTCTATTCGTTTTGAATCGATTCAAACTGATTATTTTCTATTCGATTCTATTGATTATTTTCTATTCGATTCATTTCTATTCGATTCATTTCGATTTGATTTGATTCGATTCAAATATATTTTATTCGATTCGTTTCGATTAGATTCAATTCGATTCGATTAATTTCAATTCGATTCGATTTGATTATTTTTGATTCGATTCATTTCAATTCGATTCAATTTTTTCATTCGATTCAATTCGATTCAATCGATTCGATTCGATTATTTTCATTCGATTCGATTCAATTCGAATCTATTCGATTCAATTCTTTTTGATTCGACTATTTTTGATTCAATTCGATTCCTTTGGATTCGATTCTTTTCAATTCAATTTGATTCGATTCTTTTCAATTCGATTCGATTCTTCTTTATTTGATATGTTTTGATTCTATTCGATTCGATTTAATTAGATTCTTTTGAATCTATTCGATTCTTTTTGACTCGATCGATTCAATTTGATCTTTTTCAATTGATTCTATTCTTTTTGATTCAATTCGATTTCTTGGATTCGATTCAATTTGATAATTTTCATTTCGATTTGAAAGTTTTTGATTCGTTTCTTTTCAATTCTATTCGATTTGATTCTTTTCGAATCTTTTTTATTCAATTTGATTTGATTCTTTTCGATTCGATTTGATTCGATTCGATTAGATTTTTTCGATTCAATTAGTTTCGATTCTATTATTTTCGATTCGATTCATTTCGATTCGATTCATTTCGATTTTATTATTTTCGATTCGATTCGATTCAATTCAATTATTTTCGATTCGATTCATTTCGATTCGATTATATTCAATTCAATTCGTTTCGATTCAATTCAATTTGATTAATTTCTATTTAATTCGATTCTATTCGATTCAATTATTTTCGATTCGATTCGTTTCGATTCAATTATTTTCGATTCAGTTCGTTTTGTTTCCATTCAATTATTTTCGAGTCGATTCGTTTCGATTCGATTATTTACGATTCGATTCTTTTCGATTCGTTTCGATTATTTTTTATTCGATTCTATACGATTCGATTTTTTTCTATTCGATTCATTTTGATTCGATTATTGTTGACTCAATTAGTTTCGATTTGATTTAATTATTTTTGATTCGATTATTTTCGATTCGATTCATTTCGATTTGTTTCAATTATTTTTGATTCGATTCGTTTCGATTCGATTCTTTTCGATTCGATTCTTTTTGATTCGATTCAATTATTTTCGAGTCGATTCATTTCGATTCTATTCGATTCGATTATTTTTGATTCGATTCGATTCGATTCATTTCGATTCGATACTTTTCAATTCGATTCTTTTCATTTGATTTGATTCTTTACAGTTCGATCGATTCGATTCTTTTCAATTCTATATTATTCGAATCGATTCTTTTCTATTCGATTCGATTTTTTTCGATCCGTTACGATTCTTTCCAATTCGATTCGATTCAATTCTTTTCGAATCGATTCGATTCTAATCGATTTTTTTCAATTCGATTCTTTTCGATTCGATTTGATTCGATTCTTTTCTATTCGATTCGTTTCTTTTAGATTCGATTCTTTTCGTTTCGATTCTTTTCGATTCAATTCGATTCTATTCGATTCTATTATTTTTGATTCGATTTGATTCTTTTCCATTCGATCTGATTCGATTTGTTTCTATTCTTTGCTATTAGATTCGATTCAGTTTGATTCTATTCATTTCGATTCGATTCGTTTCCATTTGATTCTTTTCTATTTGATTCGATTCGATTCTATTTGATTCTTTTCGATTCAATTCGATTTGATTCGATTCGATTCTTTTCTATTCGTTTCAGTTCTTTTCATTTCAATTCGCTTCTTTTCTATTCGATTCGAGTCTTTGGATTCAATTTGATTCTAATTGATTCGATTCTTTTTGATTCGATTCGATTCTCTTCATTTCAATTCGCTTTTTTTCGATTTGATTCGATTAGTTTCTTTTCACTTAGATTCTTTTCGATTCAGTTTGATTCGAATCGATTCAAATCTTTTCTATAGATTAGAATCGATTTCATTCTTTTCGATTCGATTCGATTCGATTCTTTTCAATTCGATTCGATTCAGTTCGTTTCGATGCGATTCGATTCGATTATTTTCGATTAGATTCGATTCGGTTTGATTCTATTCTTTTCTATTTGATTGTTTTCGATTTGATAATTTTTGATTCAATTCGATTCGATTATTTTCAATTCGATTTGATTTGATTCGATTATTTTCTTTTCATTTCAATTTAATACTTTTCGATTCTCTTCGATTCGATTCTTTTCGATCGATTTAATTTGATTTGATTTGATTCTATTCGATTCTTTTCACTTCCATTCGATTCGATTATTTTGATTCGATGCGATTACATTTGATTTTTTTCGATTCGATTCTTCTCGATTCGATTTGATTCGAATTGATTAGATTTTTTCTATTTGATTCCATTTGATTCAATTCTTTTCGATTTGATTTTATTATTTTTGTTTCAATACGATAGTTTTTGTTTCGTTTCTATTCGATACCTATTCCTTTCTTTCCTAATTGATTCGAGTCGATTCGATTCTTTTCAATTCAGTTTGAATCGATCGATCATTTTCGATTCGATTCGATATTTTCGATTCGATTCTTTTTGGTTCGATTTTATTCAATTCAATTTGATTCTTTTCGATTTGTTTCCATTCTATTCGATTCGATTCTTTTCGATTCAATTCGATTCTTTCCTATTCAATTTGATTCTATTTGATTCAATTCAATTCGATTCTTATTGATTTGATTTATTTAGTTTTTTTCATTTTGATTCTTTTCGATTCTTTTCGATTCTCTTCGATTCGATTCTTTCTGATTTGATTAGATTCTATTCTTTTCAATTCGATTAGATTCGATTCTTTTTGATTCTTTTCAATTCAATCCTTTCGATTCTGTTCAATTCAATTCGATTCTTTTCAATTCGATTTGATTCAATTGGATTCTTTTCAATTCGATTCGATTCTTTTCGATTTGATTATTTTCGATTCTATTCAATAGGATTCTTTTAATTTTGATTCGAATCGATTCTTTTCGATTTGGTTCGATTAGATCTTTTTTATTCTATTGGATTCTATTCAATTTTTTCGATTCAATTCAATACGATTCTTTTCGATTCGATTCGATTCTTTTCGATATGATTCGATTCTTTTCGATTCGATTCTTCTGATTCGATTCAATTCGATTCTTTTAGATTCGATTGAATTCTACTCTTCAATTCTCTTTGATTCAATTAGATTCTTTTCGATTCAATTCGATTTGATTCTATTCGATTAGATTCGATTCTTTTTTATTCAATTTGATACGATTCTTTTCTATTCAAATCGATTCAATTCTTTTCGACTCGATTATATTTATTCGATTCAATTCTTTTCATTTCTATTTGATTCCTTTCGATTCGATTCGATTCGATTCTTTTTGACTCTTTGATTCTTTTCGATTCGATTCGATTCTTTTAGATTCGATTCAATTCTTTTCGTTCAATTCGATTCGATTCTTTTCGTTTCTATTCTTTTCGATTTGATTCTTTTTGATTCCATTCTTTTCGATTCGATTCGATTCAATTCGATTCTTTCGATTCCATTAAATTTGATTCGATTCTTTTTAATTCGATTCGATTCGATTCGTTTCGATTCGGTTCGATTTGATTCGATTCGTTTCGATTCGATTCGATTTGATACGATTCTTTTCATGTCGATTTGAATAGATTCTTTTCGATTCCATTCGATTCAATTATTTTTGATTCCATTCCATTCATTGCAATTCTATTCAATTTTATTCTATTCGATTCTTTTCCATTCGATTCGATTCGATTCTTTTCGATTCGATTTGATACGATTCTTTCATTTCGATTCAAATTGATCCTTTTCTATTCGATTCCATTCGATTCTTTTCTATTCTATTCGATTCTATTCGATATTTTTTGATTTGATTCTTTTCCATTCGATCTGATTTTGATTAGTTTTGATTCATTTCGACTCGATTTTTTTGATTCAGTTTGATTGGATTCGATTCTTTCCAATTCCATTAAATCTGATTTGATTTTTTCGATTCGATTCGATACTTTTATATTCAATTCGATTCGATTTTTGTCGATTCAATTGTTTTCGATTCGATTCATTTCTTTTCGATTCGATTCTTTTTGTTTCGATTCGATTCTATTCGATTCGATTCGACTCTTTTGGATTCGATTCCATTCGATTCTTTTCAATTCTATTCGATTCGAATACAATTTTTAGGAATCCATTCCATTCGATTCTTTTCTATTCGATTCAACTCAATTCTTTTCGATTCGATTCGATACGATTCTTTGTTTTTATTTTTTTATTTATTTATGATAGTCACAGAGAGAGAGAGAGGCAGAGACATAGGCAGAGGGAGAAGCAGGCTCCATGTACCGGGACCCTGACGTAGGATTCGATCCCGGGTCTCCAGGATCGCACCCTGGGCCAAAGGCAGGTGCTAAACCACTGTGCCACCCAGGGATCCCTCAATACGATTCTTTTTTATTCGATTTGATTCGATTCTTTTTGATTCGATTCGATTCATTTTGATTCGATTAGATTCTATTCGTTTTTTTATTTGATTCTTTTTGATATGATTCGATTCGATTCTTTTCGATTCGATTCGATTCTTTCATTTTGATTCGGTTCTTTTGATTCGATTCGATACTTTTCGATTCGATTTGATTCTTTCATTTCGATTCGATTCTTTTCGTTTCATTATCATTCTTTTCGATTCGATTCAATTCTTTTCAATTTGATTCGATTCGATTCTTTTCGATTCAATTTGATTCGATTCATTTCGATTCTATTTGATTCAATTCTTTTCTATTTGATCGATTCAGTTTGATTCTATTCGTTTCGATTTGATTCTTTTCTATTTGATTCTTTTCTATTTGATTCGATTCGATTCCTTTTGCTTCTTTTCGATTCAATTTGATTCGATTCGATTCGATTCTTTCAATTTGATTCGATTCTTTTCTCTTCGATTCGATTCTTTTCATTTCAATTCGCTTCTTTTCGATTCGCTTCTTTTCGATTCGATTTGATTCGATTCTTTCGATTCGATTTGAATCGATATGATTCTTTTCGATTCGATTTGATTCTCTTTAATTCAATTGGCTTCTTTTCAATTTGATTTGATTAGATTCTTTTCGATTCGATTCTTTTCGATTCAGTTCGTTTCGAATCGATTTGATTCTTTTATATCGATTAGAATCGATTTGATTCTTTTCGATTCGATTCGATTCAATTCGATTTGATTCTTTTCGATTTGATTCGATATAATTCTTTTCAATTCGATTCGATTCTTTTAGATTCGATTCGATTCGATTCTTTTCGATGTAGTTCGATTTTATTTGATTCTTTTCAATTTGATTATTTTCGATTCGATTCGATTCAATTCCGTTCTTTTTGATGCGACTGGATTCGATTCTTTCGATTTGATTTGATTCGGTTTGATTCTATTCATTTCGATTCGATTGTTTTCGATTTGATAATTTTTGATTCAATTCGATTCGACTATTTTCAATACAATTCGAATCTATTATTTTCTTTTCATTTCAATTCAATACTTTTCGATTCAATTTGATTCTAGTCTTTTCGATTTGCTTAGATTTGGTGCTTTTTGATTCTTTTGAATTCAATTCGATTCGATTCTTTTCGATTCGATTTGATTTGATTATTTTCGTTTCGATTCGATTTGATTCTTTTCATTTCGATTTGATTCGATTTGATCCTTTTTGATTTGATTCTTTCCGATTCAATTCGATTCGATTCAATTTTTTCGATTCGTTTCGATTCGATTATTTTTGTTTTGATTCAATAGTTTTTGATTTATTTCTTATCGATTCTTTTCTTATCGAATTCCATTCTTTTCGAATCAATTCGAGTCGATTCAATTCTTTTCGATTCGATTCGATTCAATTCTTTTCGACTCGATTCGTTTTGATGGCATTCTATTCTTTTCAATTGCATTCGATTCTATTCTTTTGATTCGGTGCGATTCGATTCGATTTTTTCTAATCGATTCGATTCGATTCTTTTCTGTTTGATTCAATTCGGTTTGATTCTATTCGTTTCGATTCGATTCTTTTCGATTTGATTCTTTTCTATTTGTTTCGATTCGAATTTTTTTGATTCTTTTTGATTCAATTCGATTCGATTTGATTCGATTCTTTCGATTCTATTCGATTCCAATGGGTTCGATTCTTTTCTAATCGAATCGATTCTTTTCATTTCAATTAGCTTCTTTTCGATTTCTTTTCCATTCAATTCGATTCGATTCAATTCTTCCGATTCGATTTGATTCGAATCGATTCGATTCTTTTCATTCGATTCGATTCGATTCTCTTCATTTCAATTTGCTTCTTTTCGATTTGATTCGATTAGATTCTTTTCGATTCATTCGATTCGAATCGATTCGATTCTTTTCTATCGATTAGAATCGATTTGATTCTTTTCGATTCGATTCTATTCTATTCAATTCGATTTGATTCTTTTCGTTTTGATCGATACAATTCTTTTCAATTCGATTTGATTCGATTCTTTTAGATTCGACTCGATTCGATTCTTTTCTATGCAGTTTGATTTTATTTGATTCTTTTTGATTCGATTCGATTCTTTTCGATGCGATTCGATTCGATTTGGTTCGTTTCGATGCGATTCGATTTTATTCGATTCTTTTCGATTCCATTCGATTCTTTTTAATTCGTTTCTTTTTGATTCCATTCAAATAATTTCAGTTCGATTAGATTCTTTTCAATTCAATTCGATTTGATTCGAAACTCTTTGATTCAATTCTTTTCGATTCGATTCGATTCGATTGTTTTCGATTCAATTCGATTCAATTCTTTTCGATTCAATTCGATGCTCTTCTATTCGATTCTTTTTTATTTGATTTGCTTCGATTATTTTTGATTCGATTCATTTCTTTTCGATTCGATTCGATTCTTTTTGATTCATTTCGAATTGATTCCATCTTTTTCGATTCGATTCGATTCAATTTTTTTCATTCGATATGATTTTTTTCGTTTCGATATGATAGTTTTCGATTTGTTTCTTTTCTTTTTCTTTCTTTTTTTAAATTTTTATTTATTCATGAAAGGCACACAGTGAGAGAGAGAGGCAGAGACACAGGCAGAGGGAGAAGCAGGCTCCATGCACCGGGAGCCCGACGTGGGATTCGATCCCGGATCTCCAGGACCGCGCCCTGGGCCAAAGGCAGGCGCCAAACTGCTGCGCCACCCAGGGATCCCGATTCGTTTCTTTTCGATTCTATTCGATTTGATTCTTTTCGTTTCGATTCGATTTGATTCGAATCTTTCGATTCGAGTCTTTTTGATTCGAATTCCTTTCTTTTAGAATCGAATCGATTCAATTCTTTTCGATTCCATTCAATTTGATTCTTTTTTTGAAACAATTCGATTCTTTTCGATGCCACTCTTTTCGATTAGATTCATTTGGATTCGATTCTTTTCGATTCGATTAGATTCGATTCTTTTCGATTCGAGTCGATTCTTTTAGATTCGTTTTCGTTTTGATTCGATTGTTTTCGATTTGATTATTTTTGATTCAATTCGATTTGATTATGTTCAATACGATTCGATTCTATTCGATTATTTTCTTTTCATTTCCATTCAATACTTTTGGATTCTCTTCGATTCGAATCTTTTCGATTCGCTTAGATTTGGTGCTTTCTGATTCTTTTCAATTCAATTCGATTCGATTCTTTTCGATTTGATTCTTTTCGTTTCGATTCCATTCGATTCTTTTCGTTTCGATTTGATTCGATTCGATCCTTTTTGATTCGATTCTTTTTGATTCGATTCGATTATTTTTGTTTCGATTCGATAGTTTTTGATTCATTTCTTATCGATTCTTTTTTATTCGAATTCCATTCTCTTCGAATCACTTCGAGTCGATTCGATTCTTTTGGATTCGATTTAATTCAGTTTTTTTCGCTTCGATTCGATTTGATTCTTTTCGTTTTGATTTGATATGATTTTTTCATTTCCATTCGAATCAATTCTCTTCGATTTGATTCGTTTCGATTCTATTCCTTTTTTTTTAATTCGATTCAATTCGATTCTTTTCGATTTGATTAGATTTCTTTTTGATTCGAATACATTCAATTCTTTTCGATTCTTTTCAATTTGATTCGATTCTTTTCTATTCGAATCTATTAGATTCAAATCGATTCTTTTCGATGTGATTCCATTCGATTCGATTCGATTCTTTTCTATTCTTTTGACTTGATTCGATTCCATTCTTTTCGATTCGATGAGATTCTTTTTGATTCACTTCGATTTAATCTTTCGATTCAATTAAATTAGATTATTTTCTTTTCAATTCGATTTTATTCCTTTCAATTCTCTTCGATTCGATTCAATTATATTCGATTCAGTTTGATTTGATTTATTTGATTGGATTCAATTCTTTTCGATTCTATTCTTTTCGATTAGATTCAATAAGATTCGATTCCTTTCAATTCGGTTCTATTAGATTCTTTTCAATTCTTTTCGAATCGATTTGATATGATTCGATTTGATTCGATTGTTTTCATTTTGATTCGATTCATTCGATTCTTTTCGCTTCCATTCGATTCGATTATTTTGATTTGATGTGATTAGATTAGATTTTTTCCATTCAATTCTTCGATTCGATTCGAATCGATTAGATTCTTTTCTATTTGATTCGATTCGATTCTTTTAGATTCTTTTTGAATCAATTCTTTTCGATTTGATTTGATTCAATTCGATTTTTTCGATTCGATTCGATTATTTCGTTGCGATACGATACATTTTGTTTCGTTTCTATTCGATACGAATTCCTTTCTTTCCTAATTGATTCGACTCGATTTGATTCTTTTCGATTCGATTTCATTCGATTCGATCCTTTTCGATTTGATTCGATTCGATATTTTCGATTCGATTCTTTTTGTTTCGATTATATTCATTTCAATTTGATTTTTTTCGATTTGATTCCATTCTATTCTATTCGATTCTTTTTTATTCTATTTGATTCTTTTCTATTCAATTTGATTCTATTTGATTCAATTCGATTCGATTCTTATCGATTCGATTCATTTTTTCATTTTGATTCGAATCGATTCATTTCGATTCTCTTCGATTCAATTCTTTTCGATTCGATTAGATTCGATTCTTTCCGATTCAATTAGATTCGATTCTTTCCGATTCAATTAGATTCATTCTTCTTTACTCTTTTCAATTCGATTTCATTTGATTCTTTTCAATTCAATTCGATTTGATTCTTTTTGATTCTTTTCAATTCGATTCCATTCGATTCTTTTCAATTAGATTCGATTCAATTCTTTTCGATTAAATTCGATTCGATTCATTCGATTCTTTTCGCTTCCATTCGATTCGATTCTTTTGATTCGATGCAATTCAATTTGATTTTTTGATTCAATTCTTTTCGATTCGATTCGAGTAGAATCGATTAGATTCTTTTCTATTTGATTCAATTCGATTATTTTTGATTCGATTCGATTCGTTTCGATTCAGTTCTTTTCAATTCAATTCGATTCGATTCGATTTTTTCGTTTCGATTGTTTTCGATTCTATTCTATTCGATCAATTCGATTTTTTCGATTCGATTCCATTCAATTTGATTAGATTCTTTTTTATTCTCTTCTATTCGCTTTTATTCGATTGTTTTCGATTTGATTCTTTTCGATTCGATTCTATTCGATTCAATTCGATTCTTTTCGATTCCATTCCATTCGATTCGATTTGAATCTTTTTTATACTATTCTATTCGATTCAATTCTATTCTTTTCGATTCGATTCTTTTCTATTCAATTCGATTTGATTCTATTATTTTTTTCGATTCTATTCAATTCTTTTCGATTTTCTTTGATTCGATTCTTTTTGATTCGCTTAGATTCGATTCTTTTCGATTATATTCAATCTATTCGATTCTATTCTTTGATTCTATTCAATTTGTTTCGATATTTTCGATTCGATTCTTTTTGTTACGATTCTATTCGATTCAATTTGATTCTTTCCTATTCGATTCAATTTGATTCAAATCGATTGGATTGTTTTTGATTCTATTCAATTCGATTCTTTTTGATTCTATTCGATTCTTTTTTATTGAATTCGATTCGATTCTTTTCGATTCGATTCGATTATTTTCGTTTCAATTCAATTCGATCCTTTTGGATTCTCTTTGTTTTTTTCTATTCGATTAGATTCGATTCTTTTTGATTCGATTAGATTCGATGCCTTTTGATTCTTTTCAATTCGATTCGATTCTTTTCCATTCAATTGTTTTGAATTCGATTCGATTCGATTAGATATTGTTGATTCGATTCTTTTTGATTCACTAAGCTTCTTTCCGATTCCATTCGATTCGATTTGATTCGATTCGATTCTTTTCGATTCTATTCTATTTGAGGCTTTTCAAGTCTATTCAATTCTATTCGAATCAATTCTTTTTTATTCAATTCTATTCCATTCTTTTCGATTCGATTCGATATGATTATTTTCGTTTCGATTCAATTCGATCCTTTTTGTTTCGATTTGATTCGATTCGAACCTTTTTGATTAGATTCTTTTCGATTCGATTCCATTTTTTCGATTCGTTTAGATTTGATTATTTTCGTTTCAATTCTATAGTTTTGGATTCATTTCTTATCGATTCTTTTCTTTTTGATTCGAATTCCATTCTTTATGAATACTTTCGAGGCAATTCGATGCTTTTCGATTTGATTCGATTTGATTCTTTCCGATTCGATTCGATTTTTTTCGATTTGTTTTGATTATTTTCATTTCGATTCGAGTTTTTGTTTCATTTTTTTTCTATTCAATTATTTTCGATTCAAGTTCCTTTCCTTTCAATTTGATTATTTTCGATTCGATTCCTTTCATTTCGATTCGATTCGATTCGATTATTTTCGATTCGACTCGATTCTATTCATTTCGATTCGATTCATTCTATTCTTTTTGCTTCCATTAGATTCAATTCTTTTGATTCGATGCAATTCGATTCGATTTTTTTCGATTCGATTCTTTTCAATTCGTTTCATTTCGATTCTATTAGATTATTTTCTATTTGATTCGATTCATTTCTTTTCGATTCCTTTCAATTCGATTCGATTCGATTCATTAGATTCTTTTTGCTTCCATTCAATTCGATTCCTCTGATTCGATGCTATTAGATTTGATTTTTTTGATTCGATTCTTTCTGATTCGATTCGATTAGAATTGATTAGATTCTTTTCTATTTGATTCGTTACAATTCGATTCTTTTAGATTAGATTCAATTCTTTTCAATTCGACTATTTTCTATTAGAATCATTTGGATTCGATTCTTTTCGATTTGATTTGTTTCGATTCGATTCAATTCTTTTTCATTTGATTTGTTTCGAATCATTTCAATTCGATTCGCTTCGATTTTTTTCATTTCGATACTTTGCGTTTCGATTCGATTCAATTCGATCCTTTTTGATTCGATTCTTCTCGATTTGATTCTTTTCGATTCTCTTCAATTCTATTCTATTCGTTAGATTCGATTCTTTTAGATTCGATTACATTCGATTCTTTTCGATTCGATTACATTCGATTCTATTCGATTCAAATCTTTTCGTTTTGATTCGATTCTTCTCGATTTGATTCTTTTCGATTCTCTTCAATTCTATTCTATTCGTTAGATTCGATTCTTTTAGATTCGATTACATTCGATTCTTTTCGATTCGATTACATTCGATTCTATTCGATTCAAATCGATTCTTTCCAATTCGATTCAATTCTTTTCGATTCTATTCAATATGATTTGATTCGATATTTTTTGATTCGATTCAATTCTTTTTGATTCAATTCTATACAATTCTTTCGATTTGATTTGATTAGATTGTTTTCGTTTCGATTCGAACCGAAGCTTTTCGATTCGATTTAATTCAATCTTTTTGTTTCGATTCTTTTCTATTCGATTCGATTCGATTCTTTTCACTTCCATTCGATTCGATTCTTTCGATTCGATGCGATTCAATTATTTTCGTTTCAATTAGATTCGATTCTTTTTGATTCGATTCGATTTAATCGATTAGATTCTTTTCTATTTGATTAGATTCAAGTATTTTCAATTTGATTCTTTTCGATTTGATTCGATTCAATTCGATTTTTTCGATTCGATTCGATTCAATTATATTCGATTCAGTTCGATTCGTCTCGATTTGATTTTTTTATTGTATTCGATTCTTTTTGATTCTATTCTTTTCTATTAGATTCAATTTGATTCGATCCTTTTCGATTCGATTCCATTTGATTAGATTCCTTTCGATTCTTTTCGAATCAGTTTGATTTGATTCGATTCGATTTTTTTCAATTCAATTCTATTCATTCGATTCTTTTTGCTTCCATTCGTTCAATTCTTTCAATTCGATGCGATTAGATTCGATTTTTTTCGATTCGATTCTTTTCGAATTGTTCTATTTGAATCGATTAGATTCTTTTCTATTTGATTTGATTTGATTCGATTCTTTTCGATTCGATTTGATTCTTTTCGATTCAGTTCTTTTCGATTCTTTTTGATTCGATTCGATTTTTTCATTTCGATTCTTTTCGATTTGATTCAATTCGATTATTTTCATTTAGATTCGATTCTTATCGATTCGATTTTTTTATTCAAGTCAATTCAATTCGATTTTTTAAATTTAGATTCGATTTGATTCGATTCTTTTTGATTCGATTCGATTCTTTTCATTTAAATTCGATTCTTTTCAATTCTATTCTTTTCGATTCGATTCGATTGTTTTCATTTGAACTCGATTCTTTTCGATTTGATGCTTTTCAATTCGATTCGACTCGATTATTTTTGTTTCAATTCGATTCTCTTGGATTCGTTTCGATTCTTTTCATTTCAATTCGATTCTTTTTGATTCGATTCGATTCTTTTCGATTCAATTCGATTCCTTTCTTTTCTATTTTATTCTATTCGATTCTTTTCGATTCGATTCCATACGATTTGATTCTTTCCTATTCAATTCCATAAGATTCGATTCTTTTCGATTCGATACGATTCGATTCTTTTAGATTCGATTTGATTGTTTTCGATTTGAATGTTTTTGATTTGATTCGATTAGAATTTGACTGATTGGATTGATTCTTTTCATTCCTGTTAGATTCTTTTCTATTCGATACTTTTCAATTTGATTAGATTCTTTTCATTCAATTCTATTCGATTCATTCGATTCTTTTCGTTTCAAATCGACTCGAATTGATTCGACTCGATTTTTTTCGATTCGATTCTTTTCGATTCGATTCTTTTCATTTCGATTAGAATATTTTCGAATTGATACGATTCGATTCTTTTCGTTTCAATTCGATTCTTTTCGATTCGATTCTTTTCCATTCGATCTAATTGGATTTGTTTCGATTCTTTTCTATTTGACTCTTTTTTATTCAATTCGATTCGATTCGATTCTTTTCGATTCCATTAAATTTGATTCGATTCTTTTCAATTCGATTCGATTCTGTTCGATTCAATTCCAATCAAGTCGATTCTTTTCTACTCGATTCAATTCGATTGATTTCGATTCGATTTGATTCAATTCTTTTCGATTCGATTCGATTTGACAATTCAGTTCGATTCATCTCGATTTGATTTTTTTATTGTATTCGATTCTTTTCGATTCTATTTTCTATTAGATTCAATTTGATTCGATTCTTTTCAATTCGATTCCATTTGATTAGATTCCTTTCGATTCTTTTCGAATCAGTTTGATTCGATTCGATTCGTTTTTTTTCAATTCGATTCTATTCATTCGATTATTTTTGCTTCCATTTGTTCAATTCTTTCAATTCGATGCGATTAGATTCGATTTTTTTCGATTCGATTTTTTTCGATTTGTTCGATTTGAATTGATTGGATTCTTTTGTATTTGATTTGATTCGATTCGATTCTTTTCGATTCGATTTGATTCTTTTCGATTTTTTTTATTCGATTCGATTTTTTCATTTCGATTCTTTTCGATTTGATTCAATTCGATTCGATTCTTTTCACTTCCATTCGATTCGATTCTTCTGATTCGGTGCGATTCAATTCGATTCTTTTCAATTTGATTCCATTCGATTCCTTTCTTTTCGAATCGAATAGATTCGATTCGTTTCGATTCGATTTGATTCGATTCAATTCTTTTCGATTCGATTCTTTTCGATTCAATTAGATTATTTTTGATTCGATTCTTTTCAATTCAATTCTTTTCGATTTCATTCGATTCGATTTTTTCAATTCGAATCTTTTCGATTTCAATCTATTCCATACAAATCTATTCTTTTCAATGCAATTCCATTCAATTCGATTCGATTCTTTTTGATTTGATTCGATTATTTAATATTCTATTCTTTTTTTATTTATGTATTTTTTCGATTCTTTTTTTTTCAATTCTTTTTGATTCAATTCAATTCGATTCTTTTGATTTCATTCGATTATTTTCGTTTCGATTCGATTCGACTCTTTTCAATTCGATTCGACTCTTTTCAATTAGATTAGGTTCGATTCTATTAGATTCAATTAGATTGGATTCTTTTCGATTCTTTTCAATTCGATTTGATTCTTTTCGATTCATATCAATTCGATTCAAATCGATTCTTTTCAATTCGATTCCATTTGATTCGATTCAATTCTTTTCAATTCTATTGAATACTATTCGATTCGATTCTTTTTGATTCTATTTGATCCTTTTTATTCAATTCGATTCGAATTTTTCGATTCAAATCGATTAGACTATTTTCATTTCGATTCAATTCGAAGCTTTTCGAATCTCTTATATTCGATTCTTTTCGAATCAATTCAATTCAATCTTCACGTGTCCATTCTTTTCATTTCAATTCGATCCTTTTTGATTCGATTCTTTTCGATTTGATTCGATTTGATTTATTTCGATTCACTTCGATTCGATTATATTCGTTTTGATTCGATAGTTTTTGATTCATTTCTTATCGATTATTTTGTTTTCGATTCGAATTCTATTCTTTTCTAATTGATTCGAGTCGATTTGATTCTTTTCGATTTGATTCGATTCAATTCTTTTCGATTCGATTATATTCGATTGATTTTGATTCTTTTCAATTGCATTCGATTTGATTCTTTTGATTCAGTGATATTGATTCGATTTCTCTCGATTCGATTCAATTAGAATTTTTTCAATTCGATTCTTTTCACTTCCATTTAATTCGATTCTTTTGATTTGGTGTGATTCGATTCGATTCTTTTCACCTTCATTTAATTCTATTCTTTTCATTTGATTCGATTCGATTTTTTTCGAAACGATTCGATTCTTTTCTATTTGATTCGATTCGATTGTTTCGATATGATTGTTTTCGATTCGAATCTATTCGATTCAAATCGATTCTTTCCCATTTGATTCCATTCAATTCTATTCAATTCTATTCTATTCAATTCAATTCGATTCTTTTCGATTCGATTCCATTCTTTTTGATTCAATTCGATTCGATTCTTTCGATTCGATTCAATTCGATTATTTTCATTTCGATTCGATTTGATTCTTTTCGATATTCTTCGATTCGATTCTTTCGATTCGATTAGATTCGATTATTTTTTATTCTAATAGATTCGATTCTTTTCAATTCGATTCGATTTGATTCTTTTCCATTCGAATCTATTCGATTCAAATCGATTCTTTTCGATGCGATTCCATTCGATTCGATCGATTCTTTTCGATTCTATTCTATTTGATTCCATTCTTTTTGATTCGATTCGATTCTTTTTTATTCAATTCGATTGGATTCTTTCACTTCGATTCGATTCGATTATTTTCGTTTCAATTTGATTAGATTATTTTCGATTCTCTTCAATTCGATTTGATTCGATTATATTCCATTCAGTTCAATTCGATTCGATTTTATTTTTTGATTGGATTCGATTCTTTCGATTCTATTCTTTTCAAGAAGATTCAATTAGAATCGATTCTTTTTGATACGATTCGATTAGATTTGATTCTTTTCCATTCTTTTCGAATCGATTTGATTTGATTCGATTTTTTTCGATTCGTTTCGATTCCATTCCATTCTTTTCATAGATTCGATTGTTTTTTATTCAATTCGATTCGATTATTTTCAATTCGATTCAATTCGATTCTTTTCGATTCGATTCGATTTGATTCATTCGATTCTTTTCGCTTCCATTTCATTCGATTCTTTTGATTCGATGCCATTCGATTCGATTTTTTTAATTCAGTTCTTTTTGTTTCGATTCGATTAGAATCGATTAGATTCTTTCTATTTGATTCTATTTGATTAGATTCCTTTCGATTCGATTAGATTCTTTTCGATTCAATTCTTTTCGATTCGATTACATTCGATTCAATTTTTCATTTCGATTCTTTTCAATTCGATTCTATTCAATTTAATTCGATTCTTTTCGATTCTATTCGTTCGATTCTTTTTTATTTGATTCGATTCATTTCAATTCGATTCGAATCTTTTTTATTCAATTCGATTCAATTCTTTCGATTCAATTCGATTTGATTATTTTTGTTTCGATTCGATTAGATTCAATTCTTTTCGATTCGATTCGATTCTTTACGATTCTTTTCAATTAGATTCGATTCGATTCTTTTCGATTCAAATCTCTTCGATTCAATTCGATACTATTTGATTCGAATTGATTCTTTTCACTTCCATTCAAATCGATTCTTTTGATTTGGTGCGATTCAATTAGATTCTTTTCAATTCAATTCGATTCCTTTCTTTTCTAATCGAATCGATTCGATTCGTTTTGATTCGATTCGATTCGATTTTTTGGATTCGAATCTTTTTGATTCCAATCTATTCCATTCAAATCGATTCTTTTCGATGCGATTCCATTCAATTCGATTAGATTCTTTTCGATTCGATTTGATTCTTTAACATTCGATTCTTTTTGATTCAATTTGATTTGATTCTTTAGATTCGATTCGATTATTTTCCTTTCGATTCGATTCGTTTCTGTTCGATTCTCTTCGATTCGAATCTTTTCGATTTGGTTAGATTCGATTCTATTCGATTCGATTCAATTGGATTCTTTTCTTTTTGATTCGATTTTTCCTATTGGATTAGATTCATTTCGATTCTATTGTTTTCTATTTGATTCGAATACATGATTTTCGATTCGATTCGATTCAATTTGATTTTTTTCTATTTGATTAGATTCTTTTTGATTCGATTCTTTTTGTTTCGATTCAATTGGATTCGATTCTTTTCGATTTGATTCAATTCATTTTTTTTCGATTTGATTCGATTTGATTTTATTCGTTTGATTCAAATCTTTTCGATTTGATTTTTTTCAATTCAATTCAATTCATTGCGATTTGATTCGATTCGATTCTTTTCGATTCTAATCGGTTCGATTCGAATCTGTTCGATTCAATTCTTTTCGATTCGATTTGATTATTTTCGATTTGATTCTTTTCATTTCGATTTGATTTGATTCTTTTCGATTCAATTCTTTTCAATTCGATTCCTTTCTTTTCGATTCTATTCGATTCGATTATTTTTGATTTGATTCAATTTGATTCTATTCTTTTCGTTTGATTCGATTAGATTCATTTGATTCTTTTCGCTTCCATTTGATTCGATTCTTTTTATTTGTTGCTATTCGATTCTTTTGATTCGATGCGATTCGATTCGATTTGATTTGATTCTTTTTGATTCGATTCGATTCGATTCTTTCGAATTCTTTTCGATTCTTTTCGATTCAATTCTTTCGATTCAATTCGATTCGATATATTTGGATTCGATCGATTCGATTTTTTTGATTTGATTCGATTCTTTTCGATTTGATTCTATTCGATTCAATTCGATTCTTTTGTATTTGATCCTTTTGATTCCTTTGGATTCTAGTCGATTCGATTCTTTTCGTTTCGATTCTATTCGATTCAATTCGATTCTTTTCTATTTGATCCTTTTGATTCCTTTGGATTCTATTCGATTCGATTCTTTTCGATTTGATTCTTTTCAATTCAATTCGTTTCTTTTCGATTCTCTTCGATTCGATTCTTTTCGATTCCATTCGATTCGATTCGATTCTGTTCCATTCGATTAGAATCAATTCTTTTCGAGTCGCTTCTTTCCTATTCGATTCTTTTCGATTTGATTCGATTCTTTTCAATTCGATTCGATTTGATTCTTTTCTATTCTATTCGATTCTATTCTTTTCGATTCGATTCGATACGATTCGATTCTTTTCGATTCGATTCAAATCGATTATTATTGATTTGATTTCATTCGATTCTATTCTTCTTGATTCGTTTCGATTCGATTCTTTTTGATTAGAATATTTTCGATTCGATTCAATTCGCTTCTTTTCGTTTCAGATCGATTCTTTTTGATTCGATTCTTTTTTATTCAATTTGATTCGACTCGATTCGATTCTTTTCATTTCAATTCGATTCGTTTTGATTCGATTCTTTTCTATCGATTTGATTCATTTCTTTTCGATTCCATAAGACTCGATTCGATTCTTTTTGAGTCGATTCGATTCCTTTCGTTTCGATTCAATTCTTTTCTATTCGATTCTTTTCAATTCAGTTCCATTCTTTTCGATTCGATTCAGTTCGATTCGAGTCTTTTCGATTCTTTTTGATTCGATTCAATTCGATTCTTTTTGGTTCGATTCCATTCGATTGTTTTCCATTCAATTTGATTCGTATCGATTCGATTCTTTTCAATTCAATTCGATTTGAATCGATTCTTTTCAATTCAATTTGATTTGATTCTTTTCAATTCTATTTGATTTGATTCTTTTCTATTCGATTCGATTAGATTCTTTTCACTCCGATTTGATTCTTTTTGATTCGATTCGATTCAATACGATTCAATTCAATTCTTTTCTTTTCGATTCGATTCAATTCTTTTCGATTCGATACGATTTGATTTGTTTCGATTCTATTGGATATGATTCTTTTCGATTCAAATCGATTCAATTCTTTTCGATTCAATTCATTTGATTCTTTATGTTTAGATTCGAATCTTTTCGTTTCCATTCTTTTCGATTCAATTCGATTCTTCTCGATTTGGTTCGATTCGGTTCGATTCTATTCGTTTTGATTTTATCCTTTTGATTTGATTCTTTTTGCTTTGATTCGATTCGAATCTTATCAATTCAATTCGATTCGATTCTTTTCGATTCAATTCGATTCGATTCGATTCTTTGTATTCAATTCGATTCGATTTGATTCTTTTCGAGTCAATTCAATTCTTTTCGATCCGATCTGATTCGATTCGATTCGATGCTTTTCATTTCAATTTGATTCTTTTCGATTCGCTTCTTTTTGAATGGATTCAATTCTTTTCATTTCGATTCAATTGATTTCTTTTCGATTCTTTTTGATAGGATACAATTCTTTTCTATTCAATTCGATTCTTTTCCATTCGATATGATTCGAATCGTTTATATTCTTTTCTATACGATTCTTTTCGATTCCATTCGATTCTTTTTGATTCCATTGAATTTGATTCGATTCTTTTTGATTTGATTCCATTCAATTTGATTCTTTTCGATTCGATTCGATTTGATTGTTTTCGATTTGTTCGATTCGATTCTTTTCGATTTGATTCGATTTCTTTTCGATTCGATACGATTCTTTTCATTTCGATTCGAATTGATTCTCTTCAATTCGATTCGATTCGATTCGATTCTTTTCCATTCGATCTGATTCGATTTGTTTCGATTCTTTTTGATTCGATTTGATTCGATTATTTTCATTTCAATTCGATAGTTTTCGATTCGTTTATTTTCTTTTCGATTCTTTTTGTTTCGAATTCCTTTCTTTTCGAATCGATTCGAGTCGATTCTATTCTTTTCGATTCTATTCGATTAGGTTCGATTCGATTTGATTATTTTCGATTCAATTCAATTCGATTCGATTCTGTTCGATTCGATTCTATTCGGTTTGATTCGATTTGATTCGATACATTTCACTTCCATTCGATTCGATTATTTCGATTTGATGCGATTCTATTATTTTCATTTCGATTGATTCTTTTCGATTTGATTTTTTTCGATTCGATTCGATTCTTTTAGATTTGATTTGATTCGATTCTCTTCGATTCTTTTCAATTCGATTCGATTCAATTCTTTTCGATTGAATTCATTTCGATTCTTTTCGATTCGATTCGATTCGATTATTTTCAATTCGATTCATTCTATTTGATTTGATGTTATTCAATTGGATTTGATTCTTTTCGATTCTATGCTTTTCGATTAGATTCAATTAGACTCAATTCTTTTCGATTCGATTCGATTAAATTAGGCTCTTTTCGATTCTTTTCAAATCGATTTGATTCAATTCGATTTGATTCGATTAGATTCTTCTCAATTTGATTCAAATCGATTTGATTCTTTTTGATTCGATTCAATAAGAATATATTCCACCGATTTGATTCGATTCTTTTCGTTTCAGTTCGATTCTTTTAGATTCGAATCTTTTCAAATCGATTCAATTCTTTTCATTCAATTCGATTCGATTCATTTCGATCCGATTAGATTCGATTCAATTCTTTTCGTTTCACTTCAATTCTTTTCGATTCGATTCTTTTTGATTCGATTCGATACATTTCGTTTCGATTTGGTTCTTTTCGATTTGTTTCAGTTTGATTCTTTTCGATTCGATTCAATTATATTTGATTCTTTTCGATTCTATTTGATTTGAATATTTCGATTCGAATCACATCGATTCTTTTTTATTCGACTCGATTAGATTCTCTACATTTAGATGCGATTCTTTTTTATTTTATTCGATTTGATTCTTTTCAATACGATTCGATTCTTTTCAATTCGATTCGATTCTTTTAGTTTCGATTGGATTCTTTTCTATTCGATTCAATTCGATTCTTTTTGACTCGATTTGATTCGATTCTTATGGATTCGTTTCAATTTGATTCTTTTCAAATCGTTTCGATGATTCTTTTCTATTCGAATCAAGTCGATTCTTTTATATTCTATTCAATTTGATTCTTCTTGATTGAATTCAATATGATTAGATTCCTTTTGATTCGATTCGATACAATTCGATTAATTTCTATTTGATTCAATTCGATTCTTTTTGATTCAATTCGATTCGAATTGGTTCGATTTTTTTATTCGTTTCGATTCGATTGTTTTCGATTTAATTCGATATGATTCTTTCCGATTCGATTTGATTCGATTCGATTCTTTTCGATTCGATTCTTTTCGATTCGATTCGATTCGATTAGATTCTTTTCCATTCGATTCGAATTGATTCTTTTCGTTTCAAGTCGATTCTTTTCTATTCGATTCTTTTTGATTCGATTCAATTCTTTTCGATTCTTTTCAATTCGATTCGATTCGATTTTTTCGATTCTATTCATTTCGATTCGATTCGTTTTGATTCTTTTGATTCGATTCGTTCCGATTCTTTTCTATTCTATTCTATTCGTTCTTTTCGATTCAATTCGATTCGATTCTTTTCTATTTGATTCGATTCGATTCTTTTCGATTTGATTCAAATCGATTATTTTCGATTCGATTTCATTCGATTCGATTCTTCTAGATTCGTTTCGATTCGATTCTTTTTGATTAGAATATTTTCCATTTGATTCGATTCGCTTCTTTTAGTTTCAGATCGATTCTTTTTGATTCGATTCTTTTCGATTCGATTCTTTTCGATTCAATTCGATTCGACTCGATTCGATTCGTTTCGTTTCAATTCGATTCATTTAGATTCGTTTCTTTTCTATCGATTCGATTCGATTCTTTTCGATTCCATTCGATTTGATTCGATTCTTTTCGAGTCGATTCGATTCTTTTCATTTCGATTCAATTCTTTTCGATTCTTTTCAATTCGTTTCAATTCTTTTCGATTCGATTCGGTTTGATTCGAGTCTTTTCGATTCTTTTTGATTTGATTCAATTCGATTCTTTTTGGTTCGATTCGAATCAATTCTTTTCCATTCGATTAGATTCGTATCGATTCTTTCAATTCGATTCGATTCTTTTCGATTCGATTCGATTCTTTTCGATGCGATTCAATTCGATTCTTTTCGATTCGATTTGATTCGATTCTTTTCAATTCTATTCGATTTGATTCTTTTCTATTCGATTCCATTAGATTCGTTTCGCTCCAATTTGATTCTTTTCGATTCGATTCGAAACGATTCGATTCTTGTCGATTCGTTTCAATTCTTTTCTTTTCGATTCGATTCCATTCAATTCTTTTCGATTTGATATGATTCGATTTATTTCGATACTATTGGATATGATTCTTTTCGATTTGATTCAAATCGATTCGATTCTTTTTGATTCGATTCGTTTGATTCTTTACGTTTAGATTTGAATCTTTTCGATTCGATTCTTTTCCATTCGATTCGATTCAATTCGATTCTTCTGGATTCTATTCGTTTCGATTTTATTCTTTTCGATTTGATTCTTTTTGCTTTGATTCAATTCGATTCTTTTCGATTCGACTAAATTCTTTTCGATTCCATTCGATTCGATTCGATTCTTTGTATTCAATTCGATTCGATTCGATTCTTTTCGAGTTGATTCGATTCTTTTCGATCCGATTCGATTTGATTCGATGCTTTTCATTTCAATTCGATTCTTTTCGATTCGCTTCTTTTTGATTGGGTTCTATTCTTTTCATTTCGATTCGATTCATTTCTATTCGATTCTTTTTGATAGGATTCGATTCGATTCTTTTCGATTCAATTCGATTCTTTTCCATGCGATCTGATTTGATTCTTTTAGATTCTTCTCTATTCGATTCTTTTTTATTCCATTCGATTCAATTCTTTTCAATTCCATTGAATTTGATTCGATTCTTTTCGATTCGATTCGATTCTTTTTGATTTGATTACATTGAATTCGATTCTTTTCGATTCGATTCAATTGTTGTGGATTCAATCGTTTCGATTCTTTACGATTGGATTCGATTTCTATTCTATTCAATTCGATACGATTCTTTTCATTTCGATTCGAATCGATTCTTTTCAATTCGTTTCGATTCGATTCTTCTCGATTAAATTCGATTCTTTTCCATTCGATCTGATTTGATTCATTTCGATCCTTTTCGATTCGTTTCGATTAGTTTTTGATTCGTTTCTTTTCTTTTCTATTCTTTTTTTTCGAATTCCTTTCTTTTTGAAACGATTCGAGTCGATTCTATTCTTTTCGATTTGATTCGGTTCAATCCGATTCGATTATTTTCGATTCAATTTGATTTGATTCGGTTTGATTCGATTTGATTCAGTTCGATTCGATACTTTTCACTTCCATTCGATTCGATTCTTTGATTTGATGCGATTTGATTATTTTCATTTCGATTGAGTCTTTTCGATTCGATTCGATTTTTTCGATTTGATTTGATTTGATTCTTTTTGATTCTTTTCAATTCGATTTGATTCGATTCTTTTCAATTGAATTCATTTCGATTATTTTTTATTCGATTTGATTCGATTATTTTCGATTCGATTCGTTCGATTTGATTTGATGTTTTCGATTGGATTTGATTCTTTTCGATTCTATACTTTTTGAATAGATTCAATTAGACTCAATCTTTTCGATTCGATTTGATTAAATTAGGTTCTTTTCGATTCTTTTCGAACCTATTTGATTCGATTTGGTTCTTTTAGATTCGATTTGTTTCGATACAAATTGATTAGATTCTTTTCTATTTGATTTGATTCCATACGATTCGATTCTTTTCAATTCGATTCTATTCGAGTCGATTTGATTTTTTTGATTCGATTTGATTCGATTATTTTGGTTTTGATTCGATAGTTTTCGATTCGTTTCTTTTTGATTCTATTCTTTTCGATTCGAGTTCTTTTCGAATCAATTCGAGTCGATTCAATTCTTTTCGATTTGATGCGATTCGATTCTTTTCACTTCCATTCGCCTTGATTTTTTTGATTCACTATGATTTGATTCGATTTTTTTCGATTCGATTCGATTCTTTTCAATCGATTCTTTTCAATTCGATTCGATTCAATTCTTTTCGATTCAACTCTATTCAATTCTTTTCAATTCGATTTGTTGGATTCCATTCTTTTCGATTCCATTCTATCAAATCAATTAGATTCTTTTCTAGTTGATTCGATTCGATTCTTTTCCATTCGATTCGACTCAATTCTTCTCAATTCGATTCGAGTCCAGTTGATTCTTTTTGATTCGATTAAATTAGAATATATGCGACCGATTTGATTCGATTCTTTTCAATTCGGTTCGATTCTTTTCGATTCGATTCTTTTCAAATTGATTCGATTCTTTTCATTCAATTCGATTCGATTCTTTTTGATCCAATTCGTTTCAATTCGATTCTTTTCGATTAGATTCGATACATTTCATTCCGATTCGATTCTTTTCGATTCGATTAAATTCGATTTATTTCAACTCGATTCAATTCTTTTCTTTTCGATTCTATTTTATTTGAATCTTTTCGATTTGATTCAAATCGCTTTGATTCTTTTCAATTCGATTCGATTCTTTTCATTTAGATTCGATTCTTTTCGATTTGATTCGATTCTTTTCAATACGATTCAATTCTTTTCGATTCGATTCAATTCTTTTTGATTCAATTATTTTCAATTCAATTTGATTCGATTCGATTCTTTTCCATTTGATTCAAATTGATTCTTTTCGTTTTGAGTCTATTCTTTTCTATTCGACTCTTTTTTATTCGATTCGTTTCTTTTCTATTCTTTTCAATTCGATTCATTCGATTCTTTTCGAATTGATTTGATTCGATTCTGTGGTATCGGTTCGATTCTTTTCTATTTGATTCTTTCGATTCGATTCGTTTTGATTCGTTTCGATTCGATTCGTTCCAATTCTTTTCTATTCTATTCGATTCGTTCTTTTCGATTCAATTCGATTCGATTCTTTTCTATTCTATTCGATTCGATTCTTTTCGATTCGATTCGATACAATTCGATTCTTTTCGATTCGATTCAAATCGATTATTTTCGATTCGATTTCATTCGATTCAATTCTTCTTGATTCGTTTCGATTCTTTTTTGATTAGAATGTTTTTGATTTGATTTGATTCAATTCGCTTCTTTTCGTTTCAGATCGATCCTTTTCAATTCGATTCTTTTCGATTCAATTCGATTCGACTCGACTCGATTCGATTCTTTTCGTTTCGATTCGATTCGTATCGATTTGATTCTTTTCTATCGATTCGATTCTTTCGATTCGATTCTTTTCATTTCGATTCAATTGTTTTCAATTCGTTTCGATTCTTTTCAATTCGATTCGGTTGGATTCGAGTCTTTTTGATTCTGATTCGATTCAATTCGATTCTTTTTGGTTCGATTTGATTCGATTCTTTTCCATTCGATTCGATTCTATTTGATTCTTTTCGTCTAGATTCGATATGATTTTTTCATTTCAATTCGAATGGATTCTATTCGATTCGATTCGTTTTGATTCTTTTCGATTTCATTCGATTCTATCCTTTTTTTATTCGATTCATTTCGATTCTTTTCGTTTCAATTCGATTCTTTTCTATTCTATTTGATTTGATTCTTTTCAATTCGATTTGATTCAATTCGATTCTTTTCGATTCGATTCATTTCAATTTGTTTCGAATTGATTCTTTTCGATGTGATTCAATTCGATTCTTTTCGATTCGTTTCAATTCGATTCTTTTCAATTCCTTTCAAATTGATTCTTTTCTATTTCATTTGATTCGATTCTTTTTTTGATTCGATTCTTTTGTTTCGATTTGATTCTTTTCGATTCTATTGTTTTCGTTACATTCGATTCGATTCTTTTTGTTTCAATTCGATTCGTATCGAATTGAAATGAATCGATTAAAAAATAATCGATTAAAAAAAAGAAAATAATCGATTCACATCGAATCAAATCGAAAATAATGGAAACGAATAGAATCGAAAATAATCAAATCGAATCGAAAAGAATTGAAACGAATAGAAAATAATCGAAATGAATCGAATCGAAAAGAATTGAATCGAATAGAAAAGAATCGAATCGAATCGAATCGAAAAGAAACAAATTAAAAATAATCAAATCGAATTGAAAATAATCGAATCGAATTGAATCACATTGAAAAGAATCGAATCAAATCGAAAAGAATCGAATCAAAAAGAATCTAATCGAATGAAATCAAAAATAATCTAATCGAAAATATCGAATTGATTGAAAAATAATCGAATTGAATCGAAAATAATCGAATCGAATATAATCAAATTTAATCGAATTCAATCGATAATAATCAATCGAATCGAATTTAATCGAATCGAATCGAATAAAAAATAATCGAATCGAATCGAATCGAAAATAATCGAATCCAATAGAAAATAATTGAAACTCATCGAAAGAATCGAATCGAATCAAAAAGAACCGAATCGAAATTAATCGAATCGAATTTATATACTCGAATCAAAAAGAATCGAATCACATTGAATCGAATCGAAAATAATCGAATTGAATTTAATTGAAAATAGTGAAATCAAATCGAAAATAATTGAGTCGAAAGTAATCTTATCGAATCGAAAATAATCAAATCGAATCGAATAAAATCAAAAATAATTGAAACGAATCGATTCAGTTGAATTGAAAACAATCGAATCGAATCGAACCGAATTGAATCGAAAATAATCCAATCCAATCGAATCGAATATAATTGAATCGAATCGAAAAGAATTGATCAAATCAAAAATAATCGAATCGAATAAAAAATAATCGAATCAAATCCAATCAAATCGAAGCGAAAATAATCAAATTGAATTGAATTGAATCGAAAATAATCGAATCGAATCAAAATGAATCGAATCAAATCAAATCCAATCGAATTGAAATTAATCAAATCGAATAAAAAATAATCGCATCAAATCAAATTGAATCGAAAATAATCGATTCGCATCAAATAGAATCGAAAATAATCCAATAGAATTGAATCGAAAATAATCGAATCGAATCGAAAGTAATTCAATCGAATCGATAATAATCCAATCGAAAGATTTGAACCGATTCGAATTGAAAATAACCGAATCCAATCGAATCTAATCGAAAATATTCAATTCGCATCTAATTGAATCGAATCGAAAATAATCGAATAGAATTGAATAAAAAAGAATCGAATCGAATGAAATCGATTGAAAAGATCGAATCAAAAAAATCAAAAAGAATCGAAATGAATCAAAACGACTCGAATCGAATCGAATTGAAAAGAATCGTATCGAATCAAATCTAAAAGAATCGAATCGAATCAAAAAGTATCGAATTGATTCGCATCGAAAGGAATTGAATCGAATCGTATCGAATTGAAAATAATCAAATCGAATCGAATGGAATTGAATCAAAAAGAATCGAATCAAATCGAATTGAATCGAAAAGAATCGAATAGATTGGATTTGAAACAAATCGAAAAAAATCAAAACGAATCGAATCACATCGAGTGGAAAAGAATCGAATCAAATCGAAAAGAATCGAATCGAATTGAATCGTAATGAAAAGAATCGAATTGAATCGAAAAGAATCGAATCGAATTGAATCGTAATGAAAAGAATCTAATTGAATCGAAAAGAATCGAATCGAATCGAATCAAAAAGAATTGAATCAAATGCAATCAAATCGAAAAGAATCGAATCGAATAGAAAAGAATCAAATCGAATTGATTGAATCGAAAAGAATCATATCGAATCGCATCGCATCAATTCGAAAATAATTCGATCGAATTGAATAAAAATAATCGAATCAAATCTAATCGACTCGAGAATAATTGGAATTGAATAGAATCGATAATCAAATCGAATCAAATCGATTCGAAAAAATCAAATAAGATTGCATTGAACCAAAAGTAATCGAATCGAATCGTAATGAATTGATTTGAATTGAAAAGAATCGAATCGAATTGAATTGAATCGAAAAGAATCAAATCGAATCAAAAAAGAATCGAATCCAAAGAATCGCATTGTAGAAAATCTCATCGAAACGAAAAGATTCAAATCGAAACGAATCTAAACGAAAAGAATCAAATCTAATCGAATCGAATCGAAAAGAATCGAATCGAAAAGAATTGAATCGAAAAGAATCGAATCGAATCAAATCGATTGAAAAGATCGAATCAAAAAATCAAAAAGAATCGAAATGAATCTAATCGAATCGAATAGAAAAGAATCATATCAAATCAAATCTAAAAGAATCGAATCGAATCAAAAAGAATCGAATAAAAACGATTCGCATCGAAAAGAATCGAATCGAATCGTATTGAATCGAAAAGAATCGAATCAAATCGAATGGAATTGAATCAAAAAGAATCGATTCGAATTGATTCGAAAAGAATCGAATAGATTCGATTTGAATCAAATCGAAAATAATCAAAACGAATCGAATCACATCGAGTTGAAAAGAATTGAATCAAATCGAAAAGAATCGAATCGAATTGAATCGTAATGAAAAGAATCGAATCGAATCGAAAAGAATCGAATCGAATCGAAAAGAATTGAATCGAATGCAATCAAATCGAAAAGAACCAAATCGAATTGAAAAGAATCAAATCGAATTGATTGAATCGAAAAGAATCGAATCGAATCGAATCGCATCGAATCGAAAGTAATTGAATTGAATAAAAAATAATCAAATTGAATCGAATCGAGAATAATTGGAATTGAATTGAATCGATAATCGAATCGAATCAAATCGAGTCGAATCAAAAATAATCTAATCGAATCAAATCGATTCGAAAAAAATCGAATCAGATTGCATCGAATCGAAAATAATTCAATCGAATTGAATCGTATTGAATTGATTTGAATCAAAAAGAATCGAATCGAATCGAATTGAATCGAAAAGAATCAAATCGAATCAAATCAAAAAGAATCGAATCCAAAATATCGAATAGTAGAGAATCTAAACGAAACGAAAAGATTCAAATCAAATCGAATCGAAAAGAATCAAATCTAGACGAAAAGAATCGAATCGAAAGAATCAAATCGAATCGAAAAGAATCGAATCAAATCAAATCGATTGAAAAGATTGAATCAAAAAAATATAAGAGAATCGAAACGAATCAAAACGACTCGAATCAAATTGAAAAGTTCGTATCGAATCAAATCTAAAAGAATCGAATCGAATCGAATCAAAAAGAATCGAATTGAATTAAATCGAAAAGAATTTAATCAAATGCAATCAAATTGAAAAGAATCGAATCAAATAGAAAAGAATCAAATCGAATTGATTGAATCGAAAAGAATCGAATCGAATCGAATCGCATCGAATCGAAAATAATTCAATCGAATTGAATAAAAAATAATCGAATCAAATCGAATCAAATCGAGAATAATTGGAATTGAATTGAATCGATAATCGAATCGAATCAAATCGAGTCGAATCGAAAATAATCGAATCGAATCAAATCGATTCGAAAAAAATCGAATCAGATTGCATCGAATCAAAAGTAATCGAATCGAATCGTATTGAATTGATTTGAATCGAAAAAATCAAATCAAATCAAAAAGAATCGAATCCAAAGAATCGAATTGTAGAAAATCAAATCGAAACGAAAAGATTCAAATAGAAACGAATTGAATTGAAAAGAATCGAATCTAAACGAATAGAATGGAATCGGAAAGAATCAAATTGAATTGAAAGGAATCGAATCGAATAGGATTGAATCGAAAAGAATCGAATCGAATCAAATCGATTGAATAGATTGAATCAAAAAATCAAAGAGAATCGAAACGAATCAAAACGAATCGAATCGAATCGAATAGAAAAGAATCGTATTGAATCAAATCTAAAGGAATCGAATCGAATCGAATAAAAAAGAATCAAATCGAATTCATTCGCATTGAAAAGAATCGAATCGAATCGAAAAGAATCGAATCGAATAGAATTGAATCAAAAAGAATCGAATCGAATTGAATCGAAAAGAATCGAATAGATTCGAATTGAAACAAATCGAAAAAAATCAAAACGAATCGAATCACATCGAGTGGAAAAGAATCGAATCAAATCAAAAAGAATCGAATCGAACTGAATCGAAAAGAATCGAAGAGATCAAAAAGAATCGAATCGATTCAAAATGAATCGTGTAGAATCGAATCGAAGTGAAAAGAATTGAATCGAATCGAATTGAAAAGAATCGAATCGAATCAAAAAGAATCTAATCGAAACAAAAAGAATCGAATCGAATTGATCGAAAAGATCAAATTGAAAAGAATCGAGTTGAATCGAATCGAATCGTATCGAATCAAAAAGAATCGAATCGAATCAAAAAGAAAATAATCGTACTTAATTGCATCGTAAAGAATCGAATAGAATTGAATCGAAAAGAATCGAATCAAATCAATTGAAAAGATCGAATCAAAAATATCAAAGAGAATCGAAATGAATCGAATCTAATAGAAAAGTTTCGTATCGAATCGAATTGAATCGAAAAGAATCCAATCGAACATAATCGAATCGAATTGAAAAGAATCGAATCGAAAAGATCAAATCGAAATGAAAAGAAAGGAATCAAATCGAATCAAAAAGAATTGAATGGTATCATTGAATCGAAAAGAATCGAATCGAATCAAATTGAATTGAAAAGAATCAAATAGAATAGAACCAAAAAGAATCGAATCGAATCGAATTGAATCAAAAAGAATCGAATAGATTCGAATTGAAACAAATCGAAAAAAATCAAAATGAATCGAATCACATCGAGTGGAAAAGAATCGAATCAAATCGAAAAGAATCGAATCGCATAGAACTGAATCAAAACGAATCAAATAGATCAAATCAAAAAGAATCGAATCGATTTGAAATGAATCGAGTAGAATCGAATCGAAGTGAAAAGAATTGAATCGAATCAATTGAAAAGAATCAAATAGAATCGAAAATAATCAAATAGAAGTGAAAGAATCGAATCGAATCGATCAAAAAGATCGAATTGAAAAGAATCGAATCGAATCGTATCGAATCAAAAAGAATCGAATCGATCGAAAAGAACAGAATCGTATTTAATTGAATCGAAAAGAATCGAATCGAATTGAATCGAAAATCTAATCGAATCAAAACGAATCGAATGGAATAAAAAAGAATCATATCGAATCAAATTGAATTGAAAAGAATCCAATCGAACATAATCGAATCGAATTGAAAAGAATCGAATCGAAAAGATCAAATCGAAGCGAAAAGAAAGGAATCGAATCGAATCGAAAAGAATAGAATGGTATCATGGAATCAAAAAGAATCGACAATATCGAACTGAATTGAAAAGAATCAAATAGAATAGAACCGTAAAGAATCAAATCAAATCGAATGAAAAGAATCAAATCGTATCGAATCGAATCGAAAAGAATCGAATCAAATACATCTAAAAGAACAAAATGAATCGAATCGAATCGCATCGAAAAGTATCGAATTGAATCGGAAAGAATCGAATCGAATCAGAAAGAATCAAATTGAATAGCATCGAAATGAATCAAATCGAATAGAAAAGAATCGAATTGAATAGCATCAAAACGAATCGAATCAAAATGAAAAGAATCGAATCGTATCGAATGGAATCGAAAAGAATCAAATCATATCGAATTGAATCGAAATGAATCGAATCGAATATACCAAAAAGAATCGAATCGAATACAATACAATTGAAAAGAATCGATTCCAATCCAATTGAATTGAAAAGAATCAAATCGAAGAGTACCAAATCGAATTGAAAAGAATCGAATCAAATAAAATCGAAAGAATCTAATTGAAACGAAAAGAATAGAATCAAATCGAATTGAAAAGAATCGAATCGAATTGAAAGGAAAAGAATCAAATCAAAAAGAATCGAATCGAATTGAAAAGAATCGAATCGAAAAAATCGAATCGAAAAGAATCGAGTTGAGTTAAAACGAATCGAAAAGAATCGAATCGACTCGAAAAGTATTGAATCGAATCAAATCGAATCGAATTGAATCGAAAAGAATCGAATAGATTCGAATCGAAACAAATCGAAAAAAATCGAAACGAATCGAATCAAATTGAAATGAAAAGAATCGAATCGAATTGAAACGAAAAGAATCAAATAAAAAAGAATCATATCGAATGGAAAAGAATTGAATCGAATCAAAAAGAATCGAATCGAACTGAATCGAAAAGAATCGAGTCGAAATGTAAGAAATCGAATCCAAATGATCGAATTGAATCAAATCGAAAAGAATCGAATCGAACGAAAAGAATCTAATAGAATCAAATTGAAAATAATCGAACTGAATCGAATAAAATAGAATAGAATCGAACAGAATTGAATCGAACGAAAAGAATCTTATCGAATCGAATAGAAAAAAATCGAAGCTAATCGAATGGAGAAGAATCAAATCGAATCGAATTGAAAAGAATCGAATCGAAGAGAATCTAATTGAAACGAAAAGAATCAAATCGAATCGAAAAGAATCAAATCGAAACGAAAAGAATGGAATCAAATTGAATCGAAAAGAATCGAATGGTATCATTGAATCGAAAAGAATCGAATCATATTGAATTGAATTGAAAAGAATCAAATAGAATAGAACCGAAAAGAATAGAATCGAATCGAAAAGAATTGAATCGTATCGAATCGAATCGAAGAATCGAATCGAATACATCGAAAAGAATCAAAATGAATCGAAAAGAATCGAATCAAAAAGTATCAAATCGAATCGAAAAGAATCAAATCAGGGGATCCCTGGGTGGCGCAGCGGTTTGGCGCCTGCCTTTGGCCTAGGGCGCGATCCTGGAGACCCGGGATCGAATCCCACATCGGGCTCCCGGTGCATGGAGCCTGCTTCTCCCTCTGCCTATGTCTCTGCCTCTCTCTCTCTCTCTCTCTCTCTGTGAGACTATCATAAATTAAAAAAAAAGAAAAGAATCAAATCAAATCGAAAAAAATCAAATTGAATAGCACAGAAACGAATCAAATCCAATCGAAAAGTATAGAATTGAATAGCATCGAAACGAATCGAATCAAAATGAAAAGAATCAAAAAGAATTGAATCTAAAAGAATCGAATCGTATCGAATGGAATCGAAAAGAATCGAATCATATCGAATTGAATCAAAAAGAATCGAATCGAATACAATCGAAAAGAATCGTATCGAATCGAATCGAATTGAAAAGAATCGATTCCAATGGAATTGAATTGAAAAGAATCGAATCGAACAGTACCGAATCAAATTGAAAAGAATAGAATCAAATATATAGAAAAGAATCTAATTGAAACGAAAAGAATAGAATCGAATCAAATTGAAAAGAATCGAATCGAATTAAAATGAAAAGAATGAAATCGAAAAGAATCTAATCGAATTGAAAAGAATCGAATCCAAAATATCGAATCTAAAAGAAACGAGTTGAGTTGAATCGAATCGAAAAGATCAAATCAGGGATTCCTGGGTGGCGCAGCAGTTTGGCGCCTGCCTTTGGCCGAGGGCGCATTCCTGGAGACCCAGGATCGAATCCCACATCGGGCTCCCGGTGCATGGAGCCTGCTTCTCCCTCTGCCTATGTCTCTGCCTCTTTCTCTCTCTCTCTATCATAAATAAATAAAAATTAAAAAAAAAAGAAACGATCGAATCGAATCGTATCGAATCAAAAAGAATCGAATCGAATCTAAAAGAATCGAATCAAATCGAATCGAATTGAATTGAAAAGAATCAAACGAAAAACGAAAAAAAATAAAAAAAAATAAATAAAAAAAAGAAAAGAATCAAACGAATTGAATTGAATCGAAAAGAATAGAATAGATTCGAATCGAAACGAATCGAAAAAAATCGAAACGAATCGAATCATATCGAATGGAAAACAATCGAATCGAATCAAAAAGAATCGAATCGAACTGAATCAAAAGAATCAAATTGAACAGAATCGAAAAGAATCGAATTGAAATGTAACAAATCGAATCAAAATGATCGAATCAAATCAAATCGAAAAGAATCAATTCAAAACGAAAAGAATCGAATAGAAACGAATTGAAAATAATCGAATTGAATCGAATCAAATAGAATAGAATCGAACGGAATTGAATGGAACGAAAAGAATCTTATCAAACCAAATCGAAAAGAATCAAATCGAATCGAATGGAGAAGAATCAAATCGAATTGAATCGAAAAGAATCGAGTCAAAGAGAATCTAATCGAAAGGAAAAGAATCAAATCGAATCAAAAAGAATCGAATCAAAACGAAAAGTGTCAAATCGAATCGAATCGAAAAGAATCAAATCGAATCGAACCGAAAAGAATCAAATCGAATCGTAAAGAATCGAATCGAATTGAATCGTAATGAAAATAATCGAATCGAATCGAAAAGAATCAAATCGAATCGAATCGAAAAGAATTGAATCGAATGCAATCAAATCGAAAAGAATCGAATCGAATTGAAAAGAATCAAATCAAATTGATTGAATCGAAGAGAATCGAATCAAATCAAATCGCATCGAATCGAAAATAATTGAATTGAATTGAATAAAAAATAATCGAATCGAATCGAGAATAATTGGAATTGAATTGAATTGATAATCGAATCAAATCGAGTCGAATCGAAAATAATCGAATCGAATCAAATCGATTCGAAAAAATTGAATCAAATTGCATCGAATCAAAAGTAATAGAATCGAATCGTATTGAATAGATTCGAATTGAAAAGAATCAAATCGAATCGAATCAAAAAGAATCAAATCGAATCGAATCAAAAAGAATTGAATCCACAGAATCGAATTGTAGAGAATCTAATCGAAACGAAAAGATTCGAATCTAAACGAAAAGAATCGAATCTAAACGAAAAGAATCGAATCGAATAGAAATGAATCAAATCGAATCGAAAAGAATCGAATAGAAAAAAATCAAATCGAATCGAAAAGAATTGAATTGAAAAGAATCGAATCGAGTCAAATCGATTGAAAAGATCGAATCAAAAAATCAAAGAGAATCGAAACGAATCAAAACGAATCGAATCGAATCGAATTGAAAAGAATTGTATCGATTCAAATCTAAAAGAATCAAATAGAATCGAAAAGAATCGAATGGAATGGAATCGAATCGAATCGAATTGAATCGAAAAGAATCAATCGAATTGAATTGAATAGAAAAGAATCGAATAGATTCGAATCGAAATAAATTGAAAAAAATCGAAACAAATCTAATCATATCGAATCGAAAAGAATCGAATCGAATCAAAAAGAATCGAATCGAACTGAATCGAAAAGAATCGAATCGAACACAAGCGAAAAAATCAAATTGAAAAGAATCGTATCTAATAGAATCGAATGAATCGAAAATAATCGAATCGATTCCAATCGACTTGAGTCGAAAAGAATCGAATTGAACAGTATCGAATCTAATTGAAATGAATCGAATCAAATAAAATAGGAAGGAATCAAATCAAAACGAAGAATCGAATCGAATTGAATAGAAAAGAATCGAATTGAATTGAATCGAAAAGAATCGAATCGAAACAGAAAGAATGGAATTGAATCGAAAAGATCGAGGTGAAAAGAATGGAATTGAATTGAATCGAATTGAAAAAATCGAATCGTATCGAATCGAAAAGAATCGAATCGAATCGAATTGAAAAGAATTGAATCGAATGCAATTATATCGAAAAGAATTGAATCGAATAGAAAAGAATCATATCGAATTGATTGAATTGAAAAGAATCAAATCGAATCACATCGACTCGAAAATAATTCAATCGAATTGAATAAAAAATGATCGAATCAAATCGAATCAAATCGAGAATAATTGGAATTGAATCGGTAATCGAATCGTATCAAATCGAGTCGAATCGAAAATAATCGAATCGAATCAAATCGATTCGAAAAAATCGAATCAGATTGCATTGAATCAAAAGTAATCGAATCGAATCGTATTGAATTGATTTGAATTGAAAAGAATCGAATCGAATTGAATCGAAAAGAATCAAATCGAATAGAATAAAAAAGAATCGAATCCACAGAATCGAATTGTAGAGAATCTAATCGAAATGAAAAGATTCGAATCGATCGAATCAAAAAGAATCGAATCTAAACTAAAAGAATGGAATCGAATCAAATTGAAAAGAATCAAATCGAATCAAAAAGAATCGAATAGAAAAGAATCAAATTGAATCGAAAAGAATTGAATCGAAAAGAATCGAATCGAATCAAATCGATTGAAAAGATCGAATCAAGAAAATTAAAGAGAATCGAAACGAATCAAAACGAATTGAATTGAATCGAATTGAAAAGAATCGTATCGAATCAAATCTAAAAGAATAGAATCGAATCAAAAAGAATCGAATTGATTCGCATCAAAAAGAATCAAGTCGAAGTGTATCAAATCGAAAAGAATCGAATGTATTCGAATCGAATGGAATTGAATCAAAAAGAATCGAATCGAATCGAATTGAATCGAAAAGAATCGAATAGATTCGAATTGAAACAAATAAAAAAAGTCAAAACGAATCGAATCACATCGAGTGGAAAAGAATCGAATCAAATCGAAAAGAATCGAATCGATTCGAACTGAATCGAAGACTCGAATAGATCAAATCAAAAAGAATCGAATTGATTCGAAATGAATCGAGTAGAATCGAATCGAAGTGAAAAGAATTGAATCGAATTGAAAAGAATCGAATCGAAACGAAAAGAATCGAATCTAATCGATCGAAAAATCAAATTGAAAAGAATCGAATTGAATCGAATCAAAACGAAAAGAATCGAATCAAATCGTTTCGAATCAAAAAGAATCAAATAGAATTGAATCGAAAAGAATAGAATCGTATTTAATTGAATCAAAAAGAATCGAATCGAATTGAATCGAAAAGAATCGAATCGAATCAAAACGAATCGAATCGAATCGAAAAGAATTGTATCGAATCGAACTGAATCGAAAAGAATCCAATCGAACATAATCGAATCAAATTGAAAAGAATCGAATCAAAAAAATCAAATGGAAACGAAAAGAAAGGAATCGAATTGAATCGAAAAGAATCGGATGGTATCATTGAATCGAAAAGAATCGAATCATATCGAATTGAATTGAAAAGAATCAAATTACAATAAAACCGAAAAGAATCAAATCGAATCGAATCAAAAAGAATCGAATCGTATCGAATTGAATCGAAAAGAATCGAATCAAATTCATCAAAAAGAATCAAAACGAATCAAAAAGAATCGATTTGAATCAAATCAAAAAGTATCGAATCGAAATCAATCGAATCGAATCGAAAAGAATCAAATTGAATAGCATTGAAACGAATCAAACGAATTGAAAAGAATCAAATTGAATAGCATAGAAATGAATCAAATCAAAATGAAAAGAATCAAATCGAATTGAATTGAAAAGAATCTAATCGTATCGATGGAATCGAAAAGAATCGAATCATATCCAATTGAACCGAAAAGAATTTAATCGAACACAATCGAAAAGAATCGTATCGAATCAAATCGAATTGAATAGAAAAGAATCTATTCCAATCGAATTGAATTGAAAAGAATCGAATCGAACAGTACCGAATCGAATTGAAAAGAATAGAATCAAATAAAATCGAAAAGAATCTAATTGAAATGAAAAGAATCAAATCGAATCACATTGAAAAGAATCGAATTGAATTGAAACGAAAAGAATCAAATCGAAAAGAATCGAATCGAATTGAAAAGAATCGAATCGAAAAAATCGAATCGAAAAGAATCGAGTTGAGTTGAATCGAATCGAAAGAATCAAATCGAATCGAATCGTATCGAATCGAAAAGAATCGAATCGAATCGAATCGAAAAGAATAGAATCGATTCGAAAAGATTCGTATCGAATTGAATCAAATCGAAAATAATCGAATCTAATCGAAAAAATCGAATCAAATCGAAAGGAATAGAATCGAAACAAAAGATGTGAAACGAATTGAATCAAATCGAAAGGAATCGAATCGAATCGAAAAAATCGAAACGAATCGAAAAGAATAGAATCGAAAAGAATCGAGGAGAATTGAATCGAAAAGAATAGAATCGAATCATATAGAAAAGAATCGAATCAATTTGAATGGAAAAGAATCGAATTGAATCGAATCAAATCAAAAAGACTCGAATCGATCGAATCGAAAAGAATCGAATCGAATCAAATTGAATCGAAAAGAACCTATCAAATCGAAAAGAATCGAATAGATAAGAATCGAATTGAAAGAATAGAATCGAATTGATTCAAATCGAAAAGAATCGAATCAAATCAAATCCCTAACCCTAACCCCTAACCCTAACACTAAACCTATCCTAACCCTTAACCCTAACCCTTAACCCTAACCCGAACACTAACCCTAAAGTTAAACCGTACCCTAACCCTAACCCATACCCTAACCCTAACAGTTACCCTAACACTAACCTGTACCCCAAACCTAACCAGTACACTAACCCGTACCCTAACCCGTACCCTAACCCTAACCCATACACTAATGCGTCCTCTAACCCTAACCCTAACCAGTACTCTAACACAAACTGGTACCCTAACCCGATACCCTAACCCGTATCCTAACCCTAACCCTAACATGTACCTATCCATAAACCTAATACAAACCCCTAACTCTAAACCTAACCCTACCACCTAACGCTAACCCTAAACCCTAACCCCTAACCTTAAACGAAAACCTAACCCTAACCCCTAAACCTAACCTTAACCCCGACCCCTAACCCTAATCCTAACCTGAACCCCTAACCACTAACCCTAAACCTAACCCTAACCCTTAACCCTAACACTTAACTCTAACCCTAACACTAACCCTAATCCTAACACTAACCCAAACCCTAACCCTAACCCCAGCACTAACCTTAACCCCTAAACTTAACACTAACACTTACACTAACCCTAACACCTAACCCCTAACCCTAGCCCTAACTCCTAACACCTAACACCTAACCCTTAACACTAACCCTTAACCCTAATCCTACCCCTAACCCCTAACCCTAACCCTAACCCTATCCCTAACCCTTAAACCTAACACTTAACCCTAACCCTAACCCTAAATCAAACCCTTACACCTAAACCTAACCCTAACTCTAACCCCTCAACCTAACCCTAACCCTAACACTAACCCTAAAACTAAACCTAACCCCTAACTCTAAACCTAACCCTAAACCTAACCTGAAACCTAACCCATACACTAACCCGTACCCTAACCCTAACACTCACCCGTAACCTAAACCGAACCCTAACCTGTACCCTAACTCTAACCCGTACCCTAAACCTAACCCTAACCCATATCCCGTACAGTAACCCTAACCCTAACCCTTACACTAACCCTAACCCGTACCCTAACTCTAACCCGTACCAATACCCAAACCCTACCTGTACCCTAACCCGTACACTAACCCTAACCCGTACACTAACAAGTACCCTAACCCTAAACCTAACCCTTTCCCTAACTCTAACCGCAACCCGTACTCTAACCGTAACCTGTACCCTAACCCTAACCCTAAACCTGAACCTAACCCTAACCCTAACCTCTAACACTAACCCTATCCCCTCACCCTAACACTAACCCTAAAACTAACCGTAACACTAACCCTAACCTTAACCCGAAACCTAACCCACACACACACCCATAACCTAACCCTAACCCTAACCCATACACTAACCTTAACCCGTAACCTAAACCTGACCCGTACCCTAACCCTAAACTATACCTTAAACCTAACCCTAACCCGTACCCTAACCCTAACCCTATCCTGTACCCTAACCCTAACCCTAACCCTAACCTGTAGCCTAACCCTAACACTAACCCTAACCCATACCCTAACCCATACCCTAACCCTAACCTGTACCTTAAACCTAATCTTACACGCACCCTAAAGCTAACCTGCACCCTAACCCTAACCCATACCCTAACCCTAACCCCTACCCTAACCCTAAACCGTACCGTACCCTAACCCGTACCCTAACCCGTATCCTAACCCTAAACCTCACCCGTACCCTAACCATAACCCTAACCCTAACGCTAACCCCTAACCCCTAACACTAACACTAACCCAAACCCCTATCCCTAAACCTAACCCTAACCCCTAACTCTAACCCTAATCCTAACCCTAAAACCAACCCCAACACCAAACCCAACTCCAACCATAAACATAACCCTTACCCCTAACTCCTAACCCTAACCCTAACCATAACCCAAACCCCTTACCCTTAACCCTAACCCTAACCCTTAACGCTAACCCTTATCACTAATGCTAACCCTAACCCTAACCCAAAACCTAAACCTAATTCCTAACCCTAACCGTAACCTAACCCTAACCCCTAACCCCTAACCCTAACCCTAACCCTAACCCTAACCCCTAACCCATAACCCCTAAACCTAACCCTAACCCTTAACCCTAACCCTTAACCCTATCCCTAACCCTAACCCAAAACCTAACCCTTAACCCTAAGCCAAACCCCTAACCCCTAACCCTCACCCTAACCTAACCCTTAACCCTACCCTTAACCCTAACCCTAACCCAAACCCTAACCCTTATCCCTACCCTTAACCCTAACCCTAGGGATCCCTGGATGGCACAGCGGTTTGGCGCCTGCCTTTGGCCCGGGGTGCGATCCTGGAGACCCGGGATCGAATCCCACATCAGGCTCCCGTTGCATGGAGCCTGCTTCTCCCTCTGCCTGTGTCTCTGCCTCTCTCTCTCTCTCTCTCTGTGTGACTATCATAAATAAATAAAAAATTTTAAAAAATACCCTAACCCTAACGGTAACCAAGACCCTAACCGTAACCCCAAAACTTAACCCTAACCCTAACCCTAACACTACCTCTAAAACCTAACCCCGAACCCCTAATGCTATCCATAACCTTAACCTCAACACTTAACCCTAAACCTAACCCTAACCCTTACCCTAACCCATACCCTAACCCTAACCGAACACTAACCGTAACCCGTACCCTAACCCTAACCGGTACCCTAACCCTAAACCATACCCTAACCCCAACCCTAACCCGTACACTAACCCTAACCCGTATCCTAACCCTAACCCCTTACCCTAACCCTAACACGTAACCTAAATCTAACCCTGACCCTAACTCAAACAATACCCTAACCCTAATCTTAACCCGTGCCCTAAACCTTACGCTAACCCCAACCTTAACGCTAACCCGTACACTAACCCTAAATGGTACCCTAACACTAACCCTAACCCGTACCCTAATCCAACCCTAAAACTAACCCTAACCCGTACCCTAACCCTATACTGTACCCTACCCAAACCCTAACCATAACCCGTACTCTAACACTAAAACTACCCCTAAACCTAACCCTAAATCTAATCATAAACCTAACCCTATCTCTAAACCTTACCCTAACCTAACCCTAACCCTCACCCTAACCTTATCCCTAACACGTAAACTAACCCTAACCCTAACCCTAACCCATAAACTAAACCTAACCCTAACACTACCCTAAACAGTACCGTAACCCTAAACCTAACGTGTACCTTAACCCTAACCCTAAAACTAGCCCTAAGCCATACCCTAACCCTAACCGCCCAACCCTAACCCAAACCCTAAAGCTAACTCCTAACCCTAACCGTAACCCTAACCCTAAAACTAACCCTAACCCCTAACCCCTAACCCTAACCCATAACCCTAACCTGAACCCGAACCCCTAACCCCTAACCCTAACCCTAACACTACCCTAACCCATACCCTAACCCTAATCCATACCCTACCCTAACCCTAACCATTACCCGTACCCTCACACTAAAACTACCCCTAACCTAACACTGACACATATCATAACCCTAACCCTATCTCTAAACCTAACCCTAACCCTAACCCTAACACTAACCTAACCCTCAACCTCACCCTAACCCTATCCTTAACACGTAAACTAACCCTAACCCTAACCCTAACCCGTAAACTAACCCTAACCCTAACCCTAACCCTAAACAGTACCTTAACCCTAACCCTAACCCTAAGCCTAACCCTAAGCTGTACCCTAACCCTAACCCTAACCCAAACCCGTACCCTAACTCTTACACTAAATCTCCCATACCCTAACCCTAACCCGTACCCTAACCCTAACCCTAATCCGTACCCTAACCCGTACCGTAACCCTAAACCTAACCCGTACCCTAAACCTAACCATAAACCCAAACCTAACCTGAACCCTAACTCTAACCCGTACCCGAACCCTAAACTGTAACCTCACCTGTACCCTAACCTGTACCCTAACCCGTACCCAAACCCTAATCCTATCCCGTTCCCTAACCTGAAACCTAACACTAACCCGTACACTAACCCTTAACCGTACCCGTACCCTAACCCATAAACAAACACATACCCTACCCCTAACCCTAACCTGAACCCGTACCCTAAACCTAACCCTAAACCCAACCCTAACCCTAACCCTTTCCCTACCCCTAATCCTAAATGTATCCCATACCCTAACCCGAACCCGAACCCTAACCCATAACCTAACCCTAACCCTAACCCTAACCCGTAACCTAAACCTAACACTATAACTAACCCTAAACAGTACCCTAACCCTAACCCTAACCCTAAACCCTAACCCTACCCCTAACCCCAACCCTAACTGAAACCTAATCCTAACCCTAACCCTAACCCGTAACCTAAACCTAACCCTAACCCTAACCCTAAACAGTACCCTAAACCTAACCCTAATCCGTAACCTAACCCAAACCCTAACACTAACCCTAAACCTAACCCTATCCTGTACCCTAACCCAAACCCTAACCGTTACCAGTACCCTAACCCATACATTAACCCGTACCGTAATCCATACCATATCTCTAAACCGTACCCTCACCCTAATCCGTAACCTAACCCAAATCTATACCCTAAACCTAAGCCTAAACTGAACCCTAATCATAACCCTAACAGTAACCCTAACCCGTAGCCTAACCCTAACCCGAACCCTAAACATAACCCGAACTCTAATAACTCTAACCCTAACCTGTACTCTAACCCTAACCGTAACTCTAACCTGTAACCTAACCCTAACCCTAACCCTAACGCTAAACAGTACCCTAAACCTAACCCTATCCCATACCCTAACCCTAAACCTGACCCTTAACCTAACCCTAAACCTAACCTTAACCCGTACCCTATTCCTAACCCAAACCCTAACGCTTACACTAACCCTCAATTGTACCCTAACCCAAACTCGAACCCGTACCCTAACCCTAACCTTACCCCAACCCTAAACCTAACGAAACCCAATCCCTAATCCTAACCCTAACCCTAACCTAATCCTAACCTTAACCCTTACCCTATCCCTAACCTTAACCCGTAATCTATCCCTAAACCTAACCCTAAACCTAAACAGTACCCTAACATTAACCCTAACCCATACCCTAACCCTAACCTTAACCATAAACCGAAACCGAAACCTAAGCCCTACCCTAACCCTAACACTAACCCATACCCTAATCCGTAACCTAACCCGTAACCTAATCCTAAACCTAACCCTAACCCGTAGTCTACCCCTAACCCTGAACCTAACCCTAACCCTAACCTGAACCCTAACCCTAACCCTAACCCTAACCCTAACCCTAACTCTAAGCTTCAACAGGACCCTAACCCTAACCCTAACCCGTAACCTAGCCCAAACTTTACAGCATTGGAAGTCAGGTCGTTCCATGAATAAAGCTCTACTACACCTGGAGACACAACCGTTGAAGCCTGCAGATTGCCACTTGCGTCCCATGAGCGTCTGACAAACATGTCTAGTGAGGATGTTCGTAACTGCATCTGCAGGCAGTGTGGAACTGGGAAGGACCGCGTGTCAGCTCACCTCGCAGAAGGAAGTTCCCCAGAGAGACAGCTTTCAACAAGGTACTCAGGTTTGGAAGTTAGTATGTAGCTCCCTTCTGAGGAAGGAATTACTCAGAAGTCGTTGGATTGGGCTAGGAGACACTTGCCTCTCACAAAACTTTTGTCCCGTATCGAACGACGTCCTTTCGAAGTGAAAGGTACAGGCGATCAGCATGTGGGAGGAACAAGCCATAAGCTCATCCAAAGGAGTGTGCATCACTTGGAGGCAGGTGTCCGGTAGTACGAAATTGACAATGCAGACACTTGGTTCTCACTCCGCTACTGTCCCGCATAGAACAGAATGCTGTGGAAGCGGAACATACAGGCCGTCAGATTGTGGGAGGTACAGGCCATAAGCTCAACTCTGAGAAGCGTGTATGCTTTGCAGGCAGATGTCTGCTAGCCACTCTTTTATGGGAGTTAGAACCTAGCTACACTTCAATTGAACAAGGCTGTTGGAAATCGCTGTATTGAACTCAGTTACACGTGACTACAAGCCTGAAACGTCTACATGCTTTTCACAACCTCTTCCAGCACCTAACATAAGGATGTTAGGACCTATGTCTACAGGCAGTCAGGTTGCGGGAGGGTCCCGCCCTCACCTCAACTCTCACAAGGAAGCATGTCTAGAAGCCAGCTTTCAACTAGCTGCATTCTTCTGGCCCTGAGAACGCAGCTGTATTCTAACTCAGGAGGTTCCAAGAATACCACTCTACTCCACCTGGAGACACCTTCAAGGCCTGCATTATTCCACTTGCGTCTCACAGGCTTCTGACAAGCGTCTCTAGTGAAGACGTTGGAAAGACATTCTGCAGGCAGTGTGGAACTGTGAGGGACTGCGTGTGAGCCCAACTCTCGGATGTAAGTTGCCGTTGGATGCAGGGTTCAATTAGCTAGTATGGAACTTAGTATGTAGCACCAGTGTAAGACAGGAATTACTAGGAAATCGCAGGATTGAGCTTGGAGGCACTACTCTTGTGGACCTCACCTGGACGAGGTGACTGGTTCCCACGTAGGACTCCCCTGGACCTGATAACTTTGCTACACACTTTGGCCTCACCTGGCCCTGATGACTCTGGGCCCCACTGAGGCCTCAATCTGGACCTGGTGACTGTGGTCCCCACCTGGGTCTCACCTGGACCTGGTGACTCTCGTTCCCACATGAACCACACCTGGACCTGGTGACTGTGGTGTCCTTCTAGCCTCACATTTACCTGGTGTCTCCGGTCCTCACCAGGGCCTCACATGGATCTGGTGACTCTGGCCTGCAGGTTGGCCTCACCTGGAGCTGGTGAGTGGGGTTGCCACCTGGGCCTCACCCATACCTGGTGACTCAGGTCCCCACGTGGGCCTCACTTGGACCTGGTGAATCTGGTCCTTACCTGGTCCTCACCCGGACCTGGTGACTCTGGTCACAACCTGGGCCTCACCTGGACCTGGTAAATCCTGTCCCCATCTGGGCCTCACCCAGTCCTGGTGACTTTGTTCCCCACCTGGACCTGATTACTGTGAACTCCTTCTTTGCCTCACCTGGACAGGTGACTCTGATCCTAACTGGGCCACACCCAGATCTGGTGACTCTGGTCCTCACCTGGGCATGATTGGGACCTGGTTACTCTGTTCCACACCTGTCCCTCACCTGGACATGATGACTCTGGAAATGCTCTGGGCCTCACTCTGAACTGGTGACTCTGGAACCCATCTTGATGTCACCTGGGCCAGGTGATTCCGGTACCCCTCTAGGCCTCAACCAGACCTGGTGACTCTGGTCCTAAACTGGGCCTCACCTGCACCTAGGGAATATGCTCCCCACCTGGGCATCATATGGACCTGGTGACTCTGATCCCTACTTGGGCATCATAGGGACATGGTTACTCCATTCCCCACTGGGACTCACCTGGATCTGGTAACTCTGGTCCTCACTATGGCCTCTTCTGTACCTGGTGACTCTGGCCCCACCTGGGCCTCACCTGGAACTGGCGACTCTGATTCTCAGAATGGCCTCACCTGACCTGGTGACTGTGGTTCCCACCGGGACCTCACCTGGACCTCATGTGTCTGGTCCCCACCTGGGCCTCACCTGGACCTGGTGTCTCTGGTACCCACCTGGGTAGCATCAGGACATGGTTTCACTCTTCCCTAACAGGGACCCATCTGGACCTGTTAACTCTGGTCTTCACCTGGGCCACAACTGGACATGGTGATACTGGTTCCCACCTGGGTCTCCCCTGGACCTGGTGATTCTGATCCCCACCTGGGCCTCACTTCTAACTGGTGATTCTTGTTCCCACATGGACCTCATGTGGACATAGTGGCTGCAGTGTTTCTACCTTCTCATGGACCTGGTGACTCTGGTCCCAACCAGGGCCTCACCAGGACCTGGTGAGTGTGGTTGCCACCTGCACCTCACCTGGACCTGGTGACTCTGGTCTGCACCTGAGACTACCCTGGATCTGGTGACTGTGGTCCCCACCTGGCCTCACTTGGACCTGGTGACTCTGATCCCCATATGGGCCTCACCTGGCCCTGTTGACCATGGTCCTCAACTGGGCATAATTGGGACCCAGTTACTGTTTTCCACAACTGGAACTCACCTGGACGAGGTGACTCTGGTCCCCCTCTGGGTTTCCCCCTGCCCGGGTGACTGTGAACCCCACTTTGGCCCGAATTTGTCGTGCTGACTCTGGTTGCCACCTGCGCCTCCCCTCGAACTGTTGACTCTGGTTCTTTCAAGTGCCTCCCCTGTACCTGGTGATCCTGGTTTCCATCTGGGTCTCACCTGGACCTGGAGACTCTTGTCACGACCTAGGACTCACCTGGACCTTGTTACTGTGTTCCACACCTGGGCCTCACGTAGACCTGTTGACCATGGTCCCCAGCCAGCCTCACATGGACCTGTTGCCTCTGGTTCCCCCTGAGCCTCACGTGTACCTGGTATCTCTGGTCCACAACTTGGCCTCATCTGGACCTGGTGACTCTGGTCCGCACCTGGGCTCCACCTGGATCTGGTGACTCTGGTTCCCACCCGGACCTCTCCTGGACCTGCTGACTCTCTTTCCAACATGGACCTCCCCTGGATCTGGTGACTCTGGTCCTCAGTTTGGCCTCACTGGACCTGGTGACTCTCGTCCCAACTTTGACCTAACTCAGACCTGGTGAATCTTGTCCCCACCTAGGACTCACCCAGACCTGGTGACTCTTGTCCTCAGCTATGCCTCAATTCGACCTGATGAATCTGGTCCTCACGTGGGCCTCTCATGGACCTGGGACTCAGCTGGATAGAGTGGCTCTGGTTCCCACATGGGGCTCACCTGATACTGGTGACTGTGGTCTCCTTCTATGCCTCACCAGGACCTGGTGATTCTGATCCCCATCTGGGACTTGCATGGCCCTAGTAACTCTGGTCCTCACCTAGGCATCATTGGGACCTGGATACTTTATTCCACACCTGGGCCTAACTTTGACTGGGGACCTCTGGTCTCACTCTGGGCCTCAATCGAAACCGGATACTCTGGTTCCCCCTCTGGGCCTCACCCTTACATGGTGACTCTGGTCCCCCCCTGGGCTTCACTTGGACCTGGTGAATCTTGTCCTTACCTGTTCCTCACCTGGACCTGGTGACTCTGGTCAACACCTGGGTCTCACCTGGACTTGGTGAATCTTGTTGCCACCTGGGCCTCACCTGGACCTTGTGACTGTGATCCCCACCTGGACCTCACCTGGTTCTGGTGGCTCTGGTTCCCATATGGGGCTCTCCTGGACCTGGATCCTGTGGTCTCCTTCTGGCCTCACCTGGAACCAAATGACTATGATCTATATTTGGGCCTCACCTGGACCTGGTGACTCTGGTCCTTACCTGGGCATCGTTGGTTTCCGGTACTGGTTACTGGTTACTCTCTTCTCTACCTGGGCCTCATCTGGAACTGGTGACTCTGGTCACCCTCGGAACCTCACCCTGTCTTGGTGACTGTGGTCCCACCTGGTCCTCACCTGGACGAGGTCACTGCTTCCCACAGGGACTTCAACTGGACCTGGTGAATCTGGTCCTCACATGGGCATCATGAAACCTGGTTACTCAGTTCTACTTCGGGGCCTCACCTGGACCTAGTAACTCTCATCCCCCTCTGGGCCTCACCCTGATGTGGTGACTCTGGTCCCCACCTGGATATAACCTGCACCGGGTGACTCTGGTCCCCCTTTGGGCCTCACCCGGACCTGGTGAATATAATCATCACTTAGGCCTTGTCTGGACCTTGTGACACGGGTCCCACCTGGGCATAATTGGACATGTACTCTGTTCCCCACCTGGGACTCACCTGGCCCTGATAACTTTGCTCCACACTTTGGTCTCACATGGCCCTGATGACTCTGGGCCCCCCACCTAGGCCTCAATCTGGACCTAGTGACTGTGGTCCCCACCTGGGTCTCACCTGGACATGGTGACTCTCGTTCCCACAAGAGCCACACCTGTACCTGGGGCTTGTGATGTCCTTCTAGCCTCACATTTACCTGGTGACTCCGGTGCCCACAAGGGTCTCACCTGGATCTGGTGGCTCTGGCCTGCAAGTTGGCCTCACCTGGAGCTGGTGAGTGGGGTTGCCACCTGGGCCTCACCCATATCTGGTGACTCAGGTCCCCACGTGGGCCTCACTTGGACCTGGTGAATCTGGTGCTTACCTGGTCCTCACCCGGACCTGGTGACTCTGGTCACCACCTGGTCCTCACCTGGACCTGGTGAATCTGGTCCCCATCTGGGCCTCACCCAGTCCTGGTGACCTTGTTCCCCACCTGGACCTGATTGCTGTGGACTACTCTTGGCTTCACCTGGAACTGGTGTCTCTGATTCTATCTGGGCCTCACCCAGATCTGGTGACTCTGGTCCTCACCTGTGGACCATTATGACCTGGATACTCTGTTCCACAAGTGAGTCCCACCTGGACATGATGACTCTGGTCTCACCCTGACCTGGTGACTCTCATCCCCATCTGAATGTCACCTGGACCAGGTGAGACTGGTACCCCTCTAGGTCTCAGCCAGACCTGGAGACTCTGGTCCTCAACTGGACCTCACCTGGACTTAGTGAATATACTCCCCACCTGGGCCTCATATGGACCTGGTGACTGTGGTCCCTACCTGGGCATCACTGGAACATGGTTACTCTATTCCCCACTGGGACTCACCTGGACCTGGTAACTCTGGTCCTCACGTTGGCCTCTTCCATACCAGGTGACTCTGGCCCCACCTGGGTCTCACCTGGAACTGGTGACTCTGATCCTCAGCATGGCCTCACCTGACCTGGTGACTGTGGTTCCCACCGGGACCTCACCTGGACCTCATGTCTCTGGTCCCCACCTGGGCCTCACCTGGACCTGGTGTCTCTGGTACCCACCTGGGTAGCATCAGGACATGGTTACACTGTTCCCTAACAGGGACCCACCTGGACCTGTTAACTCTGGTCTTCACCTGGGCCACTCCTGGACATGGTGACACTGGTTCCCACCTGGGTCTCACCTAGTACTGGTCAATCGGATCCCCCCTGGGCCTCACCTGTAAATGGTGATTCTCGTTCCCACATGGACCTCATGTGGACCTGGCGGCTGCAGTGTTTCTAACCTCTCATGTACCTTTTGTCTCTGGTCCCCACCAGGGCCTCACTGGGACCTGGTGAGTGTAGTTGTCACCTGCACCTCACCTGGACCTGGTGACTCTGGTCTGCACCTGAGACTACCCTGGATCTAGTGACTGTGGTCCCCACCTGGGCCTCACTTGGACCTGGTGACTCTGATCTCCATCTGGGCCTCACCTGGCCCTGTTGACAATGGTCCTCAACTGGGCATAATTGGGACCCGGTTACTGTGTTCCACAACTGGAACTCACCTGGACCAGGTGACTCTGGTCCCCCTCTGGGTCTCACCCTGACCTGGTGACTGTGAACCCCCCTTTGGCCTCACTTGGAACTTGTGACTCTGTTTGCCACCTGCGCCTCAACTCGAACTGTTAACTCTGGTACTTTCAAGGGCCTCCCCTGTACCTGGTGATCTGGGTCACCACCAGGGCCTCACCTGGAGGTGGTGACTGTGTTCCACACCTGGGCCTCACGTAGACCTGTTGACCATGGTCTTCAGCCGGCCTCACATGGACCTGTTGCCTCTGGTCCCCACCTGGGACACGTGTATCTGGTAACTCTTGTCCTATCCCGTGCCTCATCTGGACCTGGAGCCTCTGGCCCCACCTGGGCTTCACCTGGATCTGGTGACTCTTGTCCCCACCTGGACATCTTCTGGACCTTGTGACACTCTTTCCAGCATGGACCTCACCTGGATCTGGTGACTCTGGTCCTCAGTTTGGCCTCACCTCGACCTGGTGACTCTCGTCGCTACTTTGACCTAACTCAGTCCTGGTGAATCTTGTCCCCACCTAGGCCTCACCCAGACCTGGTGACACTTGTCCCCAGTTAAGCCTCAATTCGACCTGATTAATCTGATCCTCACGTGGGCGTCCCATGGACCTGGGACTCAGCTGGATATAGTGGCTCTGGTTCCCACATGGGGCTCACCTGATACTGGTGGCACTGTCTTTCTATGCCTCACCAGGACCTGGTGATTCTGATCTCCATCTGGGCCTTTCATGGCCCTAGTAACTCTGGTCCTCACCTAGGCATCATTGGGACCTGGATACGTTATTCCACACCTGGGCCTCACTTTCACCGGGGACCTCCGGTCCCACTCTGGGCCTCAAACTAAACTGGTTACTCTGGTTCCCCCTCTGGGCCTCACCCTTACCTGGGTCCCCCCCTGGGCTTCACTTAGACCTGGTGAATCTGGTCCTTACCTGGTCCTCATCTGGACTTGGTGACCCTGGTCACCACCTGGGTCTCTCTGGACTTGGTGAATCTTGTTGCCACCTGGGCCTCAACTGGACCTTGTGACTGTGGTCCCCACCTGGCCCTCACCTGGATCTGGTGGCCTGGTTCCCATATGGGGCTCTCCTGGACCTGGTTCCTGTGGTCTCCTTCTGGCCTCACCTGGAACAAAACGACTCTGATCCATATTTGGACCTCACGTCGACCTGGTGACTCTGGTCCTTACCTGGGAATCATTGGGACCTGGTTACTCTCTTCTTTACCTGGGCCTCACCTGGACCTGGTGACTCTGGTCACCCTCTGGACCTCACCCTGACCTGGTGACTGTGGTCCCACCTGGGCCTCACCTGGACGAAGTCACTGCTTCCCACAGGGACCTCACCAAGACCTGGTGAATCTGGTCCTCACATGGGCATCATGGGACCTGGTTACTCAGTCCACATCAGGGCCTCATCTGGACCTAGTGACTCTCGTCCCCCTCTGGGCCTCACCCTGATGTGGTGACTCTGGTCCCCACCTGGATACCACCTGGACCGGGTCACTCTGGTCCCCCTCTGGGCCTCATCCGGAGCTGGGGACTCTGGTCCTCAACTGGGCCTCAACAGGACCTGGTGAATCTACTCCTCACTTATGCCTCGTCTGGATCTTGTGACTCGTGTCCCACCTGGCATCAATGGGACATGGTTATTCTGTTCCCCACCTGGGACTCACCTGGCCCTGATAACTTTGCTCCACACTTTGGCCTCACCTGGCCCTGATGACTCTGGGCCCCACCGAGGCCTCAATCTGGACCTGGTGACTGTGGTCCCCACCTGGGTCTCACCTGGATGTGGTGACTCTCGTTCCCACATGAACCACACCTGGACCTGATGACTGTGGTGTCCTTCTAGCCTCACATTTACCTGGTGACTCCGGTCCCCAACAGGGCTTCACATGGATTGGTGACTCTGGCCTGCAGGTTGGCCTCACCTGGACCTGGTGAGTGGGGTTGCCACCTGGGCCTCACCCATACCTGGTGACTCAGGTCCCCACGTGGAACTCACCTGGACCTGATGAATCTGGTGACCACTTAGGCCTCACCCAGTCCTGGTGACTTTGTTCCCCACCTGGACCTGATTGCTGTGGACTCCTTCTTGGCCTCACCTGGAACTGGTGTCTCTGATTCTATCTGGGCCTCACCCAGATCTGGTGACTCCGGTCCTCACCTCGCATCATTGGGACCTGGTTACTTGTTCCACACCTGAGCCTCACCTCACTCGAATCGATTTGTTTCTTTCCGATTCGACTGTTCAGTTCGATTATTTTGGATTTGAATCTTTTCAATTCGATTCTGTTCTTTTAGATTCGATTCGATTCGACTTTTTTCGATTCGATTCTTTTCTATTGGAATCGATTCTTTTCGATTTAATTCAATTCTTTTCAATTCGATTCGATTCCTTTTGATTCGATTCTTTTCGATTTTTTTCGATTCAATTAGATTCTTTTCGATTCAATTCAATTTGATTCTATTCGATATGATTCTTTTCGATTCGATTAGATTCGATTTGAATCTATTCGATTTGATTCTTTTCAATTCGATTCTTTTCGATTTGATTCGATTCAATTCTTTTCGATTCGGTGCGATTCGATTATTTTTTTTTATTTTTATTTATTTATGATAGTCACAGAGAGAGAGAGAGGCAGAGACACAGGCAGAGGGAGAAGCAGGCTCCATGCACCGGGAGCCCGATGTGGTATTCGATCCCCGGTCTCCAGGATCACGCCCCGGGCCAAAGCCAAGTGCCAAACTTCTGTGCCACTCAGGGATCCCGGTTCAATTCGATTCTTTTTGATTTGATTCTATTCTTTTCAATTCAATTTGATTTTTTTGATTTGATTAGATTCTTTTCGATTTGGTTAGATGAAATACTTTTTGATTTCAATCAATTTGATTCTTTTTGATTTGATTCGATTCGATTCGGTTCGATTCATTTCAATTTGATTCGATTCGAATCGATTTTGTTCGATTTGATACGATTCTTTTCATTCACTTATATTCGATTCTTTTCGATTCGTTTCTTGTCGATTCCATTCGAATCTTTTCAATTGGATTTGAGCCAGAGTCACCTGGTACAGAAGAGGCCAAAGTCAGGACCAGAGTTACCAGGATCAGGTCAGTCCCAGTGGGGAATAGAGTAACCATGTCCCGATGATGCCCAGGTAGAACCAGAGTCACCAGGTCCAGATGAGGCGCAGGTGGGGAGCATATTCACTAGGTCCCGGTGAGGCCCAGTTGAGGACCAGAGTCACCAGGTCTAGTTGAGGCCTATGGGGTACCAGAATCACCTGGTCCAGGTGACATCCAGATGGGGACCAGAGTCACCATGTTAGGTGAGGCCCAGAGGGGATCCAGAGTCACCATGTCCAGGGGAGGCTCAGGTGTGGAACAGAGTATCCAGGTCATAATGGTCCACAGGTGAGGACCAGAGTCACCAGATCTGGGTGAGGCCCAGTTAGGATCAGAGTCACCAGTTCCAGGTGAGGCCAAGAAGGAGTCCACAGCAATCAGGTCCAGGTGGGGAACAAAGTCACCGGGACTGCATGAGGCCCAGATGGGGACCAGATTCACCAGGTCCAGGTGAGGCCCAGGTGGTGACCAGAGTTACCAGTTCTGGGTGAGGACCAGGTAAGGACCAGATTCACCAGGTCCAAGTGAGGCCCACGTGGGGACCTGTGTCACCAGGTATGGGTGAGGCCCAGATGGCAACCCCACTCACCAGTTCCAGGTGAGGCCAACCTGCAGGCCAGAGTCACCAGATCCAGGTGAGGCCCTGGTGGGGACTGGAGTCACCAGGTAAATGTGAGTCTACAAGAACACCACAGTCACCAGGTCCAGGTGTGCTCATGTGGGAAGGAGAGTCACCAGGTCCTGGTGAGACCCAGGTGGGGACCACTGTCACCAAGTCCAGATTGAGGCCTAGGTGGGGCCCAGAGTCATCAGGGCCAGGTGAGGCCAAAGTGTGGAGTGAAGTTATCAGGTCCAGTTGAGTCCCAGGTGAGAACCAGTCACCTCGTCCAGGTGAGGTCCACAAGAGTAGTGCCTCCAAGCTCAATCCTGCGACTTCCTAGTAATTCCTGTCTTACACTGGTGCTACATACTAAGTTCCATACTAGCTAATTGAACCCTGCATCCAACGGCAACTTACATCCGAGAGTTGGTCTCACACGCAGTCCCTCACAGTTCCACACTGACTGCAGAATGTGTTTCCACAGTCTTCACCAGAGAAGCTTGTCAGAAGCTTGTGAGACGCAAGTGGAATAATGCAAGCCTGGAAGGTGTCTCCAGGTGGAGTAGAGTGGTATTCTTGGAACCTCCTGAGTTAGAATACTGCTGCATTCTCAGGGCCAGAAGAATGCAGCTAGTTGAAAGCTGGCTTCTAGACATGCTTCCTTGTGAGAGTTGAGGTGAGGGCGGGACCCTCCCGCAACCTGACTGCCTGTAGACATAGGTCCTAACATCCTTATGTTAGGTGCTGGAAGAGGTTGTGAAAAGCATGTAGACATTTCAGGGTTGTAGTCACTTGTAACTGAGTTCAATACAGCGATTTCCAACAGCCTTTTTCAATTGAAGTGTTACTAGGTTCTAACTCCCATAAAAGAGTGGCTAGCAGAGCCTGCAAGGCATACACGCTTCTCAGAGTTGAGCTTATGGCCTGTACCTCCCACAATCTGATGGCCTGTACGGATCGCTTCCACAGCTTTCCGTTCTATGCGGGACTGTAGCCAAGTGAGAACCAAGTGTCTGCATTGTCAATTCGCGACTACCGGACACCTGCCTCCAAGTGATGCACACTCCTTTGGATGAGCTTATGCCTTGTTCCTCCCACATGCTGACCGCCTGTACCTTTCACTTCGAAAGAACGTCGTTTGATACGGGACAAAAGTTTTGTGAGAGGCAAGTGTCTCCTAGCCCAATCCAACTTCTGAGTAATTCCTCCCTCAGAAGGGAGCTACATACTAACTTCCAAACCTGAGTACCTAGTTGAAAGCTGTCTCTCTGGGGAACTTCCTTCTGAAAGATGAGCTGACACGCGGTCCTTCCCAGTTCCACACTGCCTGCACATGGAGTTACGAACATCCTCACTAGACATGTTTGTCAGACGCTCATGGGACGCAAGGGGCAAGCTGCAGGCTTCAAGGTTGTGTCTCCAGGTGCAGTAGAGCTTTATTCATGGAACAACCTGACTTCCAACGCTGTAAAGTTTGAGTTAGGTTACGGGTTAGGGTTAGGGTTAGGGTCCTGTTTAAGCTTAGGGTTAGGGTTAGGGTTAGGTTAAGGGTTAGGGTTCAGGTTAGGGTTAGGGGTAGGCTACGGGTTAGGATTAGGGTTAGGGTTAGGGTTAGGTTACGGGTTAGGTTATGGGTTAGGGTATGGGTTAGTGTTAGTGTTAGGGTTAGGGGACGGGTTAGGGTTCGGTTTAGGTTTACGGTTAGGGTTAGGGTTAGGGTACGGGTTAGGTTAAAGTTAGGGTACTGTTTAGGGTTAGGGTTAGGGTTAGGTTACGAGTTAGGGTTAGGGATAGGGTAAGGGTTAAGGTTAGGATTAGGTTAGGGTTAAGGTTAGGATTAGGGATTGGGCTTCGTTAGGTTTAGGGTTGGGGTAAGATTAGGGTTAGGTTATGGGTTAGAGTTTGGGTTAGGGTACGGGTGAGGCTTAGGGTAAGCGTTAGGGTACGGGTTAGGATTAGGGTACGGGTTAAGGTTAGGTTTAGGGTTAGGTTTAGGGTTAGGTTTAGGTTTAGTGTATGGGATAGGGTTAGGTTTAGGGTACTGTTCAGCGTTAGGGTTAGGGTTAGGTTACAGGTTACGGTTATGGTTAGGGTTAGAGTACGGGTTAGGGTTATAGTTAGAGTTTGGGTTATGTTTAGGGTTCGGGTTAGGGTTAGGCTATGGGTTAGGGTTAGTGTTAGGGTTATGATTAGGGTTCGGTTTAGGCTTAGGTCAGGGTACAGTTTAGTGTTAGGGTGCGGGTTAGGGTTAGGGTAGGGTTTAGAGATATGGTATGGATTACGGTACGGGTTAAGATATGGGTTAGTGTACTGGTAACGGTTAGGATTTGGATTAGGTTTAGGGTTAGGGTTAGGGTACAGGATAGGGTTAGGTTTACGGTGTTAGGGTTTGGGTTAGGGTACGGGTTAGGTTTAGGGTTAGGGTCGGTTACGGTTAGGGTTAGTGTTAGGGTTAGGTTTCGGTTAGGGTTAGGGGTAGGGTTAGTGTTTAGGGTTAGGGTTAGGGTACTGTTTAGGGTTAGGTATAGTGTTAGGTTTAGGTTACGGGTTAGGGTTAGGGTTAGGTTATGGTTTAGGGTTAGGGTTAGGGTTCGGGTTAGGGTATGGGATACGTTTTGGGTTAGGGTTACGGAACGGGTTAGGGTTAGGGTTGGGGTTAGGTTTAGGCTTAGGTATGGGTTCAGGTTAGGGTTAGAGGTAGGGTATAGGTTTGTTTATGGGTTAGGGTAGGGTACAGTTACGGATTTGTGTACGGGTTAGTGTTAGGGTTTGGGTTAGGGAACGGGATAGGATTATGGTTTGGGTACGGGTTAGGGTACAGGTTAGGGTGCAGGTTAGTTTATGGTTTAGGGTTAGGGTACAGGTTAGAGTTAGGGTTCAGGTTAGGGTTAGGGTTAGGTTTAGGGTACGGGTTTGGTTTAGGGTTATGGTATGGGTTAGGGTACGGATTAGCTTAGGGTTAGGATACGGCTTAGGGTTAAGTTTAGGGTTAGCGTTAGGGTTAAGGTACATGTTAGGGTTAGGGTTAGGGCACTGTTTAGGGTTAGGGTTTGTGTTAGGTTTAGTTTATGGGTTAGGGTTAGGGTTAGGGTTAGTTTATGTGTTAGGGATACGGTTAGGGTGAGGGTTATGGTTAGGTTTAGGGTTAGGTTTAGAGATAGGGTTAGGGTTATGATTAGAGTTAGCGTTTGGTTTAGGGGTAGTTTTAGTGTTAGGGTACGGGTTATGTTTAGGGTTAGAGTAGGGTACGGTATAGGGTTAGGGTACGGGTTAGGGTTAATTTTAGGGTTAGGTTTAGGGTACGGGTTAGGCTTAGTGTTAGGGTACCATTTAGGGTTAGTGTACGGGTTAGTGTTAGGGTTGGGGTTAGCGTAAGGGTTAGGGCACGGATTAGGATTAGGGTTAGGTTATTGTTTGGGTTAAGGTCAGGGTTAGATTTAGGTTACGTGTTAGGGTTAGGGTATGGGTTAGTGTTAGGATACGGGTTAGGGTTAGTGTACGGGTTAAGGTTGGGGTTAGGGTATGGTTCAGGGTTAGGGTACGGGTTAGGGTTAGGGTATGGGTTACAGTTAGGGTTCGGTTAGGGTTAGGGTACGGGTTAGGGTAAGGGTTAGGGTTAGGTTTAGGGTTAAGTGTTGAGTTTAAGGGTTACGGAGAGCATTAGAGGTTAGGGGTTAGGGTTAGGGGTAGTGTTAGCGTTAGGGTTAGGGTTAAGGTTTGTGGTTACTGATAGGGTTTGGGGTTAGGCTTAGGGTTTGGGTGGGTTAGGGTTAAGGGTAGGGTTAAGGGTTAGGGTTAGGTTTAGGGATTACGGGTTTTGGTTATGGTTAGGGGTTAGGTTTTGTGTTAGGGTTAGGGTTCGGGTTAAGGGTTAGGGTTAAGTGTTAGGGTTATGGGTAGGGTTAGGGGTTAGCGGTTAGGGGGTAGGGCTAGGGTTAGTGGTTAGGTGTTAGGGTTAGTGTTAGTGTTAGGGTTAAGGTTAGGGGTTAAGGTTAGGGTTAGTGTTTAGGGTTGGGTATGGGTTAGTGTTAGGATTAGGGTTAGGGTTAGGGTTAAAGGTTAGGGTTAAAGGTTAGTGTTAGGTTTAGGGTTAGTGGTTAGGGGTTCAGGTTAGGGTTTGGGGTAGGGGTAGGGGTTAAGGTTAGGGTTAGGGTTTAGGGTTAGGTTTTGGTTTAGGGTTAGGGTTAGCGGTTAGGGTTTAGGGTTAGGGTTAGGTGTTAGGGTTAGGGTTATGGGTTAGGGTTAGGGTTATGGTTAGGTACATGTTAGTGTTAGGGTTAGGATACAGGTTAGGGTACCGGTTAAGGTACGGGTTAGTGTTAGAGTACTGGTTAGGTTAGGTTTAGGGGACGGGTTAGTGTACAGGTTAGGGGACGGGCTTAGGGTTAGGGGACGGGTTAGGGTCCGGGTTAGGGTTGGGGTACAGGTTAGTGTTAGTGTACCTTTTAGGGTTAGCGTACTGGTTTGGTTAGGATACGGGTTAAGTTTAGGGTTAGTGTTCGGGGTAGGGTTAGGGTTAGGGTTAGGGGTTAGGGTTAGGGTTAGTGTTACGGTTAGGGTTAGGGTTAGGGTTAAGTGTTAGAGTTAAGGCATAAGGTTAGTATAGGTTTAGTGTTAGGGGTTAGGGGTTAAGTTTAGGGATTTGATTCGATTCGATTCTTTTCGATTCGATTCGATTCGATTCAATTCTTCTCGATTCGAATTGATTCGATTCAATTCTTTCAATTCGATTCTTATCGATTTGATTCTTTTCGATTAGATATATTCTTTTCTATTCGATTCAATTTTATTCGATTCGATTCTTTTCGATTCGATTCGATTCGAGTCTTTTTGATTCAATTCGTTTCAATTCGATTCTTTTCAGTTCGATTCGATTCAAATCTTTTTGATGTGATTCAATTCGATTCTCTACGATTCGATTCGATTCTTTTCAATTCGAGTCGATTTTTTTCGATTCGATTCGATTCTTTTCCATTCGATTTGATTCGATTCTTTTCGTTACGATTCAATTCTATTCTTTTCGATTTGATTTTCTTCGATTCAATTCGATTCTATTCTTTTCGATTCGATTCAATTTTTTCGATTCGATTCGATTCCTTTTGATTCGATTCAATTCGATTCAAATCTTTTGTTTCGATTCGATTCTTTTCGGTTCGATTCGATTTTTTTCGATTCGATTTGATTCTTTTCGGTTTGATTCAATTTGATTTGAATGTTTTCAAATCAATTTTATTCTTTTCAATTCGATTCGATTCTATTCTTTTCGATTCGATTCTTTTCGATTCGATTTGATTCTTTTCGATTCGATTCGATTCAATTCTGTTCGATTTGATTCGATTCAATTCGATTCGATACTTTTCGATTTGATTCTTTTCGATTCGATTCGATTCTTTTCGATCTGATCGATTCTTTTCAATTCGATTCGATTGGATTCAATTTGATTCTTTTCGATGCGATTCGATTATTTTTGATTCGACTCAATTCGATGGTTTGATTCGATTATTTTCGATTCGATTTGATTCGATTCTTATCGATTCGATTCGATTATTTTCGATTCAATTCGATTCTATTCGAATATTTTCGATTCGATTCGATTGCATTAGATTCGATTATTTTTTATTCAATTCGATTCGATAATTTTTTATTTGATTCGATTCATTTCGGTTCGATTCGATTATTTTTGATTCATTTGAATTCAATTTGATTATTTTCGATTCGACTTGATTGGATTCGATTCGATTATTTTCAACTTGATCTGATTTCTTTTGATTCGATCGATTCTTTTTGTTTCGATTCGATTCTTTTCGATTCGATTCGATTTGATTATTTTCTATTCAATTCGGTTCGATTCGATTATTTTCAACTCAATTCGATCGATTCGGTTCAATTATTTTCGATTCGATTCGATTATTTTTGATTCGATAAGATTACTTTCGATTCGATTAATTTCGATTCGATTTCATTATTTTCAATTCAATTCAATTAGATTATTTTCGATTCAATTCAATGCGAATCGATTATTTTCTATTAGATTCGATTCAATTATTTTCGATTTGATTTGATTCGATTATTTTCAATTCGATTCAATTCGATTATTTTCATTTCAATTCGGTTCAATTCGATTCTATTATTTTCTTTTTTTGAGAATCTATTATTTTCGATTCGATGTTTCGTATCGATTCGAATCATTTTGATTCAATTCGATTATTTTCGATTTGAATCGATTATTTTCTTTTCGATTCGATTCTTTTCTATTCGGTTTGATATTTTCGATTCGAATCCACTCGAATCTTTTTGATTCAAGTATATAAGATTCGATCCGATTCTTTTTGATTCAATTCGATTCGATTCGATACGATTCTTTTCGATTTGATTCTATTCATTTTGATTCGACTCGATTCTTTTCGATTCAATTCTTTTCGATTCAATTAAATACGATTCAATTCTTTTCGATTCGATTTGATTTGATTCTTTTTGATTCGATACCATTCGATTTGATTCTTTTCGATTTGATTCGAATCAATTCGATACTTTTCAATTCGATCATTTCGATCAATTCGATTAGATTCTTTTCATTTCGATTCGATTCTTTTCGATTCGATTCAATTCTTTTCAATTCGATTTGATTCGTTTCCTTTCGTTTCGATTTAATTCTTTTCTATTTTATTTGATTCGATTCATTTCAATTAGATTCGATACTGTTTGATTCGATTCTTTTCGATTCAAGTCGATTGGAATCGATTCGATTCTTTCGATTCTATTTGACTCGATTCGATACGATTCTTTTCGATTCGATTCTTTTCGGTCTGTTCGATTCGATTCTTTTCGATTCAGTTCGATTCGATTCTTTTCTATTTGGTTTGATTTTTTCGATTCGAATCGACTCGAATCTTTTTGATTCAAGTATATAAGATTTGATCCGATTCTTTTCGATTCAATTCGATTCGATTCTATACGATTCTTTTCGATTTGATTCGATTCATTTTGATTCGACTCGATTCTTTTCGATTCAATTCTTTTCGATTCAATTAAATACGATTCTATTCTTTTCGATTCGATTTGATTTGATTCTTTTTGATTCGATACGATTCGATTTGATTCTTTTCGATTTGATTCGATTCAATTCGATATTTTTCAATTCGATCATTTCAATCGATTCGATTCGATTCTTTTCTTTTCGATTCGATTCTTTTCGATTCGATTCAATTCTTTTCAATTCGATTCGATTCGATTCCTTTCATTTCGATTTGATTCTTTTCTATTTTATTTGATTCGATTCATTTCAATTAGATTCGATACTGTTTGATTCGATTGTTTTCGATTCATGTCGATTGGAACCGATTCGATTTGATTCGATTCGATACGATTCTTTTCGATTCGATTCTTTTCGGTCTGTTCGATTCGATTCTTTTCGATTGAGTTCGATTCGATTCTTTTTGATTTGATTTGATTCTTTTCGATTTGATATGATTCGATTCGTTTCGATTTTTTTCGATTCGTGTCGATTCAAATCTATTCGATTCTTTTCTATTCAATTCGATTCGATTCTTTTCGATTCGATTTGATTCGATTCGATTCTTTTCGATTCGATTCGATTCTTTTTGATTCGATACAATTCGATTTGATTCTTTTTGATTCGATTTTTTCGAATCCATTCTTTTCAATTCAATTCAATTCTTTTATTTTTTTATTTATGATAGTCACAGAGAGAGAGAGAGGCAGAGACATAGGCAGAGGGAGAAGCAGGCTCCATGCACCGGGAGCCTGATGTGAGATTCGATCCAGGATTTCCAGGATCGTGCCCTGGGCCAAAGGCAGGCACCAAACCGCTGTGCCACCCAGGGATCCCTGATTCGATTCTTTTAAATTTGATGCTTTTCGATTCGATTCGATTCGCCTCTTGTCATTTCGATTCGATTCTTTTTGATTCGATTCGATTTGACTCTTTTCGTTTCGATTATATTCTCTTCGATTTGATTCTTTCGATTCGATTCGATACGATTCGATTCTTTTCGATTCGATACCATTCGATTCGATTCTTCTCGAATCGATTCAATTCGATTGTTTTTGATTCGATTCGATTCTTTTCGATTCGATTCTTTTCGATTCGATTCTTTTCGATTTGATTCGATTCGATCATTTGGATTCGATTTGTTACATTTTGATTCGATTCTTTTAGATTCGATTCAATTCAATTCTTTTGGATTTAATTGGATTCGTTTAGATAATTTTTGATTCGATTCGATCCTTTTACCCTAGCTTCGATTTGATTCTACTCGATTCAATTCATTTCGATTCTTCTTGATTCAATTCTTTTTGATTCGGTTTGATCCTTTTCGATTCAATTTGATTCTTTTCGATTTGATTCGATTTGATCATTTGGATTCGATTTGTTACATTTTGATTCGGTTCTTTTCGATTCAATTCGATTCGATTCAATTCTTTTGGATTTAATTGGATTCGTTTAGATGATTTTTGATTCGATTCGATTCTTTTCCCCTAGCTTCGATTTGATTGTACTCGATTAAATTCATTTCGATTCTTCTTGATTCAATTCTTTTCGATTCTTTTTGATTCGGTTTGATTCTTTTCGATTCAATTCGATTCTTTTCGATTCAATTCGATTCGATTTAATTGTTTTTGAATCCATTAGATTCGATTCGACTCGATTTGATTCGATTCGATTATCAATTCGATTCAATTCCAATTATATTCGATTCGAATCGATTTGATTATTTTTTATTCAATTCGATTCAATTATTTTCGATTCGATGCAATTTGATTCGATTCTTCTCATTTCAATTCAATTCGATTCTTTCGAATTCGATTCGATTCGATTCTTTTCGTTTCGATTCGATTTTTTTCGATTTGATTCAATTCTTTTCAATTCGATTTGATATTCTTCGATTCAATTCTTTTTGATTCAATTCAATTCGATTCGATTCTTTTCGATTAATTTCGATTCGATTCCATTCGATTCGATTCTTTTCGATTCGATTCTTTTCGATTCAATACGATTCGATCGATTCTTTTTGATGCGAATCAATTCGATTCCATTCTTTTTGTTTCGATTGATTCGATTCTTTTAGATTTGATTTGATACGATTCTTTTCAATTCGATTTGATTTGATTCGATTCGTTTTGATTTGTTTCGATTCTCTTTGATGTTTTTTGATTCGATCTTTTCAATCGATTTAATTCGATTCGATTCATTTCGATTTGACTCGATTTGAATTTTTCGATTCTATTCTTTTCAATTCGATTCTTTTCGACTCGATTCGATTCGATTTTTTTCTATTCGATTCTTTTCGATTCGATTCGACTCGACTCTTCGTTTCGATTCGATTCTTTTTGATTCGATTTGATTCTTTTCGTTTCGATTAGATTCTTTTCGATTCGATTCTTTTCGATTCGATTCGATTTGATTCTTCTCCATTCGATACGATTTGATTCTTTTCGATTCGATTCGATAAGGTTCTTTTCGTTCGATTCAATTCTGTTCGATTCTATTCCATTCGATTTGATTCGATTGTTTTCAATTCGATTTTATTCGATTCTTTTGGTTTCGATTCGATTCTTTTCGATTTGATTCGATTCGATCATTTGGATTCAATTTGTTACATTTCGATTCGATTCTTTTCGATTACGTTCGATTCGATTCTTTTCAATTCGATTGGATTCTTTTCCATTCGATATGATTCCATTCGTTTCGATTTTTTCGATTCGTTTCAATTCGAATCTATTCGATTCCTTTTTTTAAACATTTTTTTAAATTTTTATTTATTTATGATAGTCATCAGAGAGAGAGAGAGAGAGGCAGAGACACAGGCAGAGGAAGAAGCAGGCTCCATGCACCGGGAGCCGGATGTGGGATTCGATCCCGGGTCTCCAGGATTGCGCCCCAGGCCAAAGGCAGGCGCTAAACAGCTGCGCCACCCAGGGATCCCCTATTCGATTCTTTTCTATTCAATTCGATTCGATTGATTCTTTTCGATTCATTCGATTCGATTCCATTTGATTCGATTCTTTTCGATTCGATTCGATTCGATATGATTCGATACGATTCTTTTCAGTTTGATTTTTTCGATTCCACTCTTTTCAATTCCATTCTTTTCGATTTGATTCTTTTCGTTTCAATTCGATTCGATTCTTTTCAATTCGATTCGATTCGATTCTTTTTGTTTCGATTAGATTCTCTTCGATTCGATTCTTTTCGATTCGATTCGATTTGATACGATTCAATTCTTTTCGATTTGATACCATTCAATTCGATTCTTCTAGAATCGATTCAATTCAATTCGATTCTTTTCGATTCGATTCTTTTTTATTTGATTCGATTCGATCATTTGGATTCGATTTGTTACATTTCGACTCGATTCTTTTCGATTCGATTCGATTCGATTCAATTCTTTTGGATTTAATTGGATTCGTTTAGATAATTTTTGATTCAATTCAATTCTTTTCCCCTAGCTTCGATTTGATTCTACTCGATTCAATTCATTTCGATTCTTCCTGATTCAATTCTTTTTGATTCTTTCTGATTCGGTTAGATTCTTTTCGATTCAATTCGATTCTTTTCAATTCGATTCAATTCAATTGTTTTTGAATCCATTTGATTCGATTCGATTATTTTCTTTTTTTTTTTCGATTCGATTATTTTCGATTTGACTCGATTTGATTCGATTCGATTATCGATTCGATTCAATTCCAATTATTTTCGATTTGATTCGATTCGATTATCTTTTATTCAATTTGATTCAATTATTTTCGTTTCGATGCTATTCGATTCGATTCTTCTCATTTCAATTCAATTCGATTCTTTCGAATTCGATTCGATTCGATTCTTTTCAATTTGATTCAATTCTTTTCAATTCGATTTGATACTGTTCGATTCAATTATTTTCGACTCAATTCAATTCGATTCGATTCTTTTCAATTAAATTCGATTCGATTCTTTTCGATTTGATTCGATTCTTTTATATTTGATTTGATACGATTCGTTTTGATTCGTTTCGATTCTCTTTGATGTTTTTTGATTTTATCTTTTCAATCAATTTGATTCGATTCGATTCATTTCGATTCGATTCGATTCGAATTTTTCGATTCTATTCTTTTCAATTCGATTCTTTTTGATTCGATTCGATTCGATTTTTTTCATTTCGATTCTTTTCGATTTGATTCAATTCATCTCTTTTCGTTTTGATTCCATTCTTTTCGATTCGATTTGATTCTTTTTGTTTCTATTAGATTCTCTTCGATTCAATTCTTTTCAATTCAATTCTTTTCGATTCGATTCAATTTGATTCTTCTCCATTTGATTCGATTCGATTCTTTTCGATTCGATTCAATAAGATTCTTCTCATTCGATTCAATTCTGTTCGATTCTATTCTATTCGATTCGATTCGAATATTTTCAGTTCGATTCTATTCGATTCTTTTCGTTTCGATTCGATTCTTTTCAATTTGATTCGATTCGATCATTTGGATTCAATTTGTTACATTTCGATTCGATTCTTTTCGATTCAGTTCGATTCCATTCTTTTCAATTCAATTCGATTAGATTTGATTCTTTTCAATTCAATATGATTCGATTCGATTCGATTCTTTTCTATTCCATTCAACTCAACTTGATTCTATTCGATTTTTTTGATTCGATTCTTTTCAATTCGATTCGATTCGATTCTTTTCGTTTCAATTAGATTCTTTTCAATTTTATTTGATTCGATTCTTATCAATTCGATTCGGTACTGTTCGATTAGATTCTTTTCAATTCAATTTGATTTGAATCGATTCTTTTCGATTCAATTCGATATGATTCGATTCTTTTCGATTCCATTCGATACGATTAGATTCTTTTTGATTCGATTCGATTCTTTTCATTTTGATTTGATTCGTTTCGATGCTATTCAATTTGATTCTTTTCGATTCGAATCGATTCATTTCGATGCTATTCAATTCGATTCTTTTCTATTCGATTCGATAATATTTGATTCGATTTGATTCGATTCTTTTCGATTCGTTTTGATTCTTTTCATTGTATTCAACTCGATTCTATTCGATTTAATTCGATACGATTCAATTCTTTTTGATTCGATTCGAATCTTTTCGATTCTATTCGATTTGATTCTTTTCAATTCAATTCGATATGATTCGATTCTTTTCGATTCAATGATACCATTCGATTCGATTCTATTCGATTCGATTCCTTTCTTTTCGGTTCGATTTGATTCTTTTCGATTCGATTCTTTTCAATTCGAATCGATTATGTTCGATTGGATTCTTTACGATTCAATTCGATTCAATACGATTCTTTTCGATTTGATTTGTTTTGATTTGATTCGATCCTTTTCGATTCAATTCGATTCGATTATTTTGATTCAATTAAATACGATTCTATTCTTTTCGATTTGATTTTTTTATTCGATACGATTCGATTAGATTTTTTTCGATTTGATTCAATATGATTCTTTTCGATTCGATTCGATTCGATTCGTTTTGATTCGTTTCGATTCTCTTTGATTTTTTTGATTCGATCATTTCAATCGATTTGATTCGATTCGATTCTTTTCGATTCAATTCTTTTCGATTCGATTTGATTCTTTTCTATTCGATCCTTTTCCATTCAATTTGATTCTTTTCGATTCGATTCGATTTGATTCTTTTCGTTTAGATTCGATTCTTTTCGATTCGATTTGATTCGAATCTTTTCATTTCGATTAGATTCTCTACAATTCGATTCTTTGGATTCGATTCGATTTGATTCTTTTCAATTCGAATCGGTTCAATACTATTTGATTACTTTTGATTCGATGCAATTTGATTCGATTTTTTTCGAATTGATTTGATTCGATTTGATTATCGATTCAATTCAATTCCAATTATTCTCGATTCAATTCGATTCGATTATTTTTTATTCATTTCAATTATTTTCGATTCGATGCGATTCGATTTGATTCTTTTTGATTCAATCAATTTGATTTGATTCTTTTCAATTCGATTCGATTCTTTTCGATTTGATTGCATTCGATTCAATTCTTTTCGATTCGATTCGATTCCATTCTTTTCGATTCGATTCGTTTCTTTTCATTACGGTTCAATTCAATTCGATTCTTTTCGATTCGATTTGATTCTTTTCGGTTCGCTTCAATTCGATTCTTTTCGACTCGATTCGATTCTTTTGTATTCTTTTCAATTCGATTTGATTCGATTATTTTCGATTCGATTAGATTCAATTCGATTCGTTTTTTTTGAATCGATTCAATTCTTTTCGATTCCACTCCTTTCGACTTGATTTATTTGGATTCTATTCTTTTCAACTCGATTAGATTCTACTCTTTTCAATTCGATTCGACTCTTTTTGATTCGTTTCTTTTCGATTCTATTCGAATATTTTCGTTTCGATTAGATTCTTTTCGATTCAATTCGATTCGATTCGAAACTCTTAGATTCAATTCTTTTTGATTTGATTCAATTCAATTCGATTGTTTTCGATTCGATTCAATTCAATTCTTTTCGATTCGATTCAATTCTTTTCGATTTTTTCCATTCGATTCTTTTTATTTGATGTTTCAATTATTTTCAATTCGATTTGATTCGATTCTTTTCCATTCGATTCGATATTTTTGATTCGATTCAATTGTTTTTTATTAGATTTCTTCGATTCTTTTCGATTCGTTTCAATTCGATTTTTTTCGTTTTGATTCGATAGTTTTTGGTTCGTTTCTTTTTGATTCGATTCAATTAGAATCTTATGATTTGAGTCTTTTTGATTCGAATTCCTTTCTTTACCAAACGATTCGATTCGATTAGATTCTTTTCGATTCGATTCGATTCCTTTCCATTCGATTCCATATTTTCAATTCGATTCGATTCTTTTTTATTAGATTTTTTCGATTCTTTTCTATTCGATTCGATTCTTTTTGATTTGATTTCATTCTTTTCTATTCGATACAATTCGATTCAATCCTTTTCGATTCAATTCGATTCTTTTCAATTCGATTCGATTCGATTATTATATTCGATTAGATTTGGTCTTTTTCGATTCAATACGATTCTCTCCGATTCGATTTTTTTCGTTTCCATTCGATAGTTTTCTATTCGTTTCTTTTCTATTCGATTCGATTCTTTTCGATTCGATTCGATTCGAATCTTTCTATTCGAGTGTTTTTTATTTGAATTCCTTTCTTTTCGAATCGATTCGATTTGATTCTTTTCGATTCGATTCAATTCTTTTTGATTCGATTCGATTCGATTCAATCGATTATTTTCACTTCCGTTCGATTCGATTCTTTTGATACGGTGCGATTCGATTCGATATTTTTCGATTCGATTCGTTTCGATCCTTTTCGATTCTAGCCTCTTCTATATGAATTTCTTTCTTTTTGAATCAATTTGATTCGATTCTTTTCGATTTGATTCTTTTCGATTCAATTCGATTCGATTCTTTTTGATTTGATTCGATTCTTTTCTATTTGATTTGATTCGATTCGATCCTTTTCGATTTGATTCGATTCTTTTCAATTTGATTTGATTCTTTTCCATTTGATAAAATTCGATTCGATCCTTTTCGATTCGATTCGATTCTTTTTGATTCGATTCAATTAGATTCTTATATTCAATTCCATTCGATCTTTTTCGATTCGATTCGATTCTCTTCGATACGATTAGATTCGATTTTTTTCATTTCTATTCGACATTTTTCTATTCGTTTCTTTTCTATTTGATTTGATTCTATTCTTTTCTATTCAATTCGATTCGATTCGAATCTTTCTAATCGAATGTTTTTTATTTGAATTCCTTTCTTTTCGAATCGATTCGATTCTTTTTGATTCGATTCAATTCGATTATTTTGATTCGATTCCATTTGATTCGATTATTTTCACTTCCATTCGATTCAATTCTTTTGATTTGGTGCGATTCGATTCGATTATCTTCTATTTGATTCAATTCAATTCTATTTGTTTCTTTCTAAACGATTCGATTCTTTTCGATTCCACTCCTTTCGACTTGATTCATTTGGATTCGATTATTTTCGATTCGATTCTTTTCGATTCAATTCGATTTGATTCTTTTTAATTCATTTCTTTTTGATTCCATTCGAATGTTTTGGTTCGATTAGATTCTTTTCGATTGAATTCGATTCGATTTGAAACTCTACAATTCGATTGTTTTCGATTGGATTCGATTGTTTTCGATTCCATTCAATTCAATTCTTTTCGATTCGATTTGATTCTTTTCGACTCGATTCGATGTTTTTCTATTCGATTCTTTTTTATTTGATTTGTTTCGATTATTTTCTATTATATTCGTTTCGATTCTTTTCGATTCGTTTCGATTCTTTTTGATTCGTTTAGAATTGATTAGATCCTTTTCGATTCGATTCAATTTGATTTTTTTTGATTCGATACGATTTTTTTCTTTTCGATATGATAGTTTTCGATTAGTTTCTTTTCGATTCTATTCGTTTCGATTCTTTTTTTTTGATTCGATTCTTTTTGTTTCGATTAGATTTGATTCGAATCTTTCGATTCGAGTCTTTTCGAGTCGAATTCCTTTCTTTTAAAATCGATTCCATTCAATTCTATTCAATTCGATTCAATTCGATTCGTTTTTTCTGAAACAATTCGATTCTTTTTGATTCCACTTTTTTCGATTAGATTCATTTGGATTCGATAGTTTTCGATTCGATTAGATTCGATTCTTTTCGAATCGATTCGATTCAATTCTTTTTGATTCGTTTCTTTTTGAAACCATTCGAATCTTTTCGGTTCGATCAGATTTTTTTTCAATTCAATTCGATTCGATTCGAAACTCTTCGATTCAATTGTTTTCGATTTGATTGGATTCGATTGTTTTCGATTCGATTTGATTCAATTCTTTTCTATTAGATTTGATTCTTTTCAATTCGATTCGATTTTTTCTATGCGATTCTTTTTATTTGATTTATTTCGATTATTTCCTATTCGATTCGATTCTTTTTGATTCGTTTAGAATTGATTAGATCCTTTTTGATATAATTCGATTCGATTTTTTTGATTCAATACGATTTTTTTCTTTTCAAAATGATAGTTTTCGATTAGTTTCTTTTCGATTCTATTCGATTCGATTCTTTTGGTTTCGATTCGATTTGATTCGAATCTTCCGATTCGAGTCTTTTCAATTCGAATTCCTTTCTTTTAAAATCAATTCGATTCAATTCTTTTCGATTTGATTCACTTCGATTCGTTTTTCTGAAAAAATTCGATTCTTTTTGATTCCATTCTTTTCGGTTAATTTCATTTGGATTCGAAACTTTTCGATTTGATTAGATTCGATTCTTATGAATCGATTCGATTCGATTCTTTTTGATTCGTTTCTTTTTGATTCCATTCGAATCTTTTTGGTTCGATTAGATTCTTTTCAATTCAATTTGATTCGAATGGAAACTCTTCGATTGAATTCTTTTCAATTCGATGCTTTTCGATGCGATTCAATTCGATTCTTTTCGATTCGATTCAATTCATTTCTTTTCGATTCGATTTTTTCTATTCAATTCCTTTTTATTTGATTTGTTTCAATTATTTTCGATTCGATTCGATTCTTTTCAATTCGATGCGATTCGATCCTTTTGGATTCGATTCGATTCAATTCCATTTTTTTCGTATCGATACGATAGTTTCCCATTCTTTCTTTTTGATTCTATTCGATGTGATTCTATTTGTTCCGATTCCATTTGCATATGGAAGTATCAGGCCTGTACTCACCATTATCAGAGTTGAATATAGTGATTTCAAACGGCCTTCTTCAATCAGAGTGTAGCTAGTTTCTAACTCCAATGTACGAGTGGGTAGGAGACATCAGCCTCCCAGGCGTACACACTTTTGAGAGATGAGCTTATGGCCTGTACTTCCCACATCCTCCTCCAGGTACACTGCACTGGTAACAGGCCTAGGCTCGATGCGTGACTGAAGTGTTGTGAGAGATAAGACGAAAGTTCTGGCACACAAGACTAGGGCCCCGAAGCTCAATCCTGCGATTTCCTAGTAATTTTTATCTTAGACAGGTGCTACATACTAAGTTCCATACGTGAGAGCTAGCTGAACCCCAAGTCCAAAAGCATCTCTCTTCCAAGAGTTGAGTTCACACCCAAACCCTCACAGTTCCACACTGCCTGCAGAATGAGTTTTGAACATCTTCACCAGAGACGTTTGTCAGAAGCTTGTGAGAAGCAAGTGGAATAATGCAGGCCTGGAAGGTGTCTCCAAGTGCAGTAGAGTGGTATTCTTCGAACCTCCTGAGTTAGAAGACTGCTATGATCTTACGGCCATTAGAACGCAGCCAGTTGAAAGCTGGCTTCTAGGCATGCTCTCTTGTGAGAGTTGAGCTCAGGGCAGGACCCTCCCCCATCCTGCCTGCCCATAGTCATACCTGCTAACATCCTTAAGTGAGATGATGGGAGAGGTTGGAGAAATGCAAGTGGAAGTGTCTGGACTGTACTCACGTGCATCTGACTTCAATACAGCGATAGCCAACGTCCTTGTTCAATTAGAGTGTAGCTTAGGTATACCTCGCTTCGATAAGTGTTTAGCAGACATCAGCTTGCAAAGCATACACATTGCTGAGAGTTGAGCTTACGGCATGTACCTCCCCAATCCTGACTGCCTGAAAGTTCGGCTTCCACAGCATTTCGTTGTATACGGGAGACAAGCGGAGTATAAACCAAGTGTCTCCCTTGTCAATATCGCACCTAGTGGACAGCTGCCTACTAGGCATGCACACTCCTTTGGCTTGAGCTTATGGCTTGTACCTTCCACATGCTGACCGCCGGTACGCTTCACTTCCAAAGGATTTCGTTCGATACGAGATGCAAATTTTGCAAGAGCCAAGTGTCTCTTAGTTAAATCCAGCGACTTCTGAAGAATTCCTCCCTAAGATGGGAGCTACATACTAACTTCCAACCTGAGAACGTAGCTGAAAGCTCTCTCTTTGGGAATTTCCCGCTTGGAGATAAGCTGAAACATGGTCCTTCCCAGTTCCACACTGCCTACAGATACAGTTACGAACATCCTCACTAGACATGTTTGTCAGAAGCTCATGGGATGCAAGGGCCAGCTGCAGGCTTCAATGGTTGTGTCTCCAGGTGCAGTAGAGCGGTAGTCATGGAACGTCCCACCTTACAATGCTGCTACGTTCTCACGGCCATCAGAACGAGCTAGTAGAAAATTGGCTTCTAGGCATGCTTCCTTCTGAGGCTGAGTTCAGGGCAGGACCATCTTGCATCCTGCCTGCCCGTAGACGTAACTGCTAATATCCTTATGTGAGGTGCTGGGAGAGGGTGGTGAAATGCATGTGAAAGTGTCAGGCCTGTACTCACGATTATCTGAGTTGAATACAGCGATTTAAAACAGACTTCTTCAAAGAGTGTAGCTAGTTTCTAACTCCCATGTAAGAGTAGGTAGCAGACATCTGCCTCCCAGGCGTACACACTTTTGAGAGTTGAACTTATGGCCTGTACTTCCCACATCCTGCCTGCAGGTACACTTCGCTGCAAACAGGCCTAGGCTCGATGCGTGACTGAAGTGCTGTGAGAGGTAAGTGGAAAGTCTCGGCACACAAGACTAGTGCCTCCAAGCTCAATCCAGCGATTCCCAGTAATTCCTGTCTTAGACAGGTGCTACATACTAAGTTCCATACGAGAGAAGCTAGCTGAACCCGGAGTTCAAAAGCATCTCTGTTCTGAGAGTTGAGCTCATACCCAGTCCCTCACAGTTCCACATGGCCTGCAGAATGAGTTTTAAAAATCTTCACCTGAGACGTTTGTCAGAAGCTTGTGAGACACAAGTGGAATAAGGCAGGCCTGGAAGGTGTCTCCAGGTGCAGTAGAGTGGTATTCTTCGAACCTCCTGAGTTAGAAGACTGCTTTAGTCTCACAGCCATTAGAACGCAGCTGGTTGAAAGCTGGCTTCTAGGCATGCTCTCTTGTGAGAGCGGAGCTCAGGGCAAGACTCTCCCCCATCCTGCCTGCCCATAGTCTTGGCTGCTAACATCCTTAAGTGAGGTGCTGGGAGAGGTTGGAGAAATGTGAGTGGAAGTGTCAGGACTCTACTCACATGTATCTGAGTTCAATACAGCGATTGCCAATGTCCTTGTTCAATTAGAGTGCAGCTGGGGTATACCTCACATCAATAAGTGTCTGGCAGACTCGGCCTGCAAAGCATACACACTTCTGAGAGGTGAGCTTATGGCTTCTACCTCCGCCATCCTGACTGCCTGTACGTTTCGCTTCCACAGCATTTCGTTGTATGCGGGAGAATAGCAGAGTGAGAACCAAGTGTCTGCCTTGTCAATTTCGCACCTAGAGGACAGCTGCCTCCAAGGCATGAACACTCCAATGGATTAAGCTTAGGACTTGAACCTCCACATGCTCACCGCCTGTACGCTTCGCTTCCAAAGGATTTCTTTTGATACGGGACGCAAGTTTTGCGAGAGGCAAATGTGTCTTAGTTCAATCCACAACTTATGAGGAATTCCTCCCTCAGATGGGAGCTACATACTAAATTCCAAACCTGAATACCTAGCTGAAAGATCTCTCTCTGTGGAACATCCCTCTCAGAGATGAGCTGAAACGGTCCTTCCCAGTTCCTCACTGCCTGCAGATACAGTTATGAACATCCTCACTAGACATGTTTGTTAGAAGCTCATGGGACACAAGGGGCAAGCTGCAGGCTTCAAGGTTGTGTCCTCAGGTGCAGTAAAGTGGTATTCATGGAACATCCAGAATTACAATGATGCCACTTTCCAATGGCCATCAGAACGCAGTTAGTAGAAAGCTGGCTTCGGGGCATGCCTCGTTTTGAAAGCTGAGCTCAGGGCAGGACACTCCCGCATCCTTCCTGCTCGTAGTCGCGGCTGCTAACATCCTTATGTTAGGTGCTGGGAGAGTTTAGAGAAATGCAAGTGGAAGTGTCAGGGGTGTACTCACGTGCATCTGACTTCAATACAGCGATTGCCACGTCCTTGTTCAATTACAGTGTAGCTCGTGTATACCTCGCCTCCATATGTGTCTAGCATACATCAGCCTGCAAAGCATACACACTTCTGAGAGTTGAGCTTATGGCCTGTACGTTCTGCTTCCACAGCATTTCGTTGTATCGGGAGAGTAGCGGAGTGAGAACCAAGTGTCTGCCTTGTCAATTTTGCGCCTAGCCGACAGCTGCCTCCAAGGCATGCACACTCCTTTGGATTGAGCTTAGGAATTGAATCTCCCACATGCTGACCGCCTGTATGCCTCGCTTCCAAAGGATTTCGTTCGATACGGGACCCAAGTTTTGCGCGAGGCAAATGTGTCTTAGTTCAATCCAGCAACTTCTGAGGAATTCCTCCCTCAGATGGGAGCTACATACTAACTTCCAAACCTGAAACCTAGCTGAAAGCTCTCTCTCTGGGGAATTTCCTTCCGTGAGAAGAACTGACACGCCGTCCTTCCCAGTTCCACACTGCCTACAGATGCAGTTATGTACATCCTCACTAGACATGCTTTCAGAAGCTCACGGGACACAAGGGCCAGCTGCAGGCTTCAATGGTTGTGTCTCCAGGTGCATTAGAGCGGTATTCATTGTAAGCGTACCGCCTTGCAATGCTGCTACATTCACAAAGCCATCAGAAGGAGCTAGTAGATAGCTGGTTTTTAGGCATGCTTCCTTTTGAGAGCTAAGATCAGGTCAGGACCCTCCCTCATCCTGCCTGCCCGTAGACGTAACTGCTAATGTGCTTATGTTAGGTGCTGCATCCTAACTGCCTATAGACATAGGTCCTAGCATCTTTATGTTAGGTGCTGGAAGGGGTTGTGTGAAAGCCTGTGGAAGTGACAGGCCTGCACTCTCGCGTATCTGAGTTCAGTACAGCGATTGCCAAAGTCGTGTTCAATTCGAGTGTAGCTCGGTTCTAGCTAGTTCTCCTTTGGATTGAGCTTTTGGCTTGTACCTCCCACACGTTGACCGCCTGCACGCTTCGCTTCCAAAGGATTTTGTTCGATACGGGACGCAAGCTGTGTGAGTGGCAAGAGTCTCTTAGCTCCATCCAGTGACTTCTGAGGAATTCCTACCTCAGAAGGGAGATACTAACTAACTTCCAAACCTGAGTAACTCCTTGAAAGCTGTCTCTCTGGGGAACTTCCTTCTGCGGGGTGAGCTGACATGCCATCCTTCCCAGTTCCACACTGTCTGCACATGGAGTTAGGAACATCCTCACTAGACATGTTTGTTGGAATCTCGTGGGATGCAAGGGCCAAGGTGCAGGCTTCAATATTTGCGTCTCCAGGTGCCGTAGAGCGGTATTGATGAAACGTCCTGACTTACAATGCTGCTTCTTTTACACGGCCATAACAACTCAGCTAGTGGAAAGCTAGCTTGCAGGCATGCTTCCTTTGGAGAGCAGAGCTCAGGGCAGGACCCTCCCGCATCCTGCATGACTGTAGACGTAGAGACTAACATCCTTATGTTAGGTGCTGGGAGAGGTTGTGAGAAAAGCATGTGGAAGCGTTGGGCCTGAACTCATGCCTCTCTGAGTTGAATACAGCGCTTTCCAACGGCCTTCTTCAATCAGAGTGTAGCTAGTTTCTAACTCCCATGTACGAGTGGATAGCAGACATCTGCCTCACGACGTACACACTTTTTAGAGTTAGCTTATGGCCTGTACTACCCACATCCTGCCTACAGGTACACTTCGCTGCAAAGGGGCCTAGGCTTGATGCGTGACTGAAGTGTTTTGAGAGGTAACCGGAATGTCCCGGCACACAAGACAAGTGCCTCCAAGCTCAATCCAGCGATTTCCTAATAATTCCTGTCTCAGACTGGTGCCACATACTAAGTTCCATAGGTGAGAAGCTAGCTGAACGCCCTGTCCAAAGGCAACTTACTTCTGAGAGTTGAGCTCACACTCAGTCCCTCGTAGTTCCACACTCCCTGCAGAATGAGTTTCCAACATCTTCACCATAGATATTTGTCAGAGGCTTCTGAGACACAAGTTGAACAATGCAGACCTGGAGGGTATGTCCAGGTGCAGGAGAGTGGTAATCTTGGAACCTCCTGACTCAGAATACTGCTGCGTTCTCACTGCCATAAGAACGCAGCTGGTTGAAAGCTGGCTTCTAGGCATGCTTCCTTGTGAGAGCTGAGGTCAGGGCAGAACCCTTCCGCATCCTGCCTGTAGACATAGGTCCTAGCATCCTTACGTTAGGTGCTGGAAGGGGTGGCGTGACAAGCCTGTGGAAGTAACAGGCCTGTACTCTCGTGTATCTGAGTTCAATACAGCGATTGCCAACGTCCTTGTTCAATTCGAGTGTAGCTCAGTTCTAGCTCCTTTGGATAAGTGTCTAGCAGACATCGGCCTGCAAAGCATACACACTCCTGAGCCTTGAGCTTATGGTTGCAACTCCCCCATCCTGACAGCCTGTATGGTCTGCTTCCACAGCATTTCGTTGTATGCGGGACAGGAGCGAGGTGAGAACCAAGTGTCTGCCTTGGTAGTTTTGCGCCTAGCAGACCCCTGCCTCCAACGCATGCACACTCCTTTGGATTGAGCTTGTGGCTTGTACCTCCCCACAGCCCGAGGAGTAGGTGGAGGGTGACACTTTAAGCTGAATGGCCTGTGTCTTGAAGAAGTTGGCTTTCTTTACTTGGGAAAGATATCATGCCAAAAAAAATTAAAAAGAAAGAAAAAGAAAAAAGTACCTATAATGGAAAGAGTATTATGGCTGAGACATGTGTAGGAAGCTTTGCTACTGCCATCAAGTTGGGTGACACAAAAGGCAATCTGGAATTAAGAAGCAGGAACACGTTAACTGTCTATTTAATACAATACATTCATTATGCAAATCTCCTACTTCCTGCTACTTGGACTCTCATTCTTATAGATTAGGAGGAGGTTCCTCTCTTTCACAATTGCTGCAGAATCGTTTTGTATGAAGTATGGTCGTGCCTCCCCGACCCCCTGAAAACCATGAGCATCGATGTTGACTGCTGGATCTGTCACCTCAGCAAACTGGATGTGACTTGTGCCTTGTTGGATTGCCAGAATGTAGAAAGAAATGTACTGTTCTTTTCTTAACAATGTAATTTCTAGGACCGAACATTATTTTAGTTTCATGTTTAATTTGAATTAAATATATACTGTGGTTTAAAAAAAAAGAATCGAATCGAATAGAAAATAATTGAAAGAAATCAAATAAAAAGGAATCGAATGGAAAAAATCGAATCGAATTGAAATGAATTGAATCGAATTGAAAAGAATCAAATCGAATCGAATTGAAAATAATCGAATCAAAAAGAATTCAATCGAAGTATTTCGAATCAAATCGAATTGAATCGAAAAGAATTTAATCGAACCGAAATGATGTGAATGGAATCAAAAAGAAACGAATCAAATATAATCGAATAGAATCGAATCGAAAATAATCGAATCTAATCGAATCGAAAAGTATTGAATCCAAATGAATCTAATCGAAAAGAGTAGAATCAAAAATAATTGAATTGCTTCAGAAAAAACGAATTGAATTGATTCGAATCGAAAAGAATTGAATCGAATTGATTCTAAAAGAAAGGAATTCGAATTGAAAAGACTCGAATCGAAAGATTAGAATCAAATCGAATTGAAACAAAAAGTATAGAATCGAATACAATCGAAAAGAAACTAATCGAAAACTATCATATCGGAAATAAAAAAATCATATCGAATTAAAAAAATCGAATCGAATCGAATTGAAAAGTATCTAATCAATTCGAAACGAATCAAAAAGAATCGAATCGAATCGAAAAGAATCAAATCAAATCGAATAGAAAATAATCGAAAAATATCAAATAAAAAAGAATCGAATAGAAAAAAATTGAATCGAATCGAAAAGAATCAAATCAAATTGAAAAGAATTGAATCAATTCGAATTGAAAACAATTGAATCCAATCAAATCCAATCGAAAACAATTGAATCGAACAGATTCGAATCGAATCGAAAAGAATCTAATCGAACCAAAAACATTCGAATAGAATAAAAAAGAAATGAATTAAATAGAATCAAATCGGAATGAATCAAAAAGAATCGAATCGAATCGAATCAAAAATAATCGAATCCAAATGAATCGAGTCCAAAGGAGTGGAATGGAAAAGAATCGAATCGTTTAGAAAGAAATGAATCGAATTGAATCAAATCGAATCGAAAATATTCGAATCAAATCTAATTGAAAAGAATCAAATCGAATCAAAAAGAATCAAATCCAATCAAAAAGAATCAAATCGAATTGAAAAGAATCGAATTCAAAATAATCGAATCAAAGAGTAGAATCGAAAAGAATCAAAACGATTCGAATAAACCGAATCGAAGAGACTCGAAAAGAATCGAATCAAATCGAATCAAAAAGAATTGAATCGAATTGAAAATAATCGAATCAAATCGAATCAAAAAGAATCAAATCGAATCAAATCGAAAGGAATCGAATTGAATCGATTCGAAAAGAAAGGAATTCAAATCAAAAACTTTCGACTAGAAAGATTTGAATTGAATCGAATCGAATCGAAAAGAATCGAAATGAATTGAGTAGAAAAGAAACGAATAGAAAACTATCGAATGTAAATGAAAAAAATCGAATCGAAGAGAATTGAATCGAATCGAAGAGAATCTAATCGAAAAGAAAAGGATCGAATCTAATTGTATCGAATAGAAAATAATCAAATCAAACGAAAAGAATTGAATCGAATTGAAAAGGATCGAATCGAATCAAATTGAATAGAAAAGAATCGAATCTAATTGAAAAAAATCAAATCAAATCGAAAAGAATCGAATCGAATCGAAAAGAATCTAATAGAATCGAAAAGAATCGAATCGAATTGAATCAAATTGAAAAGAACTGAATTAAATCGATTCGAAAAGAAAGAAATTCAAATCGAAGAGACTCGAATCAAAGAGAACCGAATCGAATCGGAAAAAAATAGAATCGAATCACACCAAATCAAAAGAATCGAATCGAATGGAAGTGAAAATAATCAAATTGAATCGAATTGAATCAAGAAGAATCAAATCGAATTGAATAAAAATGAATCGAATCGAATCGAAAAGAATCGAATCGAATCAATTTGAAAAGAAAGGAATTCAAATCAAAAACACTCGAATAGAAAGATTCGAATCGAATCGAATCGAAAAGAATTGAATCGAATCGAATAGAAAAGAAACGAATAGAAAACTATCGAATGGATACGAAAAAAATCGAATCTAATCGAATCAAAGAGAATCGTATCGAATCGAAAAAATCGAATCAAATCGAATATAAGAATCGAATCGAATCGAAAATAATCGAATCGAAAATGATTGAATCGAATTGTAACGAATAGAAAAGAATCAAATCAAATCGAAAAGAATCGAATCGAATTGAAAAGGATCGAATCGAATCAAATCAAATAGAATCGAATCGAAAAAAATCGAATCGAATTGAATCAAAAAGATCAAATCAAATCGAAAAGAATAGAATCAAATAGAAAAGAATTGAATCAAATCGAAAAGAATCGAATCAAATCGATTCGAAAAGAAAGAAATTTGAATAGAAGAGACTCAAATTGAAAAGAAACGAGTAGAATCGAATAAAAAAAATCGAATCAAATCACACCGAATCAAAAGAATCAAAATCAATGGAAGTGAAAATTATCGAATTGAATCCAATCAAATCAAATGAATCGAATCGAAAAGGATCGAATCGAATTGAATAGAAAAGATCGAATCGAATCAAAAAGAATCAATCGAATTGAATCGAAAATAATCAAATCAAAAAAAGAATCTAATCAAATCGAAAAGAATCGAATCAAATTGAAAATAATGGAATCGCATTGAAACAAATTGAAAATAATCGAATCAAATCGATTTTAAAAAAAGAAATTTGAATAGAAGAGACTCGAATTGTAAAGAAACGAATAGAATCGAATAAAAAATCGAATCAAATTGCACCGAATCAAAAGAATCAAAATCAATGGAAGTGAAAATTATCGAATCGAATCCAATCGAATCAAAAAGAATCAAATCAAAAAGAATCGAATCGAATCGATTCAAAAAGAAAGGAATTCAAATCAAAAACACTCGAATAGAAAGATTCGAATAGAATCGAATCGAATCAAAAAGAACAGAATCGAATGGAATAGAAAAGAAACGAATAGAAAACTATCGAATCGAAACAAAAAAATCGAATTGAATCATATCGAATTGAATCGAAAAAGATCAAATCGAATCAAATAAAAGAATCAAATCGAATCGAATCGAAAAGAATTGAATCGAATCGAAAAGAATCGAATCGAATTGTATCGAATAGAAAAGAATCAAATCGAAAAGAATCGAATCAAATTGAAAAGGATCGAATCGAATCAAATCGAATAGAAAAGAATTGGATTGAATTGAAAAGAATCAAATCAAATTGAATCGAAAAGAATCAAATCCAATCGAAATGAATCGAATCGAATCGGAAAGAATCGAATCGAAACGAAAATAATCAAATCGAATCGAATCAAAAAGAACTGAATCGAATCAAATTGAAAAGAATCGAAACTAATCGAATGAAAGCAAAAAGAATCTAATCGAATCAATTCTAAAAGAAAGGAATTCGAATTGAAAAGACTCGAATCGAAAGATTCGAATCAAATCGAATCGAAACAAATAGAATCGAATCGAATAGAATTGAAAAGATACGAATCAAAAAAAAGAAAAGATACGAATCGAAAACTATCATATCGAAACGTAAAAAATCATATCAAATCGAATCGAATTGAAAAGGATCGAATTGATTCGAAATGAATCAAAAAGAATCAAATCGAAAAGAAACAAATCAAAAAGAATCGAATTGAATCGAAAAGAATAGAACCTAATGAATCGAAAAGAATTGAATCAAAATAAATCGAGTCGAAAGGCGTGGATTAGAAAAGAATCGAATCGATTCGAAAAAAACGAATCGATTGAATCGAATCGAATCGAATCGAAAATAATCGAATTGAATCGAACTGAAAAGAATAGAAAAGAATCGAATCGAATCGAACCGAAACGAAAAGAATCAAATCGAATCGAAAAGAATCAAATCGAATTGAATCGAAAAGAATCGAATCGAAAAGGACCGAATCATAAAGAATCGAATTGAATAAAAAAGAATTGAATCAGAGTCGAATCGAAAAGAATCGAATCGATTTGAAAAACACGAATTGATTTGAATCGACTCGAAAAGAATCGAATCGACTCGAAAAGAATCGAATAAAAAAGGATCGAATCAAATCAAATCGAAAAGAAACAAATCAGATCGATTAGAAAAGAAAGATTCTAATCGAAGAGACTCGAATCAAAAAGAATCGAATCGAATGGAATCGAAAATAATCGAATTGAATCGCACCGAATCAAAAGAATCGAATAGAATGGAAGTGAAATTAATCGAATCGAATCGAATCAAAAAGAATCGAATCGAATCGATTCGAAAAGAAAGGAATTCAAAACAAAAACACTCGAATAGAAAGATTCAAATCGAATCGAATCAAAAAGAATTGAATCGAATTGAATAGAAAAGAAATGAATAGAAAACTATCGAACGGAAATGAAAAAATAGAATCGAATCAAAGAGAATCGTATCGAATCAAAAAAATCGAATCAAATCGAATATAAGAATCGAATCGAATAGAAAAGAATCGAATCGAATCGAAAAGGATTGAATCGAATTGTATCGAATAGAAAAGAATCAAATCAAATCGAAAAGAATCGAATGGAATCGAAAAGGATCGAATCGAATCAAATCGAATAGAAAAGAATCGAATCGAATCGAAAGAATCGATCGAATTGAATCGAAAAAATCAAATCAAAAAAAAGAATCAAATCAAATTGAAAAGAATCGAATCAAATCGAAAAGAATCGAATCGCATCGAAACAAATCGAAAATAATCGAATCAAATCGATTTGAAAAGAAAGAAATTTGAATAGAAGAGACTCAAATTGTAAAGAAACGAATAGAATCGAATAAAAATATCGAATCAAATCGCACTGAATCAAAAGAATCAAAATCAATGGAAGTGAAAATTATCGAATCGAATCCAATCGAATCAAAAAGAATCGAATCAAATCGATTCGAAAAGAAAGGAATTCAAATCAAAAACACTCGAATAGAAAGATTCGAATAGAATCGAATCAAATCGAAAAGAACCGAATCGAATGGAATAGAAAAGAAATGAATAGAAAAGTATCGAATCGAAATGAAAAAAATCGAATCGAATCGTATCGAATCGAATCAAAAAAGATCGAATCGAATCAAATAAAATAATTGAATCGAATTGATTCGAAAAGAATTGAATCGAAAAGAATCGAATTGAATTGTATCGAATAGAAAAGAATCAAATCAAATTGAAAAGAATCGAATCGAATTGAAAAGGATCGAATCGAATCAAATCAAATAGAAAAGAATCGGATCGAATCGAAAAGAATCGAATCAAATTGAATCGAAAAGAATCAAATCCAATCGAAATGAATCGAATCGTATCGGAAAGAATCGAATCGAAACGAAAATAATCAAATCGAATCGAATCAAAACAACTGAAACGAATCAAATTGAAAAGAATCGAAACTAATCGAATGAAATCGAAAAGAATCTAATCGAATCAATTCTAAAAGAAAGGAATTCGAATCGAAAAGACTCGAATAGTAAGATTCGAATCAAATCGAATCGAAACAAAAAGAATCGAATCGAATCGAAATGAAACGAATCGAAACTACATATCGAAACGTAAAAAATCATATCAATTCGAAAAAAATCGAATCGAATCGAATTGAAAAGGATCAAATCGATTCGAAATGAATCAGAAAGAATTGAATCGAAAAGAATCGAATCGAAATGAAACGAATCAAAAAGAAACGAATCAAATCGAAAAGAATAGAATCTAATCGAATTGAAAAGAATCGAATCAAAATAAATCGAGTCGAAAGGTGTGGAATTGAAAAGAATCAAATCGATTTGAAAAAAACGAATCAATTGAATCAAATCGAATCGAAAATAATTGAACTGAATCGAATTGCAAAGAATAGAAAAGAATCGAATCGAATCGAAAAGAATCGAATCGAACCGAAACGAAAAGAATCAAATCGAATCGAAAAGAATCGAATTGAATCGAAAAGGATCGAATCGAAGAGACTCGAATCATAAAGAATCGAATCGAATCAAAGAGTCGAATCGAATCGATTTGAAAAAAACGAATTGATTCGAATTGACTCGAAAAGAATCGAATCGAATCAAAAAGAATCAAATAGAATCAAAAAGAATCGAATCGAATCAAATCGAAAAGAATCAAATCAATTCGAAAAGAAAGAAATTCGAATCGAAGAGACTCAAATCGAAAAGAATTGAATCGAATGGAATCGAAAATAATCGAATCGAATCGCACTGAATCAAAAGAATTGAATCGAATGGAAGTGAAAATAATTGAATCCAATCGAATCAAAAAGAATTGAATCAAATCGAAAAGAATCGAATCGAATCGATTCAAAAAGAAAGGAATTCAAACCAAAACCACTCGAATAAAAAACAAACAAAAAAACCCACTCGATTAGAAAGATTCGAATCGAATCAAATCGAATCGAAAAGAATCGAATCGAATAGAATAGAAAAGAAACGAATAGAAAACTATCAAATGGAAATGGAAAAATCGAATCGAATCAAATCGAAGAGAATCGAATCGAAAAAGATCGAATCGATTCGAATATAAGAATCGAATCGAAAAGAATTGAATCAAATCGAATCGAAAAGGATCGAATCGAATCAAATCGAATAGAAAAGATTCGGATCGAATCGAAAAGATTCAAATCGAATCGAAACAAAAAGAATCACATCGAATAGAATCGAAAAGAACGATTCAAAAACTATCGTATCGAAACCAAAAAAATCGAATCGAATCGAATCTAAACAAAAAGGATCGAATCGAATCGAATTGAAAAGAATCGAATCGAATCGAATCGAAAATAATTGAAACAAATCAAATAAAAAAGAATCGAATAGAAAAAATCAAATCGAAAAGAAATGAATCGAATCAAAAGAATCTAATTGAAAGGAATCTAATCGAATAGATTCAAATCGAATCGAGTCGAAAAGAATTGACTCGAAACGAAAAGAATCGAATCGAAAAGTATCGAATCGAATTAAAAAAACGAATCGAATCTAATCTAAAAGAATTGAATTGAATCGAATCGAATTGAAAAGATCATATCGAATCGAATAGAAAAGAATCGAATCGAATCAAATCGATTCGAAAAGAATGGAATTCGAATCGAAAAGACTCGAATCGAAAAGAATCAAATCGAATTGAATTGAAAAGAACTGAATCGAATCAAATAGAAAAGAATAGAATTGTAAAGAATCGAATAGAATAGATTCAAATCGAGTCGAATCGAATCGAAAAGAATGGAATTGAATCGAAAAGGATCGAATCGAATCAAATCAAATATAAAAGAAACGAATCGAATCGAAATCGAATCGAATCGAATCAAATCGAAAAGAATCAAAAAAAGTCAAATAAAAAAGTATCAAATCGAATCGAAAAGTATCGAATTGAATCGAATCGAATCAAATCGAAAGAATTGAAGCGAATTGAATCAAAAATAATCGAATCCAAACGATTCAAATCGAAAAGAATCAAATCAAATCAAATAAAAAAGAATGGAATCAAATCAAATCCAATAGAAAAGAATCAAAACAAATGGAATGAAAAAGAATTGAATCAAATCACAAAATTGATTTGAACTAAAAAGAATCGAATCAAATAGAACCGAATTGATTCAAATCGAAAAGAATCGAATTGAAAGGAATCTAATCGAATAGATTCAAATCGAATCGGATCGAAAAGAATTGACTCCAATCGAAAGGAATCGAATCGAAAAGTATCGAATCGAATTGAAAAAACGAATCTAATCTAGATCTAAAAGAATAGAATAGAATAGAATTGAATTGAAAAGATCATATCGAATCGAATAGAAAAGAATCGAATCAAATCGATTCGAAAAGAAAGGAATTCGAATCGAAAAGACTCGAATCGAAAAGAATCAAATCGAATCGATTCGAAAAAAATCGAATCGAATCGCATGGAATCAAAAGAATCGAATCGAATGGAAGTGTAAAGAATCGAATCGAATCGAAAAGAATCGAATCAAAAAGAATTGAATCGAATCGAAAAGAATCGAGTCGACACATTTGATTCGAATCGAATCAAATTGAAAAGAAATGAATAGAAAACAATCGAATCAAATTGAAAAAAATCGAATCGAATCGCATCCAAAAAAATCCAATGGAATCGAATCGAAAAGAATCGAATCGAATCACATAGTTTGGAAAAGAAAGGAATTCGAATAAAAAAAACTCGAATCGTAAGATTCGAATCGAATCAAATAAAAAAGAAACGAATCAAATACTATCGAATCAAAACGAAAAAAATCGAATCGAATCGAATCGTATCGAATAGTAAAGAATCAAATCAAATCGAAAAGAATCGAATTGAATCGAAAAGAAAAAATCTAATAAAAAAATTGTATTGAAAATATTGAATTGAATGGAAAAGATTCGAATCGAATCGAAAAGAATTAAATTGAATCGAACCGAAAACAATCGAATCGAATCGAATCAAATTGAAAGGAAATGAATCAAAAACTATCATATCGAAATGAAAAAAAATCGTATCGAATCGAAATAAATCAAATCGAATCGAATCGAAAGGGATCGAATTGATTCGAAACAAATCAAAAAGTCGAATCGAATGGAAAAGAATCGAATTGAATCGAATCAAAAATAATTGAAACAAATCAAATAAAAAACGAATAGAAAAAAATCAAATCGAATCGAAAAGAATCGAATTGAATAAAAAAGAATTAAATCGAATCGAACCGAAAACAATCGAATCGAATCGAATTGAAAAGAATTGAATCATAGTGTTTTGAATCAAATTGAATGGAATCGAAAAGAATTGTATCTAATCGAATCGAAAAGAATCGAATCCAAATGAATCGAGTCGAAAGGATTGGAATCGAAAAGAATCGAATCGTTTAGAAAAAACAAATCAAAATGAATCGAATCGAATTGAAAATAATCAAATCGAATCGAATTGAAAAGAATAGAAAGAATCGAATCGAAGAGAATCAAATCGAATTGAATCAAAAAGAATCGAACATAATGGAATCAAAAAGAATCGAATCAAATCGAAAAGAATCGAATCCAAAATAATCGAATCGAAGAGTCGAATCGAAAAGAATGGTATCGAATCGAAAAGAATGGAATCGAATCGAATCGAAAAGAAAGGAATTCAAATCAAAAAGACTCGAATAGAAAGATTCAAATCGAATCGAATAGATAAGAATCGAATCGAATCAAATCAAATCCATTAGAAAAGAAAGGAATTCGAATTGAAAAGACTCGAATCGAAAAGAATCGAATCGACGCGATTCAAAAAAAATCGAATCGTATCACACGGAATAAAAGAATCAAATCGAATGGAAGTGTAAAGAATCGAATCGAAAAGAATCGAATCGAATCGAAAAGAATTGAATCAAGTCGAAAGATTCAAATCGAATCAAATCGAAAAGAAACAAATAGAAAACTATCGAATCAAATCAAAAAAAATTGAACCGAATTGAATCGCATCGAAAAAAATCAAATCGAATCGAATCGAAAAGAATCGAATCAAATAAAAAATAATCGAATCAAATCGTTTGGAAAAGAAAGGAATTCGAATCGAAAAGACTCGAATCGTAAGATTCGAATTGAATCGAATCAAAAAGAAACGAATCAAAAACTCAAATCGAAATAAAAAAATCGAATCGAAAAGAATCAAATCAAATCGAAAAGGATCAAATTGAATCATATCGAATAGAAAAGAATCAAATCAAATTGAAAAGAATCAAATCAAATTGAATAGAATCAAATCGAATTGAATAGAAAAGAATCAAAAAATCTAATAAAAAAGAATCGATCGAATCGAAAATATCAAATCAAATGGAAAAGAACCGAATCAAATGGAAAAGAATTGAGTGGAAAAGAATCGAATCGAATTGAATCAAAAGGAATCGAATCAAATCTAAAAGAATCGAATCGAATCGAATCGAAAGGAATCGAAAAGAATAGAAAACTGTCTATTCGAATCTAAAAGAATCGACTCAAATCGAATCAAAGAAAATCAAATTGAATCAAAAAAATCGAATTGAACCTTAAAGAATAGAATCGAATCGAAAAGAATCGATTCGAATCGAAAAGAACCGAATCGAATCAAATCTAAAAGAATCGAATTGAAAAGAATCTAATCGAATAGCTTCAAATCGAATTGAATCGAATATAATCGAATTGAATCGAAAAAAATCAAATCGAATTGAAAAAAATTGAATTGAATCGAATCTAAAAGAATTGAATTGAAAAAATAGATTCGAATGGAATCAAAAAGAATCGAATCAAATCGATTCGAAAAGAAAGGAATTTGAATCGAATTGAGTCGAAAAGAATCGAATAGATTCGAATTGAATCGAAATGAAAAAATTTGAAACGAATCTAGTCAGATCGAATGGAAAAGAATCGAATCAAATAGAAAAGAATTGAATCGAATCGAACCGAATCAAAAATAATCAAATAGATCGAATCAAAAAGAATCGAATCGATTTGAAATGAATAGAGTAGAATCAAATCGAAGCGAAGTGAAAAGATTCGAATCGAATCGAAAAGAATTGAAATGAATCGAACTGAATCCAAAAGAATTGAATCGAATCGAACAGTATAGAATCGAATGCAAAGAATCGAATGCAAAGAATCGAATCAAATCAAAAAGAATCGAATCGAATCGAAAAGAATCAAATTGAATCAAATCGAAAAGAATCGAATCACATCTAATTGAATTGAAAGGAATCAAATCGAATAGAACCAAAAAGAATCGAATCGAATCGAATCGAATCGAAAAGAATCAAATTGAATAGCATCAAAAAGAATCGAATCGAATCTAAAAGAATCGAATTGAATCGAATCGAAAAGAATTCAATCGAATTGAATCGAATCGAAAAGAATCGAATTGAACCGAAAAGAATCAAATCGAATGGAATTGAATAGAATTTAATTGAATCCAAAAGAATTGAATTGAATCGAATTGAATCGAAAAGAATCGAATAGATTCAAATCGAATCGAATTAAAAAAATTTTTTTTTTCAAATTGAAAAAATTTGGAACGAATCTAATCAGATAGAATGGAAAAGAATCGAATCAAATCGAAAAGAATTGAATCAATATGAACTGAATCAAAATAATCGAATAGATCGAATCAAAAAGAATCGATCGATTTGAAATGAAAAGAGTAGAATCTAAACTAAGCAAAGTGAAAAGATTTGAAACGAATTGAAAAGAATCGAAACCAATCGAATTGAATCCAAAAGAATTAAATCGAATCGAAGAGTATCGAATCGAATCCAAAGAATCGAATTGAATCAAATCGAAAAGAATCAAATCGAAAAGAATCGAATCGAAAAGAAAAGAATCCAATTATATCGAATCAAATCGTAAACAATCAAATCGAATCGAATCGAAAAGAATCGAATTGAATTGAATCGAAAAGAATCGAATGGTATCGAATTGAATCGAAAAGAATCGAATCTTATCTAATTGAATTGAAAAGAATCAAATCGAATAGAACTAAAAAGCATGGAATCGAATCGAATCAAATCGAAAAGAATCGAATCGTATCGAATCGAATCAAAAAGAATCTAATCGAATAGCATCGAAAAGAATCGAAATGAATAGAAAAGAATCAAATCTAATTGAATCGAAAAGAATCAAATCGAATCGAAAAGAATCGAATTGAATAGCATCGAAACGAATCGAATCAAAACGAAAAGAATCGAATCTAATTGAATCGAAAAGAATCAAATCGTATCGAATGGAATCAAAAAGAATCGAATCATATTGAATTGAATTGAAAAGAATTGAATCGAATAGAACTGAAAAGAATCGAATCGAATACAATCGAAAAGCATCGTATCGAATTCGAATCGAATCGAATTGAATTGAAAAGAATCGATTCCAATGGAATTGAATCGAAAAGAATCTAATCGAACACCGAATCAAATTGAAAAGAATCGAATCAAATAAAATCGAAAAGAATCTAATTGAAACGAAAAGAATCGAATCGATTCGAATAGAATTGAAAAGAATCGAACTGAATCGAAACGAAAAGAATCAAATCGAAGAGAATCGAATCGAATAGAAAAGAATCGAATTGAAAAAATCGAATCGAAAAGAATCGAGTTGAGTTGAATCGAATCGAAAAGAATTGAGTCAAATCGTATCGAATAGAAAAGAATCGAATCGAATCCAAAACAATCTAATCGAATGGAATTGAATCGAAAAGAATCAATCGAATCGAATTGAATCGAAAAGAATCGGATAGATTCAAATTGAAACGAATCAAAAAAATTGAAACTAATTGAATCATATTGACTGGAAAAGAATCGAATCGAATGAAAAGAATCGAATCAAAAAGAATCGAATTGAACAGAACCAAAAAGAATCGAATCGAATTGAATTGAAAAGAATCGTATCGAATTGAATCGAATTGAATGGAAAAGAATCGAATCGATTCCAATCGAATTGAATCGAAAAGAATCGAATCGAACAGTATCGAATCTAATTGAAATGAATCGAATCAAATAAAATAGAAAAGAATCAAATCGAAAGGAAAAGAATCGAATCGAATCGAATTGAAAAGAATCGAATCAAATAAAATAGAAAAGAATCGAATCGAAACAAAAAGAATTGAATCGAATCGAATTGAAAAGAATCGAATTGAATCAAAAAGAATCGAATTGAAATGTATCGAATCGAAGCGAAAAGAATCAAATTGTATCGGAAAGATCGAATCGAATCGAATTGAATCGATTTGAATCGAAAAGAATCGAATCTAATCAAATTGAATCGAAAAGAATCGAATCGGATCGAAAAGAATAGATTCGTATAGAATCTAATCGAAAAGAACCAAATCGTATTGAAATGAATTGAAAAGAATCGAAATGAATAGAATCGAAAAGAATCGAATCTAAAAGAATCGCATCAAAACAAAAAGAATCAAATCAAATCGACTCAAAAAGAATCGAAAAGAATCGAATCGAATCAAAAAGAATGGAATCGAATCGAATCAGAAAGAATCGAAACGAATCGATTCGAAAAAAATCGAATGAGATCGAATCGAAAAGAATTGAATCGATTCGAATTGAAAAGAATCAAATCGAATTGAATTGAAACAAAAAGAATTGAATTGAATTGCACCGAATCGAAAATAATTGAATCGAATTGAATAAAAAATAATCAAATCGAATCGAATATAATTGGAATTGAATTGAATCGATAATTGAATTGAATCAAATCGAATCGAGTCGATTGAAAATAATCGAATCAAATCAAATAGATTCAAAAACAATCGAAACAAATTGAATCGAATTAAAAATAATCAAATCAAATCGTATCGAATCAAATAAAAAAGAATCGAATTGAATCGAAAAGAATCGAACCGAATCGAAAAGAATCGAATAGAATCGAATCAAAAAGAATTGAAATTAATCGAATCGAGTAGAATCGAATCGAAGCTAGGCGAAAAGAATCGAATCGAATCAAAAATTATCTAAACGAAAAATAAAAAAATTATCTAAACGAATCCAATTGAATAAAAAAGAATCGAATCGAAAAGAATCGATTCGAAATGTACAAATCGAAAAAAATAAAATAAAATAAAAAAAAGAAATGTACAAATCGAATCCAAATGGTCGAATCAAATCAAATCGAAAAGAATCCAATCGAAATGAATCGAATCGAAATGAAAAGAATCGAATTGAAAAGAATCGAATCGAATCGAATAGAATAGAATCGAACAGAAATGATTCGAATGAAAAGAATCTTATCGAATCGAATCGAAAAGAATCAAATATAATCGTAGAGAATTGAATTGAAAAGAATTGAATCAAAGAGAATCTAATCGAAACAAAAAGAATCAAATTGAATCGAATCGAAAAGAATCGAATCGAATCGAAAAGAAAGAATTGAAAAGAATCAAATTGAATTGAATCAAATCGAAAATAATCGAATCGATTCATATCGAACCGAAAAGAATCAAATCGAATCGAATCGAAAAGAATAGAATTGTATTGAAAAGAATCGAATTGCATCGAAAAGAATCAAATCGAATTGAATCAAAAAGAATTGAATCGAATGCAATCAAAACGAAAAGAATCGAATCGAATCGAATTGAAAAGAATCAAATCGAATTGATTGAATTGAAAAGAATCGAATCGAATTGAATCACATCGAATCAAAAATAATTGAATCGAATCGAATTGAAAATAATTGGAATTGAATTGAATTGATAATTGAATCGAATCAAATCGAGTTGAATTGAAAATAATCGAATCGAATCAAATCGATTCGAAAAAAATCGAATCAAATTGCATCGAATCAAAAATAATCTAATCGAATTGTGTTGAATCGATTCGAATTGAAAAGAATCGAATCAAATCGAATCGAAGTGAAAAGAATAAAATCGAATCGTATCGAATCAAAAAGAATCGAATCGTATCGAATCGGATCGAATCGAAAAGAATCGAATCGGAAAGAATTGAATCGAAGAGAATCTAATCGAAATGAAAAGAATCGAATCGAATCAAAAAGAATCGAATCGAAACAACAAGAGTCGAATCGAATCGAATCAAAAAGAGTCAAATTGAAAAGAATCGAATCGAAAAAGTCGAATGGAAAAGAATCAAATTGAATTGAATCGAATCGAAAAGAATCAAATCGAATCATATCGAATTGAAAAGAATCTAATTGAATCGAAAAGAATCTAATTGAATGGAATCGAATCGAATCAAATTGAATCAAAAAGAATCAATCAAATCGAATTGAATAAAAAATAATCGAATAGATTCGTATCGAAAAGAATCGAAAAAATCGAAACGAATCGAATCATATCAAATCGAAAAGAATCGAATCGAATCGAAAAGAATCGAATCAAAGTGAATCGAAAGGAATCGAATCGAACAGAACCGAAAAGAATCGAATCGAAAAGAATCGTATCGAATTGAATCAAATTGAATCGAAAAGAATCGAATCGATTACAATTGAATTGAATCAAAAAGAATCGAATCGAACAGTATCAAATCTAATTAAAATGAATCGAATCAAATAAAATAGAAAAGAATCAAATCGAAACGAAAAGAATCGAATCGAATTGAATTGGAAAGAATCGAATTGAATCGAAAAGCAACGAATTGAAAAGAATCGAATCGAAACGGAAAGAATCGAATCAAATGGAAAAGATCGAATTGAAAAGAATCAAACTGAATTGAATTGAATCAAAAGAATCGAATCGTATCAAATCGAAAAGAATCAAATCGAATCGAATCGAAAAGAATAGAATTGTATTGAAAAGAATCAAATCGTATCGAAAAGAATTGAATTGAATCGAATCAAAAAGAATTGAATCGAATGCAATCAAATCGAAAAGATTCGATTCAAATGGAAAAGAATCAAATCGAATTGATTGAATCGAAAAGAATCAAATCGAATTGAATCACATCGAATAGAAAATAATTGAATCGAATTGAATAAAAAATAATCGAATCAAATCGAATTGAATCGAGAATAATTGAAATTGAATGGAATCGATAATCGAATCGAATCAAATCGAGTCAAATCGAAAATAATCGAATCAAATCAAATCGATTCGAAAAAATCGAATCAAATTTCATCGAATCAAAGTAATCGAATCGTATTGAATCGATTCGAATTGAAAAGAATCAAATTGAATCGAATCAAAAAGAATCGAATCCAAAGAATTGAATTGTAGAGAATCTAATCGAAACGAAAATATTCGAGTCGAATCGAATCAAATCAAAAGAATCAAATCTAAACGAAAAAAAATTGAATAGATTAGATCAAAAAGATCGAATTGAATGGAATCAAATCGAAAAGAATCGAATCGAATCGTATCAAATCAAAAAGAATCAAATTGAATTGAATCAAAAAGAATAGAATCATATTTAATTGAATCGAAAAGAATCGAATCGAATCAAAATGAATTGAATCAAATCGAAAAGAATCGTATCGAATTGAATTGAATCGAAAAGAATCCAATCGAACATAATCGAATCGAATTGAAACAAATCGAATCGAAAAGAGTCGAATCGAAACGAAAAGAAAGGAATCGAATCGAATCGAAAAAAAATTGAATGGTATCATTGAATCGAAAAGAATTGAATCATATCGAATTGAATTGAAAAGAATCAAATCGAACAGAACCCAAAAGAATCGAATTGTATCGAATCGAATAGAAAAGAATCGAATCGAATCCATCGAAAAGAATCTAAACGAATCGAAAAGAATCGAATCGAATCCAAAAGAATCGAATTGAATAGCATCGAAACGAATCGAATCAAAATGAAAAGAATCGAATCGAATCGAAAAGAATCGAATCGAATAGAATCGAAAAGAATCGAATCAAATACAATAGAAAAGAATCGTATCGAATCAAATCGAATTGAATCGAAAAGAATCGAATTGAATCTTATATACTCGAATCAAAAAGAATCGAGTTGATTCAAATCGAAAATATCAAACCGAATCGAAAAGAAAAGAATCTATTCAAATAGAAAATAATCGAATTGAATCAAAACGATTCGAATCAATACGAAACAAATCGAATCGAAAATAATAGAATCAAATCGAACTGAATCGAAATGAAAATAATCAAATTGAATCGAATTGAAAATAATCGAATCAAATCAAATCGAAAAAAATTGAATCGAATCTAATCGAAAATAATCGATTTGCATTGAATCGAATCGAAAATAATCGAATTGAATTGAATTGAAAATAATGAAATAGAATTGAAAATAATCGAATCAAAAGTAATCTTATCGAATCGAAAATAATCGAATCGAATCGAATCAAATAAAAAATAATTGAACCAAATCGATCGAATTGAATTGAAAATAATTGAATCAAATCGAACCGAATTGAATCGAAAATAATCGAATCGAATCGAATTGAAAATAATCGAATCGAATTGAGAAGAATCGATCGAATGAAAAATAATCAGATCGAATTGAAAATAATCGAATCCAATCCAATCAAATCGAATCGAAAATAATCGAATTGAATTGAATCGAAAGTAATCGAGTCAAATCGAAATTAATCGAATCCATTCAAATCGAATCGAATCGAAAATAATCAAATCGAATTGAAAATAATCGCATCGAATCGAATCGAATCGAAAATAATCCAATCAAATGGAATTGAAAATAATCCAATCGAATCGAAAAGAATCCAATCCAATCGAAAAGAATCCAATCGAAAAGAATCAAATCGATTCGAATAGAAAATAATCGATTCGAATCGAAAATAATCGATTCGCATCGAATTGAATCAAATCGAAAATAATTGAATCGAATTGAATCGAAATTAGTCGAATCGAATCGAAAATAATCGAATCGAAAATAATCAAATCGAATCGAAAAGAATCAAGTCAAATCAAATCGATAATAATCTAATCGAATCATCGAATCGAATCGAATCAAAAAGAATGGAATCGAAGAGAATCGAATCGAAAATAATCGAATCAAATCAATAGAATCGAAAACAATCAAATAAATGGAAACCAAAAGAATCAAATTGAATTGAAAAGAATCAAATCGAATCGAATCGAAAATAATCGAATCAAATCGAATCAAAATATCGATTCATATCGAATCGAATCGAATAGAAAATAATAGAATTGAATCGAAAATAATCAAATCGAATCGAAAATAATCGAATCGAATTGAAAATAATCGAATCGAAAATAATCGAATCGATTCCAATGGAAAATAATCGAAACGAATCGAAAAGAATCAATTCGAATCGAAAATAATCGAATCGAATCGAAAATAATCGAATCGAATCAAATGGAAAATAATCGAATCGAATTGAAAATAATCGAATCGAAAATAATCGAATCGAATCAAATGGAAAATAATCGAATCGAATAGAAAATAATCACTGAATCGAATCGAAAATAATCGAATCAAAAAGAATTGAGTCATTTGAATCATAAATATTGAATCGAATCGAAAAGAATTGAATTGAACTGAAAAGAATTGAATCGAATTGAAAAGAATCGAATCGAATCGAATCGAAAATTATCTAATCGAATCGAATGTAATTGAATCGAAAATAATCAATTCGCATTGAATTGAATCAGAAATAATCGAAATGAATTGAAAAGAATCAAATCGAATCGAAAATAATCTAAACTAATCCAATCGAATCAAATTGAAAATAATCGAAATGAATTGAAAAGAATCAAATCGAATCGAAAATAATCTAAACTAATCCAATCGAATCAAATTGAAAATAATCGAAACGAATCGAACCGAATTGAATCTAAAATAATCTAATCGAATCGAACCAAATTGATTCGAAAATAATCGAATCGAATTGAATCGAAAATAATCAAATTGAATCGAATCGAATTGAATCAAAAATAATCGAATCGAATCGAATCGAATCGAAAATAGTCTAACCGAATCAAATCGAATTGAATCAAAAATAATCGATTCGAATCGAAAATAATCGAATTGAATCGAAAAGAATCGAATCAAATAAAAAAGAATTGAATCGAATCAAAAATAATCGAATCAAATCGAATCAAAAATAATCAAATTGATTTGCATTGAATCGAAAATAATTTCATCGAATCGAATTGAATCGAAAATAATCGATAGCATCGAATCGAATTCGATTCGATCCTTTTCGATTCGATTCGATTCTTTTCGATTTGATTTGATTCTTTTCTATTCGATACAATTCAATTTGATCCTTTTTGATTCGATTCGATTCTTTTCGATTAGATTCAATTCGATTCTTACATTCAATTCAATTCGATCTTTTTTGATTTGATTTGATACGATTCGATTCGAATTTTTTTGGTTCCATTCGATAGTTTTCTATTCGTTTATTTTCTATTCGATTCGATTCGATGCTTTTCTATTCGATTCGATTCGATTCGAATCTTTTCGATTCAATTCGATTCAATTCTTTTCTATTGGATTTGATTCGTTTAGTTTCTATTCGTTTCGATTCTTTTCGATTCGGCTCGATTCTTTTCTATTCTTTTCAATTCAATTCGATTCGATTATTTTCAATTCGATTCGTTTTTTTCAAATCGTTTCGAATCTTCGATTCCACTCCTTTCGACTCGATTTATTGGATTCGATTCTTTTTGATTCGATTCGATTCCTTTTGATTCGATTTGATTCAAATCTCTTTGATTCATTTCTTTTCAATTCTATTCGAATCTTTTCGATTTGATTTGATTCTTTTCGATTCGATTCGATTTTTTCTATTCGATTCTTTTTCATTTGATTTGTTTCGATTATTTTCTATTCGATTAGATTCAATTCTTTTCGATTCAATTCGATTCTTTTTGATTCGTTTCGAATTGATTAGATCCTTTTCAATTCGATTTGATTCGGTTTTTTTACTCGATACGATTTTTTTCTTTTTGATATGATAGTTTTCGATTAGTTTCTTTTCGATTCTATTCGATTCGATTCTTTTTGTTTCGATTCAATTTGATTCGAATCTTTCGATTCGAGTCTTTTCGATTCAAATTCCTTTCCTTAAGGATCGATTCGATTCAATTCTTTTCGATTCGATTCAATTCGATTCATTTTTTCTGAAACAATTCGATTCTTTTTGATTCTACTCTTTCCAAATAGTTTCATTTGGATTCGATACTTTTTGATTCGATTCGATTCTTTTCGATTCGTTCGATAAGATTCTTTTTGATTCGTTTCTTTTTGATTCCATTCGAATAATTTCAGTTCGATTAGATTCTTTTCGATTCAATTCGATTCGATTCGAAATTCTTCGACTGAATTGTGTTCGATTCGATTCTTTTTGATTCGATTTGATTCGATTCGATTCAATTCATTTCTTTTCGAATCGATTCCTTTTTATTTGATTTGTTTCAATTATTTTCGATTCGATTTGATTTGATTCTTTTCAGTTCGATGCGATTCGAACCTTTTGGATTCGATTCGATTCAATTTGATTATTTTCGTTTCGATATGATAGTTTCTGATTCGTTGTTTTTGATTCTATTCGATGCGATTCTTTTTGTTTCGAATCGCTTTGCATGTGGAAGTATCAGGCCTGTACTCACGAGTATCTGAGTTGAATATAGTGATTTCACACAGCCTTCTTCAAAGAGTGTAGCTAATTTCTAACTCCTATGTACGAGTGGGTATCAGACATCTGCCTCCCAGGCGTACACACGTTTGAGAGTTGAGCTTATGGCCTGTACTTCCCACATCCTCCTGCAGATACAATTCGTTGCTAACAGGCCTAGGCTCGATGCATTTCTGAAGTGTGAGAGGTAAGAGGAAAGTCCCGGCACAAAAGACTAGTGCCTCCAAGATCAATCCAGCGATTTCCTAGTAATTCCTGTTTAGACAGGTGCTATATACTAAGCTCCATACTTGAGAGCTAGCTGAACCAGAGTCCAAAAGCATCTCTCTTCTGAGAGTTGAGCTCACACCCAGTCCCTCACAGTTCCACATTGTCTGTAGAATGAGTTTTGAACATCTTAACCAGAGACGTTAGTTAGAAGCTTGTGAGACAGAAGTGGAATAATGCAGGCCTGGAAGGTGTCTCCAAGTTCAGTAAGGTGGTATTCTTCGAACCTCCTGAGTTAGAAGACTGCTATGGTCTCACAGCCATTAGAACACAGCTAGTTGAAAGCTGTCTTCTAAGCATGCCTCCTTTTGAAAGATGAGCTAAGGGCAGGACCGTCCCGCATCCTGCGTGCCCGTAGTCGTAGGTGCAAAAATCCTTATGATAGGTGCTGGGAGAGGTTGGAGAAATGCAAGTGGAAGTGTCTGGACTGTACTCACGTGTATCTGAGTTCAAAGCAGAGATTGCCAACGTCCTTGTTCAATTAGAGTGTAGCTCGTGTATACCTCGCCTCAATAAGTGTCTAGCAGACATCGGCCTGCAAAGCATACACACTTCTGAGAGTTGAGCTTGTGGCCTGTACCTCACCCATCCTGACTGCCTGTACGTTACTCTACCACAGCATTTCGTTGTAAGTGGGACAGTAGCGGAATGAAAACCAAGTGTCTGCCTTGTCAATTTCCCGCCTCGCGGACAGCTGCCTCCAAGGCATGCACACTCCTTTGGATTGAGCTTAGGACTTGGAACTCTCACATGCTAACTGCCTATACGCTTCACTTCCAAAGGATTTCATTCGATACGGGACGCAAGTTTAGCCAGAGGCAAATATGCCTTAGTTCAATCCAGCAACTTCTGAGGAATTCCTCCCTCAGATGGGAGCTACCTACTAACTTCCAAACCTGAGTACCTATCTGAAAGCTCTCTCTCTGGGGAACATCCCTCTCGGAGATGAGCTGAAACATGGTCCGTCACAGTTCCACACTGCCTGCAGATACAGTTACAAACATACTCACTAGACATGTTTGTCAGAAGCTTATGGGATGCCAGGGGCAAGCTGTAGGCTTCAAGGTTGTGTCTCCAGGTGCAGTAAAGTGGTATTCATTGAAATCCTGAATTACATTGCTGCCACATTCTCATGGCCATCAGAACGCAGTTAATAGAAAGCTGGCTTCGAGGCATGCCTCCTTTTGAAAGCTGAGCTCAGGGCAGTACCCTCCCGCATCCTGCCTGCCCGTAGTCGTAGCTCCTAACATCCTTATGTTTCATGCTTGGAGAGGTTGGGGAAATGCAAGTGGAAGCATCAGGACTGTACTCACGTGTATCTGAGTTCAATACAGTGATTGCCAACGTCCTTGTTCAATTAGAGTGTAGTTCGGGCATACCTCGCCTCGATAAGTGGCTAGCAGACATCGGCCTGCAAAGCATACACACTTCTGTGAGTTGAGCTTGCACCTGTAACTCCCCCATCCTGACTGCCTGTACGTTCCTCTTCCACAGCATTTCATTGTATGCTGGAAAGTAGCGGAATGAAAACCAAGTGTCTGCCTTGTCAATTTCCCGCCTAGCAGACAGCTGCCTCCAAGGCAAGCACAATCCTTTGGATTGAGCTTAGGTCTTGAACCTCTCACATGCTGACCGCCTGTATGCTTCGCTTCCAAACGATTTCGTTCGATACGTGACGCAAGTTTAGTGAGAGGCAAATGTGTCTTAGTTCAATCCAGCAAATTCTGAGGAATTCCTCCCTCAGATGGGAGCTACATTCTAACTTCCAAACCTGAGTACCTAGCTGAATGCTCTCTCTCTGGGGAACATCCCTCTCGGAGATGAGCTGAAATGTGGTCCTTCCCAGTTCCACACTGCCTGCAGATACAGTTACAACCATCCTCACTAGACATGTTTGTCAGAAGTTCATGGGATGCCAGGGGCAAGCTACAGGCTTCAAGGTTGTGTCTCCAGGTGCAGTAAAGCGATATTCATGGAACATCCTGAATTATAGTGCTGTCACGTTCTCATGGCCATCAGAACACAGTTAGTAGGGGATCTCTGGGTGGCGCAGCAGTTTGGCGCCTGGCTTTGGCCCAGGACGCGATCCTGGAGAGTCGGGATCGAATCCCACATCGGGCTCCCAGATCATGAAGCCTACTTCTCCCTCTGCCTGTGTCTCTGCCTCTCTCTCTCTCTCTGTGACTATCATAAATAAATAATTTAAAAAAATAAAAATAAAAATAAAAAAAAGAACGCAGTTAATAGAAAGCTGGCTTCGAGGCATGCCTCCTTTTGAAAGCTGAGCTCAGGGCAGTACCCTCCCGCATCCTGCCTGCCCGTAGTCGTAGCTCCTAACATCCTTATGTTTCATGCTTGGAGAGGTTGGGGAAATGCAAGTGGAAGCGTCAGGACTGTACTCACGTGTATCTAAGTTCAATACAGAGATTGCCAACGTCCTTGTTCAATTAGAGTGTAGCTCGGGTATACCTCGACACGATAAGTGTTTAGCAGACATCAGCCTGCAAAGCATACAAACTTCAGAGAGTTGGGCTTATGGCCTGTACCTCCCCCATCCTGACTGCCTGTACATTCTTCTTCCACAGCATGTCGTTGTATGCCGGACAATAGTCCAGTGAAAACCAAGTATCTGCCTTGTCAATTTCGCGCCTAGCGGACACCTGCCTGCAAGGCATGCACACGCCTTTGGCTTGAGCTTATGGCTTGAAACTCCCTCTTTCTGACTGCTGGTATGCTTCGCTTCCAAAGGATTTCATTCGATACGGGACGCAAGTTTTGCGAGAGGTTAGTGTCCCTTAGTTCAATTCAGTGACTTCTGAGGAATTCCTCCCTCAGATGGGAGCTACACACTAACTTCCAAACCTGAGTACCAAGCTGAAAGCTCTCTCTCTGGGGAATTTCCTTCTTTGAGATGAGCTGACACGCGGTCCTTCCCAGTTCCACACTGCCTGCAGATACAGTTACAAACATCCTCACTAGACATGTTTGTCAGAAGCTCATGGGATGCCAGGGGCAAGCTGCCGGCTTCAAGGTTGTGTCTCCAGGTGCAGTAAAGCAGTATTCATGGAACATCCTGAATTACAATGCTGCCACCTTCTCATGGCCATCAGAACGCAGTAAGTAGGAAGCTGGCATCGAGGCATTCCTCCATTTGAAAGCTGAGCTCAATTCAGGACCCTCCCGCAAACTGCCTGCCCATAATCGTCGCTGCAAAAATCCTTAGTTTCGTGCTGGGAGAGGTTGGAGAAATGCAACTGGAAGTGTCAGGACTGTACTCACGTGTATCTGAGCTCAAAACAGCGATTGCCAACGTCCTTGTACAATTAGAGTGTAGCTCGGGTATACCTCGCTTCAATAGGTGTCTAGGAGACATCGGACTGAAAGCATACAAACTTCGGAGAGTTGAACTTATGGCCTGTACCTCCCCCATCCTGACTGCATGTACAGTCCTCTTCCACAGAATTTCGTTGTGTGCGGGACAGTAGCCCAGTGAATCCAAGTGTCCGCCTTGTCAATTTCAAGCCTAGCGGATACCTGCCTGCAAAGCATGCACACGCCTTTGGCTTGAGCTTATGGCTTGAACCTCTTTCTTGCTGACCGCCTGTATGCTTCGCTTCCAAAGGATTTCCTTAGAAACGTGACTCACGTTTTGCGAGAGCCATGTTTCCCTTAGTTCAATTCAGTGACTTCTGAGGAATTCCTACCTCAGATGGGAGCTACATACTAACTTCCAAACCTGAGTACCAAGCTGAAAGCTCTCTCTCTGGGTAATTTCCTTCTGTGAGATGAGCTGACACACGGTTCTTCCGAGTTCCACACTGCCTGTAGATGCAGTTATGAACATCCTCACTAGACATGTTTGTCAGAAGCTCATGGGATGCCAGGGCAAACTGCAGCCTTCAAGGTTGTGTCTCCAGGTGCAGTAAAGCGGTGTTCATGGAACATCCTGAATTACAAGGCTGCTACATTCTCATGGCCATCAGAACCCAGTTGGTAGAAAGCTGGCTTCGAGGCATGCCTCCATTTGAAAGCTGAGCTCAAGGCAGGACCCTCCCGCATCCTACCTGCTTGTAGTCGTATCTGCAAAAATCCTTATGTTTGGGCCTCGAGAGGTTGGAGAAATGTAAGTGGAAGTGTCAGGACTGTACTCACGTGTATCTGAGTTAAATACAGTGATTGCCAACATCCTTGTTCAATTAAAGTGTAGCTCGGGTATACCTCGCCTCGATAAGTGTCTAGCAGACATCGGCCTGCAAAGCATACACACTTCTGAGAGTTGAATTTACGCCTTGTACCTCGCACATGCTGACTGAAGATACACTTTGCTCCTATCAGGCCTAGGCTCGATGCGTGACAGAAGTTTTGTCAGAGGTTAGTGGAAGGTGCCGGCCCACATGACTAGTGTCTCCAAGCCCAATCCAGAGATATGTGAGGAACTGCTCTCTTAGATGGTGCTACATACTAAGTTCCATACATGAGAAGCTAGTTGAACACAGTGTCCAAAGGGTACTTGCTTCTGAGACTTGAACTCACCCCCAGTCCCTCACAGTTCCACACGGCCTTCAGATGGAATTTCGAACATCCTCACTAGACATGTTTGTAAGAAGCTCATAGGACACAAGGAGCTAGCTGCAGGCTTCAAATCTTGTCTCTCCAGTTGCAGTAGAGCGGTATACATGGAACATCCTGCTTACAGTGGTGCTACATTCTCAAGGCCATAACAACGCAGCTAGTAGAAAGCTGGTTTCGAGGCTAGCTTCCTTTTGAGAGCTGAGCTCAGGGCAGGACCCTAACACACCCTGCCTGACTGTAGACGTAGCTGCTAACATCCTTGTGTTAGGTTATGGGAGAGGTTGTGAGAAAACCATGTGGAAGCGTCTGGCCTGAACTCACGTGTATCTGAGTTGAAAAAAGCTATTTCCAACGGCCTTCTACAATCAGATTGTAGCTATGTTCTAAATCCCATGTACAAGTGGGTAGCAGAAATCTGCCTCCCAGGCATACACACTTTTGAGAGTTGAGCTTATGGCCTGTACTTCCCACATCCTGCCTGCAGGTACACTTCACTGCTAACAGGCCTAGGCTCGATGCATGACTGAAGTGTTGTGAGAGGTAAGTGGAAAGTCCCGGCACGCAAGACTAGTGCCTCCAAGCTCAATCCAGTGATTTCCTAGTAATTCATGTGTTAGACTAGTGCTACATACTAAGTTCCATAGGTGAGAAACTTGCTGAACGCCTTGTCCAAAAACAACTTACTTTACAGAGTTGAGCTCGCACTCAGTCCCTCACGGTCCGATACTGCCTGCAGAATGAGTATCAAACATCTTCACCATAGACTTTTGTCAGAATCTTGTGAGACGCAAGTGGAACAATGCAGACCTGGAAGGTATCTCCAGGCTCAGTAGAGTGGTCATCTTGGAACTTCCTGAATTAGAATACTGCTACATTCTCACTGCCATAAGAACGCAGCTAGTTGAAAGCTGACTTCTAGGCATGCTTCCTTTTAAGAGCTGAGGTCAGGGCAGGACCGTCCTGCATCCTGACTGCCTGTAGACATAGGTCCTAGCATCTTTTTGTTAGGTTCTGGTGGAGGTTTGCGAAAAGCATGTGGAAGTGACAGGCCTGTACTCACGTGTATGTGAGTTCAATACAGCTATTGCCAACGTCCTTGTTCAATTCGAGTGTAGCTCGGTTCTAGCTCCCATCAATAAGTGTCTAGCAGACATCTGTCTGTAAAGCATACACACTTCTGAGAGTTGAACTTATGCCCTGTACCTTCCACATGCTGTCTGCAGGTACACTTCGCTCCTATCAGGCCTAGGCTCGAATCGTGACAGAAGGGTTGTGAGAGGTTAGTGGAAGGTGCTGGCCCACACGACTAGTGTCTCCAAGCCCAATCCAGAGATATGTGAGGAACTACTCTCTAGGATTGGTGCTACATACTAAGTTCCATACATGAGAAGCTCGTGGAATGCAGTGTCCAAAGGGTACTTTCTTCTGAGACTTGAGCTCACCCCCAGTCCCTCACAGTTCCACAAAGCCTTCAGATGAAATTTCGAACAGTGAGGAATAGAAGTGCTGGTCAGAAGCTCATAGGACAAAGGAGCTAGCTGTAGGCTTCAATGCTTGTGTCTCTAGGTGCAGTAGAGCGGTATACATGGAACCTCCTGACTTACAATGTAGCTACATTCTCACGGCCATAAGAACAGCAGCTAGTGGAAAGGTGCATTCGAGGCGTGCTGCTGAGGATCAGAGCCACCCGTTCCAGGTGAGGCCTAAGTGGGGCCAGAGTCACCTGGTACAGAAGAGGCCAAAGTGAGGAACAGAGTTACCAGGTCCAGGTGAGTCCCAGTGGGGAATAGAGAAACCATGTCCCCATGATGCCCAGTTAGGGACCAGAGTCACCAGGTCCAGATGAGGCCCAGGTGGGGAGCATATTCACTAGGTCCAGGTGAGGCCCAGTTGAGTACCAGAATCACCAGGTCTGGTTGAGACCTAGAGGGGTACCAGATCACCTGGTCCAGGTGACATCCAGATGGAGACCAGAGTCACCAGGTCATGGTGAGGCCCAATGGGGTTCCAGAGTCATCAGGTCCAAGTGAGGCTCAGGTGTGGAACAGAGTAACCAGGTCCCAATGATGCCCAGGTGAGGACCAGAGTCACCAGATCTGGGTAACGCCCACATAGGGTCCGAGTCACCAGTACCAGGTGAGACCAAGAAGGAGTCCACAGCAATCAGGTCCAGGTGGGGAACAAAGTCACCAGGACTGGGTGAGGCCCAGATGGGGACCAGAATCACCAGGTCCAGGTGAGGCCCAGGTGGTGACCAGAGTCACCGGGTCCGGGTGAGGACCCGGTAAGGACCAGATTCACCAGGTCCAAATGAGGCCCACGAGGGGACCTGAGTCACCAGGTATGGGTGAGGCCCAGGTGGCAACCCCACTCACCAGGTCCAGGTGAGGCCAACCTGCAGTCCATAGTCACCAGATCCAGGTCAGGCCCTGGTGGGGACCAGAGTCACCAGGTAAATGTGAGGCTAGAAGTACACCACAGTCACCAGTTCCAAGAGTGGTTCATGTTGGAACGAGAGTCACCAGGTCCAGGTGAGACCCAGGTGGGGACCACAGTCACCAGGTCCAGATTGAGGCCTGGGTGAGGGGCCCAGAGTCATCAGGGCCAGGTGAGGCCAAAGTGTGGAGCTAAGTTATCAGGTCCAGGCGAGTCACAGGTGGGGAACAGAGTAACCATGTCCCATTGATGCCCAGGTGGGACCAGAGTCACAAGTTCCACATGAGGCCTAAGTGAGGAGTAGATTCACCAGGTCCTGTTGAGGCCCAGTTGAGGACCAGAGTCCCCAGCTCTGGGTGAGGCCCAGAGGAGGACCAGCTTCACCCAGTGCAAGTGATAAACAGGTGGGGACCAGAGTCACCACGTCAGGGTGAGGCCAAGAGGGGGACGAGAGTCACTAGGTCTAGATGAGGCCCTGATGTGGAACTGAGTAACCAGGTCCCATGATACCCATGTGAGGACAGATTCACCAGGTCCAGGTGAGGTCCCTGTGGGAACCAGTCACCTCGTCCAAGTGAGGCAAGGTGGGACCACAGTCATCAGGTGTGGGTGAGGTCCAGACGGTGACCAGAGTCATCAGGTCCAGGGGAGGCCCAGGTAGAGAAGAGAGTAACCAGGTCCCAATGATGCCCATTAAGGACCAGAGTCGCCAGGTCCGGGTGAGGCCCAAATATGGATCAGGGTCGTGTTGTTCTAGGTGAGGCCAGAAGGAGACCACAAGAACGAGGTCCAGGAGAGCCCCATATGGGAACCAGAACCACCTGATCCAGGTGAGGTGCAGGTGGGACCACAGTCACAAGGTCCAGGTGAGGCCCAGGTGGCAACAAGATTCACCAAGTCCAGGTGAGACCCAGGTCGTGACCAGAGTCACCAGGTCCAGGTGAGGTCCAGGTAAGGACCAGATTCACCAGGTCCAAGTAGAGCCCAGGGGGAGACCAGAGTCACCAGGAAAGAGTGAGGCCCAGTAGGGGGACCAGAGTAACAAGTTTAGTGTTTGGCCCAGAGTGGGAACAGAGGTCCCCAGTCAAAGTGAGGCGCAGGTGTGGAATAGAGTATCCAGGTCCCAATGATGCTAGGTGAGGACCAGAGTCACTAGGGCCATGCAGGGCCCAGATGGGGATCAGAATCACCAGGTCCTGGTGAGGCATAGCAGGAGACCACAGTCACCAGTATACGGTGATCCCCATGTGGGAACAAGAGCCACTGTATCCAGCTGAGTCCCAGGTCCATGTGAGGCCCACGTGAGGACCAGATTCATCAGGTCGAATTGAGGCATAGCTGGGGCAGGTCTGGGTGAGGCCTAGGTGGGGAAAGATTCAGCAGGTCTGAGTTAGATCAACGTGGGGACGAGAGTCACCAGGTCCAGTGAGGCCAAAATGAGGACCCGTGTCACCAGTTCCAGGTGAGGTCCATGTTGGAAAGAGAGTCACCAGCTTCAGGAGAGGTCCAAATGGGGACCAGAGTCACCATATCCAGGTGAAGGCCAGGTGGGGACCAGAGTCACCAAGTCCAGATGAGGCACAGGAGAGGACCAGAGTTACAGTTACACGTGAGGCCCAGGTGCGGACCAGAGTCACCAGATCCAGGTGAAGCACAGGTGGGGAAAAGATTCACTAAGTCCACTGAGGCCCATGTGAGGACCAGATACATCAGGTCGAATTCAGGCATAGCTGGGGACAAGAGTCACCAGGTCTGGGTGAGGCCTAGGTGGGGACAAGATTCAGCAGGCATGAGTTAGGTCAAAGTGGGGACGAGAGACACCAGGTCCAGGTCAGGCCAAACTGAGGACCAGAGTCACCAGATCCAGGTGAGGTCCATGTTGGAAAGAGAGTCAGAAGGTCCAGAAGAGGTCTAGGTGGGGACCAGAGTCACCAGATCCAGGTGAAGTCCAGGTGGGGACCAGAGTCACCAGATCCAGGTGAAGCCCAGGTGGGGACCAGAGTCACTAGGTCCAGATGAGGCTTAGGTGAGGACCAGAGTTACCAGGTACACGTGAGGCACCGGTGGGGATCAGAGGCAACAGGTCCATGTGAGGTCGGCTTGGGGACCATGGTCAACAGGTCTACTTGAGGCCCAGGTGTGGAACACAGTAACCAGGTCCAGGTGAGTCCCCGGTGGTGACAAGAGTCACCACGTCCAGGTGAGGCCCAGGTGGAGACCAGGATCACCAGGTACAGAGGAGGCCCTTGAAAGAACCAGAGTCAACAGTTCGAGGTCAGGCGCAGGTGGCAACCAGGGTCAGCAGGTCCAAGTCAGGCCAAAGTAGGGTTCACAGTCACTAGGGCACGGTGAGACCCAGAGGGGGACCAGAGTCACCTGGTCCAGGTGAGGTCCAGTTGTGGAACACAGTCACCGGGTCCCAATTTTGCCCAGTTGAGGACCATGGTCAACAGGGCCAGGTGAGGCCCAGATGGGGACCGGAGTCCCCAAATCCAGGTGAAGCCCAGGTGGGGATCACAGTCACCAGATCCAGGGTAGTCTCAGGTGCAGACCAGAATCACCAGGTCCAGGTGAGGTGCAGGTGGCAACCACACTCACCAGGTCCCGGTGAGGCCCTGGTCGGGACCAGAGTCACGAGGTACATGAGAAGCTAGAAACACTGCAGCCACCAGGTCCACATGATGTCCATGTGAGAACGAGAATCACCAGTTACAGGTGAGGACCAGGTGGGGATCCGACTCACCATGTCCAGGTGAGACCCAGGTGGGAACCAGTGTCACCATGTCCAGGTGTGGCCCAGGTGAAGACCAGAGTTAATAGGTCTGGCTGGGTCACTGTTAGTGAACAGTGTAACCATATCCTGATGCTACCCAGGTGGGTACCAGAGACACCAGGTCCTGGTGAGACCCAGATGGGACCAGAGACATGAGGTCCAGGTGTGGTCCCGATGGGAAACACAGTCAGCAGGTCAGGTGAGGCCATGCTTCGGATCAGAGTCACCTGTTACAGGTGAGGCCCAGGTGGAGCCAGAGTCACCTGGTACAGAAGAGGCCAAAGTCAGGACCAGAGTTACCAGGATCAGGTCAGTCCCAGTGGGGAATAGAGAAACCATGTCCCCATGATGCCCAGGTAGAACCAGAGTCACCAGGTCCAGATGAGGTGCAGGTGGGGAGCATATTCACTAGGTCCCGGTGAGGCCCAGTTGAGGATCAGAGTCACCAGGTCTAATTGAGGCCTAGAGGGGTACCAGATTCACCTGGTCCTGGTGACATCCAGATGGGGACCAGAGTCACCACGTCAGGGTGAGGCCCAGAGGGAGATGTGAATCACTAGATCCAGGTGTGGCCCCGATGTGGAACTGAGAAACCAGGTCCAATAATGCCCATGTGAGGACCAGAGTCACCAGGTCCAGGAGAGTTCCTTGTGGGAACCAGTCACCTCGTCCAGGTGAGTCCAGGTGGGACCATAGTAACCAGATCAGGGTGAGGTCCAGAGGGGGACCAGAGTCACCAGGTCCAGGTGAGGCCCAGGTATATAAGAGAGTATCCAGTTCCCAATGATGCCCAGGTAAGGACCAGAGTCACCAGGTCCAGGTGAGGCCCAAATATGGATCAGAGTCATTTTGTTCCAGGTGAGGCCAGAAGGAGACCACAGGAACCAGGTCCAGGAGAGCCCCATATGGGAACCAGAGCCCAGGTGAGGTCCAGGGGGGACCAACGTCACAAGGTCCATGTGATGCCCAGGTGGCAACAAGATTCACCAAGTCCAGGTGACACCAAGATGGTGATCAGAGTCACCAAATCCAGATGAGGCCCAGGTGGGGACCACAGTCACCAGATCCAGGGTAGGATCAGGCAAGGACCAGATTCACAAGGTCCAAGTGAAGCCCAGGGTGGGACCAGAGTCCCCAGGTAAGGGTGAGGCCCAGAAAGGTAACCAGAGTAACCAGTTTAGTTTGAGGCCCAGAGTGGGACCAGAGGTCCCCGTTCAAATGAGGCCCAGGTGTCGAATAGAGTATCCAGGTCCCAGTGAAGCCTAGGTGAGGACCAGAGTCACTAGGGCCATGCAAGACCCAGATGGGGATCAGAATCACCAGGTCCTGTTGATGCATAGGAGGAGACCACAGTCACCAGAATCAGGTGAGCCCCATGTGGGAACCAGAGCCACTATATCCAGCTGAGTCCCAGGTCCCGATAAGGCCCACGTGAGGACCAGATTCATCAGGTCGAATTGAGGCATACCTGGGGACAAGAGTCACCAGGTCTGGGTGAGGCCTCAGTGGGGACAAGATTCACCAGTTCTGTGTTTGGTCAAAGTGGGGACGAGAGTCACCAGGTCTAGGTGAGGCCAAACTGAGGACCAAAATCACAAGATCCAGGTGAGTTCCATGTTGGAAAGAGTGTCACCAGGTCTAGGAGAGGCCCAGGAGGGGACCAGAGTCACTACATCCAGGTGAAGCACAGGTGGGGAAGAGATTCACCACGTCCACGTGAGGACCACGTGAGGACCAGATTCATCAGGTCGAATTGAGTCATAGCTCGGGACAAGAGTCACCAGCTACGGGTGAGACCTAGGTGGGGACACGATTCACCAGATCTCAGTTAGGTCAAAGTGGGGATGAGAGTCACCAGGTCCAGGTGAGGGAAACCTGAGGACCAGAGTCACCAGAACCAGGTGAGGTCCATGTTGGAAAGCGAGTCACCAGTTCCAGGAGAGGTCCATGTGGGGAGCAGAGTCACAAGATCCATGTGCAGCCAGGTGGGGAACAGAGTCACCAGGTCCAGATGAGGCCCAGTGAGAACCACAGTTACCAGGTACACGTGAAGACCAGGTGGGGACCAGAGGCAACAGGTCCATGTGAGGCCCAGGTGAGGACCAGAGATACCAGGTACAAGTGACGCCCAGGTGGAGACCAGAGGCAACACGTGTGGAACAACGTCCATGTGGGGACGGCTGGGGTCCATGGTCAACAGGTCTAGGTGAGGCCCATGTGTGGAACACAGTAACCAGGTCCAGGTGAGTCCCAGGTGGTGACAACAGACACCACGTCCAGGTGAGGCTCAGGTGGACCAGGATCACAGGGGAGGCCCTTGAAAGAACCAGAGTCAAAAGTTCGATAGAGGTGCATGTGGCAACCACACTCACCAGGTCCCGGTGAGGCCCTGGTGGGGACCAGAGTCACCAGGTACATGAGAAGCTAGAAACATTGCAGCCACCAGGTCCACATGAGTTCCATGTGGAACGAGACTCACCAGTTACAGGCGAGGCCCAGGAGGGGATCAGACTCACCAGGTCCAGGTGAGACCCAGGTGGGAACCAGTGTCACCATGTCCAGGTGTGGCCCAGGTGAAGACCAGAGTTAACAGGTCCAGGTGTGTCGGTATTAGGGAACAGTGTAACCATGTCCTGATGCTACACAGGTGGTTATCAGAGGCACCAGGTCCAGGTGAGGCCCAGGTGGGGACCAGAGTCATGTGATCCAGGTGAGGTCCCGGTGGGAACTACAGTCACCAGGTCAGGTGAGGACATGCTGAGGATTAGAGCCACCAGTTCCAGGTGAGGCCCAGGTGTGGCCAGAGTCACCTGGTACAGAAGAGGACAAAGTGAGGACTAGAGTTACCATGTCCAGGTGAGTCCCAGTGGGGAATAGAGTACCATGTCCCGATGATGCCCAGGAAGGAAACAGAGTCACTAGGTCCAGATGAGGCCCAGGTGGAGACCACAGCCACAAGGTCCAGATTTAGGCCTAGGTGGGAGACCAGAGTCATCAGGGCCAGGTGAGGCCAAAGTGTGGAACAAAGTTATCAGGTCCAGGTGAGTCCCAGGTGGGAACCAGTCACCTCGCCCAGGTGAGGCCCACAAGAGTAGTGCCTCCAAGCTCAATCCCACGAGTTCCTAGTAATTCCTGTCTTATACTGGTGCTACATACTAAATTCCATACTAGCTAATTGAACCCTGCATCCAAAGGCAACTTACATCCGAGAGTTGGGCTCACACGCAGTCCCTCACAGTTCCACACTGACTGCAGAATGTGTTTCCAACGTCTTCACCAGAGACGCTTATCAGAATCTTATGAGATGCAAGTGGAATAATGCAGGCCTGGAAGTTGTCTCCAGGTGGAGTAGAGTGGTATACTTGGAACCTCCTGAGTTAGAATACTGCTGCGTTCTCAGGGCCAGAAGAATGCAGCTAGTTGAAAGCTGGCTTCTAAACATGCTTCCTTGTGAGAGTTGAGGTAAGGGTGGGACCCTCTCGCAACGTGACTGCCTGTAGACATAGGTCCTAACATCCTTATGTTAGGTGCTGGAAGAGGTTGTGAAAAGCATGTAGACGTTTCAGGCTTGTAGTCACGTGTAACTGAGTTCAATACAGCGATTTCCAACAGCCTTGTTCAATTGAAGTGTAGCTAGGTTCTAACTCCCATAAAAGAGTGGCTAGCAGATATCTGCCTGCAAAGCATACACGCTTCTCAGAGTTGAGCTTATGGCCTGTACCTTCCCCATCCTCACTGCCTGTACGATCCACTTTCACAGGATTTTGTTGTAAGCGGGAGAGTGGCGGAGTGAGAACCAAGTGAGAGCCTCGTCAATTTCGCGCCTAGCGGACACCTGCCTGCAAGGCATGCACTCTCCTTTGAATTGAGCTTATGGCTTGTACCCCCACATGCTGACGGCCTGTACACTGTACTTCCAAAGGATTTCGTTCGATACAGGACACAAGTTTTGCGAGAGGCAAGTGTCTCTTAGTTCAATCCAGCGACTTCCGAGGAATTCCTCCCTCAGATGGGAGCTACATACTAACTTCCAAACCGGAGTACCTAGCTGAAAGCTCACTCTCTGGGGAATTTCCTTCTGTGAGATGAACTGACACGCGGTCCTTCCCAGTTCCACACTGCCTGAAGATGCAGATACGAACATCCTCACTAGACATGTTTGTCAGAATCTCATAGGATGCAAGGGCCAGCTGCAGGCTTCAATGGTTGTGTATCCAGGTGCAGTAGAGCGGTATGCATGGAACGTAATGCCTTTCAGTGCTGCTATGTTCTCACGGCCATCAGAACGAGCTAGTAGAAAGCTGGCTTCTAGGCATGCTTCCTTTGAGAGCTGAGCTCAGGGCAGGACTCTCCCACAACCTGCCTGCCCGTAGACGTAACTGCTAATATCCTTATGTTAGGTGCTGAGAGAGGACGGCGAAATGCATGTGGAAGTGTCAGGCCTGTATTCCCAATTATCTGAGTTGAATACAGCGATTTCAAATGGCCTTCTTCAGAGTGTAGCTAGTTTCTAACTCCCATGTACGAGTGGGTAGCATACATCTGCCTCCCAGGCGTACACACTTTTGAGAGTTGAGCTTATGTCCTGTATTTCCCACATCCTGCCTGCAGGTACACTTCACTGCTAACAGGCCTAGGCTCGATGCGTGACTGAAGTGTTGTGAGAGGTAAGTGGAAAGTCCCGGCACACAAGACTAGTGCCTCCAAGCTCAATCCAGCGATTTCCTAGTAATTCCTGTGTTAGACTGGTGCTACATATTATGTTCCATAGGTGAGAAGCTTGCTGAACACCTTGTCCAAAAGCAACTTACTTTACAAAGTTGAGCTCGCACTCAGTCCCTCATGGTCTGATACTGCCTGCAGAATGAGTATCAAACATCTTCACCATAGACTTTTGTCAGAATCTTGTGAGACGCAAGTGGAACAATGCAGACCTGGAAGGTATCTCCAGGCTCAGTAGAGTGGTCATCTTGGAACTTCCTGAATTAGAATTCTGTTACATTCTCACTGCCATAAGAACGCAGCTAGTTGAAAGCTGACTTCTAGCCATGCTTCCTTTTAAGAGCTGAGGTCAGGGCAGGACCGTCCTGCATCCTGACTGCCTGTAGACATAGGTCCTAGCATCTTTATGTTAGGTGCTGGAAGAGGTTGTGTGAAAAGCATGTGGAAGTGACAGGCCTGTACTCACGTGTATGTGAGTTCAATACAGCTATTGCCAACGTCCTTGTTCAATTAAAGTGTACCTCGGTTCTAGGTTCCATCAATAAGTGTCTAGCAGACATCTGTCTGTAAAGCATACACACTTCTGAGAGTTGAACTTGTGCCTTGTACCTCCCACATGCTGACTGCAGATACACTTCGCTCCTATCAGGCCTAGGCTCGAATCGTGACAGAAGGGTTGTGAGAGGTTAGTGGAAGGTGCCGGCTGACACGACTAGTGTCTCCAAGCCCAATCCAGAGATATGTGAAGAACTGCTCTCTAGGATTGGTGCCAGATACTAAGTTCCATACATGAGAAGCTAGTGGAATGCAGTGTCCAAAGGGTACTTTCTTCTGAGATTTGAGCTCACCCCCAGTCCCTCACAGTTCCACATGGCCTTCAGATGAAATTTCGAACATCCTCACTAGACGTGTTCGTCAGAAGCTCATAGGACAAAAGGAGCTACCTGTAGGCTTCAACAACGCTTGTGTCTCTTGTGAAGTAGAGTGGTATACATGGAACCTCCTGACTTACAATGTAGCTACATTCTCACAGCCTTTAGAACGCAGCTAGCGGAAAGGTGCATTCGAGGCATGCTGATGAGGATCAGAGTCACCCGGTCCAGGTGAGGCCCAGGTGGGGCCGGAGTCACCTGGTACAGAAGAGGCCAAAGTGAGGAACAGAGTTACCAGGTCCAGGTGAGGCCAACCTACAGGCCATGCAGAGGAACCATGTCCCGATGATGCCCAGGTAGTTACTAGAGTCACCAGGTCCAGATGAGGCCCAGGTGGGGAGCATATTCACTAGGTCCAGGTGAGCCCCATTTGAGGACCAGAGTCACCAGGTCTGGTTGAGGCCTAGAGGGGTACCAGAATCACCTGGTCCTGGTGACATCCAGATGGGGACCAGAGTCACCAATCACGGTGAGCCCCAGAGGGGGTCCAGAGTCATCATGTCCAGGTGAGGCTCAGGTGTGGAACAGAGTAACCAGGTACCAATGATGCTGAGGTGAGGACCAGAGTCACCAGATCTGGGTGATGCCCAAATCGAATCAGAGTCACCAGTTCCAGGTGAGGCCAAGAAGGAGTCCACAGCAATCAGGTCCAGGTGGGGAACATGCCACCAGGACTGTGTGATGCCCAGATGGGGACCAGATTCACTAGGTCCAGGTGAGGCCCAGGTGGTGACCAGAGTCACCGGGTCCAGGTGAGGACCAGGTAAGGACCAGATTCACCAGTTCCAAGAGGCCCACGTGGGGACCTGACTCACCAGGTATGGGGGAGGCCCAGGTGTCAACCTCACTCACCAGGTCCAGGTGAGGCCAACCTGCAGGCCATAGTCACCAGATCCAGGTCAGGCCCTGGTGGGGACCGGAGTCACCAGGTAAATGTGAGGCTAGAAGGACACCACAGTCACCAGGTCCAGGTGTGGTTCATGTGGGAACGAGAGTCACCAGGTCCAGGTGAGACCCAGGTGGGGACCACAGTCACCAGGTCCAGATTGAGGCCTAGTTGGGATGCCCAGAGACATTAGGGCCACGTGAGGCGAAAGTGTGGATCAAAGTTATCAGGTCCAGGTGTGTCCCAGGTGGGGAACAGAGTAACCATATCCCATTGATGCCGAGGTGGGACCAGAGTCACAAGGTCCAGACGAGGCCTAAGTGAGGAGTAGATTCACCAGGTCCTGTTGAGATCCAGTTAAGGACCAGAGTCCCCAGCTCCAGTTAAGGCCCAGAGGAGGACCAGCTTCACCCAGTGCAAGTGATAAACAGGTGGGGACCAGAGTCAACACGTCAGGGTGAGGCCAAGAGGGATCGAGAGTCCCTAGGTCCAGATGAGGCCCCAATGTGGAACTGAGTAACCAGGTCCCATGATGCCCATGTGAGGCCCAGAGTCACCAGTCCAGGTGAGGTCCCTGTGGGAACCAGTCACCTCCTCCAGGTGAGGCCCAGGTGGGACTACAGTCACCAAGTCAAGGTGAGGTCCAGAGGGTGACCAGAGTCACCAGGTCCAGGGGAGGCCCAGGTAGAGAAGAGAGTAACCAGGTCCCAATGATGCCCAGGTAAGGACCAGGGTCACCAGGTCCAGGTGAGGCCCAAATATGAATCAGGGTCGTGATGTTCCATTTGAGGCCAAAGGAGACCACAGGAACGAAGTCCAGGAGAGACCCATATGGGAACCAGAACCACCAGATCCAGGGCAGATCCAGGTGGGGACCACAGTCACAAGGTCCAGGTGAGGCCCAGGTGGCAACAAGATTCACCAAGTCCAGGTGAGACCCAGGTGGTGACCAGAGTCACCAGGTGCAGGTGACGACCTGGTAATGACCAGATTCACCAGGTCCAAGTGAAGCCCAGGGAGGGACAAGAGTCACCAGGTAAGGGTGAGGCCCAAAAAGGGAACCAAAGTAAGCAGTTTAGATTGAGGCCCAGAGTTTGACCATAGGTCCCCGGTCAAAGTGAGGCCCAGGTGTGGAATACAGTATCCAGGTCGCAATGCTGCCTAGGTGAGGACCAGAGTCACTAGGACCATGCAAGTCCCAGATGGGGATCAGAATCACCAGGTCCCGGTGAGGCATAGAAGGAGACCACAGTCACCAGTATACGGTGATCCCCATGTGGGAACCAGAGCCACTGTATCCAGCTGAGTCCCAGGTCCATGTGAGGCCCACGTGAGGACCAGATTCATCAGGTTGAATTGAGGCATAGCTGGGGACAAGAGTCACCAGGTCAGGGTGAGGCCTAGGTGGGGAATGACTCACCAGGTCTGAGTTAGGTCACAGTGGGGACTAGAGTCACCACGTCCAGATGAGGCCATACTGAGGACCAGAGTCACCAGATCCAGGTGAGGTCCATGTTGGAAAGAGAGTCACCAGGTCCAGGAGAGGTCCAGGTGGGGACCAGCGTCACCGGATCCAGGTGGAGCAGTGGGGACCAGAGTCACCAGGTCCACATGAGGCCCAGGTATGGATCAGAGTTACCAGGTACACGTGAGGCCCAGGTGGGAACCAGAGGCAACAGGTCCATGTGAGACTGGCTGGGGACCATGGTCAACAGGTCTATGTGAGGCCCAGGTGTGGAACATTGTAACCAGGTCCAGGTGAGTCCCAGGTGGTAACAACTGTCACCAGGTCCAGGTGAAACCCAGATGGGTACCAGGATCACCTGGTACACGGTAGGCCCTTGAAAGAACCAGAGTCAACAGTTCGAGGTGAAGTGCAGGGGTCAACCAGAGTCAGCATGACCAAGTCAGTCCTATGTGGGGTTCACAGTCACCCGGGCAGGGTGAGATCCAGAGGGGGACCAGAGTCACCTGGTCCAGGTGAGGTCCAGTTGTGGAACAGTGTAACCGGGTCCCAATTATGCCCAGTTGAGGACCATGGTCAACAGGGCCAGGTGAGGCCCAGATGGGGATCAGAGTCACCAGATCCAAGTGAGACCCAGGTGGAGACCACACTCACCAGATCCAGGGTAGTTTCAGGTGCAGACCAGAATCACCAGGTCCAGATGAGTCCCAGGTTGGTACCATATTCACTAGGTACAGGTGAGGCCCAGTTGAGGACCAGAGTCACCAGGTCTTTTTGAGGCCTAGAGAGGTACCAGAATCACCTGGTCTGGTGACATCGACATGGGGACCAGAGTCACCTGGTCAGGGTGAGGCGAAGATAGGTTCCAGAGTCAAAATGTCCAGGTGAGACTCAGGGGTGGGACAGAGTAACCAGGTCACAATGATGCCCAGGTGAGTACCAGAGTCACCAGGTCTGGGTGAGGCCCAGAAAGGATCAGATTCACCAGTTCCAGGTGAGGCCAAGAAGGAGTCCAAAGCAATCAGGTCCAGGTGGGGAACAAAGTCACCAGGACTGGGTGAGGCCCAGATGGAGACCAGATTCACCATGTCCAGGTGAGGCCCAGGTGGTGACCAAGTCACCAGGTCCGGGCGAGGACCAGGTAAGGACCGGATTCACTAGGTCCATATGAGGCACATTTGGGGACCTGAGTCACTGGGTATGGGTGAGACCCAGGTGGCAACCCCACTCACCAGGTCCAGGTGAGGCCAAACTTCAGGCCAGAGTCACCAGATCCAGGTGAGACCCTGGTGGGGTCCGGTATCACCAGGTAAATGTGAGGCTAGAAGGACACCAGAGTCACCAGGTCAAGGTGTGGTTCATGTGGGAACGAGAGTCACCAGGTCCAGGTGAGACCCAGGTGGGGACCACAGTCACCAGATCCAGGATAGTCTCAGGTGCAGACCAGAGTCACCAGGTTCAGGTGAGTTGCACGTGGCAACCACACTCACCAGGTCCCGGTGAGGCCCTGGTGGGGACCAGAGTCACCATGTCCATGAGAAGGTAGAAACACTGCAGCCACCAGGTCCACATGAGGTCCATGTGGGAACGAGAGTCACCAGTTAGAGGTGAGGCCCAGGTGGGTATCAGACTCACCAGGTCCAGGTGAGACCCAGGTGGGAACCAGTGTCACCCTGTCCAGGTGTGGTCCAGGTGAAGACCAGAGTTGACAGGTCCAGGTGGGTTCCTGTTAGGGAACAGTGTAACCATGTCCTGATGTTACCCAGGTGGGTACCAGAGACAACAGGTCCAGGTGAGGCCCAGGTGGGGACCAGAGACATGAGGTCCAGGTAAGGTCCCTGTGGGAACCACAGTCACCAGGTCAGGTGAGACCATGATGAGGATCAGAGTCACCAGTTCCAGGTGAGGCCCAGGTGAGGCCAGAGTCACCAGGTAGAGAAGAGGCCAAAGTGAGGACCAGGTTTACCAGATCCAGGTGAGTCCCAGTGGGCAATAGAGTAACCATGTCCCGATGATGCTCAGGAAAGGACCAGAGTCACCAGTTCCAGATGAGGCCCAGGTGGGGAGCATATTCACTAGGTCCAGGTGATGCCCAGTTGTGGACCAGAGTCACCAGGTCTGGTTGAGGCTTAGATGGGTACCGTAATCACCTGGTCCAGGTGACATCCAGATGGGGACCAGAGTCACCAGGTCAGGGTGAGGCTCAGAGGGTTTCCAGAGTCATCATGCCCAGGTGAGGCAAAGGTGTGGAACAGATTAACGAGGTCCCAATGATGCCCAGGTGAGGACCAGAGTCACCAGATTTGGGTGTGGTCCAGATAGGATCAGTGTCACCTGTTCCATGTGAGGCCAAGAAGGAGTCCGCAGCAATCAGGTCCAGGTGGGGAACAAAGTCACCAGGACTGCATGAGGCCCAGATGGGGACCAGATTCACCATGTCCAAGTGAAGCCCAGGTGGTGACCAGAGTCACCAGGTCCGGGTGAGGACCAGGTAAGGACCAGATTCACCAGGTCCAAGTGCGCCCACGTGGGGACCTGAGTCACCAGGTATGGGTGAGGCCCAGTTGGCAACCCCAGTGACCAGGTCCATGTGAGGCCAACCTGCAGGCCAGAGAAACCAGATCCAGGTGAGGCCCTGGTGGGGTCCGGAGTTGCCAGGTAAATGTGAGGCTAGAAGGACACCACAGTCACCAGGTCCAGGTGTGGTACATGTGGGAACGAGAGTCACCAGGTCCAGGTGAGACCCAGGTGGGGACCACAGTGACCAGGTCCAGATTGAGGCCTAGGTGGGGGCCCCAGAATCATCAGGGCCATGTGAGGCCAAAGTGTGGAGCAAAGTTATCAGGTCCAGTTGAGTCCCAGGTGGGAACCAGTCACCTCGTCCAGGTGAGGCCCACAAGAGTAGTGCCTCCAAGTTCAATCCCACGAGTTCCTAGTAATTCCTGTCTTACACTGGTGCTACATACTAAGTTCCATACTAGCTAATTGAACCCTGCATCCAAAGGCAACTTACATCCGAGAGTTGGGCTCACACGCAGTCCCTCACAGTTCCACACTGACTGCAGAATGTGTTTCCAACGTCTTCACCAGAGATGCTTGTCAGAAGCTTGTGAGACGCAAGTGGAATAATGCAGGCCTGGAAGGTGACTTCAGGTCGAGGAAAGTGGTATTCTTGGAACCTCCTGAGTTAAAATACTGCTGTGTTCTCAGGGCCAGAAGAATGCAGCTAGTTGAAAGCTGGCTTCTAGACATGCTTCCTTGTGAGAGTTGAGGTGAGGGCAGGACCCTCCCACAACGTGACTGCCTGTAGACCTAGGTCCTAACATCCTTATGGTAGGTGCTGGAAGAAGTTGTGAAAAGCATGTAGACGTTTCAGGCTTGTAGTCACGTGTAACTGAGTTCAATACAGCGATTTCCAACAGCCTTGTTCAATTGAAGTGTAGCTAGGTTCTAACTCCCATAAAAGAGTGGCTAGCAGACATCTGCCTGCAAAGCATACACGCTTCTCAGAGTTGAGCTTATGGCCTGTACCTCCCACAATCTGACGGCCTGTACGTTCCGCTTCCACAGCATTCCGTTCTATGCGGGACAGTAGTGGAGTGAGAACCAAGTGTCTGCATTGTCAATTTCGCGACTACCGCACACCTGCTTCCAAGTGATGCACACTCCTTTGGATGAGCTTATGGCTTGTTCCTCCCACATGGTGACCGCCTGTACCTTTCACTTCAAAAGGACGTCGTTCGATACGGGACACAAGTTTTGTGAGAGGCAAGTGTCTCCCAGCCCAATCCAACAACTTCTGAGTAATTCCTCCCTCAGAAGGGAGCTACATACTAACTTCCAAACCTGAGTACCTAGTTGAAAGCTGTCTCTCTGGGGAACTTCCTTCTGAAAGATGAGCTGACACGCGGTCCTTCCCTTTTCCACACTGCCTGCACATGGAGTTACGAACATCCTCACTAGACATGTTTGTCGGAAGCTCATGGGACGCAAGGGGCAAGCTGCAGGCTTCAACGGTTGTGTCTCCAGGTGCAGTGGAGCTTTATTCACGGAACGAACTGACTTAATGCTGTAAAGTTTGGGTTAGGTTATGGGTTAGGGTTAGGGTTAGGGTCCTGTTTAAGCTTAGGGTTAGGGTTAGGGTTAGGGTTAGTGTTAGGGTTCAGGTTAGGGTTAGGGGTAGTTTCAAGTTTAGTGGTAGGCTACGGGTTAGGGTTAGGGCACGGGTTAGGTTATGGATTAGGGTATGGGTTAGTGTTAGTGTTAGGGTTAGGGTATGGCTTAGGGTTAGGGTTAGTGTTAGGGTATGGCTTAGGGTTTGGTTTTGGTTTACGGTTAGGATTAGGGTTAGGGTACGGGTTAGGGTTAAAGTTAGGGTACTGTTCAGGGTTAGGGTTAGGATTAGGTTAGGGTTAGGATTAGGGATTGGGTTTCATTAGGTTTAGGGTTGGGGTAAGGTTAGGGTTAGGGTACGGGTTCGAGTTTGTCTTAGGGTACAGGTGAGGGTTAGGGTAAGCGTTAGGGTACGGGTTAGGATTAGGGTACAGGTTAAGGTTAGGTTTTGGGTTAGGTTTAGGGTTAGGTTTAGGGTTAGGTATGGGATGGGGTTAGCTTTAGGGTACTGTTTAGCGTTAGGGTTAGTGTTAGGGGTAGGTTACAGGTTAGAGTTACGGTTAGGGTAGAGTACGGGTTAGGGTTAGTGTTAGAGTTCGGGTTATGTTTAGGGTTCGGGTTAGGGTTAGGCTCTGGGTTAGGGTTAGTGTTACGGTTATGATTAGGGTTTGGTTTAGGCTTAGGTTTAGGGTACAGATTAGGGTTAGGGTATGGGTTATGGTTAGGGTGAGGGTATGGTTTAGAGATATGGTATGGATTACGGTACAGGTTTAGGTATGGGTTAGGGTACTGGTAACGGTTAGGGTTTGGGTTAGGTTTAGGGTACGGGTTAGGGCTAGGTTTAGGGTTAGGGTTAGGGTACAGGATAGGGTTAGGTTTAGGGTTAGTGTTAGGGTTTGGGTTAGGGTACGGGTTAGGGTTAGGTTTAGGGTACTGTTTAGGGTTAGTGTTAGGGTTAGGTTTAGGTTACGGGTTAGGGTTAAGATTAGGGTTAGGGTAGGTTACGGTTAGGGTTAGTGTTAGGGTTAGGTTTCGGTTAGGGTTAGGGTTAAGGTTAGGGTACTGTTTACGGTTAGGTATAGTGTTAGGTTTAGTTTATGGGTTAGGGTTAGGGTTAGGGTGAGGTTATGGGTTAGGGTTAGGGTTTGGGTTAGGGTATGGGATACGTTTAGGGTTAGGATTAGGGAACGTGTTAGGGTTAGGGTTGGGGTTAGGGTTAGGCTTAGGGTATGGGTTCAGGTTAGGGTTAGGGGTAGGGTATGGGTTTGTTTATGGGTTAGGGTACAGGTACGGTTACGGGTTAGTGTTAGGGTTCAGGTTAGGGAACAGGATAGGATTAGGTTTTGGGTTCGGGTTAGGGTACAGGTTAGGGTACAGTTTAGGTTACGGTTTAGGGTTAGGGTACGGGTTAGGGTTCGTGTTAGGGTTAGGATTTAGGGTTAGGTTTTGGTTTAAGGTTAGGGTTAGGGTTAGGGGTATGGTTAAGGGTTAGGGTTAAGGGTTAGGGTTAGGGGTTCGGGTTCGGGTTAGAGCTGGGGGTTAGGGGTTAGGTTTAGGATTAGGGTTAGGGGTTAGGGTTAGGGTTAGGGTTACAGTTAGGGTTAAGAGTTACGGTAAGGGTTTGGGTTAGGGTTAGGGTTAGGATTAGGGTACGGCTTAGGGATAGGGTTAGGGTTAAGGTACATGTTTGGGTTAGGGTTAGGGTACTGCTAGGGTTAGGGTTAGGGTTAGGTTTAGTTTATGGGTTAGGGTTAGGGTTAGGGTTAGTTTACGTGTTAGGGATACGGTTAGGGTGACGGTTAGGGTTAGTTTAGGATTAGGGTTAGGGTTAGGGTTAGAGATAGGGTTAGGGTTATGATTAGTTACGGTTAGGTTTAGGGGTGTTTTAGTGTTTGGGTACGGGTTATGGTTAGGATTAGGGCAGGGTACGGTACAGGGTTAGGGTACGGGTTAGGTTAGTATTAGGGTTAGGATTCGGGTACGGGTTAGGGTTAGTGTTAGGGTACCATTTAGGGTTAGTGTACAGGTTAGCGTTAGGGTTGGGGTTAGCGTAAGGGTTAGGGCACAGGTTAGAATTAGGGGTAGGGTATTGTTTGGGTTAGGGTCGGGGTAAGATTTAGGTTATGTGTTAGGGTACGTGTTAGGGTTATGTGTTAGGGTACGGGTTAGGGTTAGTGTACGGGTTGGTTGGGGTTAGGGTATGGTTTAGGGTTAGGGTACGGGTTAGGGTTAGGGTACGAGTTATGGTTAGGCTTCAGTTAGGGTTAGGGTCAGGGTTAGGGTTAGGTTTAGGGTTAAGTGTTGAGGTTCAGGGTAAATAAATAGCGTTAGTGGTTAGGGGTTAGGGGTAGTGTTAGGGTTATGGTTAGGGTTAAGGTTTGGGGTTACGGTTAGGGGTTAGGGTTAGGGTTTGGGTTAGGGTTAGGGTTAAGGGTAGGGTTAAGGAATAGGGTTAGGGTTAGGGTTAGGGGTTAGGGGTTTTTTAAGGGTTAGGGGTTAGGGTTAGGGTTAAGGGTTAAGGTTAAGGGTTAAGGTTAGGGTTAGGTTTAGGGGTAATGGGTTAGGGGTTAGGGGTTAGGGGTTAGGGTTAGGGTTGGGGGTTAGGGGTTAGGGTTAGGGTTACGGTTAGGTTTAGGAATTAGGTTACGGGTTAGTGTATGGGTTAGGTTTCAGGTTAGGTTTAGGGTTAGGTTTAGGGTTAAGGTTAGGGTTAGTGTTAGGGTTATGTTTAGGGTTAGGGTAAGGGTGAGGGGTTAGGGTTAGGTTTAGGGTTAGGGGTTAGGTGTTGGGTTAGGGTTAGGGTTAGGGTTAGGGTTAAGGGTTAGGGTTAAGGGTTAGGGTTAGGATTAGGTTTAGGGGTTATGGGTTAGGCATTATGGTTAGGGTTTGGGGTTAGGGCTTAGGGTTAGGGTTACGGTTAGGGTTAGGAATTAGGTTTAGGGTTTGTGTTAGGGTTAGGTTTAGGGTTAGTGTTAAGGGTTAGGGTTAAGGATTAGGGTTAGGGTTTGGGGTTAGGGTTTGGGTTAAGGTTAGTTTTAGGGTTAGGGTTAGGGTGAGTTTAGGGTTAAGGTTATGGTTAGGGTACGGGTTTGCGTTAGGGTGTGGGTAAGATTAGGGTTATGGTACGGGTTAGGGTTAGGGTATGGGTTAGGGTATGGGTTAGGGTTATTGTTAGGGTTAGGGTATGGGTATGGGTTAGGGTTAGGGTACAGGATCGGGTTAGGGTTAGGATACGGGTTAGGGTTAGTTTTAGGGATTGGGTTAGGTTTAGGGTATGGGTTAGGGTTAGGGTACGGGTTAGGGTTAGGTTTAGGGTATGGGTTAGTGTATGGGTTAGGTTACAGGTTAGGTTTAGGGTTCGGTTTAGGGTTAAGGTTTGGGTTAGTGTTAGGGTTATATTTAGGGTTAAGGTAAGGATGAGGGGTTAGGGTTAGGTTTAGGGTTAGGGGTTAGGTTTAGGGTTATGTTAAGGTTTAGGGTTAGTGTTAGGGTTAGGGTACGGGTTACGTTAGAGTAAGGGTTACGGTTATGGTTAGAGAACAGGTTAGGGAACGGGTTAGGGTACTGGTTAGTGTACGGGTTAGGGTACGGGTTAGGGCTAGGGTATGGGTTAGGGTAGGGTACAGGTATGGGTTAGGGTTAGGGTATGGGTTAGGGTTAGTGTAAGGGTTAGGGTTAGGGTTAGGGTATGGTTTAGGGTTAGGGTATGGGTTAGGGTTAGGGTACGGGTTACGGTTAGGGTCGGTTAGTGTTTGGGTTAGGGTAAGGGTTAGGGTTAGGTTTAGGGTTAAGTGTTGAGGTTCAGTGTAAATAAATAGCGTTAAGGGTTAGGGGTTAGGGGTAGTGTTAGGGTTAGGGTTAAGGTTTGGGGTTATGGTTAGGGTTAGGGGTTAGGGTTAGGTTTTGGGTTAGGGTTAGGGTTTAGGGTAGGGTTAAGGAATAGGGTTAGGGTTAGAGTTAGGGGTTAGGGGTTTGGGTTAGGGTTAGGGGTTAGGTTTTAGGCTAGGGTTAGGGTTAGGGTTAGGGTTTAGGGTTTGGGTTAAGAGTTAGGGTTAGGGTTAGGGTTAGGTTTATGGGTTATGGGTTATGGGTTAAGGTTAGGGTTGGGGGTTCAGGGTTAGGGTTAGGCTTACGGTTAAGGTTAGGAATTAGGTTTAGGGTTTGGGTTAGGGTAGGGTTAGGTTTAGTGTTAAGGGTTAGGGTTAAGAGTTAGGGTTAGGGTTAAGTGTTAGGTTTTGGGTTAGGGTTAGGGTTAGGTTTAGGGTTAGGAGTTTGGGTTAGGGTTAGGGTTAGGGTTATGTTAAGTTTAGTGTAAGGGTTAGGGTTAGGGTACGGGTTATGGTTAGAGTACTGGTTACGGTTATTTTTAGGGAACGGGTTAGGGTTAGGGTTAGGGTACTGGTTTGTGTGTGGAAACGGGTTAGGGCTAGGGTTAGGGTTAGGGTTATGTTTAGGGTTAGGGTATGGGTGAGGGGTTAGGGGTTAGGTTTAGGGTTATGTTAAGGTTTAGGGTTTGGGTTAGGATTAGGGTACGGGTTATGGTTAGAGTATGGGTTACGGTTACGTTTAGGGAACTTGTTATAGTTAGGGTTAGGGTACTGGTTTGTGTATGGGTTTGGGTACGGGTTAGGGCAAGGGTACGGGTACGGGTTAGGGTTAAGGGTCGGATTAAGGATTAGGTTAGGGTTAGGGTTAGGGTTAGGGTTAGGGTTAGGGGTTAGGGGTTTGGGTTAGGGTTAGGGGTTAGGTTTTGGGTTAGGGTTACGGTTAGGGTTAAGGGTTAGGGATTAGGTTTAGGGTTAGGTTTAGGGGTTATGGGTTATGGTTTAGGGGTTAGGGTTAGGGTTTAGGGCTTAGGGTTAGGGTTACGGTTAGGGTTAGGAATTAGGTTTAGGGTTTGGGTTAGGGTTAGGGTTAGGGTTAGCGTTAGTGTTAAGGGTTAGGGTTAAGGGTTAGGGTTAGGGTTAGTGGTTAGGGTATGGGTTACGGATAGAGTACGGGTTACGGTTACGGTTAGGGAACGGGTTAGGGTTAGGGTACGGGTTAGGGTTAGGTTTAGGGTACGGAATAGGGTTAGTGTAAGGGTTAGGGTTAGGGATAGTGTACAGGATAGGGTTATGGTTAGGGTTCGGGTTTGGGTGCGGGTTAGGGTACGGGTTAAGGTTAGGTTTAGGGTACAGGTTAGAGTTAGGGTACAGGTTAGGGTTCAGTTTAGGTTATGGGTGAGTGTTAGCGTTAGGGTACGGTTTAGTGCATGGGTTAGGTTTCAGGTTAGGTTTAGTGTTAGGTTTAGAGTTAGGGGTTAGGGTTAGTGTTAGTGTTAGTTTTAGGGTTAGGGTTAGGGTTAGGAGTTAGGGTTAGGTTTAGGGGATAGTGTTAGTGTTAAGGTTAGGGGTTAAGGTTAGGGTTAGGGTTTGGGTTAGTGTTAGGATTAGGGTTAGGGTTAGGGTTAAGGGTTAGGGTTAAGGGTTAGGGTTAGGTTTAGGGTTAGTGGTTAGGGGTTCCGGTTAGGGTTAGGGTTAGGGGTAGGGATTAAAGCTAGGGTTAAAGGTTAGGGTTCGTTTTTGGTTTAGGTTAGGGTTAGGGGTTAGGTTTTAGGGTTAGGGTTAGATGTTAGGGTTAGGGTTAGGGTTAGGGGTTAGGATTAGGGTTATGGTTAGGTACGTGTTAGTGTTAGGGTTAGGATACGGGTTAGGGTACGGGTTAGTGTTAGAGTACTGGTTAGGGTTAGGGTTAGTGTACGGGTTAGTGTACGGGTTAGGGTGTGGGCTTAGGTTTAGGGTACGGGTTAGCTATGGGTTAGGGTATGGGTTAGGGTTGAGGTGCAGGTTAGTGTTAGGGTACCTGTTAGGGTTAGAGTATGGTTAGGGTTAGGGTACGGGTTAAGTTTAGGGTTAGTGTTCGGGTTAGGGTTAGGGATAGGGGTTAGGGTTAGGGTTAGGGTTACGGTTAGAGTTAGGGTTAGGTTTAAGGGTTAGGGTTAAGAGTTAGGGTTAGGATAGGTTTAGTGTTAGGGTTAGGGGTTAGGGTTAGGGATTTGATTCAATTCGATTCTTTTCGATTCGATTCAATTCAATTCTTTTCGATTCGAATTGATTCAATGCAATTCTTTCAATTCAATTCTTATCGATTCGATTCGATTCGATTCAATAGATTCTTTTCTATTAGATTCAATTTGATTCGATTCATTTTGATTCGATTCGATTCGAGTCTTTTTGATTCGATTCATTTTGATTCGATTCTTTTCAGTTCGATTCAATTGAAATCTTTTCGATGTGATTCAATTCGATTCTTTATGAATCGATTTGATTCTTTTCAATTCGACTCGATTATTTTCGATTCGATTCTTTTCCATTCGATTTGATTCGATTCTTTTCGATACAATTCGATTCTATTCTTTTCGATTCAATTCTCTTCGATTCGATTCTATTCTTTTCGATTCGATTCGATTTTTTCGATTCGATTAGATTCCTTTAGATTCGATTCAATTCGATTCAAATCTTTCGTTTCGGTTCGATTATTTTCGATTCGATTCGATTTTTTTCGATTAGATTCGATTGTTTTCAATTTGATTCAATTTGATTCGAATCTTTTCGAATCGATTCTGTTCTTTTCAATTCGATTCAATTCGATTCTTTTCGATTCGATTTTTTTCGATTATATTCTTTTTGATTCGATTCGATTCAATTCGATTCGATTCGATTCGGTACTTTTCGATTCGATTCTTTTTGATTTGATTCGATTCTTTTCGATTTGATCAATTCTTTTCAATTCAATTCGATTCGATTCGATTCAATTTGATTCTTTTTGATTCGATTCGATTATTTTTGATTTGACTCAATTCGATGGTTTGATTCGATTATTTTCGATTCGATTTGATTCAATTCTTTTCGATTCGATTCGATTATTTTCGATTCAATTCGATTCTATTTGAATATTTTCGATTCAATTCGGTTGCATTAGATTCGATTATTTTTGATTCAATTCAATTCGATTATTTTGATTTAATTTGATTCATTGCGGTTCGATTCGAATATTTTCGATTTGAATCGATTCGATTCTTTTCGTTTCGATTCTTTTTTATTCGATTCGATTATTTTCAATTCGATAGATTGTTTTCGATTCGATTATTTTCAATTCAATTCGATTCAATGTGAATCGATTATTTTTATTCAATTCGATTCGATTGGATTATTTTCGATTCAATTTGATTCGATTCGATTCTTTTCGATTCAATTCGATTATTTTCGATAAATTCGGTTCCATTCGAATCGATTATTTTCGATTCAATTCGATTTGATTCGGTTCGATTTTTTTTTTAATTTTTTTAAATTTTTATTTATTTATGATAGTCACAGAGAGAGAGAGAAAGGCAGAGACACAGGCAGAGGGAGAAGCAGGCTCCATGCACCGGGAGCCCGATGTGGGATTCGATCCAAGGTCTCCAGGATCGTGCCCCGGGCCAAAGGCAGGCGCCAAACCGCTGTGTCACCCAGGGATCCCCAGGTTCGATTATTTTCGATTCGATTCGATTCTGTTCGATTATTTTCGATTGGATTCGATTCGATTATTTTCGAATCAATTTGGTTCGATTCGATTCGGTTATTTTTGATTCAATTCGGTTTGATTCGATTCGATTATTTTAGATTCAATTCGGTTCGATTCAATTCGATTATTTTCGATTTGATTCGATTGGATTAGTTTAGATTATTTTCAATTCGATTCGAATCTTTTCAATTCTATTCAATTATTTCCGATTCGATTCAATACGAATTGATTATTTTCAATTCGATTACATTCAATTCGATTCGATTATTTTCGATTCGATTCGATTCGATTCGATTCTTTTCAATTCGATCAATTCTTTTCAGTTCAATTCGATTCTTTTCGATTCGATTCAATATTTATGATTTGAATCGACTCAATTCTTTTCCATTCAATTATTTTCTATTCGATTCGGTTATTTTCGATTCGATTCGATTATTTTCGATTCGATTCGATTCGATTATTTTCGATTCGATTCCATGTGAATCGATTATTTTCTAATCGATTCATTTTAATTCAATTCGATTCAATTCAATTCGATTTGATTATTTTCGATTCGATTCGATTATTTTTGTTTTGATTCAATTCGATTATTTTCGATTCGATTCGATTATTTTCGATTCGATTTGATTCTTTTCGATTCGTTTCAATTATTTTCCATTCGAATTGATTTGATTATTTTCGATTCGATTATTTTCAATTCGATTCGTTTATTTTCGATTCGATTTGATTATTTTTGATTCAATTCAATTCGATTATTTTCTATTCGATTCGATTCGATATAAATCGATATTTCGATTCGATTCGATTTGATTATTTTCGATTCGATTCGGTTCGATTATTTTTGATTCAATTCGATTTGATTCGATTATTTTCGATTCGATTTGATTCTTTTCTATTCGATTCGATTGTTTTCGTTTCCATTCTATTTGATTGTTTTCGATTCGATTGATTTGACTCGATTATTTCGATTCGATTCGATTTTCTTCAATTCCATTATTTTCTTTTTTTATGATTTTATTTATTTCTTCATGATAGTCACACAAAGACAGATAGGCAGAGACACAGGCAGAGGGAGAAGCAGGCTCCATGCAGGGAGCCCGACGTGGGACTCGATCCCGGGTCTCCAGGATCGTGCTCCGGGCCAAAGGCAGGCGCCAAACCGCTGTGCCACCAGGGATCCCTATTCTTTTCGATTCGATTCGATTCTTTTCAATTCAATTCGTTTATTCAATTCGATTAGTATCGATTCGATTTGATTCGATTCTATTCGATTCAATTTGATTATTCGATTCAATTATTATCGATTTGATTTGATTCGATTCTTTTCGAATTGATTCAATTATTTTCTATTCGATTATTTTAGATTCGATTCGATTATTTTCGATTCGTTTCGATTCTCTTCGATTCCATTCTTTTTGTTTTGAATCGATACGATACATTTCGATTCGATTCTTTTCAATTCGATTCGATTCTTTTCAATTCGATTCGATTATTTTCGATTCAATTCGATTCAATTATTTTCGATTTGATTCGATTCGATTATTTTCGATTCGAATCGATTCGATCCTTTTCGATCGGATTATTTTCGATTCGATTGGATTATTTTAGATTTTATTCGATTATTGTCGATTCAATTTGATTGGATTATTTTCGATTCGATTTGATTATTTTCAATTCGATTCGATTTGATTCGATTTGATTAATTTCGATTTGACTTGATTATTTTCGATTCAATTCAATTCAATTTGATTATTTTTTATTCGATTTGATTTGATTTGATTCGATTATTTTCAATTCGATCCAATTATTTTTGATTCGATCGATTGTTTTCAATTCGATTAGATTATTTTCAATTCGATTCGATTCAATTATTTTCGATTCAATTCGGTTCAATTCAATTCGATTATTTTCAATTCAATTCGTTCGATTCGGTTCAATTATTTTCGATTCGATTCGATTCGATTCGATTATTTTCGATTCGATAAGATTACTTTTGATTCGATTATTTTTTATTCGATTTCATTATTTTCAATTCAATTCAATTCAATTATTTTCGATTCGATTCAATGCGAATTGATTATTTTCGATTAGATTCGATTCAATTTTTTTCGATTTGATTTGATTCGATTATTTTCAATTCGATTCAATTTGATTATTTTCATTTCGATTTGGTTCGGTTTGATTCTATTATTTTCGATTCAATTCGTTTCCTATTGATTCGAATCGTTTTGATTCAATTCGATTATTTTCTATTTGAATTGATTCTTTTCGATTCGGTTTGATATTTTCGATTTGAATCAACTTGATTCTTTTTGATTCGAGTATATAAGATTCAATTCGATTCTTTTTGATTCAATTCGATTCGATTCGATACGATTCTTTTCGATTGTATTCGATTCGATTCTTTTCGGTTCTATTCGATTCGATTCTTTTCGATTCAATTCGATATGATTCGATTCTTTTCGATTCCATTCGATACGATTCGAATTCTTTTCATTTTGATTCGATTCGTTTTGATGCTATTCAATTCGATTCTTTTCGATTCGATTTGATTCATTTCGATGCTATTCAATTCGATTCTTTTCGATTTGATTTGATTCTTTTCGATTCGATTCGATTCCATTCAATACTTTTCGATTTGATTCGATTTGATTCTTTTCGATTCGTTTCGATTCTTTTCAATGTATTCAATTCGATTCTTTTCTATTTGATTCGATACAATTTGATTCTTTTCAATTTGATTCGATTCGATTCTTTTCGGTTCTATTCGATTTGATTCTTTTCAATTCAATTTGATATGATTTGATTCTTTTCGATTCAATGATACGATTCAATTCTTTTCAATTCGACTCGAATACTTTCTTTTCATTTCGATTCGATTCTTTTCTATTCGATTCGTTTCAATTCTATTTGATTATGTTCGATTGGATTTTTTTCAATTCAATTCGATTCGATACGATTCATTTTGTCGATTCTATTCTTTTCGATTCGATTCGATTCATTTTGTCGATTCTATTCTTTTCGATTCAATTAAATACGATTCTATTCTTTTCGATTCGATTCGATTTGTTTTTGATTCGATATGATTCTATTCGATTCTTTTCGATTTGATTCGATTCAATTCGATCTTTTCAATCTATTCTATTCGATATTTTCATTTATATTCGATTCTCTTCGATTCGATTCGATTTGAATCTTTTCATTTCGATTAGATTCTCTACAATTCGATTCTTTGGATTCGATTCTTTTTGATTCGATTCGATTTGATTCTTTTCGATTCGATTCGATTATTTTCAATTCGAATTGATTCAATACGATTCGATTACTTTTGATTCGATGAAATTTGATTCGATTTTTTTGAATCGATTTGATTCGATTCGATTATTTTCGATTCGACTCGATTTGATTCGTTTCGATTATTGATTCCATTCAATTCCAATTATTCTCGATTCGATTCAATTTGATTTTTTTATTCAATTCGATTAAATTATTTTCGATTCGATGCGATTCGATTCGATTCGATTCTTTTCGATTCAATCAATTCGATTTGATTCCTTTCAATTCGAATCGAATCTTTTCGATTTGATTGCATTCGATTCAATTCTTTTCGATTCGATTCGATTCTTTTCATTTCGATTTGATTCTTTTATATTTTATTTGATTCGATTCATTTCAATTAGATTCGACACTGATTTGATTCTTTTCGATTCATTTCAATTGGAATCGATTCGATTCTTTTCGATTTAATTTGATTCGATTCGATACGATTCTTTTCGATTCGATTCCTTTCAGTTCTGTTCGATTCAATTCTTTTCGATTCACTTCGATTCGATTCTTTTCGATTCGATTCGATTCTTTTTGATTTGATATGATTCAATACGTTTCGAGTTTTATCGATTCTTTTCTATTCGAATCTATTCGATTCTTTTCAATTCAATTCGATTTGATTGATTCTTCTTGATTCAACTCGATTCGATTCGATTTAATATGATTCGATTCGATTCTTTTCGATTCAATTCGATTCATTTTGATTCGATATGATTCGATTCGATTCTTTTCGATTCGATTCAATTCAATTCGATTCTTTTCAATTTGATTCTTTTCGATTCGATTAGACTTGTTTCAATTCGATTCTTTTTGATGCGATTCAATTCGATTCTTTTCGTTTCAATTAGGTTCTCTTCAATTCAATTATTTTCGATTTGATTCTTTTCGATTCGATCTGATTTGATACGATTCGATTCTTTTCTATTCAATACGATTCGATTCGATTCTTTTTGATTCAATTCGATTCTTTTCAATTCGATTTTTTTGATTTGATTCTTTTCAATTCGATTCGATTCTTTTCTATTTGATTCTTTTCAATTCGATTCAACTATTGTCATTTTGATTCGATTTTTTGATTAAGTTTGATTCGATTCTTTTCGTTTTGATTAGATTCTCTTTGATTCGATTCTTTTTGATTCTATTCTATTCGATTTGAGTCTTTACTATTTGACTCGATTCGATACTTTTGGATTCAATTCGATAATGTTCCATTCGGTTCTTTTTGATTCGATTCGATTCCACTCAATTCTTTTGGATTCAGTTGGATTCTTTTCGATAATGTTTGATTCAATTCGATTCCTTTTGAGTCGATTCGATTCGATTCACTTCGATTCAATTCGATTCGATTCGATTTGATTCTTTCGAATCAATTCGATTCGATTCTTTTCGATTCAATTCAATATGATTCGATTCTTTTCGATTAGATTCTATATGATTCTATTCTTTTCGATTCGATTCGTTTCGATTCTTTTCGATTCGACACTTTTCGATTCGATTTGATTCAATTCGATTCTTTTCGATTCGATTCAATTCGATCTTTTCGATTCAATTCGATTCTTTTCTATTCGATTCTTTTCGATTTTATTCTATTCTTTTCACTTCGATTCGATTCGATTCAATTCTTTTCAATTCGAATCGATTCAATACGATTCGATTCGATTATTTTTGATTCGATGCAATATGATTCGATTTTTTTCGAATAGATTTGATTCAATTCGATTATTTTCGATTCGACTCTATTTGATTCCATTCAATTATCGATTCAATTCAATTGCAATTATTTTTGATTCGATTCGATTCGATTATTTTTTATTCAATTCGATTCAATTATTTTCGATTCGATGTGATTCGATTCGATTCTTTTCGATTCAATCTTTTTGATTTGATTCTTTTCAATTCGATTCGATTTGATTCTTTTCGATTTGATTGTATTCGATTCAATTGTTTTAGATTAGATTCGATTCGATTCTTTTCGATTCGATTTGATTCTTTTCAATATAATTCTATTCTTTTCGATTCGATTTGATTCTTTTTGATTCGATACGATTTGATTCGATTCTTTTCGATTCGATCAATTCAATTCGATTCGTTTCAATTCTATCTTTTTGATTCGATTCTATTCTTTTCGATTCGATTCAATTTGATTCTTTTCATTTCGATTAGATTCTCTTCGATTCTATTCTTTTCAATTCAATACTCTTCGATTCGATTCAATTTGATTCTTTTTGATTCAATTCGATAAGACTCTTTTCGATTCGATTCGATAAGATTCTTTTCATTCGATTCATTTCTGTTCGATTCTATTCTATTCGATTCGATTCGATTCGATTCGATTTGATTCTTTTCATTTCGATTCGATTCTTTTCAATTTGATTCGATTCGATCATTTGGATTCGATTTTTTACATTTCAATTTGATTCTTTTGGATTCAATTGGATTCTTTTGGATTCAATTGGATTCGTTTAGATAATTTTTTATTCAATTCGATTCTTTTCGCCTAGCTTCAATTCGATTCTACTCAATTCGATACATTTTGATTCTTTTTGATTTGATTCTATTCGATTCTTTTCGATTTTGTTCGATTCTTTTCGATTCAATTCGATTCTTTTTGATTTGATTTGATACGATTTGATTCGATTATTTTTAATTCGATTCAATTTGTTTCGATTGTTTTTGAATCTATTTGATTTGATTCGATTATTTTCGATCCACTCGATTTGATTTGATTCGATTCGATTATCGATTCGATTCAATTCCAATTATATACGATTCGATTCGATTCGATTATTTTTTATTCAATTCGACTCAATTATTTTCGATTCGATGCAATTTGATTCGATTCTTTTCGTTTCAATTCAATTCGTTTTGATTCTTTTCAATTCGAATTGATTCAATTCTTTTCGATTCGATCTCATTCATTTCGATTCTTTTCGAATTGATTAGTTTCGTTTCTTTCTGATTCGATTTGATTCGATTCTTTTTGATTCTATTCGATTCTTTTCTATTCTTTTCGAGTCGATTTGATTTGATTCTTTTTGTTTCGATGCGATTCTTTTTGATTCATTTATTTATGATTCGATTCATTTCGATTCTTTTCGATTCGATTCAATTCTTTTCTATTCAATTCAATATGATTCGGTTCTTTTCAATTAGATTCTATACGATTCTATTCTTTTCGACTCGATTCAATTCTTTTCAATTCAATTTGATTAGATTCGATTCTTTTTGATTCTTTTCGATTCAATTCGATTCTTTTCCATTCGATTCGATTCGATCTTTCTGATTCTATTAGATTCTTTTCGCTTCGATTCGATACATTTCAATTTGATTCTTTTTGATTCGATTCGATTCGATACTTTTCCTTTCGATTTGATTCTTTTCTATTTTATTTGATTCGATTCATTTCAATTAGATTTGATACTGTTCGATTCGATTCTTTTCGATTCAATTCGATTGGAATCGATTCGATTCTTTTCCATTCAATTCAATTCGATACGATTCTTTTCGATTCAATTCGATTCGATTCGATTCTTTTCGGTTCTGTTCAATTCGATTCTTTTCGATTCAGTTCGATTCGATTCTTTTCCATTCGATTCGATTCTTTTCCATTCGATATGATTCGATTTGTTTCGATTTTTTCGATTCGTTTCGATTCGAATCTATTCGATTCTTTTCGATTCAATTCGATTCGATTGATTCTTTTCGATTCAATTCGATTCGATTCCATTTGATTTGATTCGATTCTTTTTGATTCGATTCGATTCTTTTCTATTCGATATGATTCGACTCGATTCTTTTCGATTCAATTCAACTCAACTCGATTCTTTTCGATTCTATTTTTTCGATTCATTTCTTTTCTATTCGATTCGATTCTCTTCGATTTGATTCTTTTCGTTTCGATTCGATTCTTTTCAATTCGATTCGTTTCGATTCGATTCTTTTTGTTTCAATTAGATTCTTTTCGATTTTATTTGATTCGATTCTTTTCAATTCGATTCGGTACTGTTCGATTTGATTCTTTTCGATTCAATTCCATTGGAATCGATTCTTTTCGATTTAATTCGATTCGATTCAATACGATTCTTTTCTATTGTATTCGATTCGGTTCTTTTCAGTTCTATTCGATTTGAATCTTTTCGATTAATTTCAATATGATTCGATTCTTTTCGATTCCATTCGATACGATTCGATTCTTTTCGATTCAATTTGATTCGATTCGTTTTGATGCTATTCAATTCGATTCTTTTCAATCGATTCGTTTTGATGCTATTCAATTCGATTGTTTTTGATTAGATTCGATTCTTTTCGATTCGATTTGATTCGATTCTTTTCTATTCATTTCGATTCTTTTCAATGCTATTCGATTCGATTCTTTTCGATTCAATTCGATTCGATTCTTTTCGGTTGTATTAGATTTGATTCTTTTCAATTCAATTAGATATGATTCGATTCTTTTCGATTCAATTCAATACCATTCGATTCTTTTCGATTTGATTCAATTCGATTCTTTTCGATTCGATTCGATTGTTTACGATTTGATTCGATACAATTGGATTCTTTTTGTTTCGATTCGATTCTTTTCGATTCGATTCTTTTCGATTTGATTCAATTCGATTCTTTGGATTCGATTCGATACTGTTCGATTCGATTTAATTCTTTTGGATTCAATTCGATTCGTTTCGATTCTTTTCAATTCGATTCAAATCTTTTCACTTCGCTTTGATTAGATTCTACTCTATTCATTTCAAATCGATCGATTCTTTTTGATTCGATCTATTCCATTATATTCGATTCGGTTCGATTCGATTCAATTCTTTTCGATTCGATTCGATTATTTTCCATTCGATTTGATGAGATTCGTTTAGAATTTTTTCGATTCGATTCGATTTGAATCTATTCGATTCTTTTCGATTCAATTCGATTCAATTCAATTCGTTTCGATTCAATTCAATTCGATTCACTTCCATTCATTTCGATTCTTTTCGGTTCGATTAGATTTTTTTCAATTCGATTCAATTCGTTTCAATACTTTTCGATTCGAATCGATTCAATTCTTTTTTATTCGATTCGATTCTTTTCGATGCTATTCGATTCGATTCTTTTTGATTCGATTCGATACGATTCGATTCTTTTCGATTCGATTTGATTCTTTTCGGTTCTATTCAATTTGATTGTTTTCAATTCAATTAGATATGATTCGATTCTTTTCGATTCAATTCGATACCATTCGATTCTTTTCGATTCGATTTGATTCGATTCTTTCATTCTTTTCAGTTCTATTCGATTTGATTCTTTTCAATTCAATTAGATGTGATTCGATTCTTTTCGATTCAATTCGATACCATTCGATTCTTTTCGATTCGATTCAATTTGATTCTTTTCGATTCGATTTGATTGTTTACGATTTGATTCGATACAATTGGATTGTTTTCATTTCGATTCCATTCTTTTCGATTCGATTCTTTTCGATTTGATTTGATTCTTTGGATTCGATTCGATACTGTTCGATTCGATTCAATTCTTTTGGATTCAATTAGATTCATTTCGATTCTTTTTGATTCGATTAGAATCTTTTCACTTCGATTCGATTCTACTGTTTTCATTTCAAATCGATTCGATTCCTTTTGATTCGATCTGTTCGATTATTTTCTATTTGATTTGATTCGATTCAATTCTTTTCGATTCGATTCGATTCTTTTCCATTCGATCTGAATAGATTCATTTCGAATTTTTTCGATTCCATTCGATTCTTTTCGATTCAATTCGATTCGAATTCCTTTCTTTTCGAATCGATTTGATTTGATTCGATTCTTTTGATTCCATTCGAATCGATATTTTCGATTCAATTCGATTTTTTTCGATTCGATTCGATTCTTTTCGATTCGATTCGATTCTATTTGATTCAATTCAATTCGATTTGAATCTATTCGATTAGTTTCTTTTCAATTCGATTCTTTTCTATTTGATTCGATTCGTTTCTTTTCGATTCGATTCGATTCTTTTCTTTTTTTTTAATTTTTATTTTTTTATTTATTTTTGATAGTCACAGAGAGAGAGAGGCAGAGACACAGGGAGAGGGAGAAGCAGGCTCCATGCACCAGGAGCCTGACGTGGGATTCAATCCCGGGTCTCCAGGATCGCGCCCTGGGCCAAAGGCAGGCGCCAAACCGCTGCGCCACCCAGGGATCCCGATTCGATTCTTTTCGATTCGATTCTATTCTTTAAGGTTCAATTCGATTTTTTTGATTCAATTCGATTCTTTTCGATTCGATTCGAGTCGATTCTTTTAGATTCGAATCGATAGTTTTCTATTCTTTTCGATTCCTTTCGATTCGATTCGATTCTTTTCAATTCGTTTTCGATTCGATTCAATTCAATTCTTTTCAATTTGATTCTTTTAGATTCGATTCGATTCCTTTCGATTCAATTCGATTCTTTTCCACTCAATTCTTTTCGATTCGATTTGATTCTTTTCCATTCGATTCGATATTTTCGATTCGATTCGATTCGATTCGATTCTTTTATTAGAATTTTTTATTCTTTTCGATTCAATTCGATTCGATTCCATTCAATTTCATTTGATTCTTTTCAATTTGATTTAATTCTTTTCTATTCGATACAATTAGATTTGATCCTTTTCGATTCGATTTGATTCTTTTCGATTTGATTCGTTTTTTTTTCGTTTCGATTTGATAGTTTTTGAATCGTTTCTTTTTGATTCGATTCAATTTGAATCTTACTATTTGAATCTTTTCGATTCGAATTCCTTTCTTTTCCAAACGATTCGATTCGAAACTTTTCGATTTGATTCGATTCTTTTCGAATCGATTTGATTGGATTTTTTTCGATGAGATTCGATTGATTTTAATTTTTTTCGATTTGATTCGATATTTTTCGATTCGTTTCTTTTCGATTTGATTTGATTCGAATCTTTTGATTCGATTCAATTCTTTTCGATTCGATTTGATTCTTTACACTTCCATTTGATTTGATTCTTTTATTCCGTGCGAATTGATTCGATTTTTTCGAATCGCGTCGATTCGTTTCTTTTCTATTCGAGTCTTTTCGATTCGAATTCCTTTCTTTTCAAATGGATTTGATTAGATTCAATTCTTTTCTATTCGATTCGATATGATCTTTTCAATTTGTTTCGATTCGATTCGATTCTTTTAGATTGGATTCGATTTGTTTTTTCAATTCGATTCGATACTTTTCAATTCGATTCTTTTTGATTCGAGTCAATTCTTTTCGATTCGATTCGATTTGAATCTATTCGATTAGATTCCTTTCAATTCCATTCTTTTTGATTTGATTGATTCGGTTCTTTTGGATTCTATTCTTTTCAGTTCAAATCGATTTTTGTGATTTGATTCGATTAATTTTCATTCGATTTGTTTTGATTCTTTTCAATTGATTTGATTTGATTCGATTCCTTTTGATTTGATTTGATTCGATTCTTTTCTATTTGAATCGTTTTGATTCGATTCTTTTTGATTCGATTCGCTTCGATTCTTTTCGATTTGATTCGATTCAATTCTTTTCGTTGGAATCAATTCAATTCGATAATTTTTTATTCGATTCGATACTTTTTTATTTGATTTTTTCGATTCTTTTTGATTCGATTCGATTCGATTCGATTTCGATTCGATTCGTTCCTTTTTATTCGATTTGATTCAATTCGATCCTTTTCGATTCGATTCCATTCTTTTTTATTCGATTCGATTTGATTTGAATCTATTCCATTCGATTCTTTACAATTCTATTCTTTTCTATTTGATTCGATTCAGTTCTTTTCTTTTTTTTTTTTTTAAACTTTTATTTATTTATGATAGGCACACAGTGAGAGAGAGAGAGGCAGAGACACAGGCAGAGGGAGAAGCAGGCTCCATGCACCAGGAGCCTGACGTGGGATTCAATCCCGAGTCTCCAGGACCGCGCCCTGGGCCAAAGGCAGGCGCCAAACCGCTGCACCACCCAGGGATCCCGGATTCAGTTCTTTTCGATTCGATTTGACTTGATTCTTTTCAATTCGATTCTTTTTGATTCGATTCGATATGAATCTATTCTCTTAGATTTTTTCAATTTGATTCTTTTCGATTTGATTCGATTCAGTAATTTTCGATTTGATTAGATTTGATTCTTTTCTATTCAATTCATTTCTTTCCGTTTCGATTCGACTCTTTTAGATTCAATTCGATTCGATTCTTTTCGATCAATATGATTCATGTCAATTCTTTTCGATTCGATTCGATGCAATTATTTTCGATTCGATTCCATTCGATTAGTTTGTTTTTCGAATCAATTTGATTCTTTTTGATTCGACTCTTTTCTATTCGATACATTTGGATTCAATTCTTTTTGATTCAATTTGATTCAATTCGCTTCTTTTCGAATCGATTCAATTCAATTCTCTTCGATTCGATTTGATTCAATTCGATTCTTTTCGATTCGATTCTTTTCACTTCCATTCGATTCGATTCTTTTGATTCGGTGCGATTCCGTACGATTTTTTTATATTCGATTCGATTCTTTTCGATTCAAGTGTTTTCGATTCAAATTCCTTTCTTTTCAAATCGATTTGATTCGATTTGATTCCTTTTGATTCCATCCGAATCGATTTTTTCGATTGGATTCTTTTAGATTCGATTCAATTCAATTTTTTTCGATTCGATTCGGTTCTTTTTGATTCGATTCTATTCTTTTCGATTTGATTCAATTCGATTTGAATCTATTCGATTAGATTCCTTTCAATTCGATTCTTTTCGATTTGATTTGATTTGGTTCTTTTTGATTCGTTTCGATTCTTTTTGATTCGATTCTATTCTTTTCGGTTCAATCGATTTTTTTGATTCAATTCGATTCTTTTCCATTTGATTTGAGTCGATTGTTTTCTATTCAAATTGATACTTTTCTATTCTTTTCGATTCGATTCGATTCTTTTCTATTTGATCCTTTTCGATTCATTTCGATTATTTTCGATTCAATTCGATTCGATTCTTTTCGCGTCGATTTTATTATTTCGATTCGATTCGATTCGGTTCTTTTCTATTCTTTTCAATTTGATTTGATTCGATTATTTTCGATTCGATTCGATTCAATTCGAATCGCTTTTTCCTTTGATTCTTTTCGATTCCACTCCTTTCGACTCGATTCATTTGGATTCGATTCTTTTCGATTCGATTCTTTTTAATTCGTTTCTTTTTTATTCCATTGGAATCTTTTCGGTTCGATTAGATTCTTTTCGATTCAGTTCGAAACGCTTCGATTCAATTCTTTTCGATTCGATTCTTTTCGATTTGATTCGATTCAATTCTTTTCGATTCGATTCTTTTCGATTCCTTTCGATTTTTTTCGATTCGATTCTTTTTTATTTGATTTGTTTCGATTATTTTCGATTCGATTTGATTCGATTCTTTTCGATTCGATTCAACTTTTTGATTCATTTCGAATTGATTCGATCCTTTTCAATTCGATTCGATTAGATTTTTTTCATTCGATACGATTTTTTCGTCTCAATATGATAGTTTTCGATTCTTTTCGATTCTATTTGATTCAATTCTTTTTGTTTCGATTCGATTTGATTCGAATCTTTCGATTTGAGTCTTTTCGATTTGAATTCCTTTCTTTAAGAATCGATTCAATTCAATTATTTTCGATTCCATTCAATTTGATTCTTTTTTTTGAAACAATACTTTTCGATGCAACTCTTTTCGATTAGATTCATTTGGATTCGATTCTTTTCGATTTGGTTAGATTCGATTCTCTTCTATTCGAATCGAGTCGATTCTTTTTGATTCGTTTCTTTTTGATTCCATTCAAATCTTTTCGGTTTGATTAGATTCTTTTCAATTCAATTCGATTCGATTCGAAACTCTTCGATCGAATTCTTTTCAATTCGTTTCTTTTCGATTCGATTCTTTTCGATTAGATTCATTTCGTATCGATTTGATTTTTTCTATTCGATTCTTTCTTATTTGATTTGTTTCAATTATTTTCGATTCGATTCGATTCAATTCTTTTCAATTTGATTCGATTCGATCCTTTTCATTTCGATTCGATTCGATTCGATTTTTTTGGCTTTGAAACGATAGTTTTCGAATCATTCTTTTCGATTCTATTCGATGAGATTCCTTTTGTTTCGATTCAATTTGATTTGAATCTTTCGATTCGAGTCTTTTTGATTCGATTTCCTTTCTTTTAGAATCGATTCGATTCGATTCTTTTCGTTTCAATTCGATTTGATTCGATTTGATTCTTTTCACTTCATTCGATTCAATTCTTTGGATTCGGTGTGATTCGATTAGATTTTTTTGGATCTGATTCGATTCAATTCGATTCGATTCTTTTCGATTCGATTCGTTTCTTTTCAATTCGAATCGATTCGACTCGATTCTTTTCAATTCGAATCGATTCACTTCTTTTAGATTTGATACAATTCGATTTTTTCAATTCGATTCAATTCTTTTCAATTCGATTCTATTCTTTCAATGCGATTCTTTTCCATTCGAATAGATTCTTTTCGATTCGATTTGATTGGATTCGATTGAATTCTTTTTGATTTGATTCACTTTTATTTGAATCTATTCTATTCGATTCTTTTCAATTCGATTCTTTTCGATGTGATTTGATTCAGTTCTTTTAAATTCTATTCTATTTGACTATTTTCGATTCGATTCGATCTTTTTGATTCAATTCAATTCGATTATTTTTGATTCAATTCGAATCGATTTGATTCTTTTTGATTCAATTCGAGTCGATTCTTTTCAATTCGAATCGATACTTTTCTATTCTTTTTGATTCGATTATTTTCGATTAGATTCCATTCTATTTGTTCTTTTTTCGAATCAATTCGATTCTTTTTGATTCGAATCTTTTTGATTTGATTCATTTGGATTCGATTCTTTTCGATTCAATTCGATTCGATTCTTTTCAATTCGATTAGATTCTTTTCGATTCGATTCGATTAGATCTTTTCCGATTTGATTTGATTCTCTTCGATTCGATTTGATTCGATTATTTTCGATTCGATTCAATTCAATTCCATTATTTTCGATTGTAGTCTATTCAAATTGTTTATTTTCAATTGCATTCGATTATTTTCTATTCGATTCGTTTCAATTCGAATATTTTTGATTCGATTAGTTTCTATTCGATTCGATTTGATTCGTTTCGATTCTATTCTATTTGATTCGATTCGATTATTTTCGGTTATATTCGTTTTGATTTGAATCGTTTCGATTCGATTCGACTCTATTATTTTCAATTCAATTCGATTCTATTATTTTCGATTCGATTTGTTTCGATTCGTTTATTTTCGATTTGATTCGTATAGATTCGATTCGATTATTTTTGAATAAATTCATTTCAATTCGAATCGATTCAATTATTTTTGATTCGATTCGTTTTTATTTGTTTCGATTCGATTATTTTCTATTTGATTCGTTTCAATTCGATTCGATTCGATTATTTTTTATTCGAATCGATTATTTTCAATTTGATTCGATTCAACTCTTTTCGATTCGATTAGTTTCAATTCGATTATTTTTGATTCGATTCATTTCGATTCAATTCGATTCGATTATTTTCGATTCGCTTCGATTCAATTCGCTTCGATTCGATTTTTTTCGATTCAATTCATTTTGATTCGATTATTTTCAATTCGAATTGTTTCGATTCGATTCGATTCAATTATTTTTTTTTCGAATCGTTTTGATTCGATTCAATTCGATTATTTTTGATTCGATTCGTTTCAATTCAATTATTTTCTATTCGATTCGTTTCGATTCGATTATTTATGATTTGATTCGTTTCGATTAGATTCGATTCGATTCTTTTCTTTTTTTTTAAAGATTTTATTTATTTATTCATGATAGTCACACTCAGAGAGAGAGAGAGGCAGAGACATAGGCAGAGGGAGAAGCAGGCTCCATGCAGGGAGCCCGATGTGGGATTCGATCCCGGGTCTCCAGGATCGCGCCCTGGGCCAAAGGCAGGCGCCAAACCGCTGCGTCACCCAGGGATCCCAGATTCGATTATTTTCGATTCAATTCATTTCAATTCGTTTATTTTCGATTCGATTCGTTTCGATGTGATTCATTTCGATTGGATTCGATTTTTTTGATTCTATTCTGTTCGATTATTTCGATTCTTTTCGATCGACAGTTTTCGATCGACACTTTTCGATTCCATTTGTTTCGATTAATTTGATCAATTCGATTCGATCCTTTTCAATTCGATATTTTTCGATTTGATTATTTTTGATTCAATTTGATTCTTTTTGATTCGATTAGATACTTTTAGATTCGATTCGATTCTTTTCATTTGATTCGATTCAATTCGAATCTATTCGATTCAATTCTTTTCGATTCAATTACTTTCGATTCGATTCAATTCGATTCTTTTCGATTTGATTCTTTTCGATTCAATTCGATTCGATTTTTTTTTCAATTCGATTTGATTCAATTCGATTCTTTTCGATTCAATTGGATATTCTTCTTTTCAATATGATTCAATTTCTTTCTATTCGATTCTTCTTTATTTGATTTCTATCGAATCTTTTCGAATAGATTTGATTCGATTCTTTTCAAATCGATTCAATTCAATTGGATCTTTTCCGATTCAATTCTATTCTTTTCGATTCGATTCTATTCGATTCGATTCTTTTCGATTCGATTTGATTCAGTTCAATTCGATTCTTTTCGATTTTATTTGATTCTTTTCTTCAATACAATTCAATTTGATCCTTTTCGACTCTATTCGATTCTTTTCAACTCGATTCGATTCGATTCTTATATTCAATTCGATTCGATCTTTTTCGAATCGATTCGATTCTCTTCGATTCGATTTGATTCGATTCTTTTCGTTTCCATTCTATAGTTTTCTGTTCATTTATTTCTATTCGATTCGATTCGATTCGATTCAAATCTTTCTATTCGAGTGTTTTTTATTTGAATTCCTTTCTTTTCGAATCGATTGGATTCGATTCTTTTCTATTTGATTCAATTTGATTCTTTTGATTCGATTCGATTAGATTATTTTCACTTCCATTCGATTTGATTCTTTTGATTCGGTGTGATTGGATTAGATTTTTTTATTCGATTCGATTCAATTCTTTTCGTTTCGAATCTCTTTGATTCGAATTTCTTTCTTTTCGAATCTATTTGATTTGTTTCGTTTCTTTTTGATTCGATTCGATTTGATTCGTTCGATTTGATTCGATTCTTTTCGATTTGATTTGATTCTTTTCAATTCAATTCGATTCAATTCGATTCTTTTCAATTTGATTAGATTCTTTTCTATTCGATTTGATTCGATTCGATCCTTTTCGATTGATTCGATTCTTTTCGATTTGATTTTATTCGATTCTATTATTTCAATTTGATTTGATTCGAATCTTTCGATTCGAGTCTTTTCGTTTCGAATTCCTTTCTTTTAGAATTGATTCGATTCGATTCTTTTCTATTCGATTCAATTCTATTTTTTTGACTTCCATTCGATTTGATTATTTTGATTCGGTGCGTTTCGATTCTACTTTTTTGATTCGATTTGATGTATTCTTTTCGATTTGATTCGATTCAGTTCTTTTTATTTGATTCGATTTGATTCTTTTCATTTCTATTCGATTCTTTCCGATTCGATTCGATTCTTTTCGATGCAATTCAATTCTATTCTTTTCGTTTCAATTTGATTTGATTCGATTCTTTTGAATCGATTCTTTTCACTTCCATTCGATTCGATTCTTTTGATTCGGTGCGATTTGATTCGATTTTTTTCGATTCGATTCGATTCTTTTAGATTTGAGTCTTTTCGATTCGAATTGCTTTCTTTTCGAATCGATTTGATTCGATTCTATTGTTTTTGATTCCATTCGAATCGATTTTTTTCAATTCAATTCTTTTAGGTTCGATTCAATTCGATTTGAATCTATTCGATTAGATTCTTTTCAATTCGATTCTTTTTGATTTGATTCGATTTGGTTCTTTTCTATTTTATTCGATTCTATTCGTTCGATTCTATTCTTTCGGTTCAATTCGATATTTTGATTCAATTCGATTCTTTTCAATTCGATTCCATTCTTTTCGATTCGATTCGATTTGATTCTTTTCCATTCGATTCGATATTTTCAAATCAATTCGATTCAATTCTTTTTTATTAGATTTTTCGATTCTTTTCTATTCGATTCGATTCGATTCTTTTTGATTTGATTTGATTCTTTTCTATTCGATACGATTCAATTCGATCCTTTTCGATTCGTTTTGATTATTTTCGATTCGATTCGATTCGATTCGATTCGATTTTTTTCATTTCGATTCAATAGTTTTGGATTCAATTCGATTCGAATCTTTTGATTCGAGTCTTTTCAATTTGAATTCCTTTCTAATCCAAACGATTCTATTCGATTCTATTCTTTTCGATTCGATTCCATTCTTTTCGATTCAATTCGATTCTTTTCTATTCAATTTGATTTGATTCGATATTTTTCGATTCGATTCGATTCTTTTCGATTTGATTCGATTCTTATATTCGATTCGTTTCAATCTTTTTCAATTCGATTCGATTTGATTCTCTTCGATTCTATTCGATTCGATTTTTTCATTTCCATTCGATAGATTTCTATTCGTTTCTTTTCTATTAGATTCGATTCTATCCTTTTCAATTCGATTCGATTCGATTCGAATCTTTCTATTCGAATGGTTTTGATTTGAATTCCTTTCTTTTCAAATCGATTTGATTCGATTCTTTTTTATTCGATTTGATTCGATTCTTTTTGATTCGATTCGATTTGATTTGATTATTTTCACTTCAATTCTATTCAATTCTTTTGATTCGGTGCGATTCGATTCTATTTTTTTGGATTCGATTCGATTCGATTCTTTTCGATTTGATACTTTTCGATTCAAATGTCTTTATTTTCAAATCGATTTGATTCGATTCTTTTCGATTCGTATCGATTTGATTCTTTTCTTTTTCTTTTTTTTTGATTCGATTCTTTTTTTTAATTTTTATTTATTTATGATAGTCACAGAGAGAGAGAGACAGGCGCAGAGACACAGGCAGAGGGAGAAGCAGGCTCCATGCACCGGGAGCCCGACGTGGGATTCGATCCCGGGTCTCCAGGATCGTGCCCTGGGCCAAAGGCAGGCGCCAAACCGCTGCGCCACCCAGGGATCCCTGATTCGATTCTTTTCGATTCGATTCGATTCGTTTTGATTCGATTCGATTCTTTTCCAGGCTCTTTGATTCGGTTTTTTAGAATCGATTCGATTTTTTCGATTCGACTCTTTGATTCAATTATTTTGGATTCGATTCTTTTTGATTCGATTCAATTCGATTCGTTTCTTTCTAAACGATTCAATTCCACTCCTTTCGACTCGATTCATTTGGATTCGATTATTTTCAATTCGATTAGATTTGATTTTTTTCGATTCAATTTGATTTGATTCTTTTTAATTCGTTTCTTTTTGAATCTATTCGAATGTTTTCGGTTCGATTAGATTATATTCGGTTCAATTCGATTCGATTCGAAACTTCGATTCAATTGTTTTCGATTCGATTCGATTGGATTCTATTGTTTTCGATTCGATTCGATTCAATTCTTTTCGATTCTATTCTTTTTTTTTTATTCGATTCGATTTTTTCTATTCGATTCTTTATTTGATTTGTTTCGCGACTACCAGACACCTGCTTCCAAGTGATGCACACGCCTTTGGCTTGAGCTTATGGCTTGAACCTCCCTCTTGCTCACCGCCTGTATGCTTCACTTCGAAAGGATTTCGTTCGATACGGGACGCAAGTTTTGCGAGAGGCAAGTGTCTCTTAGTTGAATCCAGTGACTTCCGAGGAATTCCTCCCTCAGATGGGAGCTACATACTAACTTCCAAACCTGAGTACCTAGCTGAAAGCTCTCTCTCTGGAGAATTTCCTTCTGCGAGATTAGCTGACATGCGGTCCTTCCCAGTTCCACACTGCCTGCAGATGCAGTTACGAACATCCTCACTAGACATGTTTGTCAGAAGCTCATGGGACGCAAGGCCCAGCTGCAGGCTTCAATGGTTGTGTCTCCAGGTGCAGTAGAGCGGTATTCATGGAACGTCCCGCCTTACAATGCTGCTACGTACTCACGGCCATCAGAAGGAGCTAGTAGAAAGCTGACTTCTAGGCATTCTTCCTTCTGAGAGCTGAGCTCAGGGCAGGACCCTCCCACATCCTGCCTGCCCGTAGACGTAACTGCTAATATCCTTATATAAGGTGCTGGGAGAGGGCGGCAAAATGCATGTGGAAGTGTCAGGCCTGTACTCTCGATTATCTGAGTTGAATACAGCGATTTCAAATGGCCTTCCTTAAAGAGTGTAGCTAGTTTCTAACTTCCATGTATGAGTGGGTAGCAGACATCTGCCTCCCAGGCGCACACACTTTTTATAGTTGAGGTTATGGCCTGTACTTCCCACATCCTGCCTGCAGGTACACTTCGCTGCTAACAGGCCTAGGGTTGATGCGTGACTGAAGTGTTGTGAGAGGTAAGTGGAAAGTCCTGGCACACAAGACTAGTGCCTCCAAGCTCAATCCAGTGATTTCCTAGTAATTCCTGTCTCAGACAGGAGCTACATACTAAGTTCCATACGTGAGAAGCTAGCGGAACTCCGAGTCCAAAAGCATCTCTCTTCTGAGAGTTGAGCTCACACCCAGTCCCTCACAGTTCCACACTGCCTGCAGAATCAGTATTGAATATCTTCACCAGAAACGTTTGTCAGAAGCTTGTGAGACACAAGTGGAATAATGCAGGCCAGGAAGGTGTCTCCAGGTGTAGTAGAGTGGTATTCTTCGAACCTCCTGAGTTAGAAGACTGCTATGGTCTCACGGCCATTAGAAAGCAGCTAGTTGAAAGCTGGCTTCTAGGCATGCTCTCTTGTGAGATCTGAGCTCAGGGCAGGACCCTCCCGCATCCTGCCTGCCCATAGTCATAGCTGCTAACATCCTTAAGTGAGATGCTGGGAGAGGTTGGAGAAATGCAAGTGGAAGTGTTAGGACTGTACTCACGTGATCTGACTTCAATACAGCGATTGCCAAAGTCCTTGAACAATTAGAGTGTAGCTCGTGTATACCTCGCCTTGATAAATGTCTAGCAGACATCGGCCTGCAAAGCATACACAGGTCTGAGAGTTGAGCTTATGGCCTGTACCTCCCCCATTCTGACTGCATGTACGTTTCGCTTCCACAGCATTTCGTTGTATGCGGGAGAGTAGTGGAGTGAGAACCAAGTGCCTGCCTTGTCAATTTCGCGCCGAGCAGACAGCTGCCTCCAAGGCATGCACACTCCTTTGGATTGAGCTTAGGACTTGAAACTCCCACATGCCGACCACCTGTACGCTTCGCTTCCAAAGGATTTCGTTCGATAAATGACGCAAGTTTAGCGAGAGGCAAATGTATCTTAGTTCAATCCAGCAACTTCTGAGGAATTCTTCCCTCACATGGGAGCTACATACTAACTTCCAAACCTGAGTACCTAGCTGAAAGCTCTCTCTATGCGGAATTTCCTTCTGTGAGATGAGCTGACACGCAGTCCTTTCCAGTGCCACACTGCCTTCAGATGCAGTTACAAACATCCTCACTAGATATGTTTCTAAGAATCTCATGGGACGCAAGGGGCAAGCTGCAGGCTTCACGGTTGTGTCTCCAGGTGCAGTAAAGCGGTACTCATGGAACATCCTGAATTACAAGGCTGCCACATTCTCATGGCCATCAGAACGCAGTTAGTAAAAAGCTGGCTTCAAGGCATGCCTCCATTTGAAAGCTGAGCTCAGGGCAGGACCCTCCAGCATCCTGCCTGCCGGTAGACGTAGCTGCTAACATCCTTATGTTAGGTGCTGGGAGAGGTTGGAGAAATGCAAGTGGAAGTGTCAGGACTGTACTCACGTGTACCTGAGTTCAATACAGCGATTGCCAACGTCCTTGTTCCATTAGAGTGTAGCTTGGGCATACCTCGCCTCGATAAGTGTCTAGGAGACATTGGCCTGCAAAACATACACGCTCCTGAGAGTTGAGCTTATGGCCTGTAACTCCCCTATCCTGATTACACTTCCACAGCATTTCGTTGTATGCGGGACAATCGCCGAGTGAAAAACAAGTGTCTGCCTTGTCAATTTCCCACCTAGCGGACAGCTTCCTGTAAGGCATACACACTCCTTTGGATTGAGCTTATGGCTTGTACCTCCTACATGCTTATAGCCTGTACACTTCACTTCCAAAGGATTTCGTTCAATATGGGTCGCAAGTTTTGCGAGAGGCAGGTTTCTCTTAGTTCAATCCAGCGACTTCTGAGTAATTCCTCCCTCAGATGGGAGCTACATACTAACTTCCAGACCTGAGTACCTAGCGGAAAGCTCTCTCTATGGGGAACTTCCCTCTCGGAGATGAGCTGAAACGTTGTCCTTCCAAGTTACACACTGCCTTCAGATACAGTTACGAACATCCTCACTAGACATGTTTGTCAGAAGCTCTTGGGATGCAAAGGGCAAGCTGCAGGCTTCAAGGTTGTGTCTCCAGGTGCAGTAAAGCGGTATTCATGGAACATTCTGAATTACAATGCTGCCACGTTTCATGGCCATCAGAATGCAGCTATTAGAAAGCTGGCTTCGAGGCATGCCTCCTTTTGAAACCTGAGCTCAGGGAAGGACCCTCCCGCATCCTGACTGCCCGTAGTCGTAGCTGCTGACATCCTTATTTTAGGTGTTGGGAGAGGGTGGAGAAATGCAAGTGGAAATGTCAGGACTATACTCACGTGTATCTGAGTTCTATTAAGCGATTGCCAACGTCCTTGTTTAATTAGAGTGTAGCTCGGGTATACCTCGCCTCAATAAGTGTCTAGCAGACATCGGCCTTCAAAGCATACACACTTCTGAGAGTTGAATTTATGCCTTGTACCTCGCATATGCTGACTATAGGTACACTTCGCTCCTATCAGGCCTAGGCTCGATGCGTGAAAGAAGTTTTTCAGAGCTTAGTGGAAGGTGCTGGCCCACACGACTAGTGTCTCCAAGCCCAATCCAGGGATTTGTGAGGAACTGCTCTCTAGGATTGATGCTACATACTAAGTTCCATACATGAGAAGCTAGTTGAACACAGTGTCCAAAGGGTACTTGCTTCTGAGAGTTGAACTCACCCCCAGTCCCTCACAGTTCCACATGGCCGTCAGATGGAATTTTGAACATCCTCACTAGACATGTTTCTCAGAAGCTCATAGGACACAAGGAGCTAGCTGCAGGCAACAATGCTTGTCTCTCCAGGTGCAGTAGAGCGGTATACATAGAACGTCCTGACTTACAGTGGTGCTACGTTCTCATGGTCATAACAACGCAGCTAGTAGAAAGCTGGCTTCGAGGCATGCTTCCTTTTGAGAGCTGAGCTCAGGACAGGACCCTCCCGCATCCTGCCTGACTGTAGACGTAGCTGCTAACATCCTTGTGTTAGGTGCTGGGAGACGTTGTGAGAAAAGCATGTGGAAGCGTCGGGCCTGAACTCACGTGTATCTGAGCTGAATACAGCGATTTCCAATGGTCTTCTTCAATCATATTGTAGCTATGTTCTAACTCCCATGTATGAGTGGGTAGCAGAAATCTGCCTCCCAGGCATACACACTACTGAGTGTTCAGCTTATGACCTGTACCTCGACATCCTGCCTTCAGGTACACTTCGCTTCTAAAACGCCTAGAAGTCCTAGACTCGATGCGTGACGGAAGTGTTGTGAGAGGTAAGTGGATAGCCCCGGCACACAAGACTAGTGCCACCAAGGTCAATCCAGCGATTTCCTAGTAATTCCTGTGTTAGACTGGTGCTACATACTAAGTTCCATAGGTGAGAAGCTACCTGAACGCCTTGTCCAAAAGCAACTTACTTTTGAGAGTTGAGCTCACACTCGGTCCCTTACAGTCCGATACCACTTGCAGAATGAGTATCAAACATCTTCACCATAGACTTTTGTCAGAAGCTTGTGAGACGCAAGTGGAACAATGCAGACCTGGAAGGTATCTCCAGGTACAGTAGAGTGGTAATCTTGGAACCTCCTGAATTAGAATGGTGCTACATTCTCACTGCCATAAGAACGCAGCTAGTTGAAAGCTGACTTCTAGGCATGCTTCCTTGTAAGAGCTGAGGTCAGGGCAGGACTGTCCCGCATCCGGACTGCCTGTAGACATAGGTCCTAGCATCTTTATGTTAGATGCTGGAAGAGGTTGTGTGAAAAGCATGTGGAAGTGACAGGCCTGTACTCAAGTGTATCTGAGTTCAATAGAGCGATTGCCAACGTCCTTGTTCAATTAGAGTGTACCTCGGTTCTAGCTCCCATCAATAAGTGTCTAGCAGATATCTGCCTGTAAAGCATACACACTTCTGAGGGTTGAACTTATGCCCTGTACCTCCCACATGCTGACTGCAGGTACACTTCGCTCCTATCAGGCCTAGGCTCAAATCGTGACAGAAGGGTTGTGAGAGGTTATTGGAAGGTGCCGGCCCACACGACTACTGTCTCAAAGCCCAATTCAGAGATATGTGAGGAACTGCTCTCTAAGATTGGTGCTACATACTGCGTTCCATACATGAGAAGGTAGTGAAATGCAGTGTCCAAAGGGTACTTTCTTCTGAGACTTGAGCACACCCCCAGTCCCTCACAGTTCCACACAACCTTCAGATGAAATTTCGAACATCCTGACTAGACGTGTTGGTCAGAAGCTCATAGGACAAAGGAGCTAGCTGCAGGCTTCAATGCTTGTGTCTCTAGGTGCAGTAGAGTGGTATACATGGAACCTCCTGACTTATAATGTAGCTACATTCTCACGGCCATAAGAACACAGCTAGTGGAAAGGTGAATTCGAGGCATGCTGCTGAGGATCAGAGTCACCCATTGCGGGTGAGGCCCAAGTGGGGCCAGAGTCACCTGGTACAGAAGAGGCCAAAGTGACGACCAGAGTTACCAGGTCCAGGTGAGTCCCAGTGGGGAATGGAGGAACCATGTCCCGATGATGCCCAGCTAGGGACCAGAGTCACCAGGTCCAGATGAGGCCCAGGTGGGGAGCATATTCACTAGGTCCCGGTGAGGCCCAATTGAGGACCAGAGTCACCAGGTCTGGTTGAGGCTTAGATGGGTACCGTAATCACCTGGTCCAGGCGACATACAGATGGGGACCAGAGTCACCACGTCAAGGTGAGGCCCAGAGGGGTTCCAGAGTCATCATGTCCAGGTGAGGCTCAGGGGTGGAACAGAGTAACCAGGTCCCAATGATGCCCTGGTGAGGACCACAGTCACCAGACATGGGTGAGGCCCAGATAGGATCAGAGTCACCAGTTCCAGGTGAGGCCAAGAAGGAGTCCACAGCAATCAGGTCCAGGTGGAGAACAAAGTCACAAGGACTGGGTGAGGCCCAGATGGGAACCAGAATCACCAGGTCCAGGTGAGGCCCAGGTGGTGACCACAGTCACCAGGTCCGTTTGAGGACCAGGTAAGGACCAGATTCACAAGGTCCAAGTGAGGCACACATGGGGACCTGAGTCACCAAGAATGGGTGAGGCCCAGGTGGCAACCCCACTCACCAGGTCCAGGTGAGGCAAACCTGCAGGCCAGATTCACCAGATCCAGGTGAGGCCCTGGTGGAGACCGGATTCACCAGGGAAATGTGAGGCTAGGAGGACACCACAGTCACCAGGTCCAGGTGTGGTTCATGTGGGAACGAGAGTCACCAGGTACAGATGAGAATCAGGTGGGGACCACAGTCACCAGGTCCAGATTTAGGCCTAGGTGGGGGCCAAGAATCAACAGGGCAGATGAGGCCAATGTGTGGATCAAAGTATCAGGACCAGGTGAGTGTCAGGTGGGGAACAGAGTAACCATGTCCCATTTATGTCCAGGTGGGACGAGAGTCACATGGTCCAGACGAGGCCTAAGTGAGGAGTAGATTCACCAGGTCCTGTTGAGGCCCAGTTGAGGACCAGTGTCCCCAGCTCTGGGTGAGGCCCAGAGGAGGACCAGAGTCACCCGGTACAGGTGTCACCATGTGCAGGTGTGGCATAGGTGAAGACCAGAGTTACCAGGTCCAGATGGGTCCCTGTTAGGGATCAATGTAAACATGTCCTGATGCTACCCAGGTGGGTACCAGAGATAGCAGGTCCTGGTGAGGCCCAGGTGGGGACCAGTGACATGAGGACCAGATGAGTTCCCGGTGGGAACCACAGTCACCAGGTCTGGTGAGGCCATGCTGAGGATCAGAGTCACCAGTTCCAGGTGAGGCCCAGTTGGGACCAGAGTCACCTGGTACAGAAGAGTACCAGAGTCACCACAACTCCAGGCCAGGCCCAGAGGGGGGCCAGAGTCACCTGGTCCAGGTGATATCCAGGTGGGGACCAAGTCACCACGTCAGGGTGAGGCCCTGAGGGGGACGAGAGTCAGTAGGTCCAGGTGAGGCCCCGATGTGGAACTGAGTAACCAGGTCCCATGATGAACATGTGAGGACCAGATTCACCAGGTCCAGGTGAGGTCACTGTGGGAACCAGTCACCTCGTCCAGGTGAGGCCCAGGTGGGACCATAGTCAGCAGGTCAGGATGAGGTCCAGAGGGTGACCAGAGCCTCCTAGTCCAGGTGAGGCTCAGGTATAGAAGAGAGTAACCAGGTCCCTATGATGCACAGGTAAGTACCAGAGTCACCAGGTCCAGATGAGGCCCAAACATGGATCAGAGTCGTTTTGTTCCAGGTGTGGCCAGAGGAGACCACAGGAACCAGTTCCAGCAGATCCCCATATGGGAACCAGAGCCACCAGATCCAGGTGAGGTCCCGGTGGAGACCACAGTCACAAGGTCGATGTGAGGCCCAGGTGGCAACAAGATTCACTATGTCCAGGTGAGACCCAGGTGGTGACCAGTGTCACCAGGTCCAGGTGAGGACCAGGTAAGGACCAGATTCACCTGGTCGAAGTGAAGCCCAGTGGGGGACCAGAGTCACCAGGTAAGGGTGAGGGCCAGAGGGGGAACCAGAATAACCAGTTTAGTTTGAGGCCCAAGTGGGACCAGAGGTCCCCGTTCAAAGTGAGACCCAGGTGTGGAATAGAGTATCCAGGTCCAAATGATGCCTAGGTTAGGACCAGAGTCACTAGGGACATGCAAGGCACAGATGGGGATGAGAATCACCAGGTCCTGGTGAGGCATCAAAGGATTCCACAGTCAGCAGTATCAGGTTAGCCCCATGTGGGAATAAAAGCCGCTATATCCAGCTGTGTCCCAGGTCCATGTGAGGCCCCCTTGAGCACCAGATACATCAGGTCGAATTGAGACATAGCTGGGGACAAGAGTCACCAGGTCTGGGTGAGGCCTAGGTGGGAACAAGATTCACCAGGTCTGAGTTAGGTCAAAGTGGGGACGAGAGTCACCAGGTCCAGGTGAGGCCAAATGAGGACCAGAGTCACCAGATCCAGGTGAGGTCCATGTTGGAAAGAGAGTCACCCGGGCCAGGAGAGGTCCAGCTGGGGACCAGAGACACCAGATCCAGGTGAAGCCCAGGTGGGGTCCAGAGTCACCAGGTCAAGATGAGGCCCAGGTGAGGACCAGAGTTACCAGGTACACGTGAGGCCCAGGTGGGTACCAGAGGCAACAGGTCCATGTGAGGCCGGCTGGAGATCATGGTCAACAGGTCTACATGAGGCCCAGGTGTGGAACACAGTAACCAGGTCCAGGTGAGTCCCAGGTGGTAACAACAGTCACCACGTCCAGGTGAGTCCCAGGTGGGACCAGGATCACCAGGTACCGTTGAAGCCCTTGAAAGATCCAGAGTCAACAGTTCGAGGTTGAGGCACAGGTGGCAACCAGAGTCGGCAGGTCCAAGTCAGGCCAAAGTGGGGTTCACAATCACCAGGTCAGGGTGAGACTCAGAGGGGGACCAGAGTCACCTGGTCCAGGTGAGGTCCAGTTGTGGAACACAGTAACCGGGTTCAATTGTGCCCAGTTGATCACCATGGTCAACAGGGCCAGGTTAGGCCCATATGGGTATCAGAGTCACCAGGTCCAAGTGAGGCCCAGGTTGGGACCACAGTCACCAGATCCACGATAGTCTCAGGTGCAGACCAGAATCTCAAGGTCAGGTGAGGTGCAGGTGGTAACCACATTCACCAGGTCCCGGTGAGGCCCTAGGTTGGACCAGAGTCACCAGGTACATTAAAAGCTAGAAACACTGCAGCCACCAGGTCCACATGAGGTCCATGTGGGAACCAAGTCACCAGTTACAGATGAGGCCCGGGTGGGGATCCGACTCACCAGGTCCAGGTGAGACCCAGGTGGGTACCAGTGTCACCATGTGCAGGTGTGGCATAGGTGAAGACCAGAGTTACCAGGTCCAGATGGGTCCCTGTTAGGGATCAATGTAAACATGTCCTGATGCTACCCAGGTGGGTACCAGAGATAGCAGGTCCTGGTGAGGCCCAGGTGGGGACCAGTGACATGAGGACCAGATGAGTTCCCGGTGGGAACCACAGTCACCAGGTCTGGTGAGGCCATGCTGAGGATCAGAGTCACCAGTTCCAGGTGAGGCCCAGTTGGGACCAGAGTCACCTGGTACAGAAGAGTACCAGAGTCACCAGGTCCGGGTGAGTTCCAGTGGGGAATAGAGTAACCATGTCCCAATGATGCCCAGGTAGGGACCAGAGTCACCAGGTCCAGATGAGGCCAAAGTGGGGAGCATATTCATTAGGTCCCGGTGAGGCCCAGTTGAGGACCAGAGTCACCAGGTCTGGTTGAGGCCTAGAGGGGTACCGGAATCACCTGGTCCAGGTGACATCCAGATGGAGACCAGAGTCACCAGGTCAGGGTGAGGCCCAGAGGGGTTCCAGAGTCATCATGTCCAGGTGAGGCTCAGGTTTGGAACAGAGTAACCAGGTCCCAATGATGCCCAGGTGAGGACCAGAGTCACCAGACATGGGTGAGGCCCAGATAGAATCACAGTCACCAGTTCCAGGAGAGGCCAAGAAGGATTCCACAGCAATCAATCCCAGGTGGGGAACAATGTCACCAGCCTGGGTGAGGCCCAATTAGGGACCAGATTCACCAGGTCTAGTTGAGGCCCAGGTGGTGACCAGAGTCACCCGGTCTCTGTGAGGACCAGGTAAGGACCAGATTCACCAGGTCAACGTTTGGCCCACGTGGGGACATGAGTCACCAGGTATGAGTGAAGCCCAGGTGGCAACCCCACTCACCAGGTCCAGGTGAGGCCAACCTGCATGCCAGAGTCACCCGATCCAGGTGAGGCCCTGGTGGGGACTGGAGTCACCAGGTAAATATGAGGCTAGAAGGACACCACAGTCACCAGGTCCAGGTGTGGTTCATGTGGGAACGGGAGTCAACAGGTCCAGGTGAGACCCAAGTGGATACCACAGTTCCCAGGTCCAGATTGAGGCCTAATTGGGGGGCCCAGAGTCATCAGGGCCATGTGAGGCCAAAGTGTGGAACAAAGTTATCAGGTCCAGGTGAGTCCCAGGTGGGAACCAGTCACCTCGTCCAGGTGAGCCCCACAGAGTAGTGCCTCCAAGCTCAATCCCGCGATTTCGTAGTAATTCCTGTCTTAGACTGGTGCTACATACTAAGTTCCATACTAGCTAACTGAACCCTGCATCCAACGGCAACTTATATCCGAGAGTTGGGCTCACACGCAGTCCCTCACAGTTCCACACTGCCTGCAGAATGTGTTTCTAACGTCTTCAACAGAGACACTTGTCAGAAGCTTGTGAGATGCAAGTGGAATAATGCAGGCCTGGAAGGTGTCTCCAGGTGGAGTAGAGTGGTATTCTTGGAACCTCCTGAGTTAGAATACAGCTGCGTTCTCAGGGCCAGAAGAATGCAGCTAGTTGAAAGCTGGCTTCTAGACATGCTTCCTTGTGAGAGTTGAGGTGAGGGAGGGACCCTCCCGCAACCTGACTGCCTGTAGACATAGGTCCTAACATCCTTATGTTAGGTGCTGGAAGAGGTTGTGAAAAGCATGTAGACGTTTCAGGCTTGTAGTCACGTGTAACTGAGTTCAATACAGTGATTTCCAACAGCCTTGTTCAATTAAAGTGTAGCTAGGTTCTAACTCCCATAAAAGAGTGGCTAGCAGACATCTGCCTGCAAAGCCTACACGCTTCTCAGAGTTGAGCTTATGGCCTGTACCTCCCACAATGTGACAGCCTGTACGTTCCGCTTCCACAGCATTCCGTTCTATGCGGGACAGTAGAGGAGTGAGAACCAAGTGTCTGCATTGTCAATTTCGTGACTACCGGACACCTGCCTCCAAGTGATGCACACTCCTTTGAATGAGCTTATGGCTTGTTCCTCCCACATGGTGACCGCCTGTACCTTTCACTTCGAAAGGACGTCGTTTGATATGGGACAGAAGTTTTGTGAGAGGCAAGTGTCTCCTAGCCCAATCCAAAGGCTTCTGAGTAATTCCTTCCTCAGAAGGGAGCTACATACTAACTTCCAAACCTTAGTACCTAGTTGAAAGCTGTCTCTCTGGGAACTTCCTTCTGAAAGATGAGCTGACACGCGGTCCTTCCCAGTTCCACACTGTCTGCAGATGGAGCTACGAACATCCTCACTAGACACGTTTGTCAGAAGCTCATGGGACGCAAGGGGCAAGCTGCAGGCTTCAAGGTTGTGTCTCCAGGTGCAGTAGAGCTTTATTCATGGAACGACCTGACTTCCAATTTTGTAAAGTTTGGGTTAGGTTACCATTTAGGGTTAGGGTTAGGGTCCTGTTTAAGCTTAGGGTTAGTGTTAGTGTTAGGGTTAGGGTTAGTGTTAGGGTTAGGGGTAGGTTCAGGGTTAGGTGTAGGCTTCGGGTTAGGGTTAGGTTTAGGGTTAGGTTACGGGTTAGGTTACGGGTCAGGGTACGAGTTAGGTTACGGATTAGGGTACGGGTTAGTGTTAGAGTTAGGGTTAGTTTACCGGTTAGGGTTAGGTTACGGTTTAGGGTTAGGTTAAGTTTACGGTTAGGGTTAGGGTTAGGGTACGGGTTAGGGTTAAAGTTAGGGTACTGTTTAGGTTTAGGGTTAGGTTACGGGTTAGGGTTAGTGATAGGGTTAGGGTTAAGGTTAGGATGAGGTTAGGGTTAGGGTTAGGGTTAAGATTACAGTTGGGTTTCGTTAGGTTTAGGGTTGAGGTAAAGTTAGGGTTAGGGTACAGGTTAGAGTTTTGGTTAGGGTACAGGTAGTGTTAGGGTAAGCGTTAGGGTACGGGTTAGGATTAGGGTGCAGGTTAAGGTTAGGTTTAGGATTAGGGTATGTGATAGAGTTAGGGTTAGGGTACTGTTTGGCGTTAGGGTTAGGGTTAGGTTACAGGTTAGAGTTACGGTTAGGATTAGAGTACGGGTTAGGGTTAGAGTTCGGGTTATGTTTAGGGTTCCGGTTATGGTTAGGCTACGGGTTAGGGTTAGTGTTAGGGTTATGATTAGGGTTTGGTTTAGGCTTAGGTTTAGGGTACAGTTTAGGGTTAGGGTATGGGTTAGGGTTAGAGTGAGGTACGGTTTAGATATATGGTATTGATTACAGTACGGGTTAAGGCATGGATTAGGGTACTGGTAACGGTTAGGTTTTGGGTTGTTTAGGGTACAGATTAGGGTTAGGTTTAGGGTTAGGGTTAGGATTTGGGTTAGGGTATGGGTTAGGGTTAGGTTTAGGGTACTGTTTAGGGTTAGCGTTAGGGTTAGGTTTAGGTTACTGGTTAGTGTTAGGGTTAGGGTTAGGGTAGGTTACGGTTAGGGTTAGTGTTAGTGTTAGGTTTCGGTTAGGGTTAGGTATAGTGTTAGGGTTTAAGGTTAGGGTTAGGGTTAGGGTACTGTTTAGGGTTAGGTATAATGGTAGGTTTAGGTTACGGGTTAGGGTTAGGGTTAGGGTTAGGTTATGGGTTAGGGTTAGGGTTAGGGTTCCGGTTAGGGTATGGGATACGTTTAGGCTTAGGGTTAAGAAACGAGTTAGGGTTAGGGTTGGGGTTAGGGTTAGGCTTAGGGTATGGGTTCAGGTTAGGGTTAGGGGTAGGGTATGGGTTTGTTTATGGGTTAGGGTACAGGTATGGTTACGGGTTAGTGTACAGGTTAGTGTTAGGGTTCTGGTTAGGGAACGGGATAGGATTAGGTTTGGGTACGGGTTAGGGTACAGGTTAGGGTACAGGTTAGGTTATGGTTTAGGGTTTGGGTACGGGTTAGAGTTAGTGTTCAGGTTAGGGTTGGGGTTAGGGTTAGGTTTAGGGTACGGGTTAGGTTTAGGGTTATGGTACGGTTTAGGGTACGGATTAAGGTTAGGGTTAGGGTACAGGTTAGGGTTGGGGTATGGGAGAGTTAGTGTTAGAGTTAGGGTACGGGTTTGGGTTAAGGTTAGGGTTTGGGTACGGCTTAGGTTTAGGTTTAGGGTTAGGGTTAGGGTTAAGGTTCACGTTAGGGTTAGGGTTAGGGTACTGTTTAGGTTTAGGGTTAGGTTTAGTTTACGTGTTAGGGATAGGGTTAGGGTGAAGTCAGGGTTAGGTTAGGGTTAGGGTTAGGGTTAGGTTTAGAGATAGGGTTAGGGTTATGATTAGTGTTAGGGTTAGGTTAGGGGAATTTTTAGTGTGAGGGTACAGGTTATGGTTAGGGTACGGTTTAGGGTTGGGTACGGGTTAGGGTTAGTGTTAGGGTTAGGAGTTAGGGTTAGAGTTTTGGTTAGGGTTTGAGTTAGGGTTAGGGTTATGGTTAAGGGTTAGTGTTAAGGGTTAGGTTTAGGGTTAGGGGTTAGGGGTTTGGGTTCGGGTTAGGGTTAGTGGTTAGGGGTTAGGGTTACGGTTAGGGGTTAGGGTTGGGGTTTGGGTTACGGTTAGGGTTAGTAGTTAGGGTTATGGTTTGGGTTAGGGTTAGGGTTAGGGTACGGCTTAGGGTTAGTTTTAGGGTTAGGGTTAGGGTTAAGGTACACGTTGGGTTATGGTTAGGGGACTGTTTATGGTTAGGGTTAGGGTAGGTTTAGTTTATGGGTTAGGGTTAGGGTTAGGGTTAGTTTACGTGTTAGGGATATAGTTAGGGTGAGGGTTAGGGTTAGATTAGGGTTAGGGTACAGCTTAGGGTTAGGGTTAGGGTATGGCTTAGGGTTAGGTTTAGGGTTAGGGTTAGGGTTAAGGTACACGTTAGGGTTAGGGTTAAGGTACTGTTTAGGGTTAGGGTTAGGTTTAGTTTACATGTTAGGGTTAGGGTTAGGGCTAGTTTACGTGTTAGGAATAGGGTTAGGGTGAGTTTTAGGGTAGGTTAGGGTTAGGGTTAGGGTTAGGTTTAGAGATAGGGTTACGGTTATGATTAGTGTTAGGGTTAGGTTAGGTGTAGTTTTAGTGTGAGGGTACAGGTTATCGTTAGGATTAGGGTAGGGTATGGTTTAGGGTTAGGTTACGGGTTAGTGTTATGGTTAGGAGTTAGGGTTAGTGTTTGGGTTAGGATTAGGGTTATGGTTATGGTTAAGGGTTAGGGTTAAGGGTTAGGTTTAGGGTTAGGGGCTATGGGTGATGGTTAGGGTTATGGGTTAGGAGTTAGGGTTAGGTTTTGGGTTAGGGTTAGGGTTAAGGTACACGTTAGCGTTAGGGTTAGGGTATTGTTTAGGTTTAGGGATAGGGTTAGGCTTAGTTTATGGGTTAGGGTTAGGGTTAGGGTTAGTTTACGTGTTAGGGATACGGTTAGGGTGAGGGTTAGGGTTAGGTCCGGGTTAGGGTTAGGTTTAGAGATAGGGTTAGGGTTATGATTAGAGTTAGGGTTAGGTTTAGGGGTAGTTTTAGTGTTAGGGTTCGGGTTATGGTTATGGTTAGGGTAGGGTATGGTACAGGGTTAGGGTACAGGTTAGCGTTAGGTTACGGGTTAGGGTTAGTGTACGGGTTAGGGTTGGGGTTAGGGTATGGTTTAGGGTTAGTGTACGGGTTAGGGTTAGGGTACGTGTTACGGTTAGGTTTCGGTTAGGGTTAGGGTACGGGTTAGGGTAAGGGTTAGGTTTAGGTTTAGGTTTAAGTGTTGAGATTAAGGGTTACAGATACCATTAGGGGTTAGGGGTTAGGGGTTAGGGGTAGTGTTAGGGTTAGGGTTAAGGTTTGGGGTTCCGGTTAGGGTTAGGGTCAGGGGATAGGGGTTTGGGTTAGGTTTAGGGGTTAGGTTTTGGGTTAGGTTAGGGTTAGGGTTAAGGGTTAGGTTTAAGGGTTAGGGTTAGTTTTAGGGGTTATGGGTTAGGGGTTAGGGTTATGGTTAGGGGTTAGGGGTTAGGGTTAGGGTTAGGATTATGGTTAGGGTTAGGAATTAGGTTTATTGTTTGGGTTAAGGTTAGGTTAGTGTTAAGGGTTAGGGTTACGGGTTAGGGTTAGGGGTTAGGGGTTTGGGTTAGGGTTAGGGGTAGGGGTAGGGGTTAGGTGTAAGGGTTAGGTTAGGTTTGGGGTTGGATTTGCTGTTGGGGTTCGTTTTATGGTTAGGGTTAGAGTTAAGGGTTAGGGTTAGGTTTAGGTATTGGGGTTTGGGTTAGGGTTAGGGTTAGGTGTTAGGGGTTAGTGTTAGTGTTATGGTTAGGGTACGGGTTAGGGTTAGTCTTAGGATACGGGTTAGGGTACGGGTTAGGGTACGGGTTAGGGTTAGGGTTAGGTTAAGGGTTAGTGTATGGGTTAGGTTTCGGGTTAGGTTATGGGTTAGGTTTCGGGTTACGGTTAGTGTGAGGGGTTAGGGTTAGGGTTAGGGTTAGGGTTAAGTGTTATGTTTAAGGGTTAGGGATAGGATTAGGGTTAGGGTTAGGGGTTAAGGGTTAGGGGTAGGGTTAGGGTTAAGGTTAAGGGTTAGTTTTAAGGGTTAGGGTTAGGGGTTAGGGGTTAGGGCTAGGTTTTGGGGTTAGGTGTTAGGGTTAGTGTTAGGGTTAGGGTTAGGGGTTAAGGTTAGGGTTAGGGGTTAGGGTTAGGGTTTGTGTTTGTGTTAGGATTAGGGTTAGGGTTAGGGTTAAGGGTTAGGGTTAAGGGTTAGGTTTAGGGTTAGTGGTTAGGCGTTCAGGTTAGGGTTAGCGTTAGGGGTAAGCGTTAAGGTTAGGGTTAGGGGTTAGGTTTAGGTTTTGGTTTAGGGTTATGGTTAGGGGTTAGGGATTAGAGTTATTTTTAGGTGTTATGGTTAGGGTTAGGGTTAGGGGTTAGGATTAGGGTTATGGCTAGGTATGTGTTAGGTTAGGGTTAGGATACGGGTTAGGGTACGGGTTAGGTTACGGGTTAGTGTTAGAGTACAGGTTAGGTTAGGGTTAAGGGTTAGGGTTAAGGGTTAGGGTAGGATAGGTTTAGTGTTAGGGGTTAGGGGTTAGGGTTAGGGATTTGTTTCGATTCAATTCTTTTCGATTCGATTCGATTTGATTCAATTCTTTTCAATTCGTATCGATTTGATTCAATTCTTTCAATTTGATTCTTATCGATTTGATTCTTTTCGATTTGATAGATTCTTTTCTATTCTATTCAATTTGATTCGATTCGATTCTTTTCGATTCGATTCGATTCGAGTCTTTTTGATTTGATTCGTTTCAATTCGATTCTTTTCAGTTCGATTCGATTCAAATCTTTTCGATGCAATTCAAATTGATTCTTTACGATTCGATTCGATTCTTTTCAATTCGCCTCAATTTTTTCGATTCGATTCGATTCTTTTCCATTCAATTTGATTCGTTTCTTTTCGATACGATTTGATTCTATTCTCTTCGATTCGATTCTCTTCGTTTCAATTCTTTTCGATTCCATTCGATTTGGTTTTTTCGATTCGATTCGATTCCTTTCGATTCAATTAAATTCGATTCAAATCTTTCATTTCAATTCGATTCTTTTCGATTCGATTTGATTTTTTTCAGTTAGATTCGATTCTTTTTGATTTGATTCTATTCGGTTCGAATCTTTTCCAATCGATTCTATTCTTTTCGATTCGATTCGATTCGATTCTTTTCGATTCAATTCTTTTCGATTTGATTCGATTCTTTTCGATTCGATTCTTTTCTATTCAATTCAATTCAATTCTGTTCGATTCGATTCGATTCGATTCGATACTTTTCGATTCGATTCTTTTCGATTCGATTTGATTATTTTCGATTTGATCGATTCTTTTCAATTCGATTCGATTCGATTCCATTTGATTCTTTTCGATTCTATTCAATTATTTTTGATTCGACTCAATTCGATGGTTTGATTTGATTATTTTCGATTCTATTTGATTCGATTCTTCTTGATTCGATTCGATCATTTTCGATTCAATTTGATTCTATTCGAATATTTTCGATTCGATTCGATTGCATTAGATTCGATTATTTTTATTGAATTCGATTTGATTATTTTTGATTTGATTTGATTCATTTCGGTTCAATTTGATTATTTTCGATTCTTTTCGATTCGATTCATTTCGACTCGATTCTTTTTGTTTCGATTCGATTATTTTTTATTCGATTCGATTGTTTTCGATTCATTTCCCTTTTCAATTCGATTTTCTTTCTTTTCGAATCCTTTCTATTCGATTTTCGATTAGTTTCGTTTCAATTCAATTCGAGTTGATTATTTTCGATTCGATGCGATTTGTTTCGATTCGTTTTCTTTCAATTCTTTTATATTCTTTTTGATTTAATTTCATTTCGAATCTATTCGATTCGATTTGATTTTTCTCGATACGATTTGATTCTCTTTATTTGATTTGTTTCTATTCTTTTAGATTCGATTCGATTTGATTCTTTTCAATTTGATTTGATTCTTTTCTATTCGATTCCATTCGATCTTTTGCGATTCAACTCGATTTTTTTTCGTTTCGATTCGATTCGATTTTTTTCGTTTCGATTTGATTCAATTTTTTTCGTTTTGATTCGATTCGATTCGAATCTTTTTATTCGAGTCTTTTCGATTTGAATTCCTTTCTTTTCAAAACGATTTGATTCGATTCTCTTCAATTCGAGTCAATTTGATTATTTTCGATTCGATTCTATTCTTTTCACTTCAATTCGATTCTTTTGATTCGGTGCGATTCGATTAGATTTTTTTCGATTCGATTCAATTGGATACTTTTCGACTCGAGTCTTTTTCATTTCGAATCGAAACGAATCGAAAATAATCGAGTCGAATGGAATCAAAATGAAAATATTCGAATCCCGTTGAATCAAAATGAATCGAATCAATAATAATCGAATCAAATCAAATCAAAATGAATAGAATCAAAAATAATCTAATCGTAACGAATTGAATAGAAAATAATCGATTCGAAATGAATCAATTCAAAAATAATCAAATCGAATCGAAAATAATCGAATTGAATTGAATCGAAAATAATCAAATCGAAACGAATCAAATCGAAAATAATCTAAATGAATCGAATCGAAAATAATCAAATTGAATATAATCGAATCGAATCGAATCGAATTTAATTGAATCGATTCGAATCGAATCAAAATTAATTGAATCGAATCAAATGGGAAATAATCGAATCGAATCCAATTGAAACGAATCGAATTGAAAATGATCGAATCGAATCGAATGGAAATTAATCGAATCGAATCGAATCGAACATAATCGAATCCGAAATAATCGAAACAGGGATCCCTGAGTGGCGCAGCGGTTTGGCGCCTGCCTTTGGCCCAGGGTGCAATCCTGAATCGTATCCCACGTCGGGCTCCTGGTGCATGGAGCCTGCTTCTCGCTCTGCCTCTGTCTCTGCCTCTCTCTCTCTCTGTGACTATCATAAATAATAAATAAAAAATCAAAATAATCGAAACGAATCGAAATTAATCGAATCGAAAATAATCGAATTGAAACTGATCAAAACGAATCGAAAATAATCATGTCGAATCAAATCAAAACGAAAATATTCGAATCCAATTGAATCAAAACGAATCGAATCGATAATAATTGAATCAAATCAAATCAAAACGCATCGAATCGAAAATAGTCTAATCGAAACTAATTGAATTGAAAATAATCGAATCGAATCGAAACCAATTGAATCTAAAATAAACAAATCGATTTGAATTGAATCGAATCGAATCAAAATTAATCAAATCGAATAAAACGAATCGAATTGAATTGAATCAAATCGAAAATAATCGAATCGAATCAAATCGAATCGAATAGAAATTAATCGAATCGTATCGAAACGAATCGAATAGAATCGAATCGAAAATAATAGAACCGAAAATAATAGAATCGAATGGAATCGAAAATAATGGAATCAAATCAATTCGAAAAGAAAAAATTAAAATTGAAAAGACTTGAATCGAAAAGAATCGAATCAAATCGAATTGAAAAATATCGAATCAAATCGCACCGAATCTAAAGAATCCAATCGAATTGAAGTGAAAAGAATCTAATCGAATCGAATTGAAAAAAATCGAATCTAATTGAATCGAAAAGAATCTAATAGAATCCTTTTGAAAAGAAAGGAATTCGAATCGAAAAGAATCGAATATAAAGATTCGAATTGAAAAGAATCGAATCGAATAGAATCGGAAAGAAACGAATCGAAAACTATCGAATCGAAACAAAAAAAATCGAATTTAATTGACATGAAAAAAATCGAATCGAATTGACACGAAAAAAATCGAATCGAATCGCAAAAATTCGAATCGAATAAAATCGAATCGAAAAGAAACGAATCGATTTGAAAAGGATCAACTCGAATCAAAAAGAATAGAATCAAATCAAATAAAGAAGAATCGAATCGTATAGAAAAGAATCGAATCAAATCGAATAAAAAATAATCGAATCGAATCAAAAAGAATAGAATCGAAATTAAATGGAAAGAATCGAATCTAATTGAATCAAATAGAAAAGAATCGAATCAAATAGAATCAAAAAGAAACGAATCGAAAAATATCGAATCAAAACGAAAAAATAGATATCGAATCGAAAAGAATATTATTGAATTGAAAAAGATCGAATCGAATTAAATGGAATCGAAAAGAATCGAACTATTCGAAAAAATCGAATCAAATCAAATCGAAAAGAATCGAAACAAATCAAATAAAGAAGATTCGAATCGAAAAAAATCGAATCATATCGACTAAATACAACCGAATCGAATCGAAGTGAATCTAATAGAATTGAATCAAAAAGAATTGAATCAAAAAGAATCGAATTGAAAAGTATCGAATCAACGAATCGAAAATAATCGAATCGAAAAAAATCGAATCGAATTGAAAGAATCCAATCGAAAAGAATAGAATCGAATAGATTCGAATTCAATCAAATCGAAGGAAAAGAATCGATTCGAATCAAAGAGAATCAAATAGAATCAAAAAGAATCAAATTGAATTGAAAAGAATAGAATCGAAAAGGATCGAATCGAATCGAAAAGAATCAAATTGAAAAGGATCAAATAGACAAATTGAAAATAATCGAATCGAAAAGAATCGAATCGAATCAAAATAATTGAATTGAAAGAAATCAAATCGAATCAAATCGAAATGAATCGAATCAAAAAATGTCAATCTAAAAGAATCGAATCAAATCCAAAAAAATCGAATCGAAAAGAATCACATCGTATCAAAAAGAATCGAATTGAATAGAAAAGAGTCGATCGAAAAGAATTGAATCCATTCGAAAAATCGAAACGAATCGAATTGAAAATAATCGAATAGAATCAAATCGAAAAGAATCGAATTGATTCAAATCAAATCGAATCAAAAAGAATCGAATTGAATCGAATCATAAAGAATCGAATCAAATTGAAAAAATCGAATCAAATCGAATGAAATTGAAAAGAAATGAATCGAAAATCATCGAATAGAATCGAAAAGATTCGAATCGAATCAAATAGAAAAGAATCGAATTGATAGAATCGAAAAGAATCGAATCGTATCGATCGAATCGAAAATAGAATCGAAAGAATGGAATCGAATCGAATCGAAACGAATCGAATCGAATCGAAAAGAGACGATTGAAAAGAATCGAATTGAATCGAAATGAATCCAAAAGAATCGAATCGAATCAAAAAGAATCGAATAAAATGAATCGAATCGATTAATCGAAAAGAATCGAATCGAAAAGAATCGAATCGAAAGGAATCGAATCAAATAGAATCGAATAGAAAATAATCGAATCGAATCGAATCAAAACGAATGGAATAGAAAATAATCGAATTGAATCGAAACGAAAATATTCAAATTGAATCTAATCGAAACGAATCGAATCAAAAATAATCCAATCAAATCGAATCGAAACAAATCAGCCGAAAATATTTGAATCAAATCGAATCAAAATTAATCAAATTGAATTGAATCGAAACGAATTGAATTGAATCGAATCGAAACGAATCCAATAGAAAATAATCGAATCAAAACAAATCAAATAGAATTGACAAGAATCGAAATGAATCGAATCGAAAAGAATCGAATTGAATTGAATCGAAAAGAATCGAATCGAAAAGAATCGAATTGAAACAAAAAGAATCAAATCGAATGTAACGAAAAGAATTGAATCGAAAAGAATCGTATCGAAACAAAAGAATCTAATCAAATCAAATCGAAAAGAATCGAATCGACACGAATTGAAAAAAATCGAATTGAAACGAATCGAAAAGAATCAAATCAAATAGAATCGAAAGAATCGAATAGAAAAAAATCGAATAGAATCGAATAGAATCGAAAAGAATTGAAACAAATGGAATCGAAGAGAATGGATTCGAATCGAAATGAAAAGAATCATATCGAATAAAATTGAAAGAATCAAATCGAATGGAATCGAAAGAATTGAATCGAATCAAAAACAATCTAATCAAAAAGAATCGGATCGATTAGAATCGAATCGAAAAGAATCGAATTGTATCGAATCAAAAAGAATTGAATCGTATCGAATCGAAAAGAATCCAATCGTATTGAATCGAATCGTAGAGAATTGAATTGAATAGAATAGAAAAGAATCGAATCGAATCAATTCAAAAACAATCGAATCGAATCGAAAAGAATCGTCGAAAAGAATCGAATAGAATCGATTAGAAAAGAATCGAATCGAATCGAATCGAATCAAAAAGAATCGAATAGAAATGAATCGAATCGAAATGAAAAGAATCGAATCGAATCGAAAAGAATCAAATCGAATCAAATCAAATCAAAAAGAATCGAATCAAAAAAATCGAATAGAATCGAATCGAAGAAAAAAGAATCGAATCGAATCGAAAAGAATCATATCGAAAAGAATCGAATCAAATCGAAAAGAATTGAATAGAAATGAATCAAATCGAAATGAAAAATATCGAATGGAATCGAATCGAAAAGAATCGAATCGAATCAAAAAGAATCGAACTGAATCGAATCGAATTGAAAAGAATCATATCGAAAAGAATCGAATCAAATCGAAAAGAATTGAATAGAAATGAATCAAATCGAAATGAAAAATATCGAATGGAATCGAATCGAAAAGAATCGAATCGAATCGAAAAGAATCGAACTGAATCGAATCGAATCGAAAAGAATCAAATCGAATCGAATCAAAACGAAAAGAATCTAATCGAAAAAATCGAATAGAATCGAATTGAAGAAAAAGAATTGAATTGAATCGAATCAAAAAGAATCGAATTGTAACGAATTGAATCGAAAAGAATCTAATCGTATCAAATCGAATAGAAAAGAATAAAACTGAATAGAATAGAAAAGAATTGAATCAAATTGAATCGAAAAGAATCAAATCGAAAAGAAAAGAATCGAATAGAAAAGAATCGAATTGAATCGAAAAGAATCGAATCAGAAATGAATCGAATCGAAACGAAAGGAATCGAATTGAATTGAATCAAAATGAATCGAATCGAAACAATCGAATTGAAAAGAATCGAATCGAAAAGAATCGAATATAATCGAATAGAAAATAATCGAAACAAAGAGAAGCTAGTCACATCCAAAGAATCGAATGTAATCGAATCGTAAACAATCAAATTGAAAGGAATCGAAAGAATCTAATGGAATCGAAACAAAAAGAATTGAATGGAATGGAATCGAAAAGAATTGAATGGAATCGAAAAAAATCGAATCGAATCGAATTGAAATGAATCGAACCAAATGGAATCGAATCCAATCGAAAAGAATCGAATCGAAGAGAATTGAATCGAATCTAAAAGAATCAAAACAAATTGAATAAAAAAGAATCGAATTGAATTGGAAAAAATCGAATCGAAAAGATTTGAATCGAATTGAAAAGAATCGAATCGAAAGAATCGAATCAAATCAAATCGAAAAGAATCGAATTGAAAAGAATCTAATTGAAGATTCTAATCGAATCGAAAAGAATCAAATCGAAAAGAATCGAATCGAATCGAAAAGAATCAAATTGAATCAAAAGGATTCGAATCAATTCGAATTGAAAATTTTCAAATTGAAAAGAATGAATCGAATAGTTTTGAATCAAATCAAATTGAATGGAAAAGAATCAAATCGAATCAAATCGAATCGAAAAGAATTGAATCGATCAAATAGAAGAGAATCGAATCGAACAAAAAGAATCGAAAATAATAAAATCGAATTGAATCAAATCGAAAAGAATCAAATAGAATCGAATCAAAAAGAATCAAATAAAAATAATCGAATCAAAAAGAATTGAATCGAATAGATTTGAATTGAATCTAATCAAATGAAAAGAATCGAAAAGAATTGCATCGAATCGAAAAGAATCGAATTGAATCGAAAAGAATCGAATGGAAAAAAATCAAATCGAATCAAAAAGAATCGAACAGAAAAGGATCGAATTGACGAATCGAAAAGAATAGAATCAAAAATAATCGAATAGAATAGAATAAAAAACAATAGAATCGAATCAAAACGAAACAAATCGAAACGAATCGAATCCAAATGAATCGAATCGAAAAGACTCGATCGAAAACAATCGAATCGATTTGAAAAAAATGAATCGAATTGGATCGAATTGAAACGAAAATATTTGAATCGAATTGAATAGAATCGAAAAGAATCAAATCGAATTGAAAAGATTCGAATTGAATCAAAAAGAATCAAATCAAAATGAATCGAAAAGAATCGAATCGAATTGATTTGAAAAGAATCGAATTGAATCAAGTCAAAAGGAATCAAAAAGAATCGAATCGAATTGAATCAATAAGAATCGAATCGAATCGAAAAGAATCGAACATAATCAAATAGAAAAGAATCAAATCTAATTGAAAAGAATCGAATTGAATCGAATAAAAAATAATTGAATCAAAACAAATCGAAAGGAATCGAAAGAATCGAATCGAAAAGATTCCAATCAAAAAGAATTGAAACGAATAGAATCAAGTCGAATTGAAAAGAATCGAAAGTAATCGAATCGAAAAGAATCGAATCGAAGAGAACCAAACAGAATCGAATCAAATCGAAACAAAAAGAATCGTATCGTATAGATCGAAAATAATCGAATCGAATCAAAAACAATTGATTTGAATCGAATCGAATGGAAATGAATTGAACCGAATGGAATCGAATCCAATCGAAAAGAATTGAATCAAATAGAATCAAGAAGAATCGAATCAAATCGATTCGAATCGAAAAGAATCTAATCGAATCCAATCAAAAAGAATCGAATCGAATTGAAAAGAATCAAAACAAATCGAATCAAAGGAATCCAATCGAATCAAAAAATCGAATTGAATTGAAAAGAAAGAATCAAATCGAAAAGAAATGAATCGAATCGAAAAGAATCGAATTGAAAAGAATCTAATCGAATAGATTCCAGTCGAATCGAATCGAATCGAAAAGAATCGACTCAAATCGAAAAGAATCGAATCAAATTGAATCGAAAATAATTGAATCGAATAGATTCGAATTGAATCGAATCGAATAAAAAGAATCGAATCAAATCAAAAAGAAATGAATCGAATCGAAAAGAATCAAATTGAATCGAAAAGAATCGAATCAAAAAATATCAAATCGAATCAAAAAGAATCGAATCGATAAGGATCGAATCGACGAATCAAAAAAAGTAATCGAAAAGAATCAAATGGAACCGAAACAAAAACAATCAAATCTAATCGAAAAGAATCGAATCGAAAGGAATCGAATCGAATAGTATCGAATAAAAACGAATCGAATCCAAATGAATCGAATCGAAGAGTTGATCGGAAAGAATCGAATTGATTCGAAAAAACGAATCGAATACAATCGAATCGAATGGAAATGAAAAGAATCGAATTGAATTGAAAAAAATCAAATTGAATCAAATCAAATCGAAAAAAATCGAATCGAATTGAATCGAAAAGAATCGAATAGAATTGAAAAGAATCGAATTGAATTAAGTAGATTTGAATCAAAAAGAATCCAATCAAGTTAAAAAATGGAATTGAATTGAATTGAAAAGAATTGAATCAAAAAGAATTGAATTGAATCAAAAAGAATCGAACCGAATCAAATAGAAAAGAATCGAACCGAATCAAATCGAAAAGAAATTGAATCGAATCGAAACAAAAATAATCGAATCGAAATGAATCTAATTGAATTGAAAGAATCGAATTGGAAAGAATCCACTCGAAAAGAATTGAAAAAATAGAATCAAGTCGAATCGAAAAGAATCGAAAGTAATCGCATCAAAAAGAATCAAATTGAAGAGAATCAAAAAGAATCGAATCGAATCGAAACAAAAAGAATCGAATCGTATTGATCGAAAAGAATCGAATCGAATCGAAAAAATTGATTTGAATCGAATCGAATTGAAATGAATCAAACCAAATGGAATCAAATCAAATTGAAAAGAATCAAATCGAATCGAATCGAATTGAAAAGAATCAAAACAAATCGAATCAAAAAGAATCGAATCAAAGAAATAGAATTGAATCGAAAAGAACAGAATAGAATCGAAAAGAATAGAATCAAATCAATCGAAAAGAATCAAATCGAAAGAATCTAATCGAATAGATTCAAATTGAATCGAATCGAATCGTAAAGAATCTAATCGAATTGAATCGAATCGAAAATAATCGAATCAAAAAGAATTGAATCGAATAGATTTGAATTGAATCAAATCGAATGAAAAGAATCGAATCGAATCTAAAAGAATTGAATCGAATCGAAAAGAATCTAATTGAATCGAAAAGAATCGAATAGAAAAAATCGAATAGAATCGAAAAGAATCGAATGGAAATGGATCGAATCGACGAAACAAAAAGAATAGAATAGAATGGAATCGAATCAAAAACAATAGAATCGAATCGAAAAGAATCGAATCAAATCGAAACGAATCGAATCCAAATGAATCGAATTGAAAAGACTCGATCGAAAAGAATCGAATCAATTCGAAAAAAACGAATCCAATTGGATCGAATCGAATTGAAAATATTTGAATCGAATCAAATCAAATTGAATAGAATCGAAAAGAATTGAATCGAATTAAAAATAATCGAATAGTATCAAAAAGAATCAAATCAAATCGAATTAAATTGAATCGAAAAGAATTGAATCTAATCAAGTAGAATGGAATCGAAAAGAATCCAATTGAGTTGAAAAATCGAATCAAATTGAATCGAAAAGAACTGAATCAATAAGAAACGAATTAAATCGAAAAGAATCGAACCAAATCAAATAGAAAAGAATCGAATCAAATCGAAAAGAATCGAATCGAATCAAAACGAATAAAAAATAATCGAATCGAAACAAATCAAATCGATTCGGAAGAATCGAATCGAAAAGAATCCACTCGAAAAGAATTGAAACGAATAAAATCAAGTCGAAAAGAAAAGAAGCTAATATATCAAATTGAAAAGAATCGAATCGATTCGAACCGAAAAGAATCGAATGGAATCAAAACAAAAGGAATCGAATCGTATTGATCAAGAATCAAATTGAATCGAAAAAAATTGATTTGAATAGAATCGAATTGAAATGAATCGAACCGAATGGAATCAAATCCAATCGAAAAGAATCAAAAAGAATCTAATCAAAAAGAATCGAATCCAATCAATTCGAACCGAAAAGAATCGAATCGAAAAGAATCGAAACAAATCGAATCAAAAAGAAACGAATTGAATCAAAAAAATCGAATTGAATTGAAAAGAACAGAATCAAATCAAAAAGAATCGAATCGAATTGAAAAGAATCGAATTGAAAAGAATCTAATCAAATAGATTCAAATTGAATAGAATCGAATCGAAAAGAATCGAATCGAATTGAATAAAAAATAATCGAATTGAAAATAATCGAATTGAAAAGAATTGAATCGAATAGATTTGAATTGAATCGAATCGAATGAAAAGAGTCGAATCGAATCAAAAAGAATTGAATCGAATCGAAAAGAATCGAATTGAATCAAAAAGAATCGAATAGAAAAAAATTGAATAGAATCGAAAAAAATCGAATAGAAAAGGACAATTCGACGAATCGAAAAGAATAGGATAGAATGGATCGAATCAAAAACAATAGAATCGAATCGAAAAGAATCGAATCGAAACAAATCGAATCCAAATGAATCAAATCGAAAATACTCAATCGAAAAGAATCGAATCGATTTGAAAAAAAGTGAATCGAATTGGATCGAATTGAATCGAAAATATTTGAATTGAATCGAATCGAATTGAATAGAATCGAATCGAATTGAAAAGAATCGAATCGAATTGAATCAAGTAGAATGGAATCGAAAAGAATCAAATCGAATTGAAAAAATCGAATCGAATTGAATCGAAAAGAATTGAACCAATAAGAATCGAATTGAATCGAAAAGAATCGAACCGAATCACATAGAAAAGTATCGAATCGAATCAAAAAGATGCGAATTGAATCGAATAAAAAATAATCGAATCGAAACAATCGAATCGAATCGAATCAAAAGAATCGAATTGAAAAGAATCCACTTGAATTGAAACGAACAGAATCAAGTCGAATCGAAAAGAAGCGAATATAATCGAATCGAAAAGAATCAAATCGAATCGAAACAAAAAGAATCGAATCCTATTGATCAATAAGAATCGAATCGAATAAAAAAATCGATTTGAATCGCATCGAATTGAAATGAATCGAACCGAAAGGAATCGAATCCAATCGAAAAGAATCGAATCGAATCGAATCATTCGAATAGAAAAGAATCAAATCGAATCCAATTGAAAAGAATCGAATCGAATCCAATCAAAAAGGATCGAAACAAATCGAATTAAAGGAATCGAATCGAATCAAAAACATCCAATTGAATGGAAAAGAATAGAATCGAATCGAAAAGAATCGAATTGAAACGAATCAAAAGAATCGAATTGAAAAGAATCTATTCGAGTAGATTCCAGTCGAATCGAATCGAATCGAAAAGAATCGAATCAAATCGAATTGAATCAAAAAGAATCGAATCGAAACAAATCGAATAGATTCGAATTGAATCAAATCAAATGAAAAGAATCGAATCGAATCGAAAAGAATTGAATCGAATCAAAAAGAATCGAATCGAATAGAAAAGAATTGAATCGAATCAAAAAGAATCGAATTGAATCGAAAAGAATCGAATTGAAAAATATCGAATCGAATCAAAAAGAATCGAATCGCAAAGGATCGAATTGACGAATCGAAAAGAAAGGAATCGAAAAGAATCGAATGGAATCGAAACAAAAACAATCGAATCGAATCGAAAAAAATCGAATCGAAAGGAATCGAATCGAATCGAATCGAATCCAAATGAATTGAATCAAAAAGAGTTGATCGGAAAGAATCGAATCGATTCGAAAAAAACAAATCACATAGAATTGAATCGAATTGAAAATAATCGAAACGAATCGAATGGAAATGAAAAGAATCGAATTGAATTGAAAAGAATTGAATTGAATCTAATCAAATCGAAAAAATCGAATCGAATTGAATCGAAAAGAATCGAATCGAATCGAAAAGAATCGAATCGATTCAAATCGAAAAGAATCGAATCGAATGGAATAGAAAAGATTCGAATCGAATCGATTCTAAAAGAATTCTAAAAGAAAGGAATTTGAATCGAAGGATTAGAATCAAATCGAATCAAAACAAAAAGAATCGAATCAAATAGAATAGATAAGAATCGAATCGAATCGAAAAGAATCGAATCGATTCAAATCGAAAAGAATCGAATCGAATGGAATCGAAAAGATTCGAATCGAATCGATTCTAAAAGAATTCTAAAAGAAAGGAATTTGAATCGAAGGATTAGAATCAAATCGAATCAAAACAAAAAGAATCGAATCAAATAGAATAGATAAGAATCGAATCGAATACAAAAGGATTGAAATGAATCGAATCGAATCGAAAAGGGTCTAATCGAGTCAAAGGAATTGAAGCAAATCGAATCGAAAAGAATCGAATCGAATCAAATCAAAAATAATCGAATCGAAAGGAATTGAATCGAAAAGTTTCTAATCGAATCGAATTGAATTGAAAAGTTTCTAATCGAATCGAATTGAATTGAAAAGATTCTAATTGAATCGAAAAGAATCAAATCGAATCAAAAAGAATCAAATCTAATCAAATCAAATAGAAAATAATCGAATTGAATCGAAAAGAAAACAATCATATCGCATTGAATCAAAAGTAATCGAATTGAAACGAATCGAAGCAAATCAAAGGAATCGAATTGAAAAGAATCCAAGTGAAATGAATCAAATTGAATCGATGAGAATCAAAACAAAGAGAATCTAGTCGTATCAAAAAGAATCGAATGTAATGGAATCGAAAAAAATCGAATCGAAGACAATCGAAAAGAATCGAAAGGAATCAAAATGAAAAGAATTGAATGGAATTGAATCAAAAAGAATCGAATCGAATCGAATTGAAATGAATCGAACTGAATGGAAAAGAATCCAATCGAAAAGAATTATATCGAATCGATTCGAAAAGAATCGAATTGAATCGATTCGAATCGAAAAGAATCGAATCAAATCAAATAGAAAAGAATCTAATCAAATCGAAAAACATCGAATTGAATCAAAATGATTCGAATTGAATCGAAAAGAAACGAATCGATTCAAAAAGATTCGAATCGAATCAAATCGAAAAAATCGAATTGAAAAGAATTGAATAGATTCGAATCGAATTGAATTGAAAAGAATCGAATCGAATCGAATTGAATCAAAAAGGATCGAAACGAATCGAAAAATCGAATCAAATCGAATCGAATCGAAAGAATCGAATCGAATCCAATCGAATCGAACATAAACAAATCGAAAAGAATTGAATCGAATAGTTTCAAATAGAATTGAATTGAAAAGAATCGAATCGAATTGAATCGAATCAAAAAGAATCAAATCAATTGAATCGAAAATAATTGAATCGAATCGAAAAGAATCAAATCGAGCGAATAGAAAATAATCGAATCGAATCGAAGAGTCGAAACAAAAAGAATCGAATCGAATCGAATCGAAAATAATCGAATTGAAGAAGAATTGAATCGAATAGTTTTGAATCGAATCGAATTGAATTGAAAAGAATTGAATCGAATCGAATCAAATTTAATCGAAAAAAATCGAATCAATCGAATAGAAAAGAATTGAATCGAATCGAAAACAATCGAATCGAAAAAAATCGAATCAAAAAGAATTGAATCGAATAGTATAGAATCGAATCGAAACAAATACAAAAGAATCGAATTGAATCATATCAAATTGAATCGAAAGAATCGAAAAGAAACAAATTGAATCGAAAAGACTCGAATCAAAAAGAATCAAATCGATTCAGTACAAATAGAAAGGTATCGAATCGAATTGAATCGAAAAGATTCAAATGGAATCAAAAAGAAACAAATCAAAAAGAATCGAATCGAATCGAAAAGAATCGAATATAATCGAATCGAAAAGAATCAAATCGAATCGAACAAAATCGATTCGAATCGAATTGAATTGAAATGAATCGAACCGAAAGGAATCGAATCCAAATGAAAAGAATCGAATCAAATCGAATCGAAAAGAATAGAATCGATTCGAATCAAAAAGAATCGAATCAAATCAAATCGAAAAGAATCTAATCGAAACAAAAAAATCGGATTGAATTGAAAAGAATAGAATAGAATCGAATCTAACCGAATCGAAAAGAACTCAATCGAAAAAAATCGAAGAATCGAATTGAAAAGAATCAAATCGAATAGATTCAAATTGAATCAAATCGAATCGAAAAGAATCGTATCGAATCAAATCAAATAGAATCAAATCGAAAAGAATCGAATCGAATCAAAAAGAATCGAATAAAATCGAAGAGAATCGAATCAAAAAGAATCAAATCGAATTGAATCAAATCGAATTGAAAAGAATCGAATCAAATCGAAAAGAATCGATTCGAATAGAAAAGAATCGAATCGAAAAGATAGAATCGAATCAAAAAGAATTGAATCGAATCGTAAAAAGTCGAATTGAATTGAATCTAAAAGAATAGAATCGAATCGAAAAGATTCAAATCCAAAATAATCGAACTGAGCAGTCAAATCGGAAAGAAACAAATCGATTCGAGTGACGTGAGGCTCAGGTGTGGAACAGAGTAACCAGGTCCCAATGATGCCCAGGTGAGGACCAGAGTCAACAGATCTGGGTGAGGCCCAGATAGGATCAGAGTCACCAGTTCCAGGTGAGGACAAGAAGGAGTCCACAGTAATCACCTCCAGGTGGGGAACAAAGTCACCAGGACTGGGTGAGGCCGAGATGGGGACCCGATTCACCGGGTCCAGGTGAGGCCCAGGTGGTGACCAGAGTCACCGGGACCGGGTGAGGACCAGGTAAGGACCAGATTCACCAGGTCCAAGTGAGGCTCACGAGGGGACCTGAGTCCCCAGGTATGGGTGAGGCCCACGTGGGAACCCCACTCACCAGGTCCAGGAGAGGCCAACCTGCAGGCCAGAGTCACCAGATCCAGGTGAGGCCCTGGTGAGGACCGGAGTCACCAGGTAAATGTGAGGCTAGACGGACAACACAGTCATCAGGTCCAGGTGTGGTTCATGTGGGAACGAGAGTCACCAGGTCCAGGTGAGACCCAGGTGGGGACCACAGTCACCAGGTCCAGATAGAGGCCTAGGTGGGGGGCCGAGAGTCATCAGGGCCAGGTGGGGCCAAAGAGTGGATCAAAGCTATCATGTCCAGGTGAGTCCCAGGTGGGAAATATAATAACCATGTCCCATTGATGCCCAGGTAGGACCAGAGTCACAAGGTCCAGATGTGGCCTAAGTGAGGAATAGATTCACTGGGTCCTGTGAGGCCCAGTTGAGGACCAGAGTCCTCAGCTCCAGGTGAGGCCCAGAGGGGGGAACAGAGTCACCCGGTCCAGGTGAGGCCCATGTGGTGACCAGAGTCACCGGGTCCGGGTGAAGACCAGGTTAGGACCAGATTCACCAGGTACAAGTGAAGTCCAGGGGGAAACCAGAGTCACCAGGTTAGGGTGAGGCACAGAGGGGGAACCAGAGTAACCAGTTTAGTTTGAGGCCCAGAGTGGGACCAGAGGTCCCAGGTCAAAGTGAGCCCCAGGTGTGGAAGAGAGTATCCACGTTCCAATGATGCCTAGGTGAGGACCAGAGTCACTAAGGCCATGAAAGGCCAAGATGGGGATCAGAATCACAAGGTCCTGGTGAGGCATAGAATGAGACCACAGTCACCAGTATGAGGTGAGCCCCATGTGGAAACGAGAGCCACTATATCCAGCTGAGTTCCAGGTCCATGTGAGGCCCATGTGAGAACCAGATTCATCAGGTCGAATTGAGGCATAGCTGGGGACAAGAATCTCCAGGTCTTGGTGAGTCCTTGGTGGGGACCAGAGTCACCAAGTACATGAGAAGCTAGAAACACTGCAGCCACCAGGTCCACATCAGGTCCATGTGGGAATGAGGGTCACCAGTTACAGGTGAGACCCACGTGGGAACCAGTGTCACCATGTCCACGTGTGGCCCAGGTGAAGACCACAGTTAACAGGTCTAGGTGGGTCCCAGTTAGGGAACAGTATAACCATGTCCTGATGCTACCCAAGTGGGTACCAGAGATAGCAGGTCCAGGTGAGGCACAGGTGGGGACCACAGTCACCAGGTCCAGATAGAGGCCTAAGTGGGGGGCCCAGAGTCATCAGGGCCAGGTGAGGCCAAAGTGTGGAATAAAGTTATCAGGTCCAGGTTAGTCCCAGGTGGGGAACAGAGTAACCATGTCCCATTGATGCCCAGGTGGGAGCAGAGTCACAAGGTACAGACAAGGCCTAAGTGAGGAGTAGATTCACCAGGTCCTGTTGAGGCCCAGTTGAGGACCAGTGTCCCCAGCTCTGGGTGAGGCCCAGAGGAGGGCCAGAGTCCCCCGGACCAGGTGATATCCAGGTGGGGACCAGAGTCACCACGTCATGGTGAGGCCCAGAGTGGGACAAGAGTAACTAGGTCCAGGTGAAGCCCACATGTGGAACTGAGTAACCAGGTCCCATGATGCCCATGTGAGGACCCGATTCTCCAGGTCCAGGTGAGGTTCCTGTGGGAACCAGTCACCTAGTCCTGGTGAGGCCCAGGTGAGACCACAGTCACCAGGTCAGGGTGAGGTCCAGAGGGTGACCATAGTCACCAGGTCCAGGTGAGGCCCAGGTAGAGAAGAGAATAACCTGGTCCCAATGACGCCCAGGTAAGGACCAGAGTCACCAGGTCGAGGTGAGGCCCAAATATGGATCAGAGTCGTTTTGTTCCAGGTGAGTCCAGAAGGAGACCACAGAAACCAGGTCCAGGAGAGCCCCATATGGGAACCAGAGCCACCAGAGCCAGGTGAGATCCAGGTGGGACCTCAGTCGCAAGATCCAGGTGAGGCCAGGTGGTGACCAGAGTCACCAGGTCCAGATGAGGCGCAGGTGAGGGCCAGAGTTACCAGGTACATGTGAGGCCCAGGTGGGGACCAGAGGCAACAGATCCATGTGAGGCCGGCTGGGGACAATGGTCAACAGGTCTATGTGAGGCCCAGGTGTAAAACACAGTAAGAGGGATAGTTGAGTCCCCAGTGCTGACAACAGTCACCACGTCCAGGTGAGGCCCAGGTAAGGACCAGATTCACCAGGTCCAAGTGAAGTCCAGGGGGATACCAGAGTCACCAGGTTAGGGTGAGGCACAGAGGGGGAACCAGAGTAACCAGTTTAGTTTGAGGCCCAGGTGGGACCAGAGGTCCCAGGTCAAAGTGAGGCCCAGGTGTGGAATAGAGTATCCAGGTCCCAATGATGCCTAGGTGAGGCCCAGAGTCACTAGGGCCATGCAAGGCCCAGATGGGGATCTGAATCACCAGGTCCTGGTGAGGCATAGAAGGAGACCACATCACCAGTATCAGGTAAGCCCCATGTGCGAACAAGAGCAACTATATACAGCTGAGTCCCAGGTCCATGTGAGGCCCACGTGAGGCACAGATTCAACAGTTCGAATTGAGGCATAGCTGGGGACAAGAATCTCCAGGTCTGGGGATCCCTGGGTGGCCCAGAGGTTTGGCGCCTGCCTTTGGCCCAGGGCGCGATCCTGGAGACCCGGGATCGAATCCCACATCAGGCTAGTGCATGGAGCCTGCTTCTCCCTCTGTCTGTGTCTCTGCCTCTCTCTCTCTCTCTCTCTGTGAGTATCATAAATAAATAAAAAAAAGAATCTCCAGGTCTGGGTGAGCCCTAGGTGGGGACAAGATTCACCAGGTCTGAGTTAGGTCAAAGTGGGGACGAGAGTCACCAAGTCCAGGTGAGGCCAAACTGAGGACCAGAGTCACCAGATCCAGGTGAGGTCCATGTTGGAAAGAGAGTCACCAGGTCCAGGTGAGCTCCAGGTGGGGACCAGAGTCACCAGATCCAGATGAAGCCCAGTTGGGGACCAGAGTCACCATGTCCAGATGAGGCGCAGGTGAGGGCCAGAGTTACCAGGTACACGTGAGGCCCAGATGGGGACCAGAGGCAACAGATCCATGTGAAGCTGGCTGGGGACAATGGTCAACAGGTCTACGTGAGGCCCAGGTGAAAAACACAGTAAGAGGGCCTGTTGAGTCCCCGATGCTGACAACAGTCACCACGTCCAGGTGAGGCCCAGGTGGGGACAAGGATCACCAGGTACAGGGGAGGCCCTTGAAAGAACCAGAGTCAACAGCTCGAGGTGAGGCGCAGGTGGCAACCAGAGTCAGCAGGTCCAAGTCAGGCCAAAGGGGGGTTCACAGTCACCAGGTCAGGGTGAGACCCAGAGGGGGACCAGAGTCACCTGGTCCAGGTGAGGTCCAGTTGTGGAACACAGTAACCGGGTCCCAATTATGCCCTGTTGAGGACCATGGTCAACAGGGCCAGGTGAGGCCCAGATGTGGATCAGAGTCACTAGATCCAGGGTAGTCTCAGGTGCAGACCAGAGTCACCAGGTCCAGGTGAGGTGCAGGTGGCAACCACACTCACCAGGTCCTGGTGAGGCCCTGGTGGGGACTAGAGTTACCAGGTACATGAGAATCTAGAAACACTGCAGCCACCAGGTCCACATGAGGTCCACATGAGGTCCACATGAGTTCCACGTGGGAACAAGAGTCACCAGTTACAGGTGACACCCAGGTAGGGATCAGACTCACCAGGTCCAGGTGAGACCCAGGTGGGAACCAGTGTCACCATGTCCAGGTGTGGCCCAGGGGAAGACCAGAGTTAATAGGTCCAGGTGGGTCCCTGTTAGGGAACAGTGTAAGAATGTCCTGATGCTACCCAGGTGGATACCAGAGACACCAGGTCCAGGTGAAGCCCAGGTGGGGACCAGAGACATGAGGTCCAGGTGAGGTCCCGGTGGGATCCACAGTCACCAGGTCAAGTGAGGCCATGCTGAGGATCAGAGTCACCAGTTCCAGGTGAGTCCCAGGTGGGGCCAGAGTCACCTGGTACAGCAGAGCCCAAAGTGAGGACCAGAGTTACCAGGTCCAGGTGAGTCCCAGTGGGGAATAGAGTAACCATGTCCTGATGATGCCCAGCTAGGGACCAGAGTCACCAGGTCCAGATGAGGCCCAGGTGGGGAGCATATTCCCTAGGTCCAGGTGAGGCCCAGTTGAGGACCAGAGTCACCAGGTCTGGTTGAGGCCTAGAGGGGTACCAAAATCACCTGTTCCAGGGGACATCCAGATGGGGACAAGAGTCACCAGGTCAGGGTGAGGCCCAGAGGGGTTCCAGAGTCATCATGTACAGGTGAGGCTCAGGTGTGGAACAGAGTAACCAGGTCCCAATGATGCCCAGGTGAGGACCAGAGTCACCAGATCTGGGTAGGCCCAGATAGGATCAGAATCACCAGTTACAGGTGAGGCCAAGAAGGAGACCACAGCAATCAGGTGCATGTAGGGAACAAAGTCACCAGGAGTAGGTGAGGCCAGATGGGGACCAGATACACCAGGTCCAGGTGAGGCCCAGGTGGTGACCAGAGTAACCAGGTCCGGGGGAGGATCAGGTAGGGACCAGATTCACCAGGTCCAGGTGAGGTGCAGGTGGCAACCCCACTCACCAGGTCCTGGTGAGGCCCTGGTGGGGACCAGAGTCACCAGGTACATGAGAATCTAGAAAAACTGCAGCCACCAGGTCCACCTGAGGTCCACATGAGGTCCACGTGGGAACGAGAGTCACCAGTTACAGGTGAGTCCCAGGTGGGTATCAGACCCCCCAGATCCAGGTGAGACCCAGGTGGGAACCAGTGTCACCATGTCCAGGTGTGACCCAGGTGAAGACCAGAGTTAACAGGTCCAGGGGGGTCCCTGTTAGGGAACAGTGTAAGGATGTCCTGATGCTACCCAGGTTGGTCCTAGGGACACCAGGTCCAGGTGAGTCCCAGTGGGGAATAGAGTAACCATGTCCTGATGATGCCCAGGTAGGGACCATAGTCACCAGGTCCAGATGAGGCCCAGGTGGGGATAATATTTACTAGGTCCATGTGGGGCCCCGATGTGGAACTGAGTAACCATGTCCCATGATGCCCATGTGAGGACCAGATTCACCAGGTCCAGGTGAGGTCCCTTTAGGAACCAGTCACCTTGTCGAGGTGAGGCCCAGGTGGGACCGCAGTCACCAAGTCAGGGTGAGGTCCAGAGGGTGACCAGAGTCACCAGGTCCAGGTGAGGCCCAGTAATACAGGAGAGTAACCAGATCCCAATGATGCCCAGGAAAGGACCAGAGTCACCAGGTCCCGGTGAGGCCCTGGTGGGTACCACAGTCACCAGGTCCATGAGAAGCTAGAAACACTGCAGCCACCAGGTCATCATGAGGTCCATGTGGGAACGAGAGTCACCAGTTACAGGTGAGTCCCAGGTCGGGTTCAGACTCACCAGGTCCAGGAAAGACCCAGGTGGGAGCCAGTGTCACCATGTCCAGGTGTGGCCCAGGGGAAGACCAGAGTTAACAGGTCCAGGTGGGTCCCTGTTAGGGAACAGTGTATCCATGTCCTGATGCTACCCAGGTGAGTACCAGAGATACCAGGTCCAGGTGAGGCCCAGGTGGGGACCGGAGACATGAGGACCAGATGACTTCCCGGTGGGAACCACAGTCACGAGGTCAGGTGACGCCATACTGAGTCAGAGTCACCAGTTCCAGGTGAGGCCCAGGTGGGGCCAGAGTCACCTGGTATAGAAGAGGCCAAAATGAGGACCAGAGTTTCCAGGTCCAGGTGAGTCCCAGTGGGGAATAGAGTAACCATGTCCTGATGATGGCCAGGTAGGGACCAGAGTCACCAGGTCCAGATGAGCCCCAGGTGGGGAGCATATTCACTAGGTCCAGGTGAGGCCCAGTTGAGGACCAGAGTCACCAGGTCTGGTTGAGGCCTAGAGGGGTACCAGAATCACCTGGTCCAGGTGACATCCAGATGGGGACAAGAGTCACCAGGTCAGGGTGAGGCCCAGAGAGGTTCCAGAGTCATCATGTCCAGGTGAGGCTCAGGTGTGGAACAGAGTAACCAGGTCCCAGTGATGCAAAGGTGAGAACCAGAGTCACCAGATCTGGGTGAGGCCCAAATCGAATCAGAGTCACCAGTTCCAGGTGAGGCCAAGAAGGAGTCCACAGCAATCAGCTCCAGGTGGGGAACAAAGTCACCAGGACTGGGTGAGGCCCAGATGGGGACCAGATTCACCAGGCCCAGGTGAGGCCCAGGTGGTGACCAGAGTCACCAGGTCCGGGTGAGGACCAGGTAAGGACCAGATTCACCAGAGCCAAGTGAGGCCCACGTGGGGACCTGAGTCACCAGGTATGGGTGAGGCCCAGGTGGCAACACCACTCACCAGGTCCAGGAGAGGCCAACCTGCAGGCCAGAGACACCAGATCCAGGTGAGACCCTGGTGGGGACCAGAGTCACCAGGTAAATGTGAGGCTAGAAGGACACCACAGTCACCAGGTCCAGGTGTGGTACATGTGGGAACGGGAATCACCAGGTCCAGGTGAGACCCAGGTGGGTACCACAGTCTCCACATCCATATTGAGGCCTAGGTGGGGGCCCAGAGTCATCAGGTCCAGGTGAGGTCAAATTGTGGATCAAGTTTATCAGGTCCAGGTGAGTCCCAGTTGGGGCGCAAAGTAACCATGTCCCATTGATTCGCAGGTGGGACCAGATTCACAAGGTCCAGATGAGGCCTAAGTGAGGAGCAGGTTCACCAGGTCCTGTGGAGGCCCAGTTGAGGACCAGCGTACCCAGCTCTGGGTGAGGCCCAGAGGGGGACCAGAGTCACCCGGTCCAGGTGATATCCAGGTTGGGACCAGAGTCACCACGTCAGGGTGAGGCCCAGAGCGAGATGAGAGTCACTAGGTCCAGGTGAGGCCCCGATGTGGAACTGAGTAAGCAGGTCCCATGATGCCCATGTGAGGACCAGATTCACCAGGTCCAGGTGAGGTACCTGTGGGAACCAGTCACCTCGTCCAGGTGAGGCCCACAAGAGTAGTGCCTCCTAGATCAATCCCGCGATTTCCTAGTAATTCCTGTTTTAGACTGGTGCTACATTCTAAGTTCCATACTAGCTAATTGAACCCTGCGTCAAACGGCAACTTACATCCGAGAGTTGGGCTCACACGCATTTCCTCACAGATCCACACTGCCTGCAGAATATGTTTCCAACGTCTTCACCAGAGACGTTTGTCAGAAGCTTGTGAGACACAAGTGGAATGATGCAGGCCTGGAAGGTGTCTCCAGGTGGAGTAGAGTGGTATTCTTGGAACCTCCTGAGTTAGAATACTGCTGCATTCTCACGGCCATAAGAATGCAGCTAGTTGAAAGCTGGCTTCTAGACATGCTTCCTTTTGAGAGTTGAGGTGAGGGCGGGACCCTCCCGCAACCTGACTGCCTGTAGACATAGGTCCTAGCATCCTTATGTTAGGTGCTGGAAGAGGTTGTGAAAAGCATGTAGACGTTTCAGGCTTGTAGTCACGTGTAACTGAGTTCAATAGAGCGATTTCCAACAGCCTTGTTCAATTGAAGTGTAGCTAGGTTCTAACTCCCATAAAAGAGTGGCTAGCAGACAGCTGCCTGCAAAGCATACACGCTTCTCAGAGTTGAGCTTATGGCCTGTACCTCCCACAATGTGACGGCCTGTACGTTCCGCTTCCACAGCATTCCGTTCTATGCGGGACAGTAGCGGAGTGAGAACCAAGTGTCTGCATTGTCAATTTCGTGACTACCGGACACCTGCCTCCAAGTGATGCACACTCCTTTGAATGAGCTTATGGCTTGTTCCTCCCACATGGTGACCGCCTGTACCTTTCACTTCGAAAGGACGTTGTTCAATACGGGACACAAGTTTGTGAGAGGCAAGTGTCTCCCGGCCCAATCCAACGACTTCTGAGTAATTCCTCCCTCAGAAGGGAGCTACATACTAACTTCCAAACCTGAGTACCTAGTTGAAAGCTGTCTCTCTGGGGAACATCCCTCCCGGAGATGAGCTGAAACGTGGTCCTTCCCAGTTCCACACCGCCTGCAGATGCAGTTACGAACATCCTCACTAGACATGTTTGTCAGAAGCTTGTGGGACCCAAGGGGCAAACTGCAGGCTTCAATGGTTGTGTCTCCAGGTGCAGTAGAGCTTTATTCATGGAAATACCTGACTTCCAATGCTGTAAAGTTTGGGTTAGGTTATGGGTTATAGTTCAGGTTAGGGTACTATTTAAGCTTAGGGTTACGATTAGTGTTAGAGTTAACGTTAGGGTTAGGGTTCGGGTCAGGGTTAGGGGTAGGTTCAGGGTTAGGGGTAGGCTACGGGTTAGGGTTAGTGTTAGGTTTTGGGTTAGGGTTAGGGTTAGGGTTAGGTTACGGGTTAGGTTATGGGTTAGGGTACAGGTTAGGTTATTGATTAGGTTACGGGTTAGTGTTAGGGTTAGGGTAAGGGTCAGCATTAGGGTTAGGGTATGGCTTAGGGTTCGGTTTAGGTTTATGGATAGGGTTAGTGTTAGGGTATGGGTTAGAGTTTAAAGTTAGGGTACTGTTTAGGGTTAGGGTTAGAGTTAGGTTACGGGTTAGGGTTAGGGTTAGGGATAGGGTAAGGATTAGGGTTAGGATTAGGTTAGGGTTAGGGTTAGGATTAGGGATTGGGTTAGTGGTTAGGTTTAGTGTTGGGGTAAGTTTAGGGTTAGGGTACGGGTTAGAGTTTGTGTTAGGATACGGGTGAGGTTTAGGGTAAGCGTTAGGGTACGGGTTAGGATTAGGGTACGGGTTAAGGTTAGGTTTAGGGTTTGGGTTAGGGTTAGGGTATGGGATAGGGTTAGGGTTAGGGTACTGTTTAGCGTTATGGTTTGGGTTATGGTTAGGTTACAGGTTAGGGTTACAGTTAGGGTTAGACTACGGGTTAGGGTTAGAGTTAGAGTTCGGGTTATGTTTAGGGTTTGGGTTAGGGTTAGGGTATGGGTTAGGGTTAGGGTTAGGGTTAGTGTTAGGATTAGGGTTCGGTTTAGGTTTAGGTTTAGGGTACAGATTAGGGTTAGGGTATGGGTTAGGGTACGAGTTAGCGTTACGGTTAGGGTACGGTTTAGAGATACGGTATGGATTACAGTACGGGTTAAGGTATGAGTTAGGGTACAGTTAACGGTTAGGGTTTGGGTTAGGGTTAGGTTTAGGGTATGGGTTACGGTTAGGTTTAGGGTTAGGGTTAGGTTTAGGGTATGGGTTAGGGTTAGGTTTAGGGTTAGTGTTAGGGTTTGGGCTAGGGTACGGGTTAGGGTTAGGTTTAGGGTACTGTTTAAGCTTAGGGTTAGGACTAGGGTTAGGGTTCTGGTTAGGGTTTGTGTTAGGGTTAGTTTTAGGGTTAGGTTTAGGGTTATAGTTAGGCAACGGGTTAGGGTTAGGGTTAGGGTACGGGTTATGGTTAGGTTTAGGTTTGGGGTAATGTATAGTGTGAGGGTTAGGTTTCGGGTTAGTTTACGGGTTAGGGTTAGTGTTAGGGTATGGGTTAGGGTACTGGTTAGGGTTAGGGTACTGGTTAGGGTTAGGGTAAAGGTTAGGGTTAGGTTTAGGGTTAGTATTAGGGTATGGGTTACGGTATGTGTTAGGGTACTGGTTAGGGTTAGGTTACTGTTTAGTGTTAGGGTGTGGGTTACGGTTAGGTTACAGGTTAGGTTTATGGTTAGGGTTAGACTACGGGTTAGGGTTAGAGTTAGAGTTCGGGTTATGTTTAGGTTTCGGCTTAGGGTTAGGGTACGGGTTAGGGTTAGAGGGTTAGGTTTAGTGTTAGGGTTATGGTTAGGGTTCGGTTTAGGGTTAGGTTTAGGGTACAGATTAGGGTTAGGGTACGGGTTAGGGTACGAGTTAGCGTTATGGTTAGGGTACGGTTAACGGTTAGGGTTTGGGTTAGGGTTAGGTTTAGGGTACAGGTTAGGGGTAGGTTTAGGGTTAGGTTTAGGGTACAGGTTAGGGTACGGGTTAGGTTTACGGTTAGTGTTAGGGTTTTGGTTAGGGTACGGGTTAGGGTACTGGTTAGGGTTAGGGTAAAGTTTAGGGTTAGGGTTAGGGTTAGTATTAGGGTATGGGTTAGGGTACTGGTTAGGGTTAGGGTACTGGTTAGGGTTAGGGTAACGGTTAGGGTTGGCTTAGCGTTAGGGAACGGATTAGGGTTAGGGTACAGGATAGGGTTAGGGTACGGGTAAGGTTACGTATTAGGGTACGGTTTTGGGTTAGGGTTCATGTTATGGTACATGTTAGGGTTAGGAATATTGTATGGGTGAGGGTACGGGTACAGGTTAGGGTTAGGTTTAGGGTACAGTTTAAGGTACGGGTTAGTGTTAGTATTAGGGTTAGGGTTAGGGTTAGACTTTAGGGTTAGGGTTTGGGTTAGGTTTAGGGTTAGGGTTACATTAGGGTTAGGGTTAGGGTTAGGATTAGGGATAGGGTTACAGTTTAGGGGTAGGGTTAGGGTGAGGTTAGGCTTAGGGACCGGTTTAGAGTACGGGTTAGGTTACGGGTTAGTGTTAGCATTAGTGTTAGGGTACGGGTTAGTGTTAGGGTTGGGATTAGGGTTAGGGTATGGGTTAGGGTACGGGTTAGGGTAATTTTTAGGGTATGGGTTAGTGTAAGGTTTAGGGTACCAGTTAGGGTACGGTTTAGGTTTAGGGTATGAGTTAGGGAAAGTGTTAGTGTTAGGGTTGTTTTTAGGGACAGGGTTAGGGTACGGGTTAGGGTAGGGTTTAGGGTTAGGATTAGGATACTGTTTAGGGTTAGGGTTAGGGTTAGGGTTAGCTTACGGGTTAGGGTTAGGGTTAGGGTAGGTTACGGTTAGGGTTATTGTTAGGGTTATGTTTCAGTGTTGGGTTAGGGTTAGGGGTAGGGTTAGGGGTTAGGGTTAGGGTTAGGGTACTGTTTAGGGTTAGGTTTAGTGTTAGTTTTAGGTTACGGGTTAGGATTAGGATTAGGGTTAGTTTATTGGTTAGGGTTAGGGTTAGGGTTAGTGTTCGGGTTAGTGTATGGGATATGTTTAGGGTTAGGGTTAGGGCACGGGTTAGGGTTAGGGTTAGGGTTGGGGTTAGGGTTAGGCTTAGGGTACGGGTTCAGGTTAGGGTTAGGGTATGGGTTAGTTTATGGGTTAGGGTACGGGTACGGTTAAATGGGTTAGTGTACGGGTTAGGGTTAGGGTTCGGTTTAGGGTACGGCTTAGGGTTAGGTTTAGGGTTAGGGTTAGGGTTAAGGTACACGTTAGTGTTAGGGTTAGGGTACTGTTTAGAGTTAGGGTTAGGTTTAGTTTACGGGTTAGGGTTACGGTTAGGGTTAGTTTATGTGTTAGGGTTAGGGTTAGAGTGAGTTTTAGGGTTAGGTTAGGGTTAGGGTTAGGGTTAGGTTTAGAGATAGGGTTAGGTTTATGATTAGAGTTAGGGTTAGGTTCAGGGGTAGTTTTAGTGTTAGGGTATGGGTTTGGTTAGGGTTAGGGTAGGGTACGGTTTAGGGTTATGGTACTGTTAGGGTTAGGGTTAGGATACGGGTTAGGGTTAGTGTTAGGGTACCATTTATAGTTAGTATTCGGGTTAGCCTTAGGGTTGGGGTTAGGGTAAGGATTAGGGTACCGATTAGGGTTATGGTTAGGGTACGGGTTAGGGTAGGGTACGGGTTAGGTTTAGGCTATGGGTTATGGTTAGGTTTAGGGAACGGGTTAGGGATAGGGTTAGGGTAGTGGTTAGTGTACACGTTAGGGTTGGGTTAGGGTTAGGGTATGGGTTAGGTTTAGGGTATGGTTTAGGGTTAGGGTATGGGTTAGGTTTAGGGTACAGGTTAGTGTTAGGGTACGGGTAAGATTAGGGTTAAGGTACGGGTTAGGGTTAGGGTATGGGTTAGGTTTAGGGTACAGGTTAGGGTTAGGGTTAGGGTACAGGTTAGGTTACGGGTTAGGGTTAGGTTTAGTATACGGGTTAGGATTAGGGTGCAGGTTAGGGTTAGGTTATGGGTGAGTGTTAGGTTTAGGGTCCGGGTTTGTGTATGGGTTAGGTTTTGGGTTAGGTTTAGAGTTAGGGGTTAGGGTTAGGGTTAAGGTTTGGGATAGGGTGAGGGGTTAGTGTTAAGGTTAGGGTTAGGGGTTAGGGTTAGGGTTAGGTTTAGGGTTAGGAGTTAGGGTTAGGAGTTAGTGTTAGGGTTATGTTGAGGGTTAGGTTTAGGGGTAGGGATAAGGGTTAGGTTTAAGGGTTAGGGTTAGGTTTAGGGGTTAGGGTTAGTGTTAGGGTTATGGTTTGGGTTAGGCGTTAAGGTTAGGGTTAGGGTTAGGGTTTGAGTAGGGTTAGGGTTAGGGTTAGGGGTTAGGGGTTATGGTTAGGGCAGGGTTACGGTTAGGGTTAGGGTTAGGGTTTAGGGTTAGGTTTAGAATAGGTTTAGTGTTAGGGGTTAGGGGTTAGGGTTTTGATTCGATTCGATTCTTTTCGATTCGATTCGATTCTTTTTGATCGATTCGATTATTTTCGATTCAAATCGATTAGATTCTTTTCGTTTGAATTATTTTCGATTCGATTTGATTATTTTTGATTCAATTCGATTGGATTATTTTCGATTCTATTCGATGCGAATCGATTATCTTCGATTCAATTCGATTCGATGCCATTATTTTGATTCAATTCAATTATTTTCGATTTGATTCGATTTGTTTCGATTCGATTAATTTCTATTCAATGCGATTATTTTTGATTGGAATCGATTTGATTATTTTCGATTCTATTCGATTCGATTATTTTCGAATCAATTAGATTCAATTCCATTCGATTATTTTCGATTCGAATCAATTCTTTTTTAGATTCCATTATTTTTTATTCGATTCGATTATTTTCAATTCAATTCGATAACTTTGGATTTGATTCTTTTCGATTATTTTCGATTCAATTCGATTCGTTTCAATTCCATTCGATTCGATTATTTTCGATTCCATTTGATTCGATATTTTCGATTAGATTTGATTCGATTCGATTATTTTCTATTCGATTCAATTCGTTTCGATTATTTTCGATTCGATTTGATTCTTTTCAATTCAGTTCGATTATTTTCGATTCGAATCGATTCGATTCTTTTCGATTTAATTATTTTCAATTTGATTTGATTATTTTCGATTCAATTTGAGTTGATTCTTTTCAATTCGGTTCGATTATTTTCGATTCGATTTGAGTCGATTTGATTATTTTCGATTCAAATCGATTATTTTCTATTCGAATTGATTCTTTTGGATTCGATTCAATTATATTTGATACTATTCTATTCTATACAATTAAATTACATTATTTTCCATTCAATTCGATTTGATTCTTTTATATTCGATTCGATTCTATTTGATTCGATTACTTTCGATTCAATTAGATTCCATTCAATTCGATTATTTTCGATTCCATTCGATTCGATTATTTTCGAATCAATTCAGTTCGATTCGATTCGATTATTTTAGATTCAATTCGGTTCGATTTGATTCGATAATTTTAGATTCAATTCGGTTCGAATCGGTTCGATTATTTTCGATTTGATTAATTTCAATTCGATTAATTGCGATTTGATTCGATTGGCTTCATGTAGATTATTTTCGATTCGATTCAATTCTTTTCAATTCGATTCGATTATTTTCATTTTCAATTCAATTCGATTATTTCCGATTCGATTTGATGTGAATCGATTATTTTCGATTTGATTAGATTCGATTTTATTCGATTCTTTTCGATTCCATTCAATTCTTTTCAATTCGATTCGAATCCTTTTGATTCGATTCGATTATTTTCAAGTCAAATCGATTCTTTTCTTTTCGATTCGAATCTTTTTGATTCGATTCAATATTTTTGATTCTAATCGACTCGATTCTTTTCGATTCGATTATTTTAGATTCGATTCGATTATTTTAGATTTGATTCGATTATTTTTATTCGATTTGATTCGATTATTTTCGATTCTATTGGTTTCCATTATTTTCGATTTGATTCGATATGAATCGATTATTTTCGAATCGATTCGTTTTAATTTGATTCGATTCAATTCAATTCGATTATTTTCAATTCGATTCGATTATTTTCAATTCGATTTGATTTGATTCGATTATTTTTTATTTGATTTGATTCGATTAGATTATTTTCAATTCGATTCGATTCTTTTCGATTCGTTTTGATTATTTTCGATTCCAATTGATTCCATTCTTTTCAATTCCATTATTTTAGTTTCAATTCGACTATTTTTGATTCGATTTGATTATTTTGGATTCAATTCAATTCGATTATTTTCGGTTCGATTCGATTCCTTACGAATTGATATTTTCGATTCGATTCGATTCAATTTGATAATTTTCAATTCGATTTGGTTCGATTATTTTTGATTCGATTCGATTTGATTCGATACTTTTTGATTCAATTCAATTGTTTTGTTTCCATTCTATTTGATTGTTTTTGATTTGATAGATTTGATTGGATTATTTTCGATTCAATTCGATTTGATTTTTTTATATGATTCGATTCGATTCGATTATTTTTGATTCGATTTGATTCAATTATTTTCAATCGAATCTATTCGATTATCTTCGTTTCAATTCGATTCAATTTGATTCGATTATAATGAATTCTTTTCAATTTGATTCGATTACTTTTAATTCGATACGATTCGATTATTTTTTATTGATTTGATTAGATTATTTTCGATTCGATACGATACTTTTAAATTTGATTAGGTTCAATTCGATTCGATTCGATTATTTTCAATTCGATCTTTTCGATTCGATTCACTTATTTTCGATTTGATTCGATTATTTTCAATTCAATTCGATTATTTTCTATCGATTCGATGCGAAACGATTATTTTCGTTTCGATTCGATTTGATTCTATTATTTTCAATTCGATTCAATTATATTCGATTCAATTTGATTCGATTATTTTCGATTTGATTCGATTCGATGCGAATCGATTATTTTTTATTTGATTCGATTCAATTTGATTATTTTCGCTTCAATGCGATTCGATTATATTTTTTAAATAAATTTTTATTTATTTATGATAGTCACACAGAGAGAGAGCGAGGCAGAGACACAGGCAGAGGGAGAAGCAGGCTCCATGCACCAGGAGCCTGTCGTGGGATTCGATCCCGGGTCTCCAGGATCGTGCCCTGGGCCAAAGGCAGGCGCCAAACCACTGTGCCACCCAGGGATCCCATGATTCGATTATATTTTATTCAATTCCGTTAGATTCGATTATCTTCGATACAATTCGATTCGATTCAATTGGATTCAGTTCGATTATTTTCGATTCGATTTGATCATTTTTATTTGATTCGATCATTTTCGATTCGATTCGATTATTTTCGATTCAATTATTTTCTATTCAATTCGATTATTTTTGATTCGATTCGATTCAATCATTTTCAATCGAATCTATTCGATTATTTTCGTTTCAATTAGATTCAATTCGATTCGATTACAATGAATTCTTTTCGATTAGATTTGATTACTTTTAATTCGATACGATTCGATTATTCTTGATTGATTTGATTAGATTATTTTCGTTTCGATACGATAATTTTAAATTTGATTAGGTTCAATTCAATTCGATTCGATTATTTTCGATTCGATCTTTTCGATTTGATTCGATTATTTTCGATTCGTTTCGATTATTTTCGATTCGATTCGATTCGATTCAATTCAATTATTTTCGGTTCGAATCTATTTGATTCGTTTCGATTATTTTTGATTCAATATCATTCTTTTTGATTATATTCGATTATTTTCGGTTCAAATTGATTCGTTTATTTTTGATTCCATTATTTTCAATTCGACTCGATTACTTTCGATTCGATCGATAATTTGGGTTTGATTCGATTTGATTATTTTCGCTTCAATGCGATTCTATTATTTTTGATTCATTCGTTTCGATTCGATTTGATTATTTTGATACAATTCGATTCGATTCGATTATTTTTTATTTGGTTCCATTATTTTCGATTCGATTCGATTCGATTCGATTATTTTCAATTCCTTTCAATTGGATTCAATTCGATTATTTTCGATTCGATTCGATCATTTTCGATTCTATTCGATCATTTTTGATTCGATTAAATTATTTTCGATCTGAGTCGATTTGATTATTTTCGTTTCGATTATTTTCAATTCAATTCAATTCGATTATTTTCTATCGATTCGATGCAAAATGATTATTTTCGTTTCGATTCGATTATTTTCGACTCGATTCAATTATTTTTAATTCAATTCAATTCGATTATTTTCTATTCGATTCGATGCGAATCGATTATTTTAGTTCTGATTCGATTCGATTCGATTATTTTCGATTCGATTTGATTCGATTAGTTTTGCTTCGATTCGATTATTTTCAATACCATTCGTTTCGATTTGATTCGATTAAATTACTTTAGATTCAATTCAATTTTTCCTATTATTTTCGATTTGATTCAATTCAATTCGATTATTTTTGATTCGATTCGATTCGATTTCATTTTTATCGAGTCGATTTGAGTCGATTCGATTATTTTCGATTCGATTAGATGATTTTCCATTCGATTCGTTTCTTTTCAAATCGATTATTTTTTATTCAAATCGATTTGTTTCTTTTCGAATCGATTCTTTTTGATTCGATTCGATTATTTTGATTCGATTGAGTCTTTTTGATTTGATTTGATTATTTTCGATTCGTTTATTTTCTATTCTATTCTATTCCATTATTTTCGATTCGATTCGATTCGATTTGATTACTTTCGATTTGATTTGATTATTTTCAATTCGAATCGATTCGCTTCTTTTCTATTCGTTTATTTTCGATTCAATTCGATTATTTTCGATTCGATTCGATTATTTTCAATTCTAATCTATTCGATTATTTTCGTTTCAATTCGATTCAATTTGATTCGATTATAATGAATTCTTTTCGATTCAATTCGATTACTTTTAGTTTGATACGATTCGATCATTTGTTATTGATTTGATTAGATTATTTTCGATTCAATTCGATAATTTTAAATTCGACTCGATTCGATTATTTTCGATTCCATTCGTTTCAATTCGATCTTTTTGATTCGATTCGATTATTTCCGATTCGTTTCGATTATTTTCTATTCAATTCGAATCTTTTGGATTCGATTCAATTCTTTTTGATTCTATTCGTTTCCATTATTTTTGATTCAACTCAATGTGAATCGATTATTTTCGAATCGATTCATTGCAATTCGATTCCATTCGATTCGATTTGATTATTTTCCATTCAATTCGATTATTTCCAATTCAATTCGATTCGAATAATTTCGATTCGATTTGATTATTCTTGATTCGATTCGACTATATTCGATTGGATCGGATTTGATTCGATTATTTTCGATTCAATTCGATTATTTTCGATTCGATTTGATTCTTTTTGATTCGATTTGATTATTTTCCATTCAAATCGATTCGATTCTTTTCGATTCGATTACTTTAGATTCAATTCGATTATTGTCTTTTCAATTCAATTATTTTATTTTTTTAAAATTTTTTTATTTATTTATGATAGTCACACACAGATAGAGAGAGAGAGGCAGAGACACAGGCAGAGGGAGAAGCAGGCTCCATGTACCGGGAGCCCGACGTGGGATTCGATCCCGGGTCTCCAGGATCTAGCCCTGGGCCAAAGGCAGGCGCCAAACCGCTGCGCCACCCAGGGTTCCCCGATTCAATTATTTTAAATTCAATTCGATTCGATTATTTTCAATTTGATTCGATTCGATTCAATTCAATTATTTTCAGTTCAAATCTATTTGATTCATTTAGATTATTTTCGATTCGATTCAAATATTTTCGATTATTATTATTTTCGGTTCGAATCGATTCGCTTATTTTTGATTCCATTATTTTCGATTCGATTCGATTACTTTCGATTCGATTCGATAATTTGGGTTTGATTTGATTATTTTCACTTCAATGCGATTCAATTATTTTTGATTCATTCGGTTCGATTCGATTCGATTATTTTTGATACAATTTGGTTCGATTCGATTATTTTTTATTTGGTTCCATTATTTTCGATTTGATTCGATTCAATTTGATTATTTTCAATTCCTTTCGATTGGATTCAAGTCGATTATTTTCGATTTGATTCGATCATTTTCGATTCGATTCGTTCATGTTTGATTCGATTATTTTCGATTCGATTCGATTATTTTCGATTCGATTCGATTATTTTCAATTCTATTCAATTCGATTATTTTCTATCGATTCGATGCGAAACGATTATTTTCGTTTCGATTCGATTTGATTCTATTATTTTCATTTCGATTCAATTATTTTCAATTCAATTCGATTCAATTATTTTCGATTTGATTCGATTCGATGCGAATCGATTATTTTTGATTTGATTTGATTCAATTTGATTATTTTCGCTTCGATGCGATTCGATTATTTTTTTTAAATAAATTTTTATTTACTTATGATAGTCACAGAGAGAGAGAGGCAGAGACACAGGCAGAGGGAGAAGCAGGTTCCATGCACCAGGAGCCTGACATGGGATTCGATCCCGGGTCTCCAGGATCGCGCCCGGCGCCAAAGGCAGGCGCCAAACCACTGTGCCACCCAGGGATCCCACGATTCGATTATTTTTTATTCAATTCCGTTCGATTCGATTATTTTCGATACAAATCGATTCGATTCAATTGGATTCAGTTCGATTATTTTTGATTCGATTTGATCATTTTCGATTCGATTCGATCATTTTCGATTCGATTATTTTCGATTCCATTATTTTCTATTCAATTCGATTATTTTCGATTCGATTAGATTATTTTCAATTCAATTTAATTCGATTAGACTCCATTCTTTTCATTTCGATTCGATTCTTTTCAAATTGATTCTATTCTTTTCAATTCGATTATTTTCAATTCGATTCAGGTATTTTCGATTCGATTCGATTATTTTCGATTCAAATCGATCCTATTATTTTCGATTCTATATGATGCGAATAGATTATATTTGATTCGATTTGATTCGATTCGATTATTTTCAATTCGATTCGATTCGATTCGATTATTTTATATTTGATTCAATTATTTTCAATTCAATTCGATTCGATTATTTTCTATTTGATTCGATTCGATTTGATTATTTTCGTGTCGAAGCAATTCGATTATTTTTTATTCAATTCGGTTCGATTCGATTCGATTATTTTCGATACAATTCGATTTGATTCGATTATTTTCAATTCGATTCGATTGGAGTCCGTTCGATTATTTTCGATTCGATTCGATCATTTTCGATTCAATTCGATTATTTTCAATTCGATTTTTTCGATTCAATTCGATTATTTTCGATTCGATTCAATTATTTTCAATTCAATTAGATTCGATTCTTTTCAATTCGATTCGATTCTTTTCAAATCGATTCTATTCCTTTCAATTCGATTATTTTCTATTCGATTCGATTATTTTTGATTTGATTTGATCATTTTCGATTCAAATCAATTCTATTATTTTCGATTCGATACGATGCTAATCGATTATATTTGATTCGATTTGATTCGATTCGATTATTTTCAATTCGATTTGATTCGATTCAATTCGATTTAGATTCGATTCAATTATTTTCGATTCAATTCGATTCGATTATTTTCGATTTGATTTGATTCGATGACATTCGATTATTTTTGATTTGATTCGATTCGATTTGATTATTTTCGCATCGATGCAATTCGATTATTTTTTATTCAATTCGGTTCGATTCGATTCGATTATTTTCGATACAATTCGATTTGATTCGATTATTTTCAATTTGATTCGATTGGATTCCGTTCGATTATTTTCGATTCGATTTGATCATTTTCGATTCAATTCGATTATTTTCGATTCGATTTTTTTCGATTCAATTCGATTATTTTTGATTCGATTCGATTATTTTCAATTCAATTCAATTCTATTAGATTCGATTCTTTTCGATTCGATTCGATTCTTTTCAAATTGATTCTATTCTTTTCAATTCGATTATTTTCTATTCGATTCGATTATTTTCGAATTGATTCGATTATTTTCGATTCAAATCGATTCTATTATTTTCGATTCGATACGATGCGAATCGATTATATTTGATTCGATTCGATTCAATTATTTTCTATTCGATTCGATTCAATTCGATTCAATTCAATTATTTTCGATTCGAATCTATTTGATTCGTTTAGATTATTTTCGATTTGATTTCATTCTTTTCGGTTATATTTGATTATTTTCAGTTTGAATCGATTCGCTTATTTTCGATTCCATTATTTTCGATTCGATTCGATTATTTTCGATTTGATCGATAATTTGGGTTTAATTCGATATTTATTTTTGCGTCGATTCAATTCGATTATTTTCGATTCAAATCGATTTGATTCTTTTTTTTTTTTAAAGATTTTATTTATTTATTCATGATAGTCACAGAGAGAGAGAGAGAGAGAGAGGCAGAGACACAGGCAGAGGGAGAAGCAGGCTCCATGCACCGGGAGCCCGACGTGGGATTCGATCCCGGGCCTCCAGGATCGCGCCCTGGGCCAAAGGCAGGCGCCAAACCGCTGTGCCACTCAGGGATCCCGATTTGATTCTTTTCAATTCGATTTTTTCCCTTCGATTCGATTATTTTTGAATCAATTCGATTCAATTCGATTTGATTATTTTCGATTCTTTTCTATTCTATTTGATTCTATTCCATTATTTTCGATTCAATTCAATTCGATTCTTTTCGATTCGATTCAAGTCCATTCGATTCGATTATTTTCTATTCAATTTGAATCGATTACATTCGATCCTTTTCGATTCATTTCGATTCTTTTCTATTTGATTCGATTATTTTCATTTCGATTCTATTCTATTCGATTCTATTCCTTTATTTTCGATTCAATTTGATTCGATGCTTTTCGATTTGTTTCGAGTCCACTCGATTCCATTATTTTTGATTCAATTCGATTTGATAAGATTCGATTATTTCGATTCGATTCGATTATTTTTTATTCGATTTGATTTGATTCGATTCGATTATTTTCGATTCGATTCGAATCATTTCAATTATTTTCTATTTGATTCTATTCAATTCGATTCTATTTTTTTCGATTCAATTTGATTCGATTATTTTCGATTCGATTTAATTCGTTTCCTTTCCATTTATTTCAATTCGATTCGATTTTATTTTTTTCGATTCGATTCATTTATTTTCTATTCGATTCGAATCGATTCGATTCGATTTTTTCAATTCGATTCAATTCTTTAATTCAACTCAATTCTTTTCGAATCGATTCGATTCTTTTTGATTTGATATTTTTCGATTCGATTCAATTATTTTCAATTAGATTCGTTTCGATTCGATTCAATTATTTTCTATTCGATTAGATTTTTATTTATTCGATTCGATTCCATTTGATTCGATTATTTTCAATTCTATTATTTTCGATTCGATTCTATTCGATTCGATTCCATTATATTTTATTCAATTTGATTCGCGTCTTTTCGATTCAATTTGAGTCCATTAGATTTGATTATATTCTATTCAATTCGATTCAACTAGATTCTATTATTTTCGATTTGATTCTTTTCGATTCGATTCAATTCTTTTCGATTCGATTCGATTATTTTTTATTCGATTTGATTATTTTCAATTAGATTTGTTTCAATTTGCTTCGATTCAATTATTTTTGATTCGATTCGATTCGATTATTATTTATTTGATTCGATTCAATTTGATTCGATTATTTTATATTCGATTTGATTCGATTGGATTTTCGATTCAATTCGAGTCGATTCGTTTAATTTCGATTCGATTTTAGCGATTCGATTACTTTTGATTTGATTCGATTCGATTCTTTTCGATTCGATTTGATCAATTCTATTATTTTTGTTTCAATTTCATTCGATTCAATTCGATTATTTTCGTTTCGATTCGATTCGATTATTTTGGATTTGATTTGATTCATTTCGATTTGATTATTTTCGATTTGATTTGATTTGTTTTTTTTCGATTCAATTCATTTGTTTTCGATTCGATTCAAATCGATTCGATTCGATTCTTTTCGAATCATTTGATTCTATTCAATTCGATTCTTTTGGAATCGATTTGATTCTTTTTGATTCGATTATTTCCGATTCGATTCAAGTAATTTTGATTCGATTCAATTATTTTCAATTAGATTCGTTTCGATTCTATTATTTTCGATTCGATTCTATTTGATTATTATTTATTCAATTTTAATTGATTTGATTCGATTATTTTCGATTCAATTCATTTTGATTCATTTATTTTCGATTCGATTCGTTTCGATGTGATTCGATTCGATTATTTTCTATTCAATTCGTTTCGGTTCGATTCGATTATTTTTTATTCAATTCATTTCGATTCTTTTCGATTTTTTTCGATTTGATTCTGTTCGATTCTTTTCGATAGACACTTTTCGATTCCATTCATTTTGATTCATTTCGATTCAATTCGATTCGATCCTTTTCAATTCGATTCTTTTTGATTCGATTTGATACTTTTCGATTCGATTTGATTATTTTCATTCGATTCGATTCAATTCGAATCTATTTGATTCAATTCTTTTCGATTCGATTATTTTCAATTCGATTTGATTCGATTCTTTTCGATTTGATTCTTTTCGATTCAATTCAATTCGATTCTTTTCAATTCTATTTGATTTGATTCATTTCTTTTCGATTCGATTGGATTTGATTCTTTTTGATACGATTCGATTTTTTCAATTCGATTCTTATTTATTTGATTTGTATCAATTCTTTTCGAATCGATTTGATTCGATTCTTTTCAATTCGATTCGATTCTTTTCGACTTGATTCTATTCGATTCGATCTTTTCCGATTCAATTCTATTCTTTTCCATTCGATTCTATTCAATTCGATTCTTCTCGATTCGATTTGATTCAGTTAGATTATTTTCGATTCGATTCGATTCTTTACGATTCTTTTCGATTCAATTTCGATTCGATTCTTTTCTATTCGATTTGAGGATTTTCGATTCGATTCAATTCTATTCGATTCATTTTTTTTAATTGATTCGATTCTTTTCGATCAACTCTTCAATTCCATTTATTTGGATTCGATTTGTTTCGATTCGATTCGATTCGATTCCTTTCAATTTGATTCTTTCGATTCGTCAATTCGATTCTTTTCTATTCGATTCTTTTCTATTCAATTCGATTCTTTTCGATTCAATACTTTTTGATTAGATTAGATTCTTTTCGATTCGATTTGATTCGATTTTTTCAACTCGATTCGATTCTTTTCGATTCGATTCGAGTCTTTTCGGTTCGAACCGATTCTTTTCTATTCAATTTGATTCGATTCATTCCTTTTAGGTTCAATTCGATCCTTTTCGATATGATTTCATTGTTTTCTATTCGATACAATTCGATTTGATCCTTTTCGATTCGATTCGATTATTTTCAATTCGATTTGATTCTTATATTCGATTCAATTCGATCTTTTTTGATTCGTTTCTATTCTCTTCGATTCGATTCGATTTTTTTCGTTTTGATTCAATAGTTTTCTATTCGTTTCTTTTCTATTAGATTCGATTCGATTCGAATCTTTCTATTCAAGTCTTTTTGATTTGAATTCCCTTCTTTTCGAATCGATTCGATTCAAATCTTTTCGTTTCGATCGATTTGATTCTTTTTGATTCATATCGAATCGATTCGATTATTTTCACTTCCATTCAATTCACTTCTTTTGATTCGGTGCGATTCGATTCGATTTTTTTCGATTCGGTTTGATTCGATTCTTTTCTATTCGAGTCTTTTCGATTCGAATTTCTTTCTTTTTGAATCGATTTGATTTGATTCTTTTTGATTTGATTCGATTCGATTCGATTCGGTTTTTTTCGAATCGATTCGATTCTTTAGATTCAACTCTTCGATTCGATTATTTTGGATTTGATTCTTTTGATTCGATTCGATTCTTTTCGATTCGATCCTTTTTGATTCAATTATATTCTTTTCGATTCAATTCGATTCGAATCTTTTCTATTTGATTTGATTCTTTTTGATTCGATTTGATTCTTTTCTATTCTTTTCAATTTGATTCGATTCGATTATTTTCGGTTCGATTAGATTCCATTCGATTCGTTTTTTAAAATTTTTTATTTATTTATGATAGTCACAGAGAGAGAGAGAGAGAGGCAGAGACCTAGGCAGAGGGAGAAGCAGGCTCCATGCCGGGAGCCTGACGTGGGATTCGATCCCGGGTCTCCAGGATCGTGCCCTGGTCCAAAGGCAGGCGCTAAACCGTTGTACCACCCAGGGATCCCTCGATTCGTTTTTTCAAAACGATTCGATTCTTTTCGATTCCACTCCTTTCGATTCGATTCATTTGGATTCGATTGTTTTTGATACGATTAGATTCTATTCTTTTCGATTTGATTCGATTTGATTCTTTTTGATTCGTTTCTTTTCAATTGTATTCGAATCTTTTCGATTCAATTAGATTCTTTTCGATTCAATTCAATTCGATTCAAAACTCTTCAATTCAATTCTTTTCGATTCGATTCAATTGTTTTTTATTTGATTCAATTCAATTTATTGATTCGATTTGATTCTTTTTGATTCCTTTTGATGTTTTTCTATTCGATTCTTTTTAATTTGACTTGTTTCGATTATTTTCCATTCGATTCTTTTCAATTCGATTCGATTCTTTTTGATTCGTATCGAATCGATTTGATCCTTTTCTTTTTTAAAATATTTTATTTATTTATTAGAGACAGAGAGAGAGGCAGAGACACAGGCAGCGGGAGAAGCAGGCTCCATGCAGGGACCCCAATGTGGGACTCGATCCCAGGTCACCAGGATTCTGCTGTGGGCCAAAGGCAGTGCTAAGCTGAGCCACCCGGGCTGCCTGATTCCATCCTTTTCGATTCAATTCGATTCGATTTTTTTTCGATTGGATATGATTTTTTTCGTTTCGATATGATAGTTTTTGATTCGTTTCTTTTCGATTCTATTCGATTCGATTCTTTTTGTTTCGATTCAATTTGATTCGAATCTTTCGATTCGAGTCTTTTCGATTCGAATTCCATTCTTTTAGAATTGATTCGATTTGATTATTTTCGATTCAATTCGATTCGATTCTTTTCACTTCCGTTCAATTTGATTCTTTTGATTCGGTGCGATTTGATTCGATTTTTTCGATTCGATTTGAATCGATTTGATTCTTTTCGATTCGATTTGATTCAATTCTTTTCGATTCGAATCGATTCTTTTCGATTCGATTCGATTTTTTTGAATCGATTTGATTCGATTCGATTCTTTTTGTTTCGATTCAATTCCTTTCAATTCGATTCAATTCTTTTCGATTCTTTAAAATTCGATTCGATTCGGTTTTTTTCGAATCAATTCGATTGTTTTCGATTGACTCTTTTAGATTAGATTCATTTGGATTCGATTCGTTTTGATTCGATTCGATTTGTTTCGATTCAATTCTTTTCCATTTGATTCGATTCTTTTCAAATCTATTCGATCCTTTTCTATTCGATTCTTTTCGGTTCGATTCCATTCTTTTCGATTCAATTCGATTCTTTTCAGTTCAATTCGATTTTTTTATTCAATTCGATTCTTTGCGATTCGATTCGAGTCGATTTTTTCGCTTCGATTTTTTTCGATTCGATTCGATTCGATTCATTTCGATTTGACTCTTTTCGATTCGTTTCGATTCTTTTACATTTGATTCGATATTTTCGATTCACTTCGATTTTTTTATTAGATTTTTACGATTCTTTTCGATTCGATTCAATTCGATTCTTTTCGATGTGATTTGATTCTTTGCTATTCGATACGATTCAATTCAATCCTTTTCGATTCGATTCGATTCTTTTCAATTTGATTCGATTTTTTTGTTTCGAGTTTTTGATTCGTTTCTTTCTGATTCAATACAATTTGAATCTTACGATTTGAGTCTTTTCGATTCGAATTCCTTTCTTTTCCAAACGATTCATTCAATTTGATTCTTTTCGATTTGATTGGATTCTTTTCTTTTCGATTTGATTCGATTCGATTGGATTTTTTTGATGCGATTCGATTCTATTCAATTTTTTCGATTCGATTCGATAGTTTTTAAGTTTCTTTGATATTTGATTCAATTCGATTCGAATCTTTTGATTCGATTATTTTCGATTCGATTTGATTCTGTTCGATTCAATTCAATTCGATTCTTTTTGATTCGATTCGATTCTTTACACTTCAATTCGATTCAATTCTTTTGATTCCGTGCTATTCGATTCAATTTTTTCGAATCGATTCAATTCGATTCTTTTCGATTCGAATTCCTTTCTTTTCGAATAGATTTGATTCGATTCGTTTGGATTCTTTTCTATTCAATTCAATACGATCTTTTCAATTTGATTCAATTCGATTCGATTCTTTTAGATTAGATTCGATTCATTTTTTTCAATTCGATTCGATACTTTTCGATTTGATTCGATTCCATTCTTTTTGATTCGGTTCAATTATTTTCGATTCAGTTTGATTTGAATCTATTCGATTAGATTCCTTTGAATTCGATTCTTTTCTATTTGATTCGATTCAGTTCTTTTCAATTCGATTCGATTCTTTTCTTTTCAGTTCAATTCGATTTTTGTGATTTGATTCGATTCTTTTTCATTCAAGTTGTTTTGATTCTTTTCTATTGGATTTGATTCGATTCGATTCTTTTCGATTTGATGGGATTCGATTTTTTTCGATTCGAATCTATTCGATTCGATTCGATTCTTTTCGATTTGATTTGATTTGATACGTTTCGATTCGATTCTTTTTTATTTGATTTGCTTCAATTATTTTCGATTCGATTCGATTCGATTAGATTCTTTTTGATTCATTTCGAATCGATTCAATCCTTTTCGATTCGCTTTGATTCGATTTTTTTCGATTCGATACGATTTTTTTTGTTTCGATATGATAGTTTTCGATTCGATTCTTTTTGTTTCGATTCGATTTGATTCGAATCTTTCGATTCGAGTCTTTTCGATACAAATTCCTTTCTTTTAGAATCGATTCGATTCGATTCTTTTCGATTCGATTCTTTTCACTTCCATTTGATTTGATTCTTTTGATTCGGTGCGTTTAGATTCTATTTTTTTCGATTCGATTCGATTCTTTTTGATTTGATTCGATTCAGTTCTTTTTGATTTGATTCGATTTGATTCTTTTCGATTTGATTCGATTCTTTATGATTCAATTCGATTCGATTCTTTTCCTTTCAATTTGATTTGATTCAATTCTTTTCGAATCGATTCTTTTCTATTCGATTCTTTTCACTTCCATTCGATTCGATTCTTTTGATTCGGTGCGACTCAATTTGATTCTTTTTATTCGATTCGATTCTTTTCGATTCGAGTCTTTTTGATTCGAATTCCTTTCTTTTCGAATCGATTTGATTCAATTCGATTCTTTTTGATTCCATTTGAATCGATTTTTTCGATTTGATTCTTTTAGATTCGATTCAATTCGATTTTTTTCTATTCGATTCGATTCGATTCTTTTTGATTCGATTCTATTCTTTTCGATTTGATTCAATTCGATTTGAATCTATTCGATTAGATTCTTTTCAGTTCGATTCGATTCGGTTCTTTTTGATTCGATTTGATTCTTTTCGATTCGATTCTATTCTTTTCAGTTCAATTCGATTTTTTTATTCAATTCGATTCTTTTTGATTCGATTCGATTCTTTTCGAATCGATTCGATTCGATTCTTTTCCATTCAGAACTTTTCGATTCGATTCGATTCTTTTACATTCTATTTGATATTTTCGGTTTGATTCGATTCTTTTTATTAGATTTTTTCGATTCTTTTCGATTCGATGCTTTTCGATTTGATTTGATTCTTTTCTATTTGATACGATTCGATTTGATCCTTTTCGATTCGATACTTTTCGATTCGATTCAATTTTTTTCATTTCGATTCCATAGTTTTTGATTCATTTCTTTTTGATTCGATTCAATCCGAATCTAATGATTCGAGTCTTTTCGATTCGAATTCCTTTCTTTTCCAAATGATTCGATTCTTTTCTATTCGACTCTTTTCAATTCGATTCATTTGGATTCGTTTCTTTTCGATTCTATTCAATTTGAATCTTTTCGATTCGATTCTTTTCGATTCGACTCTATTCGATTCGATTCATTTGGATTCATTTCTTTTTGATTCAATTCGACTCGATTATTTTTGATTCGATTTGATTATTTTCGATTCGATTCATTTCGATTTGTTTATTTTCAATTGGATTCATTTCGATTCGATTCGATTCAATTATTTTTGATTAAATTCGTGTCGATTCGAATCGATTTGATTATTTTTTATTCGATTCGTTTCGATCCATTTCAATTAGATTATTTTTGATTCAAATCGATTATTTTCGATTTGATTCGATTCGATTATTTTCATTTCGATTCGTTTCGATTCGATTACTTTTCGATTCGATTCATTTTGATTCAATAAGATTCAATTATTTTCGATTCAATTCGTTTCAATTCAATTCGATTCGATTATTTTTGGTTCACTTAATTTCAATTCGAATATTTTTGATTCAAATCTTTTCGATTCGATTATATTATTTTTGATTCAATTCAATTCCATTCAATTATTTTTGATTTGAATCGATTCGATTCATTTCGTTTCGATTCGATTATTTTCTATTTGATTCGATTCCGTTCGATTACTTCTGATTCGATTTGTTTATAGTCGATTTGTTTCGATTATTTTCGGTTCTATTCATTTTGATTAGATTTGATTTGTTTATTTTCTATTCAATTCGTTTTGATTCGTTTATTTTTGATTCGATTTGATTCGATTCGATTATTTTCTATTCGATTCATTTCAATTCGATTATTTTTTATTCGAATCATTTCGATTCGTATTGATTCGATTATTTTCGAGTCGATTAGATTCGATTATTTTTGGTTCTATTCGTTTCGATTGGATTCGATTAGATTATTTTCGATTCAATTCATTTCAATTCGTTTATTTTCGATTCGATTCATTTCAATGTGATTCGATTCGATTATTTTCTATTCAATTCGTTTCGATTCAATTCGATTATTTTTTTATTCCATTTATTTCGATTCGATTCTTTTCGATTCAATTCGATTTTTTTGATTTGATTCTGTTCGATTTGATTTGATTCTTTTCAATTGACCCTTTTCGATTCCATTCGTTTCGATTCGTTTCAATTCAATTTGATTCGATCCTTTTCAATTCGATTCTTTTCGATTCGATTGGATACTTTTCGATTCGATTCGATTCTTTTCATTCGATTCGATTCAATTTGAATCTATTCAATTCAATTCTTTGCGATTCGATTATTTTCAATTCGATTTGATTCGTTTCTTTTCGATTTGATTCTTTTTGATTCAATTTGATTCGATTCTTTTCTATTCGATTTGATTCGATTCGATTCTTTTCGATTCGAATGGATTTGATTCTTTCGATATGATTCAATTTTTTTCGATTCGATTCTTCTTTATTTGATTTGTATCGATTCTTGTCGAATAGATTTGATTCGATTCTTTTCGATTCAATTCTTTTCGATTCGATTCAATTCAATTCGATCTTTTCCAATTCAATTCTATTCTTTTCGATTCGATTCTATTCGATTCTATTCTTTTCGATTCGATTTGAGAGAGTTCAATTACTTTCTATTCGATTCGATTCTTTATGATTATTTTCGAATCAATTTCGATTCAATTCTTTGCGATTCGATTTGATTCGATTCACTTATTTTCGATTCGATTCAATTCTATTCAATTCATTTTTTCGAATCGATTCAATTCGTTTCGATCAACTCTTTTTGATTTGATTCCTTTGGATTTGATTCGTTTCGATTCGATTCGATTCAATTCCTTTCGATTAGATTCTTTTCGATTCGATTCTTTTCGATTCATCGATTCGATTCTTTTCTATTCGATTCTTTTCTATTCGATTCGATTCTTTTCGATTTGATTCTATTCGATTCAATTTTTCAGCTAGATTCGATTCTTTTCGATTCGATTTGATTCTTTTCGATTCAATTCATTTCGATTCATCGATTCAATTTTTTTGTATTCGATTCGATTCTTTTCAATTTGATTCTTTTCTTTTCACTTCGATTCGATTATTTTCAATTCGATTCAATTCAATTCTTTTTGATTCCTTTCTATTCGATTTGATTCTTTTAGATTCGATTCGAATCAATTCGGGCTTTTCACTTCCACTCAATTCGATTCTTTTGATGCGGTGTGTTTCGATTCGATTTTTTCATTTTGATTCGATTCGATTCTTTTCGATTCGATTCTTTTCGATTCGAATTTCTTTCTTTTCGGATCAATTTGATTTACTTATTTTTGATTCGATTCTTTTTTATTTATTTTGATTCGATTCATTTTGATTCGATTCGATTAATTTATATTCAATTCGATTAGATTCGATATTTTCGATTCGATTATTTTTTATTTGATTCGTTTGATTCGATTCAATTATTTTCGTTTCAATTCGATTCGATTATTTTCTATTCAATTTGTTTCTACTCGATTATTTTCGATTCGATTTATTTTGATTCGAGTCGAGGTGAAACGAATCGAATAAGGTCGAATGGAAAAGAATCGAAAAGAATCAAGTTGAATTGAATCGAAAAGAATCAAATCGAAAGGAATGGAATCGAAATGAAAAGAATGAATCGAATCGAAAATAATCGAATCGAATCGAATCGAAAAGAATCGTAACAAATCGAATTGAATCGAATGGAGTCGAATAGAAAAGAATCGAATCGAATAAAATCGATAAGAATCTAATCAAATCAAATCGAATTAAAAAGAATCGAATCGAATTGAAAAGAATCGAATCGAAAATAATTGAATTGAAACGAAAAGAATCGAATCGAATTCAAAAGAACCGAATCGAATCGTATCGAAAGGAATTAAATCAAATAGAATTGAAAAGAATCGAATCGAATAAAATCATATCGAAAAGAATGGAATTGAATCGAATCGAAAAAAATCGAATAGAATCGAAAGGAAGTGAATCGAATCGAATCGAAAAGAATCGATTCGAATCAAAATGAAATGAAAAGAATCACATTGAATCAAATCAAAAAGAATCGAAAGAATCGAATCGAATCGAAAAGAATCGAATCGAATTGAAAAGAATCGAGTAGAAACGAAAAGAATTGAATCGAATCGAAAGAATTGAAAACAATTGAATCGAATCGAAAAGAAAGGAATTGAAAGAATCGAATCGAAACGAAAAGAATCGAATTGAATCGAAAAGAATTGAATCAAATTTAATGGAATCGAAAGATTCGAATTGAATCGAATCAAAAAAATCGACTCGAAAGGAATTGAAATGAATCGAATCAGTTCAAATGGAAAAGAATCTAATCGAATCAAAAAGAATCGAGTGGAATCGAATTGAAAAGAATCGAATTGAATCGAAAAGCATCGAATCGAAAAGAATGGAATCAAAATGAAAATGAATCGAATCGAAAAGAATCATAATGAATCGAATCGAATTGAATTGAATAGAAAAGAATCGAATCGAATAAAATCCATAAGAATTGAATCAAATCGAATCGAATTGAAAAGACTCTAATCGAATCAAATGGAAAAGAATCGAATCGAATCGAAAAGAATCGATTTGAAATGAAAAGAATCGAAAAGAATCTAATCAAAAAGAATCGAATTGTATCAAAAAGATTTAAATCAAAAAGAACTGAAAAGAATCAAATTGAATAAAATCGAATCGAAAAGAATGGAATTGAATCGAATCGAAAAAAATCGAATAGAATCTAATAGAATCCAAAAGAAGCGACTTGAATTTAATCGAAAAGAATTGATTCAAATCAAAGTGAAAAGAATCATATTGAATCAAATAGAAAAGAATCGAAAAGAATCGAATCGAAAAGAATCAAATCAAATAGAATTGAAAAGAATCGAATTGAATTAAATCGAATCAAAAAGAATGGAATTGAATCAAATAAAAAATCGAATAGAATCGAAAAGAAGCGAATCAAATTGAATCGAAAAGAATCGATTCAAATCGAAATGAAAAGAATCATGATGAATCAAATCGAGAAGAATAAAAAATTGAATTGAATCGAAAAGAATGGAATCAAATAGAAAAGAATCGAATAGAAACGAAAAGAATCGAATCGAATAGAAAATTATCGAATGGAAACAAAAGAATCGAATCAAATTGAATCAAAAAAATAGAATAGAATCGATTCGAATCGAAAAGAATCGAATCGAAGAAAATCAAATAGAATGGAATAGAATAAAAAAGAATCGAATCGAATAGAAAAGAATCGAATCGATTCAAATTGAAGAGTTGAATCGAATTGAAAAGAATCTAATTGAATCAAATCAAAAAGAATCATATCAAATAGAATCAAAAAGAATCAAATAGAATCGAAAGAATTGAAAACAATCGAATCGAAACAAGTCGAAAAGAATCGAATCGAATCGAATTGAAAAGAATCGAATTGAAAAGAATCAAATCGAAACGAAAAGAATCGAATCGAATCGAAAAGAATCGAATCGATTCGAATCAAATCGAATAAATAAGAATCAAATCGAATAAAATCGAAAAGAATCGAAATGAATCAAATCGAAAATAATCGAATCAAATCGAAAAGAATCGATTCAAATCGAAATGAAATGAATCGTATCGAATGGAATAAAAAAGAACCAAATTGAATCAAAGAGAAAAGAATCGAAGAGAAAAGAAATGAATTGAAAAGAATCAAATTGAAAGGAATCGAATCGAGAAGAATCGAATCGATTCAAATCAAATCGAATCAAAAAGAATGAAATCGAACCGAATCGAAAAGAATCAAATTGAATAGAAAAGAATTGAATCGAAAAGATTCGACTAATCGAATCAGATCGAATGGAAAAGAATCGAATCGAATTGGAAACAATCAAACCAAATAGAACGGAATCGAAAAAAATCAAATAGAATCAAATCGAATCGAATCAAAAAGAATCGAATCAAATAAAAAAGAATCGAATTGTATGGAATAGAAAAGAATCAAATCGTATCGAATCGAAAAGAATCCAATCGTATCGAATCGAATCGAAAAGAATTGAATTGAATAGAATAGAAAAGAATCGATCGAATTGATTAGAAAACAATCGAATCGAATCGAATAGAAAAGAATCATATGAAAAAGAATAGAATCAAAAAGAATCGAATCGATTCAAAAAGAATCGAATCGAATCGAAAAAATCGAATAGAAATAAATCGATCGAAATGAAAAGAATCGAATCGAATCGAAAAGAATCGAATTGAAAAGAATCGAATCGAAACAAAAGATTCGAATCAAAACGAATCGAATCAAAAAGAATCGAATCAAAACAAAAAGAATCGTACCGAATCGAATCGAAAAGAATCGAATCGAACCTTATAGAAAAGAATCGAATCAAATCAAAAAGAATCGAATCGAATAGATTAGAAATAAAAAGAATCGAATCGAATTGAATGGAAGGGAAAAGAATCAAATCGAATCAAAAAGAATAGAATCTAATGGAATTGAAAAGAATCCAATCGAATAGAATCGAATTGAATAGAAAAGAATCGAATCGAATTGAAAAGAAACGAATCGAATCGAATCGAATCGAAAAGAATCAAATTGAATCGAAGCGAAAAAATCGAATTGAACTGAATACAAAGGAATGGAATCGTATCGAATCGAATCAAAAAGAATCTAATCGTATCAAATCGAATCAAAAAAATCAAATCGAATTGAAAAGAATCGAATCAGATTTAATTGACTCGAAAAGAATCGAATCGAATCGAAACGAAAAGAATGGAATTGAAAAGAATCGAAACGAATCGAATCAGATCGAATGGAAAAGAATCGAATTGAAACGAATCGAAAATCAAATCGAATAGAATTGAATTGAATCGAAAAGAATCGAAAAGAATGGAATAGAAAAACATCAATTAGAATCTAATCGATTCAAAAAGAATCAAGAAGATTCAAATTGAAAAGAATCGAATCGAATCGAATTTAAAAGAATCGTAACGAATCGAATTAAAAAGAATCGAATTGAATAGAAAAGAATCGATTTGAATAGCATAGAATAAAAGAATCGAATCGATCAAATTGAAAAGAATCAAATTGAATTGAAAAGAATCGAATTGGAAAGAATCGAATCGAAACGAAAACAATCGAATCAAATCGAATCTAAAAGAATCAAATTGAATCGAATCGAAAAGAATCGAATTGAAAAGAATCGAATCTCAACAAAAAGAATCGAATTGAATCGAATCGAAAAGAATCAAATCAAATAGAATCGAAAAGAATTGAAAAGAAAAGAATCAAATTGAAACGAAAAGAATTGAATCGAAAAGAATCGAATTGCAACGAAAACAATCAAATTGAATCGAATCGAAAAGAATCGAATTGAAAAGAATCGAATCTCAACAAAAAGAATCGAATTGAATCGAATCGAAAAGAATCAAATCAAATAGAATAGAAAAGAATCGAATCGAAAAGAATCGAATTGAAACGAAAAGAATTGAATCGAAAAGAATCAAATGGGAACAAAAGAATCGAATCGAATTGAATCGAATTGAAACAAAAGAATCGAATCGAATTGAATCGAATTGAAACAAAAGAATCGAATCGAATTGAATCAAATAAAAAAGAATCGAGTCGAAACAAATTGAAAAGAATCGAATCGAAACGAATCGAACAGAATCAAATAAAATAGAATCGAAAAGAATCGAATCGAATGAAATCGAAAAAAATCGAATAGAATCTAATAGAATCGAAAAGAATCAATTCAAATCGAAATGAAATGAATCATATCGAATCGAATCAAACAGAATCAAATCGAATTGAATCGAAAGAATTGAATCGAATCAAAAACAATCGAATCGAATCGAATCCAAAAGAATCAAATTGAATGGAATTGAATCGAAAAGAATCTGATCGAATCGAAAAGAATCGAATCAAATTTAATGGAATCAAAAAGAATCAAATCGAATCGAATCGAATTGAATCGAAAAGAATCGAATCAAAAAAGAATCTAAATGAATCAAATAGAAAATAATCGAATCTAAATGAATCGAATCGAAAATACTTGAATCGAATCGAATCGAAAATAATCGAATCGAATCGAAACGAATCGAATTGAAAAATAATCAAATAGAAATGAATCGGATCGAAAATAATCGAATCGAATCGAATCATTCTATTTGATTCAATTCCTTTCGATGCAATTCGATTCGTTTAATTTCGATTCGTTCTGATTCGATTATTTTCAGCTGATTCGTTTCGATTCGATTCGATTCAATTATTTTCGATTCGATTTGTTTCGATTAGATTCGATTAGATTATTTTCGATTCGATTCAATTCGATTATTTTCGATTTGATTCGTTTTGATTTGATTCGATTCGATTATTTTCGATTCGATTCGATTCGATTCGATTCCTTTCGATTTGATTCTTTTCAATTCGATTCTTTTCGATTCGTCGATTCGATTCTTTTCTTTTTTTTTTTCTTTTTGATTCGATTCTTTTCGATTCGATTCTTTTCGATTCGATTCTTTTCGATTCGATTTGATTCGATTTTTTAAACTTGATTCGATTTTTTTGATTCGATTAGATTTTTTTATTCAATTCAATTCGATTCTTTTCTCTTCGATTCAATTCGATTCGATTCGATTATTTTCGATTCGATTCAATTCAATTCAATTTGATTATTTTCTATTCGATTCGATTCGTTTTGATTCGATTCAATTAATTTCTATTCGATTCTATTTATTTTGATTTGATTCATTTCACTTCGATTCAATTAATTTTGATTGATTCGATTCGATTTGATTCATTTTGATTGGATTATTTTCGATTTGATTCATTTCGATTCGATGTGATTATATTCGATTCGATTCGTTTCGATTCGATTATTTTTGATTCTATTCTATTCGTTTCGATTTGATTCGATTCAATTATATTCAATTCGATTCGATTCGATGATTTTCAATTCGTTTCATTTCTATTCAATTCAATTCGATTCAATTAATTTCGATTCGATTATTTTCAATTCGATTCATTTCGATTCGATTATTTCAATTTGATTCGTTTCAATTTGATTCAATTCGATTATTTTCGATTCGATTCGATTGATTCGATTTGATTATTTTCGATTCGATTTGTTTCGATTCGATTAATTTTGATTCGATTCATTTCAATTCGATTATCTTCTATTCGACTCATGTAGATTCGATTATTTTCGATTCGATTCGATTCAATTATTTTTTATTCAATTTGATTCTATTCATTTCGAATAGATTAGATTCTTTTCAATTTGATTCGATTCGGTGTTTTTCGATTCGATTCGATTCTTTTCAATTCGATTCAATTCGAATTTTTCGATCCAATTTGATTCGATTTTTTTCATTTCGATTCGATAGTTTTCAATTCGTTTCTTTTCGATTCGATTCGATTCTTTTTGATTCGATTCGATTCTTTTCAATTCCATTCCATTCGATTCAATTTGAATCTTTTTGATTCTATTCTATTCGATTCAATTCTATTCTTTTTGATTCTATTCTTTTCGATTCAATTTGATTCGATTCTTTTCAATTCGATTCGATTCTATTATTTTCTTTTCGATTCTATTCAATTCTTTTTGATTCTCTTCAATTCGATTCTTTTCAATTCGCTTAGATTCGATTCTTTTCGATTCTATTCAATTCTATTCGATTCCATTCTTTTCAATTCTATTCTTTTTGATTCTATTTGATTCGATATTTTCGATTTGATTCTTTTTGATACGATTCTATTCGATTCAATTCGATTATTTTCTATTTGATTCAATTCGATTCGATTCTTTTCGATTCTATTCAATTCGATTCTTTTTTATTCTATTCGATTCTTTTTTATTGAATTCGATTCGATTCTTTTCGATTCGATTCGATTTTTTTGATTCGATACTTTTCGATTTGATTCTTTTCTATTCGATTCGATTCTTTTCGACGCGATTCGATTCTATTTGATTCTTTTTGATTCGATTCTTTTGAATTCAATTTTATTTGATTCGATTCTTTTCATTTCGATTCGCTTCTTTTCGATTTTATTTGATTCGATTCATTTCAATTCGATTCGATATTGTTCGATTCGATTCTTTTTGATTCAATTCGATTCGATTCGAATCGATTCGATTCTTTTCGATTTGATTCAATTCGATTCAATTCTTTTCATTTTGAATCAATTCTTTTCGAATCGTTTCGATTCGATTCTTTTCTATTCTATTCGATGCGATTCTTTTCAATTGGAATCGATTCGATACGATTCTTTTCTATTCAATTTGATTTTTTTATTTGATTCAGTTCGATTCTTTTCGATTCGATTCGATTCTTTTCTATTCGACTCAATTCGATTCCTTTTGATTCAATTCGATTCTATTTGATTCTTTTTATTTGAGTCTTTTTGATTCGATTCGATTCGATTCTTCTCAATTCAATTCGATTCGATTCTTTGCTTTCGATTCGATTCTTTTCTATTTGATTCAATTCTTTTCATTTCGATTCAATTCATTTCTATTCGATTCTTTTCGTTTCAATTCAATTCAATTCTTTTCCTTTCAATTCCATTAATTGGATTCTTTTCAATTCGATTCGATTCTTTTCAATTCTATTCGATACGATTCTTTTTATTTTGATTCGAATTGATTCTTTTCGATTCGATTCGATTAGATCTTTTTCGATTCGATTCGATTCTATTCGATTTTTTCGATTCGATTCGATTTGATTCTTTTCGATTCTATTTGATTGGATTCTTTTCGATTCGATTCAATTCAATTTGATTCTTTTTGATTCGATTCGATTATTTTCAATATGATTCAATTCTTTTCGATTCAAATCTTTTGATTCGATTCGATTCGATTCTTTTCAATTCGATTTAATTCTACTCTTTTCAATTCCCTTTCATTTGATTCGATTCTTTTCGATTCGATTTGATTTGATTCTTTTCTATTTGATTAGACTCGATTCTTTTTGATTCAATTCGGTACGATTCTTTTCTATTCGAATCGATTCGATTATTTTCAATTCTATTCAATTTGATTCTTTTTGATTCATTTTGATTCTATTTGATTTTTTTCGATTTGATTCTTTTCGATTCGATTCTTTTTGATTCGATTCTTTTGTTTCGATTCGATTCTTTTCATTTCTATTCGATTCATTTCAATTTGATTCTTTTCGATTCGATTCTTTTCGATTCTTTTTTATTCTTTTCGATTCGATTCAAATCTTTTCGTATTGATTCGATTCTTTTCGATTTGTTTGGATTTGATTCTTTTTGATTCAATTCAATTTTTTTTGATTCGTTTCAATACGATTAGATTCTTTTCAATTCGATTCAATACAATTCGATTCTTTTTGATTCGATTCAATTTGGTTCTTTTCGATTCGATTCGTATCGATTTAATTATTTTTCATTCGATTCGATTAGAATATATTCGACCGATTCGATTCGATTCTTTTCGTTTCGGTTCGATGTTTTACGATTGGATTCTTTTCGACTCAAATCGATTTTTTTCATTCAATTCGATTTGATTCTTTTCGTTACGATTCGATTCTTTTCGATTCGATTGTTTTCGATTTGATTCGATTCGAGTCGATTCGATTCGATTCTTTTCAATTAGATCTCATTCGATTTTTTCGATTCTTTTCGATTCTTTTCGATTCTTTTCGATTCCATTAAATTTGATTTGATTTTTTTCGATTAGATTCAATTCTTTTCGATTCGATTCGATTTGATTCTTTTCAAATCGATTCAATTTGATTCTTTTCGTTTCGATTCGATACGATTCTTTTCATGTCGATTCGAATCTATTCTTTTCGATTCGATACGTTTCAATTCTATTCTATTCGATTTTTTTCGATTCGATTCAATTCGATTGTTTTAAATTCGATTCTATTTGATTCTATTTGATTTGATTCTTTTCGATTCGATTCTTTTTGATTCGATTCGATTTTTTTCGATTAGATTCTTTTTGATTCTTTTCGATTCTTTTCGATTCGATTCTTTTCTTTTCGATTCGATTCGATTCTTTTTGTTTCAATTCAATTATTTCGAATCGATTATTTTCGATTCGATTCATTTCGATTCTTTTCGATTCTATTCCATACTATTCGATTTTTTCGATTCGATTCAATTCCATTCTTTTCAATTCGATTCGATTCAATTCTATTTTATTCTATTTGATTTGATTTGTTTTGATTCAATTCGATTCGATTCTTTTCTATTCAATTCGATTCGATACGATTAGATTCTTTTCAATTCGATTCGACACAATTCGATTCTTCTTGATTCAATTCAATTCGATTCTTTTCGATTCCATTTGATTCTTTTTTATTCGATTCGAATCGATTTGATTCTTTTTTATTTGATTCGATTAGAATATATTCGACCGATTCGATTCGATTCTTTTCGTTTTGGTTCGATTCTTTACGATTCGATTTTTTTTCGATTTGATTTGATTTATATCTCTTTGATTCGATTCGATACGAGTCGATTCGTTTCGATTCTTTTCGATTCAAATCGATTATCTTCAATTCAATCTGATTCGATTTTTTTGATTCTTTTCGATTCAATTCGATTCGAGTGTATTCGATTCTATTCTATTCTTTTTGATTCCATTAAATTTGATTCGATTCTTTTCGATTCGATTCTCTTCGATTCAATTCGATTCGATTATTTTTGATTCGATTCAATTTGATTCTTTTCGTTTCGATTTGATACGATTCTTTTCATGTCGATTCGAATCGATTCTTTTTGATTCGATTTATTTCGATTCTTTTTTATTCTATTCCATTCTATTCGATTTTTTTTATTCGATTCAATTTGATTCTTTTAAATTCGATTCGATTCGATTCTGTTTGATTCTATTTGATTTGGTTCTTTTCGATTCAATTCGATTCAATTATTTTTTATCCCATTCCATTCACTTCAATTCTATTTGATTTTATTCTATTCGATTCTTTTCCATTCGATTCGATTCGATTCGATTCTTTTCCATTCGATTCAATACGATTCTTTTCATTTCTATTTGAATCGATGCTTTTCGAATCAATTCCATTTGATTCTTTTTGAATCTATTCAATTCTTTTTGATATTTTTCGATTCGATTCGATTCTTTTCCATTCGATCTGATTCGATTCGTTTTGATTCGTTTCGATTCGATTCTTTTCGATTCAGTTTGATTCGATTCGATTCTTTCCAATTCCATTAATTCTGATTCGATTCTTTTCGATTTGATTCGATTCGATTCATTTCTATTCGATTCAATTCGATTCTTTTCGATTTGATTCGATTTGATTCTTTCATTTCAATTCGATACGATTCTTTTAATGTCAATTCGAATCGATTCTTTTCGATTCGATTCATTTCGATTCTTTTCGATTCAATTCCATTCTATTCGATTTTTTTCGATTAGATTCAATTCGTTTCTTTAAAATTCGATTCGATTCAATTATATTTGATTCTATTTGATTTGATTCTTTTCGATTCGATTCGAATCGATTCGATTCTTTTCGATTCGATTCGATTTTATTTGATTCTTTCGTTTCGATTCGATTCTTTTCGATTCCATTCGATTCGATTTTTTTCGATTTGATTCGATTCAATTCTTTTCATTTCAATTCAATTCGATTCTTTTCGTTTCGATTAGATTTGATTCGATCCTTTTTGATTCGATTCTTTTCGATTCGATTTTTTTCAATTCGTTTCGATTCGATTATTTTCGTTTCGAATCGATAGTTTTTTATTCATTTCTTATCGATTCTTTTTTATTCAAATTCCATTCTTTTCGAATCGATTCGAGTCGATTAGATTCTTTTTGATTCGATTTGATTCAATTCTTTTCGATTCAGTTCGATTTGATTCTTTTCGTTTGGATTCGATACGATTTTTTCATTTCAATTCGAATCGATTCTCTGATTCGATTCGTTTCGATTCTTTTCAATTCAATTCGATTCTATTAGATTTTTTCAATTCGATTCAATTCGATTCGATTAGTTTCGATTCTTTTGAATTCGATTTGATTCGATTCAAATCCATTCGATTCAAATCGATTGTTTTCGATGCGATTCGATGCGATTCGATTCTTTTCTATTCTATTTGATTCGATTCAATTCCTTTCTTTTCGATTGGATTCGATTCTTTTTTATTAAATTTGATTCGATTCTTTCGATTCTATTTGATTCGATTATTTTTGTTTCAGTTCGATTCGATTCCTTTCAATTCTCTTCAATTCGATTTGATTTGATTATATTCCATTCAGTTCGATTTGATTTGATTTATTTGATTGGATTCGATTCTTTACTATTCTATTATTTTCTATTAGATTCAATAAGATTCGATTCTTTTCGATTCGATTCAATTAGATTCTTTTCGATTATTTTCGAATCGACTTGTTTCGATTCGATTTGTTCGATTCTTCTCGCTTCCATTTGATTCGATTATTTTGATTTGATGCTATTAGATTCGATTTTTTAGATTCGATTATTTTCGATTAGATTAGAGTTTATTAGATTCTTTTCTATTTGATTTGATTCTATTCTTTTCGATTCTTTTCAATTCAATCCTTTCGATTCAATTTGATTCAATTCGATTTTTTCAATTCGATTCGATTATTTTCGTTTCAATACAATACTTTTCGTTTCGTTTCTATTCGATACGAATTCCTTTCTTTCCTAATTGATTCGACTCGATTTGATTCTTTCGATTCAGTTCTTTTAGATTCAATTCGATTCAATTTGAATTTTTCATTTTGATTCTTTTCGATTCGATTCTATTCGATCAATTCGATTTTTTTCGATTCGATTCCATTTGATTTGATTCGATTCTTTTTGATTCTATTCTATTCGCTTTTATTCGATTCTTTTCGATTCTATTCGATTCAATTTGATTCTTTTCAATTCCATTCCATTCGATTCGATTTGAATCTTTTTGATTGTATTCTATTCACTTCAATTCTATTCTTTTCGATTCGATTCTTTTCAATTCAATTCGATTCGTTTCTTTTCAATTCGATTCTATTCTATTATTTTCTTTTCGATTCTATTCAATTCTTTTCGATTCTCTTCGATTTGATTCTTTTCGATTCACTTAGATTCGATTCTTTTCAATTCTATTCGATTCGTTTCTTTTCGATTCGATTCGATTCAATATTTTCTATTCGATTCTTTTTGAAACGACTCTGTTCGATTCAATTCGATTCTTTTCTATTTGATTCCATTCGATTCAATTCGATTCGACTCTTCGATTCTATTCAATTCGATTTTTTTTATTCTATTCGATTCTTTTTTATTGAATTCGATTCGATTCTTTTCTATTCGATTCGATTTGATTATTTTCATTTCGATTCGATTCAATTCTTTTCGATTCTCTTCGATTTGATTCTTTTCTATTCGATTAGATTCAATTCTTTTTGATTCGATTAGATTCAATGCCTTTTGATTCTTTTCCATTCAGTTGTTTTGAATTTTATTCGATTCGATTAGATTTTTTTGATTCGATTCTTTTTGATTCGATTCTATTCGATTCACTTCAATTCCTTCCGATTCCATTCCATTCGATTCTATTCTTTTCGATTCTATTCTATTCGAGTCTTTTCAATTCAATTCGATTCGATTCTTTTTTATTCAATTCGATTTGATTCTTTTCGATTCGATTCGATTATTTTCGTTTTGATTCAATTCGATTCTTTTCTTTATGATTCTTTTCGTTTCGATTTGATTCGATTCGATCCTTTTTGATTCGATTCTTTTTGATTCGATTCCATTTTTTTCGATTCGTTTCGATTGGATTATTTTCATTTCAATTCGATAGTTTTTATTCATTTCTTATCAATTCTTTTCTTTTTGATTCGAATTCCATTCTTTTTGAATCCTTTCGAGGCGATTCGATTCTTTTCTATTCGATTCGATTCTTTTCGATTAGATTCAATTTTTTTGGATTCGTTTTGATTATTTTCATTTCGATTTGAGTTTTTGTTTCATTTCTTTTCTATTCGATTCTTTTCGATTCGAGTTCCTTTCCTTTAGATTCGATTATTTTCAATTCGATTCCTTTCGATTCGATTTGATTCGATTCATTTATTTTCGATTCAACTCGATTCTATTCTTTTCGATTCGATTCGATTCATTCGATTCTTTTTGCTTCCATTCGATTCAATTCTTTTGATTCAATGCGATTTGATTCGATTTTTTTCGATTCGATTCTTTTCAATTCATTTCAATTCTAATCAATTGGATTCTTTTCTATTTGATTCGATTCGATTCTTTTCGATTTGATTCGATTCTTTTCTTTTTTTTTGATTCGATTCTTTTCAATTCAATTCTTTTCAATTCGATTCGATTCATTTGATTCTTTTGCTTCCATTCGACTCGATTCTTTTGATTCGATGCTATTAGATTCGAATTTTGATTCGATTCTTTCCGATTCAATTCGATTTGAATCGATTAGATTCTTTTCTATTTGATTCATTTCAATTCGATTCTTTTAGATTAGATTCAATTCTTTTTAATTCGAGTATTTTTGATTAGATTCATTTGGATTAGATTCTTTTCGATTCGATTTCTTTCGATTAGATTCAATTCTTTTTGATTTGATTTGTTTCGAATCTTTTCGATTCGATTCGATTTTTTTATTAAATTCGATTCGATTCTTTTTAATTCAATTTGATTCGATTTGATTTTTTCGATTGGATTCGATTCTTTTTGATTCTATTTTTTTCTATTTGATTCAATTTCATGTGATTCTTTTCAATTTGATTAGATTAGATTCTTTTTGATTCTTTACGAATCGATTTGATTTGATTCGATTCGATTCTTTTCGATTCTCTTCGATTCAATTGTTTTCGATTCTATTAGATTCGATTCTTTTCAATTCGATTAGATTAGATTCTTTTCGATTCTTTTTTACTCGACTCGATTATTTTCGATTTGATTCGATCCTTTTCGATTCTATTCGATTCTTTTTGATTCTATTTGATCTTTTTCGATTCGATTTGATTCGATTTTTTTTCGTTTTCATTGGATAGTTTTCGATTTGATGCTTTTTGATTCGATTCCATTTGATTATTTTCGATTCGATTTGATTTTTCAATTCGGTTCGATTTTTTTCGATTCTGTTCTTTTCGATTAGATTCAATTACATTCAATTCTTTCGATTCGATTCGATTCTTTTCGATTCTTTTGGAATCGTATAATTTGATTTGTTTTGATTCTTTTTGATTCGGTTCGATTCTTTTCGAATCGATTTGATTCAATTTATTCGATTGTTTTCACCTCCATTCGATTCGATTCTTTTGATTCGATGATATTAGATGCGATTTTTTTCGATTCAATTCTTTTCGATTTTATTCGATTCGAAACGATTAGATTCTTTTCTATTTGATTCGATTCTTTTCTATTCGATTCGATTCGATTTGATTTTTTTCTCTTCGATTTGAATCTTTTCGATTCGATTCTTTTCGATTCGTGTCAATTTGATTCGATTCTTATCAATTCGATTCGATTTTTTTCAATTTGATTCTTTTTGATTCGATTCGATTCTTTTCCATTCAATTCGATTATTTACGATTCATATCTATCTGATTCAATTCGATTCTTTTCTATTCGATTCTTTTCGATTCTATTCTATTGGATTACATGATATTCAATTTGATTCGATTCAATTCGATTTGATTTTTTCGATTCGATTCGATTATTTTTGATTCGATTCTTGTCAATTCGATTCTTTTTGTTTCGAATTCCTATCTTTTCAAATCGAGTCAAAACGATTCGATTATTTTCGATTCAATTCCATTTGGTTTGATTCGATTTGATTCAATTCTTTTTTATTCAATTCTATTCGATTTGATTTGATTTGATTCTTTTCACTTCCATTTGATTCGGTTCTTTCGATTTGATGCGATTCGATTATTTTCGTTTCAATTCGATTCGATTCTTTTCAATTCGATTCCAGTCGATTAGATTCTTTTCTATTTTATGAGATTCAATTCAATTCTTCTCAATTCGATTCTTTTCGATTCAATTCTTTTCAATTTGATTCGATTCAATTCGATTTTTTCGATTTGATTCGATTCGAATATAGTCAATTCAGTTCGATTCGATTTGATGTTTTTGATTGGATTCGATTCTTTTCGATTCGATTCTTTTCGATTCGATTCAATTAGATTAGATTCCTTTCGATTCTTTTTGAATCGGTTTGATTCAATTCGATTCAAATTTTTTCAATTCGATTCGATTCGATTCGATTCATTCGATTCTTTTCACTTCCATTCGATTCAATTCTTTTGATTCGATGAGATTAGATTCGATTTTTTTCGATTCGATTCTTTTCAATTCGATTCGATTGCAACGGATTAGATTATTTTCTATTTGATTTGATTCGATGCAATTATTTTCGATTCGATTCAATTCTTTTTGATTCAATTATTTTCAATTCGATTCGATTCGATTCTTTCATTTCGATTCTTTTCGATTTGATTCTATTCGATTCGATTCTTTTCACTTCCATTCGATTCGATTCTTTTGATTCGGTGCGATTCGATTCGATTCTTTTCAATTCGATTCCATTCGATTCCTGTCTTTTCGAATCGAATCGATTCGATTCGTTTTGATTCGATTCGGTTCAATTCTTTTCGATTCTATTCGATTCAATTCTTTTCGATTCAATTAGATTCTTTTTGATTCGATTTTTTCGATTCAATTCGATTTGATTTGATTCGATTCGAATCTTTTCGATTCCAATCTATTACATTCAAATCGATTCTTTTCAATGCAATTCCATTCAATTCGATTCGATTCTTTTGATTCGATTCGATTACTTTCGTTTCGATTCGATTCAATTCTTTTCGATTCTCTTCGATTTGATTCTTTTCAATTCGATTCGATTCGATTCGATTCGATTCTTTTCAATTCGATTCGATTCGATTCTTTTCGATTCAAATCGATTGTTTTCAATTCGATTCCATTCGATTCGATTCAATTCTTTTTTATTCTATTCAATACTATTCGATTCGATTCTTTCAATTCTATTCGATTAGTTTATTTTCGTTTTGGTTCGATTCGAAGTTTTTCGATTCTCTTCAATTCGATTTTTTTCGAATCGATTCAATTCGATCTTTACGTTTTGATTCTTTTCGTTTCGAGTCGACCCTTTTTTATTCGATTCTTTTCCATTTGGTTCAATTCGATTTTTTTTTGATTCGCTTCTATTCAATTATTTTTGTTTCGATTCGATAGTTTTTGATTCATTTCTTATCGATTCATTTCTTTTCAATTCGAATTCCATTCTTTTCTAATCGATTCGAGTCTATTTGATTCTTTTCGATTTGATTATATTCGATTGGATTCGATTCTTTTCACTTGCATTCGATTCGATTCTTTTGATTCGGTGCAATTCGATTTGATTTTTTTCAATTTGATTCGATTTGATTCTTTTCAATTCGTTTCTTTTCACTTCCATTCGAGTCGATTCTTTTTATTTGGTGCGATTCGATTCGATTCTTTTCAATTCGATTCCATTCGATTCCTTTCTTTTAGAATAGAATAGATTGGATTCTTTTCTATTTGATTCGATTGATTCGATTTTTTCGAAACGATTCGATTCTTTTTGATTCGATTAGATTCTTTCAATACGAATCTTTTCGATTCAAATCTATTCGATTCCAATCGATTCTTTCCCATTCGATTCCATTCAATTCGATTCGATTCTTTTCAATTCTATTCTATTCGATTCGATTCTTTTCGATTTGATTCGATTCTTTTTGATTCAATTCGATTCGATTCGATTATTTTCATTTCGATTCGATTCGATTCTTTTCGATTTTCTTCAATTCGATTCTTTCGATTCAATTAGATTCGATTCTTTGTGATTCGAATATATTCGATTATTTTCGATTCTTTTCAATTCGATTCGATTTGATTCTTTTCGATTCGAATCTATTCGATTCAATCGATTCTTTTCATTGCGATTCCATTCGATTCGATCGATTCTTTTTGATTCTATTTGATTCCATTCCATTCTTTTCGATTCGATTCAATTCTTTTTGATTCAATTTGATTACATTCTTTTGATTCGATTCGATTCGATTATTTTCGTTTCAATTTGATTCGATTATTTTCGATTCTCTTCGATTCGATTCTTTTCGATTCAATTCGATTCGACTATATTCGATTCAGTTCGATTCGATTCGATTTGATTTTTTTGATTGGATTCGATTCTTTTGTTTCTATTCTTTTCAATTAGATTAAATTAGATTCGATTCTTTTTGACTCGATTAGATTTGAATCTTTTCGATTCTTTTCGAATCGATTTGATTCGATTCGATTTTTTTCGATTCGATTCGATTCCATTCCATTCTTTTCGTCGATTCGATTGTTTTTGATTCAATTGGATTCGATTCTTTTCAAATCGATTCGATTTGATTCTTTTTGATTCGAATTTATTCGATTCAAATCGATTCTTTCGATGCGATTCCATTCAATTCGATTCTTTTCGATTCTATTCGATTTGATTCCATTCTTTTTGTTTCTATTCGATTGTTTTTGATTCAATTCGATTGGATTCTTGATTCAATTCGAGTCAATTATTTTCATTTCGATTCGATTCTTTTCAATTCGATTCTTTTTGATTCAATTCGATTCGATTATATTCGATTAAGTTAGATTCGATTCGATTTGATTTTTTTGATTGGATTCGATTCTTTTCTTTTTTTTAATATTTTTTTCTTTATTTATTTATGATAATCACACAGAGAGAGAGAGAGAGGCAGAGACATAGGCAGAGGGAGAAGCAGGCTCCATGTACCGGGAGCCCAACGTGGGATTCGATCCCGGGTCTCCAGGACCGCGCCCTGGGCCAAAGGCAGGCGCCAAACTGCTGCGCCACCCAGGGATCCCGGATTCGATTCTTTTCGATTCTATTCTTTTCGATTAGATTCAATCAGATTTGATTCTTTTCTATTTGATTTGATTAGATCAGATTCTTTCAATTCTTTTCGAATCGATTTGATTCTATTCGATTTGATTATTTTCGATTTGATTCGATTCGATTCTTTTTGATTCAATTCGATTCATTCGATTCTTTTCGCTTCCATTTGATTCGATTCTTTTTATTCGATGCCATTAGATTCGATTTTTTTTATTCGATTCGATTCTAATCAATTAGATTCTTTTCCATTAGGTTAGATTAGATTAGATTCCTTTCAATTTGATTCTTTTTGATTCAATTCTTTTCGATTGTATTTGATTGAAATCGATTTTTTCGATTCGATTTGATTCTATTATATTCGATTCAGTTCGATTCGATTCGAATTGATTTTTTTGACTGGATTCGATTTTTTCGATTTGATTCGAGTCATTCGATTTTTTCGTTTCCTTTCGATTCAATTCTTTTGATTCGATGCGATTAGATTAGATTTTTTCGATTCGATTCTTTTCAATTCGATTCGATTCGATTCGAATCAATTAGATCTTTTCTATTTGATTCGATTCGATTCTTTTCGATTCTATTTGATTCTTTTCGATTCGATCGATTCGATTTTTTCGTTTCGATTCTTTTCTATTTGATTTGATTCAATTCTTTGAATTCTTTTGAATTCATTTGATACCTTTCTTTTCGAATAGAATTGATTCGATTAGTTTATTTCGATTAGATTTGATTCAGTTCTTTTCGATTCGATTCTTTTCGATTTGATTTGATTCGATTCTTTTCAATTTGATTCTCTTCGATTCGATGTGATTTGATTCAATTTTTTCGATTCGAATATTTTCGATTCCAATCTATTCCAACCAACTCGATTCTTTTCGATGCGATTCCATTCAATTCGATTCAATTCTTTTCGATTCCTTCGATTCGATTCTTTTCAATTCGATTCGATTCGATTTTTTTCACTTCCATTTGATTCGATTCTTTCGATTCGATCCTTTTTGATTTGATTCTTTTCGATTTGATTCAATTCGATTTTTTTCGATTCGCTTTGATTCGATTATTTTCGTTTCGATTCGATAGTTTTTGATTCACTTCTTATCGATTCTTTTCTTTTCGATTCAAATTCCATTCCTTTCTAATCGATTTGACTCTTTTCTATTTGATTCGATTTGATTCTTTTCGATTCGATTCAATATTTATCTATTCGATTCGATTTGATTCTTTTTGATTTGATTCTTTTTTTGATTCGATTCTTTTCGATTTGATTTCTTTCTTTTCAAATCGATTCAATTCGATTCGATTCTTTTCGATTTGATTTGATTCGATTCGATTATTTTTTATTCTATTCGATTCTATTCATTCGATTCTTTTCGCTTCCATTCGATTCGATTCTTTTGATTCGATGCGATTCGATTAGATATTTTTCAATACGATTCTTTTCAATTCAATTCCTTTCTTTCGAATCGATTCGATTCTTTTCAATTAGATTTGATTCTTTTTGATTCGAATCGATTCGATTCATTCGATTCTTTTCGCTTCCATTCGATTAGATTCTTTTGATTCGATGCGATTCGATTCGATTTTTTATACGATTCTTTTCAATTCGATTCGATTCGATTCTTTTCACTTCCATTTGATTCGATTCTTTTGATTTGGTATGATTCGATTCGATTCTTCTCAATTCGATTCCATTCGATTCCTTTCTTTTAGAATCGAATCGATTGGATTCTTTTCTATTTGATTCGATTCGATTCGATTTTTTCAATTCAATTCAATTCTTTTCAATTCGATTCAATTCGATTCTTTCGATACGATTCTTTTTGATTCGAATCAATTCAATTCAAATCGATTCTTTCCCATTCGAATCCATTCAATTCGATTCGATTCTTGTCAATTCTATTTGATTCGATTCGATTCTTTTGGATTCGATTCGATTCTTTTTGATTCAATTCGATTTGATTCTTTTGATTCGATTCTTTTCGATTCGATTCTTTTATTTTTAATTTTTTTTATTTATTTATGATAGTCACAGAGAGAGAGAGAGAGGCAGAGACACAGGCAGAGGGAGAAGCAGGCCCCATGCACCGGGACCCTGATGTGGGATTCGATCCCGGGTCTCCAGGATCGCGCCCTGGGCCAAAGGCAGGCGCCAAACCGCTGCGCCACCCAGGGATCCCTTTGATTAGATTCTATTGAATTTTTTCGCTAGGATTATTTTCGATTCAAATCTATTCGATTCAAATCGATTATTTTCTATTTGATTCCATTCCATTCAATTCGATTCTTTTCGATTTGATTAGATTTGATTCTTTTCGATTCGATTCGATTCTTTTTGATTCAATTCGATTTGATTTTTTCGATTCGATTCAATTTGATTCGATTATTTTCATTTTGATTCGATTCGATTCTTTTCGATTTTCTTCAATTCGATTCTTTTCGATTCAATTAGATTCGATTCTCTTCGAATCGAATAGATTTGATTATTTTCGATTCTTTTCAATTCGATTCGATTCTTTTCGATTCGAATCTATTCGATTCAAATGGAATCTTTTTGATGCGATTCGATTCGATTCGATTCGATTCTTTTCGATTCGATTCGATTCTTTTCGATTCGATTCGATTCTATTATTTTCGTTTCAATTTGATTCGATTCTTTTTGATTCTCTTCAATTCTACTCTTCGATTTGATTCGATTCGAATATATTAGATTCAGTTCATTTCCATTTGATTTTTTTGATTGGATTCGATTCTTTTTGATTCTATTCTTTTCAAGTAGATTCAATTAGATTCGATTCTTTTCGATTCGATTCGATTCGATTAGATTCTTTTCGATTCATTTCGTATCGATTTGATTCGATGTGATTCGATTGTTTTTGAATCAATTCAATTCATTCTTTTCGATTCAATTCGATTTGATTATTTTAGTTTCGATTTGATTTGATTCTTTTCGATTCTCTTCGATTCGATTCTTTTCGATTCGATTCGATTCGATTCTTTTCGATTCGATTATTTTCAGTTCTTTCAATTATTTTCTATTCGATTCGATTCAATTCTTTTTGATTCAATTGTTCTGAATTCGATTAGATTTGATTCGATTTTTTTGATTCAATTCTTTTCGATTCGATTCTATTTGATTCAATTCGATTCGATTCGATTCTTTTCAATTCTATTCGTTTCAGTTCTTTTTGATTCGATTCGATTCATTTTTATTCAATTCGATTCGATTCTTTTCGGTTTGATTCGATTCAATTCTTTTAGATTCAATTAGGTTCGATTCTTTCTGATTCAATTCGATTCTTTTCTATTCGATTCTTTTCGATTCGTTTAGATTCAATTCTTTTCAATTCAATTAGATTATATTCTTTTCGATTCTTATCAATTCGTTTCGATTCAATTCTTTTCGATTCAATTCAATTCGATTCTTTTCTATTCCATTCGATTCGATTTGATTATATTTGATTCGATTTGATTTGATTTTTTTTCGATTGGATTCGATTCTTTTCGTTTTTATACTTTTCAATTAGATTCAATAAGTTTCAATTGTTTTCGATTCAATTCGTTTAGATAAGAGTCTTTCTGATTCTCTTCGAATCGATTTGATTCAATTCGATTCTTTTCTTTCGATTTTATTCTTTTAGATTATATTTGATTTGATGCGATTCATTCGATTTTCGCTTCCATTGGATTTGATTCTTTTGATTCAATGCGATTAGATTCGATTTTTTGATTCGATTCTTTCTGATTCGATTCAATTCGAATAGATTAGATTCTTTTCTATTTGATTCGATTCAATTCGATTCTTTTCGATTCGATTCAATTCTTTTCGATTCGACTGTTTTCAATTAGATTCATTTGGATTAGATTCTTTTAGATTCGATTTGATTGGATTCGATTCAGTTCTTTTTGATTTGATTTGTTTTGATTCTTTTAGATTCGATTTGATTCGATTTTTTCGTTTCGATTCTTTTCATTTTGATTCGATTCAATTCGATCCTTTTTGATTCAATTCTTATCGATTCGATTCGATTTGATTTTTTTGGATTCGTTTCGATTCGATTATTTTCATTTCGATTTGATAGTTTTTGATTCATTACTTTTCGATTCTTTCATTTTCGATTTGAATTCCTTTCTTTTCGAATCAACTCGAGTCAATTTGATTCTTTTTGATTCGATTCAATTCGATACTTTTTGATTCGATTCGATTCTTTTCACTTCCATTTGATTCGATTCTTTTGATTCGGTGCAATTCGATTAGATTCTTTTCAATTCGATTCCATTTGATTCATTTCTTTTCGAATCGAATCGATTCGATTCGTTTTGATTTGATTCGATTCAATTCTTTGCAATTCGATTCGATTGCATTCTTTTTGATTCGATTCTTTTTGATTCAATTCTTTTCGATTCGATTCAATTCGATTTTTTGGATTCGAATCTTTTCGATTCAAATCTATTCCATTCTAATCGATTCTTTTCGATGCAATTCCATTCAATTCGATTCGATTCTTTTCGATCAATTCGATTTGATCCTTTAAGATTCGATTCTTTTTTATTCAATTCGATTTGATTCTTTTGATTCGGTTAGTTCGATTCTATTCGATTCAATTTAATTCGATTCTTTTCAATTTGATTCGATTTTTTTCTATTGGATTCGATTCTTTTCGATTCTATTGTTTTCTTTTTGATTCGAATACATGATTTTCGATTCGATTCGTTTCGATTTGATTTGATTTTTTCGATTTGATTCGATTCTTTTTGATTCGATTCAATTGGATTCGATTCTTTTCGATTCGATTCAATTCAATTCTGTTCGATTCGATTCGATTTGATTTGATTCGTTTCATTCGAATCTTTTCGATTTGATTTTTTCGATTCAATTAGATTCTTTTCAATTTGATTCGATTCGATTCTTAATTGATTCGATTGGATTCTTTTCGATTCAATTCTTTTTGATTCATCTTTTCGAATCATTTCAATTTGTTTCTTTTCGATTCGATTCGATTCGATTCTTTTCGATTCAATTCGATTCAATTCTTTTCTATCCGATTCTTTTTCATTCGATTTCTTTCTTTTTGATTCTATTCCATTCGATTCTTTTCGATTCCATTCAATTGGATTCGATTCTTTTCGATGCGATTCAATTCGATTCTTTTCAATTCGAATCAATTCTATTCGATTGGATTCGATTCGTTTTTTTTCTATTTGTTTTGATTATTTTCGTTTCAATTCGACCTTTCGTTTCATTTATTTCGATTCGATTCTTTTCAATTCGAGTTCCTTTCTTTTCGATTTGATTCTTTTCGATTCGATTCCTTTTGATTCGACTCGTTTCGATTCTTTTCGATTCGACTCGATTCGATTCTTTTCGATTTGATCTATTCGATTATATTCAATTCATTTTGATTCGATTCGATTTGATTTTTTTATTGGATTCGATTCTTTTCGATTCTATTATTTTCCATTAGGCTCAATTAGATTTGATTCTTTTCAACTAGATTTGATTAGATTAGATTGTTTTCGATTCTTTTCGAATCGATTTGATTCGAAAGAATTGAATTGAATCGAACCGAAAAGAATCGAATCCAATCGAAAAAATCTAATCGAATGGAAAGGAATTGAAAAGAATACAATCGAATTGAATAAAAAAGAATTGAATTGAAAAGAAATGAATGGAATTGAAAGAATTGAATCGAGTCAAATCTAATTGAAGAGAATTGAATCGAATTGAATCGAATCGAAAAGAAATAAAATCGAATCAAAAACAGTCGAATCGAATAGAGTCGAAAAAAATCGAATCCAATCGAAAAAATCTATTCGAATGGAAAGGAATCAAAAAGAATACAATCGAATTGAATCAAAAAGAATTGAATTGAAAAGAAACGAATGGAATTGAAAGAATTGAATCGAGTCAAATCTAATTGAAGAGAATCGAATCGAATTGAATCGAATCGAAAAGAAATAAAATCGAATCAAAAACAGTCAAATCGAAAAGAATCGAATCCAATCGAAAAAATCGAATTGAATCGAATGGAATCGATAAGAATCAAATCGAATCAAAAAGAATCGAATCAAAACCGAAAGAATCGAATCGAAAAGAATTGAATTGAATCAAATTGAAAAGAATCGAATCGAATCTAAAAGAATCGAAATGGATCGAATCGAATCAAAAAGAATCGAATCGAGATGAATCGAAAATCATCGAATCGAATTGAATCGAATCAAAAAGAATCCAATCCAATAGAAAAAATCGAATCGAATAGAAAGGAATCTGAAAGAATAGAATCAAATTGAATCAAAAAGAATCAAATAAAAAAGAAATGAATCGAATTGAAAGAATCTATCTAATCAAATCTAATTGAAAATAATCAAGTCGAATTCAATCAAATTCAATCAAATCGAAAAGAATTGAACAGAATTGAATTGAATAGAATTGAAAATATTTGAATCGAATCGAATCGAAAAGAATCGAATCGAAAAGAATCGAATCGAATTGAATCGAATCGAATCGAATCGAAATGAACCGAAAGAAAAGGATCGAATTGAATTGTATCGAATTTAATCGAAAATAATCGAATCATATCGAATCGAAAAGAATCATATCGAATCGAAAAGAATCAAAACAGATCGAATCGAATCGAAAAGAATGGAATCAAATCGAATGAAAAGAAACCAATCGAATCAAAAAGAAAAGAATCGAATCGAAAAGAATCGAATCAAATCAAATAGAAAAGAATCGAATTGGAAAGAAACGAATCGAATCGAAAACAATCAAATCGAATCAAATCGAATCGAGAAGATTCGAATCCAATTGAATCGAAAAGAATCGAATCAATTCAAATGGAAAGAATCGAAACGAATCGTACTGCATCCAAGAGAATAGAATTGAAAAGAATCGAATCCAATTGAAAAATTTGAATCGAATCGAATGGAATCAAAAAGAATACAATAGAATTGACTCTAAAAGATTTGAATCAAAAAGAAAAATGAATCGAAAGAATCGAATCGAATTGAATCTAATTGAAAAGAATCGAATCGAATCAAAAGAAGTGAATTGAATCTAAAATAATCGAATCGAATCGAAAAGAATCAAATTAAATCGTATCAAATCGAAAAGAATCGAATCCAATCGAAAATAATTGAATCGAAAACAATCAAGTCATATCAAATTGAATCGAATCGAATTTAAAAAATTGAATCAAAAAAAAAATTAGGGGATCCCTGGGTGGCGCAGCGGTTTAGCGCCTGCCTTTGGCCCAGGGCGTGGTCCTGGAGACCCGGGATCGAATCCCACGTCAGGCTCCCGGTGCATGGAGCCTGCTTCTCCTTCTGCCTGTGTCTCTGCCTCTCTCTCTCTCACTGTGTGCCTATCATAAATTAAAAAAAAATCGAATCGAATTCAATCGAATTGAAAAGAATCAAATTGAATCAAGAAGAATCAAATTGAATGGAAAAGAATCGAATCGAAACCAAAAGAAATGTATCCATTTGAATCATCAAATGGAATCGAAAAGAATCGAATCGAATCGAAAAGAATCAAATTGAATCGAAGAGAATCAAAACGGATCGAATCAAATCGAAAAGAATCAAGTCGAATCGAATGAAAATAATTGAATCGAATCAAAAAGAAAAGAATCGAATCGAAAAGAATCGAATCAAATCAAATTGAAAAGAATCGAATTGAAAAGAAATGATTCGATTTGAAGGAAAAGAATCTAATCGAATGAAAAAGAAAAGAATCGAATCGAAAAGAATCGAATCCAATAAAATAGAAAGGTTCGAATCGAAAAGAAACAATTCGATTTGAAGGAAAAGAATCTAATCGAATGAAAAAGAAAAGAATCGATTCGAAAAGAATCGAATCCAATAAAATAGAAAGGTTCGAATCGAAAAGAAATGAATCGAATCGAAAAGAATCGAATCGATTCAAATGGAAAAGAATAAATATGAATCGTATTGAATTGAAAGAATCGAATCGAAAAGAATCGAATCGAATTGAATTGAATCTAAAAGAATCGAATCCAATCAAAAAAAAAGAATTAATTCGAATGTAATCGAAAAGAATACAATCAAATTGAATATAAAAGATTTGAAACGAAATGAAACGTAAAGAATTGAAAGAATCAAACTGAATCGAATCTAATTGAAAGAAACGAATTGAATTGAAATTCGTTTCAATTCGATTCGATTTTTTTCAATTCGATCGATTATTTTCTATTCAATTTAATTCGATTCGATTATTTTTGATTCGATTCAAATGGATTCGATTCGATTCTTTTTGTCGATTCAATTCGAATGGATTAGATTCGATTCTTTTCTATTCGATTCGATTATTTTCGATTTGATTCGATTCGATTATTTTCAATTCAATTCGATTCGATTCGATAATTTTCGATTCGAATCGATTTGCTTCTTTTCGATTCGTTTATTTTCTATTGGATTCGATAATTTTGGATTTGATTCGATTCAATTATTTTCGATTCTATTCGATTTGATGATTTTCGATTCGATTCAATTAGATTCGATTCGATTATTTTCGATTCGATTCGATTCGATTATTTTCAATTCGATTTGATTATTTTCGATTCATTTCGATTCTATTATTTTCCATTCAATTCGATGCGAATCGATTATTTTCTATTCGATTCGATTCGATGATTTTCAATTTGATTCGTTTCTATTTGATTCGATTCAATTATTTTCGATATGATCTATTCGATTCAATTATTATTTACACCATTCGATTTGATTCGATTATTTTTTATTTGATTCGATTCGATTCGATTATTTTCGATTTGATTTGAGTCGATTTGAGTATTTTCGATTCGAGTCGATTCGATTATTTTAGATTCGATTCAATGATTTTCGATTCAATTCGATTATTTTCTATTCGATTCGATTATTTTCAATTCAAATCGATTCGAATCTTTTCGATTCAATTCTTTTGGATTCGATTCGATTATTTTCGATTCGATCGAATCTTTTTGATTCGAATAGATTATTTTCGATTCTATTCGATTCGATTCCATTATTTTCGATTCAATTTGATTCGAATCTTTTCTATTCGATTCGATTCCATTTGATTCTATTATTTTCAATTCGATTCAATTATTTTCAATTCGATTCGATTATTTCCGTTTCAATTCGACTCGATTCGATTCGATTATTTTCAATTCGTTTTGATTATTTTCCATTCGATTTGATTCGATTCGATTAATTTTGATTTGATTCGATTCGAATCATTTCAATTATTTTCAATTCAATTCGATTCGATTATTTTCAATTCAATTCGATTATATTAGATTTGATTGTTTTATATTCGAATCAATTCGCTTCTTTTCGATTCGATTATTTTCGATTCAATTTGATTCGATTCGATTATTTTCAATTCAATTCGATTCCATTATTTTGTATTCAATTTGATTCAATTCTTTTCGATTCGATTCGATTCGATTATTTTCCATTCGATTGGATTATTTTCGATTCGATTTGATTCGATTCGATTCGGTTATTTTTGTATCAAATCGATTCAATTCGATTCGTTTATTTCGATTCGATTCGATTTTATTATTTTCGATTCGATTTGATTCGATTCGATTATTTTTGATTCGATTCGATTTGATTATTATTGATTCAATTCGATTCGATTCAATTAGATTATTTTCAATTCGATGTGATTCTTTTCAATTCGATTTGATTCTTTTCAATTCGATTCGATTCAATTCTTTTCGATTCGATTCATTTCGATTCGTTTATTTTCTATTCAATTCGATTCGATTTTTTTCGATTCGATTTAATTCTTTTCGATTCGATTCAATTGTTTTCGATTCGATTCTATTATTTTCAATTTGATTTGATTTGATTCGATTCGATTATTTTCGATTCAATTCGAATCGATTCAAATCGATTATTTTCGATTCGATTTGATTCTTTTCGATTCGATTCGATTATTTTCGTTTCGTATTGATTCTATTATTTCCGATTCAATTCGATTCGATTTGATTCGATTAATATCTATTCAATTCGATTTGATTCGATTCGATTATTTTCTGTCAATTGGATTCAATTTATTTTCGATTGGATTCGATTGGATTCGATTTGATATTTTCGATTCGATTCGATTATTTTTGATTCGATTCGATTCTTTTTGATTCGATTCAATTTCGTTTCGATTCGATTTAATTCAATTATTTTCATTCAATTCAATTTGATTGTTTTCGATTCGATTTGATTTGATTCGATTATTTTCGACTTGATTCAATTCGATTCAATTATTTTCGATTCAATTCGATTCGATTATTTTTTATTCTATTCTCATGCACTGGAAGCCCGATGTGGGATTCGATCCCAGGTCTCCAGTATCGTGCCCTGGGCCAAAGGCAGGCATTAAACCCTGCGCCACCCAGGGATCCCAATTCGATTGTTTTCGATTCCATTCCATTTGATTGTATTCAATTTGATTGGGTTATTTTCGATTCGATTCGATTTGTTTTTTTCGATTTGATTCGATTCAATTCAACTATTTTCGATTCTATTTGATAATTTTCCTTTCAATTTGATTCGATTCGATTAGATTGTAATGAATTCTTTTCGATTCGAATTAATTACTTTTGATTCGATTCGATTATTTTTGATTCGATTTGATTCGACTATTTTTGATTCGATTCATTTATTTTCGATTCGATTCTATTTGATTCGATTCTTTGCTATTCGTATCATGCCGATTCTTTTCGATTCGATTATTTTAGAGTCGATTTGATTAATTTTGAATTGATTTGATTATTTTCGATTCGATTCGATTCTTTTCGATTCGATTCTTTTTGATTCTATTCATTTCCATTATTTTTTATTCGATTCGATGTGAATCGATTATTTTCTAATCGATTCGTTTCAATTGGATTCGATTCGATTAGATTCAATTATTTTCTATTCGATTTATTTTTTATTCGATTCGATTCAATTAATTTCGATTCGATTATTTTCAATTCAATTTGATTCAATTTGATTATTTTCGATTCGATTCATTTTCGATTTGATTCGATTATTTTCGATTCGATTCGATTATTTTTTATTCGATTCGATTCTTTTCGATTATTTTCGATTCGATTCGATTATTTTTTATTCGAATTGATTTGGTTCTTTTCAATTCGATTATTTTAGATTCGATTCGAATATTTTCGTTTCGATTCCATTATTTTCGATTCAATTAGGTTCAATTATTTTCACTTTGATTCGATTCGATACGAATCGATTATTTTCTATTCATTTAGATTTGATTCGATTCGGTTATTTTCGTTTCTATTCGGTTCGATTATTTTTGATTCGATTTTATTTGATTCGATTATTTACGATTTGATTCTTTTCGATTCGATTCGATTGTTTTCGATTCCATTCTTTTGATTGTTTTCGATTCGATTGATTCAATTGGAGTATTTTCAATTCGATTCGATTCGATTCGATTTTATTTTTTTCGATTTGATTCGATTTGATTCAACTATTTTCGATTCAATTCGATTCGATTATTCTCAATTTGATTCTATTCGATTATTTTCGTTTCAATTTGATTCGAATTGATTTGATAGTAATTAATTCTTTTCGATTCGATTTGATTACTTTTGATTCGATTCGTTTCGATTATTTATGATTCGATTATTTTCGATTCGATTCGATTATTTTTGATTCGATTGAGTCTTTTCGATTCAATTCGACTATTTTTGATTTGATTATTTTCGATTCTATTCTATTCCATTCGAATTGATTCCATTATTTTCTATTGAATTCGATTAGATTCTTTCGATTCGTTTTGATTATTTTCGTTTCAATTTGATTCAATTCAATTATTTTGATTCAATTCTATTCGATTATTTTCGATTAGATTTGATTCGATTTGATTTGATTATTTTCGATTTGATTCAATTCGTTTATTTTGGATTCAATTCATTTCATTTCGATTATTTTCAATTCGATTTGATTCTTTTTGATTCGATTCGATTACTTTTGATTCAATTCGTTTCGATTATTTTCGATTCGATTATTATCAAATCGATTCAATTTGATTCGATTCCATTCCATTCCATTCGATTATTTTCCATTCGATTCGATTCGATTCGATTCTTTTCGATTCTTTTCGATTCGATTCGATTATTTTCGATTCAATTCGATTCGATTCGGTTTGATTATTTTCAATTCGATTCGGTTAGATTATTTTCTATTCGATTTGGTTCGATTCGGTTCGATTATTTTTGATTCGATTCGATTGGGTTCATTTCAATTATTTTCGATTCGATTCTTTTCGATTCATTTCGATTCTTTTCAATTCAATTCTTTTCGATTCGATTCAATCATTTTCTATTCGAGTCGATTCGCTTTCTGATTCCATTATTTTCGATTCGTTTTGATTATTTTCAATTCGATCGATAATTTTGGATTTGATTCAATTCTATTATATTCGATTCGATTCGATTATTTTCGATTCAATTCGATTCGATTATTTTCTATTCGATTCAATTCGATTTATTATTTTCGATTCGATTCAATTCGATTATTTTCTATTCAATTCAGTTTGATTCGATTCGATTATTTTCGATACAATCCGGTTCGATTCGATTAATTTCGATTTGGTTAGATTATTTTCGATTCGATTCGATTATTTTCGATTCGATTCGATTATTTTCGATTCAATTCGATTCAATTCGGTTTGATTATTTTCAATTCGATTCGGTTCGATTCAATTATTTTTGATTCTATTCGATTTGATTCAATTCGATTATTTTCGATTCGATTCGGTTCGATTCAATTTATTTTCAATTCAATTCGGTTAGATTATTTTCGATTTGATTTGGTTCGACTCGGTTCGATTATTTTTGATTCGATTCTATTGGATTCCTTTCGATTATTTTCGATTCAATTCTTTTCAAATCATTTCGATTATTTTCGATTCGATTCTTTTCGATTCGATTCGATCATTTTTGTTTTGATTCGATTATTTTCGATTTGAATCGAATCGATTATTTTCGATTCAATTCGATTATTGTTGATACGATTCGTTTCGATTCGATTCGATTCATATTTTCGATTCAATTCTATTTGATTCGATTATTTATTCAATTTGATTCAATTCGATTCGGTTATTTTTATTCAATTCGATTTGATTCAATTATTTTTTATTCGATTCGATTATTTTTGATTTCATTCGATTATTTTCAATTCGATTCTATTCTTTTCAATTTTATTCGATTATTTTCTATTAGAATTGATTCGATTCTTTTCGATTCGTTTATTTTAGATTCAATACGAATATTTTCGATTCGATTTCATTATTTTCAATTCAATTCGATTCGATTATATTCAATTCAATTTGATACGAATCGATTATTTTTGATTCCATTTGATTCGATTATATTCGATTCGATTTGATTTGATTCGATTATTTATGATTCGATTTGGTTCTCTTCGATTTGATTCGATTGTTTTCGATTCCATTCTATTTGATTGTATTCAACGATTCAATTCGATTCGATTATTTTTTATTCGATTCGATTCGAATATTTTCGTTTCAATTTGATCAATTCGATTCGATTATTTTCGATTTGTTTTGATTATTTTCCATTCGATTTGATTCAATTCGGTTAATCTCGATTCGATTTGATTTGATTCGTTTCAATTATTTTCGATTCGATTCGATTCGATTATTTTCAATTCAATTCGATTCGATTATTTCCTATTCAATTCGATTCAATTCGATTATTTTCCATTCGAATCCATTCGCTTCTTTTCGATTAGATTATTTTCCATTCGATTCGATAATTTTGGATTTGATTATATTTGATTATTTTCAATTCGTTTCAATTCGATTATTTTCGATTCGATTGGATTTGATTCGATTCTATTATTTTCGATTCGATTGGATTCATTTCAATTATTTTCGATTCAATACAATTCGATTCTATTCGATTATTTTCGATTTGATTTGATTCAATTTGATTCTTTTCGATTCGATTCAATTATTTTTGATTCGATTCGATTATTTTCAATTCGATTCATTTATTTTCATTTCTATTTGTTTCCATTATTTTCGATTCGATTCAATGTGAATCGATTATTTTCGATTCGATTCGCTTCAATTCGATTAAATTCGATTGGATTAGATTTGTTTATTTTTGATTTGATTCGATTATTTTCGATTCATTCGATTCTTTTCAATTCGATTCAATTATTTTCGATTCGAATTGATTCGATTCTTTTCGATTCAATTATTTTAGATCGATTCGAATATTTTCGATTTGTTTCCATTATTTTCAATTCAATTAAGTCGATTATTTTTGGTTCAATTTGATATGAATTGATTATTTTCAATTCGATTCGAGTATTTTCGATTCGATTCGGTTGGATTATTTTTCATTTGATTCGTTTTGATTCATTATTTACAATTCGATTCGGTTCTTTTCGATTCGATTCGATTGTTTTCAATTCCATTCTATTTTATTGTATTCGATTCAATTGATTCGACGGATTATTTTTGATTCGATACGATTCTATTAGATTTGTTTTTTTTTATTTGATTCGATCCGATTTGACGTTTTTCAATTCAATTCGATTCAATTTTCAATTTGATTCTATTCGATTATTTTCGTTTCAATTTGATTCAATTCAATTCGATTGTAATGAATTCTTTTCAGTTCGATTCGATTACTTTTGATTTGATTTGATTCGATTATTTTCAATTCGATTCAATTATTTCCGATTCAATTTGTTCCAATTCAATTCGATAATTTTCTATTCAATTCGATTCGATTATTTTCAATTTGATTCGATTATTTCTGATTCAATTTGTTTCGATTCGATTCGATAATTTTCTATTCAATTCGATTCGATTCGATTATTTTCAATTCGGTTCAATTATTTTCGATTCGATTCGATTCAATTCAATTACTTTCGATTCAATTCGATTATTTTCTATTCGATTCGATTATTTTCAATTCGATTCAGTTATTTTTTATTCAATTATTTTTTATTCTATCCTATTCGATTAGAATCCATTATTTTCGATTCGTTTCGATTTGATTATTTTCAATTCGATTTGATTCGATTCGGTTTGATTTTCGATTCGATTCGGTTTGATTCGATTATTTTCGATTCGATTTGGTTCGATTCAATTCGATTATTTTTGATTCAATTCGGTTAGATTATTTTCGATTCGATTTGATTCCATTCGAATAGATTACTTTCGATTTGCTTGGTATCATTTCAATTATTTTCGATTTGATTCGATTCGCTTCCATTTTTTTCTATTCGATTCGATTTGATTATTTTCGATTCGATTCGATTTGATTATTTTCAATAAATCATTCGATTCTATTATCGTTGGTTCGGTTTGAGTCGATTCGATTATTTTCGATTATATTCGATGATTTTGGATTCGATTCGATTATTTTCTATTCGATTCGTTGATTTTCGTTTCAATTTGATTTTTTTCAATTCGATTCTATTATTTTCTATTCAAATCGATTCGATTCTTTTGATTTCATTCCTTTCTATTCGATTCGATTACTTTCGATCGATCGAATCTTTTCTATTCGATTCGATTTTTTTCGATTCAAATATTTTCGATTCTAAAAATTTCGATTCGATTCGATTCCATTATTTTCTATTCAATTTGATTCGATTCTTTAAGATTCCTTTCTATTCCATTCAATTTGATTCTTTTCCATTCGATTCGATTATTTTCGATCGGATTTGATTCGATTCGATTCCATAATTTTCGTTTCAATTCGATTCAAATCAATTTGATTATTTTCGATTCGATTTGATTCGATTACTTTTGATTTGATCCGACTCAATTCAATTCGATTCTTTTCGATTCGATTTGATCGATTCGATTGTTTTCGTTTCTATTCGACTCGATTATTTTCGATTCGATTCGATTCGATTATTTTCGATTCGATTTGATCTGATACCATTTGATTTTCGATTCGATTTGATTCATTTCAATTATTTTTGATTGGATTCGATTCTCTTCGATTATTTTCGATTAGATTGGGTTTGATTATTTTATATTCGATTCCTTTATTTTTTATTCGGTTCAATTCGATTATTTTTGAATCGATTCGATTCGATTATTTTCGATTCGATTTGATCCGATACCATTTGATTTTTGATTCGATTTGATTCATTTCAATTATTTTTGATTCGATTTGATTCTCTTCAATTATTTTCGATTCGATTGGATTTGATTATTTTATATTCGATTCATTTATTTTCAATTCGGTTCGATTCGATTATTTTCGATTCGATCGTTTATTTTCGACTCGATTCAAATGGATTCGATTCAATTCTTTACAAGTCGATTCGAATCTTTCCGATACGATTAGATTCCATTCGATTTGATAATTTTCGATTCGATCAATTGGATTCGATTTGATTACTTTCGATTCGGTTCGAGTTGATTCGATTATTTTCAATTCAATTCAATTAGATTATTTTCAATTCGATTCAATTCGATTATTTTCGATTCGATTCGATTATTTTCGATTCTCTTCCATTTGATTCGATTTGTTTATTTTCGATTGAATTCAGTTCGATTCGATTCGATTATTTTCCATTCGGTTCAATTATTTTCGATTCAAATCTATACGATTCTTTTCGATTCGATTATTTTTTATTTGATTCAATTCGTTTCTTTCGATTATTTTAGATTCGATGTGATTCGATTATTTTCGATTTGATTGTTTTGATTTGTTTCGATTATTTTCGACTCGATTCGATTTGATTCGATTACTTTCGATTCGATTTGATTATTTTCAATTCGATTTGAATCAAATCGATATGATAATTTTCGATTCATTCGATTGGATTCGATTCGATTTTTTTGATTCGATTCGATTCAATTTGATTCGATTCAATTATTTTCGATTCGATTCAATTCGATTCGATTATTTTGATTCAATTTGATTCGCTTCGATTCGATTATTTTTGATTCGATTCGATTCGATTATTTTCGTTTCGATTGGATTCGATTCGATTATTTTTGATTCGATTTGACTCGATTCGATTCGATTCTTTTCGATTCGATTTGATCGATTCGATTGTTTTCATTTCAATTCGATTCTATTCGATTATTTTTTATTCGATTCCAATCGATTATTTTCAATTCTATTTGAACCGACCCATTCGATTTTCGATTCGATTTGATTCATTTCAATTATTTTGGATTCGATTTGATTCTCTTCGATTATTTTTGATTCGATTCGATTTGATTATTTTCGATTCGATTCATTTATTTTCGATTGGTTCGATTCAATTATTTTCGATTCGGTCGATTATTTTCAATTCGATTCGAATGGATTCGATTCGATTCTTTTCGAGTCGATCGATTCTTTCCGATACGATTAGATTCAATTCGATCTGATAATTTTCGATTCGATCGATTGGATTAGATTTGATTAATTTCAATTCGGTTCGAGTCGATTCGATTATTTTCGATTCAATTCGGTAAGATTATTTTCGATTCGATTTGATTCCATTCGAATAGATTATTTTCGATTCGCTTGGTTTCATTTCAATTACTTTCAATTCGATTCGATTATTTTCTATTTGATTCGATTAGATTATTTTTGATTCGATTCGATTTGATTATTTTCAATTAATCATTCAATTCTATTATTGTTGATTCAGTTCAAGTCGATTCGATTATTTTCGATTAGATTCGATGATTTTGGATTCGATTCGAGTCGATTCGATTATTTTTGATTCGATTCGATGATTTTCGTTTCGATTCGATTTTTTTCAATTTGATTCGATTATTTTTTATTCAAATTGATTTGATTATTTTGAATTGATTCTTTTCGATTCGATTATTTTTGATTCGATTCGATTACTTTCGAACGATCAAGTCTTTTCGATTCGATTCGATTTTTTTTATTCAAATATTTTCGATTCTAAAATATTCGATTCAATTCGATTCCATTATTTTCTATTCAATTCGATTCGAATCTTTTCTATTTGATTCGATTCCATTCGATTCTATTATTTTTGATTCAATTCGATTCAATTCGATTCGATTATTTTCGATTCATTTCGATTATTTTCCATTCGATTTGATTCGATTCGAATCGATTCATTTCGATTTGATTCGATTCAATTATTCTCGATTTGATTCGATTCGATTATATTCGATTCGATTCGATTATTTTCAATTCAATACGATTAAATTAGATTCGATTTTCGATTCAAATCGATATCCTTTTCTTTTTTTTCGATATCCTTTTCAATTCAAATATTTTTGATTATATTCAATAATTTTGGATTTGTTTCGATTCGATTATTTTCGATTAATTCGATTCCATTATTTTGTATTCAATTCGATTTAATTCTTTTCAATTCGATTCGATTCAATTATTTTTGATTCAATTCGATTATTTTAGATTCGATTTGTTTCGATTCGATTCGATTCGGTTATTCTTGTTTCAAATCGATTCGATTCGATTCGTTTATTTTCGATTTGATTCGATTCTATTATTTTCGATTCCATTTGATTCGATTCGATTCGATTATTTTCGATTTGATTCGATTCGATTCAATTCGATTATTTTTTATTCGATTTCATTCTTTTCGATTCGATTAGATTATTTTCAATTTGATTCGATTTTCGATTCGAATCAATTCGATACTTTTCGATTCGATTATTTTCAATTTGATTTAATTATTTTCAATTCGATTATTTTCGATTCTATTCGATTCGATTCCATTATTTTCTATTCAATTTGATTCTAATCTTTTCTATTAGATTTGATTCCATTTGATTCTATTATTTTCGATTCAATTCCATTCGATACGATTCGATTATTTTCGTTTCAATGAATTGAATCCAAAATAATTGAATCGAATCGAAATTAATCAAATCGAATCTATTCGAAATGAATCGAATAGAATCGAATAGAATCGTTCGAATCGAAAATAATCGAATCAAATCAAATCGAAACGAATCGAATCAAAAATAATCGAATCGAAATGAATAGAATAAAAAATAATCGAATCGAATCGAAAATATTCGATTCGAATCGAATTGAAACGAATCGAATCGAAAATAATCGAATCGAATCAAATCGAAAATAATCGAATCGAAACGAATCGAATCAAATATTATTGAATCAAATCGAATCGAAATGAATCGAATTGAAATTAATCGAATCGAAAATAATCGAATCAAATCGAATCAAAATTAATCGAATCGAATTGAATCGAAAGGAATCAAATCGAATCGAATTGAATCGAAACAAATCGAATCAAAAATAATCGAATCAAAATGAATCGAATTGAAAATAATCAAATCGAATCGAACCGAAACGAAACAAGTCGAAAATAATTTAATCGAATCGAATCGAAACGAATTGAATCAAAATGAATCAAATCAAAAATAATCGAATCGAAACGAATCGAATCGAAAATAATCGAATCAAATCGAATCGAAATTAATGGAATCGAAATTTATCGAATCGAATCGAAATGAATCGAAATGAATCTAATTGAATCGAAAATAATCGTATCGAGGGGATCCTTTGGTGGCGCCAATCGAATCCATTTGGCGCCTGCCTTTGACCCAGGGTGCGATCCTGGAGACAGGGATCGAATCCCATGTCAGGCTCCTGGTGCATGGAGCCTGCTTCTCCCTCTGCCTTTGTCTCTGCCTCTCTCTCTCTCTGTGACTATCATAAATAAATAAAAATTAAAAAAAGATAATACTCGAATCGAATCGAATCGAAAAAAATCAAATCAAATCACACCGAATCAAAAAAATCGAATCGAATTGAAGTGAAAAGAATCAAAATGAATCGAATCGAAAAGATTCGAATCGAATCGAATCATTTTGAAAAGAAAGGAATTCAAATCGAAAAGACTCGAATAGAAAGATTCGCATCGAATCGAATCAAAAGAATTGAAGCGAATAGAATCGAAAAGAAACGAATCGAAAACTATCGAATCGAAAGGAAAAAAAAGAATTGAATCGAAACAAAAAAATCAAGACGAATCAAATCGAATCGCAAAAGATCGAACTGAATTGAATCGAAAAGAATCGAATCGAATCAAAAAGAATCAAATCGAATCGAAAAGAATCAAATAGAATCGAATCAAAAAGAAATCAAATCAAAAAGAATCGAATCGAATCGAAAAGAATCAAGTCGAATCGAAAAGAATCAAATAGAATCGAATCAAAAAGAATAGAAACAAATCAAATAAAGAAGAATCGAATCGTATCGAAAAAATCGAATAGAATAGAATCAAATAGAAAATAACCGAGTTGAATCAAATCGAATCGAAAAGAATTGAATCGAAATTGAATCGATAAGAATCTAATAGAATCTAATCGAAAAGAATCGAATCGAATAGAATCGAAAAGAAATGAATCGAAAACTATCAAATCGAAATGAAAAAAATCGAATTGAATCGAATCGAAAAAATCGAATCGAATCGATCAAAAAGAATAGAATCGAATTGAAAAAGATCGGATCAAATCAAATCGAATTGAAAAGAATCAAATCGATTTGAAAAGAATCTAATCAAATCGAATCGAAAAGAATCGAAACAAATCAAATAAAGAAGAATCGAATCGGAAAAAATCGAATCGAATCGAAAAGAATCAAATCGAATCGAATCGAAAAGAATCGAATTGAATTGAATCGAAAAGAATCGAACCAAAAAGAATCGAATCGAATCAAATCGAAACGAATCGAATTGAATAGAATCGAAAAAAAACGAATCAAAAACTATCGAATCGAAATGAAAAAATTCGAATCGATTCGAAACGAAAAAAATCAAATCGAATTGAATCGCAAAAGATCAAATCGAATAGAATCTAAAGAATCGAATCGAATCGAAAAGAATCAAATTGAATCGAATCGAAAAGAATAGAAACAAATCAAATAAAGAAGAATCGAATCGTATCGAAAAAATCGAATCTAATAGAATCGAATCGAAAATAATCGAATTAAATCGAATTGAAAAGAATCGAATCGAAATTGAATTGAAAAGATTCAAAAAGAATCGAATCGAATCGAAAATAATCAAATCGAATAGAATCGAAAAGAAACGAATAAAAAAATATGGAATCGAAATGAAAAAATTCGAATTGAATCGAATTGAAAAAATCGAATCATATGGAATCGAATCGAAAAGAATAGAATAGAATCGAAAAAGATTGAATCGAATCAAATCGAAAAGAATCAAATCGATTCGAAAAGAATCTAGTCAAATCGAATCGAAAAGAATCGAAACAACTCAAATAAAGAGGAATCGAATCGGAAAAAAATAGAATCGAATCAAAAGAATCAAATTGAATCGAATTGAAAAGAATCAAATCGAATCGAATCGAAAAGAATCGAATCTAAAAGAATCGAATCGAATCAAAAATTATCAAATCGAAAAGAATTGAATCGAATAGATTCGAATTGAATCGAATTGAATGAAAAGATCGAATTGAATCGAAAATAATCGATTCGAATCGAATCAAATCGAATAGAAAATAATTGAATCGAAATGAAAATAATCAAATCGAATCAAATTGAAACGAATCGAATCGAAAATAATCGAATCGAATCGATTGAATGCAATCGAATGGAATGGAATTGAAAATAATCGAAATGAACCAATTGAAATGAATCGAATCGAAAATAATCAAATTGAAATGAATCGAATCGAAAATAATCGAATCAAATCGAATAGAAACAAATGAAATCGAAAATAATCGAATCGAATCAAATCAAAACGAATCGAATCGAAAATAATCGAATCAAAATGAATCGAATAGAAAATAATCGAATCAAATCGAAACGAATCTAATTGAAAATAATCGAATTGATTCGAATTGAATGAATCGAAAATCAAATCGAATCGAATCGAAAATAATCGAATCGAAATGAATCGAATTGAAAATAATCGAGTCGAATCGAATCGAAATGAATTGAATTCATAATAATCGAATCGAAAATAATCGAATTGAATCAAATTGAAATTAATCGAATCAAAATTAATCGAATCGAATCGAAACGAATCAAAATGAATCAAATAGAAAATAATCGAATTGAGTTGAATCGAATCGAAAATAATCGAATCGAATCGAATTGAAAAGTATCGAATCAGGATCCCTGGGTGGCGCAGCGGTTTGGTGCCTGCCTTTGGCCCAGGGCGTGATCCTGGAGACCCGGGATCGAATCCCACATCGGGCTCCCGGTGCATGGAGCCTGCTTCTCCCTCTGCCTGTGTCTCTGCCTCTCTCTCTCTCTGATGACTATCAGGAATAAATAAATAAAATCTTTAAAAAAAAAAAGGAAGTGAAAAGAATTGAATTGAATCGAATCGAATTGAATCAAAAAGAATCGAATCGAATCGATTCTAAAAGAAAGGTATTCGAATCAAAAAGACTCAAATCGAAAGATCGAATCAAATCGAATCGAAACAAAAAGAATCACATCGATAGAATTGAAAAGAATGAATCGAAAACTATCATATCGAAATGAAAAAAATCATATTGAATCAAAAAAAATCGAATTGAATCAAATCGAATCGAAAAGGATCGAATCGAATTGAATCGAAAAGAATCGAATCGAATTGAATCGAAAATAAACGAAACAAATCAAGTAAAAAAGAATCGAATAGAAAAAATCGAATCGAAACGAATCGAATCGAAAAGAATTGAATCGAAGAATTTCGAATCAAATCGAATTGAGTCGAAAAGAATCATATCAAATCGAAAAGAATCTAATCGAATTGAATTGAAAAGATTCGAATGGAATTGAAAAGAAACGAATCAAAAAGAATCGAACCGAATTGAATCAAAAAGAATCGAATCCAAATGAACCTAATCAAAAAGAGTGGAATCGAAAAGAATCGAATTGTTACGAAAATAACGAATCGAATTGAATCGAATCGAATAGAAAATAATCGAATCAAATTGAATTGAAAAGAATAGATCGAATCAAATCGAACCGAATTGAATCGAAAAGAATCGAATCTAAAAGAATTGAATCAAATCGAAAAGAATCGAATCCAAAATAATTGAATCAGAGTTGAAACGAAAAGAATCGAATTGATTCAAAAAGAAACCGAATCGATTCGAATCAACTCGAAAATAATCTAATCGAATAGAAAAGAATCGAATCGAATCAAAAAGAATCGAATCGAATCGAAAAGAATCGAATTGAATCGATTTGAAAAGAAAGAAATTCGAATCGAAAAGACTTGAATCGAAAAGAATCGAATTGAATCAAATCAAAAAAAATCGAATCGAATCGCACCAAATCAAAAGAATTGAATCGAATGGAATTGGATTATAATTCAATCGAATTGAATCGATTCAAGAAGAAAGGAATTCAAAACAAAAGTCTCGAATAGAAAGATTCGAATCGAATTGAAAAGAATCGAATCAAATAGAATCGAAAAGAAATAAATAGAAAACTATCGAATCGAAATGAAAAAATCGAATCGAATCGAAAAGAATCAAATCAAATAGAAAATATTGAATCAAATCGAATCGGAAAAGATCGAATTGAATTGAAAAGAATCGAATCGAATCAAATCGAATCGAATCGAATCGAAAAGAATCGAATCGAAAAAAATCAAATCGAGTCGAATCGTATTGAAAATTATCGAATCGAAAAGAATTGAATCGAATAGATTCCAACTGAATCGAATCGAATGAAAAGAATCGAATCGAATCGAAAAGAATGGAATCGAATCGAAAACGATCAAATCGAAAAGGATCGAATCGACGAATCGAAAAAAATCGAATCGAAAAGACTCAAATCGAATCAAACTGAAAAGAATCGAATCAAATCGAAAAGAATCGAATTGAAAGGAATCAAATCGAATCAAATCGAAACGAATTGAATCCAAATGAATTGAATCGAAGAGTCGATCGAAAACAATCGAATCAATTCGAAAAAAAACGAATCGAATCGAATTGAAAGGAATTGAAAAGAATCGAATAGAATTGAAAGGAATCGAATCGAATCGAAAAATATCGAATCAAATTGAATTGAAAAGCATCAATTCGAATCAATTCGAATCGAATCAAATCGAAAAGAATTGAATCGAATTGAATCAAATCGAATCTAATCAAGTCGAAAAAATCGAATCGAATCGCACCGAATCAAAGGAAACAAATCGAATGGAAGTGAAAAGAATAGAATCGAATCGAGTTGAAAAGCATTGATTCGAATCGATTCAATTGGAAAAGAATCGAATTGAATCAAATCAAAAAGTATCGAATCGAATCAAATTGAATAAAAAAATCGAATCGCACCAAATAAAAAGAATCAAATCGGATGGAAGTGAAAAGAATCGAATCGAATTGATTCTAAAAGAAAGGAATTCCAATCGAAAAGACTCGAATCAAAAGATTCGAATCAAATTGAATTGAAACAAAAAGAATCGAATTGAATAGAATTGAAAACAAACGAATCGAAAACTATCATATCGAAACGAAAAAATCATATCAAATCGAATCGAATCGAATGGAAAAGGATCGAATCGATTCGAATCGAATCAAATCGAAAAGAATTGAATCGAATCAAATCGAAAATAATCGAAACAAATCAAATAAAAAAGAATCGAATAGAAAAAAATCGAATCGAAAAGAATTGAATTGAAGAGTTTCGAATCGAATCGAAAAGAATCTAATCAAATCGAAAAGATTCGAATGGAATCGATAAAAAACGTATCAAAAAGAATCGAATCGAATCAAAAAGAATTGAATCGAATCGAATTGAAAATAATCAAAACAAATCAAATAAAAAAGAACCGAATGGAAAAAAATCGAATCAAATCGAAAAGAATTGAATCGAATCGAAAAGAATTGAATCGAATCGAATGGAAAAGAATCGTATCGAATCGAATAGAATCAAATCGAAAACCATCAAATCGAAGAGTTTCGAATCGAATCGAAAAGAATCTAATCGAATCGAAAGATTCTAATGGAATCGAAAAGAAACGAATCAAAAAGAATAGAATTGAATCGAATCTAAAAGAATCGAATCGAGTCGAATTGAAAAGAATCGAATCCAAAAGAATCGAATCAGAAAGAGTGGAATCGAAAAGAATCGAATAGTTTCGAAAAAAACGAATCGAATTGAATCGAATCGAATCGAAAATAATCGAATCGAATCAAATTGAAAAGAATAGAAAAGAATCGAATCGAATCGAAAAGAATCAAATCGAATAGAAAAGAATCGAATCGAATCGAAAAAAAAGAATCGACTCGAAAAGAATCGAATCGAATCGAATCAAAAAGAATCTAATCGAAAAGAATTGAATTGAATCGATTCAAAAAGAAAGAAATTCGAATCGAAAAGACTCAAACCGAAAACAATTGAATCGAATTGAATCGAAAAAAATCGAATCGAATCGCACCGAATCAAAAGAATCGAATCGAATGAAAGTGAAAATAATCGAATCTAATAAAATCAAATAAAAAAATTGAATCGAATCGAAAAGAAAGGAATTCAAATCAAAAAGACTCGAATAGAAAGATTAGAATTGAATCGAATCGAATAGAATCGAATCAAATAGAATTGAAAAGAAATGAATAGAAAACTATCGAATCGAAATGAAAAAAATCGAATCGATTTGAATCGAATCAAAAAGAATCGAATCGAATCGAAAAGAATCAAATCGAATCGAATCGAATAGAAAAGAATTGAATCGAATCAAATCGAATCGAAAAGAATCCAATCGAATTGAATCGAAAAGAATCAAATCAAAAAGAATCGTATCAAAATGAATCGAATAGAAAATATCGAATCAAAAAGAATTGAATCAAATAGATTCGAATTGAATCGAATCGAATGAAAAGAATCGAAAAGAATCGAATCAAATCGAAAAGAATCGAATCGAAAAGAATCGAATCAAAAAGAATCGAATCGAATAAAAAAGAATCGAATCAAATTGAAAAGAATCGAATCAAAAGGAATCGAATCCAAATGAATTGAATCGAAAAGAGTCAATCGAAAAGAATCGAATCGATTCGAAAAGAAATGAATCGAATCGAATCGATTCGAAAATAATCGAATCGAATCGAATCAAATTGAAAAGAATAGAAAAGAATCAAATCGAATTGAAAGGAATCGAAATGAATCGAAAAGAATAGAATGGAATCAAATCAAATCGAAACGAATAGAATCGAAAAGAATCGAATCGAATTGAAAAAAATCGAATCGAATGGAAAAGAATCGAATCGAATCAAAAAGAATCTAATTGAATCAAGTAGAATCGAAAAGAATCGAATCGAGTTGAAAAAATCGAATCGAATCAAATCGAATTGAAAAGAATCGAACAGAATCAACTAGAAAAGAATCGAATCGAAAAGAATCGAATCGAAGAGAAGCGAAAAGAATCGAATGAAATTGAAACAAAAAGAATCGAATCGTATTGAATCAAAAAGAATTGAATCGAATCGAAAATAATCGATTTGAATCGAATCGAATTGAAATGAATCGAACCGAATGGAATCGAATCCAAACGAAAAGAATTGAACCAAATCGAATCGAAAAGAATCGAATCGAATCGAATCAAAAAGAATCGAATTGCATCGAAAAGAATCCAATCAAATTGAAAAGAATCGAATCCAAATGAATCGAATTGAATAGAGTCGAATCAAAAAGAATCGAATCGATTAAAAAAAGAATCGAATCGAATCGAAAAGAATCAAATCAAAAAGAATTGAATCCAAATGAATCGAATCGAAAAGAGTCGAATTGAAAATAATCGAATCGATTCGAAAAATAACGAATCGAATTGAAAATAATCGAATCAAATCGAATCGTATCAAAAAATAGAAAAGTATCGATTTGAATCGAAAAGAATCGAATCGAATCAAATCGAAAAGAATCGAATCGAATCAAATTGAATCGAAAAGAATCGAATCGAATTGAGTCGAAAAGAATCAAATCGAATTGGAAAGAATTGAATCGAATCGAAAAGAATCGAATCGAATCAAATCGAAAAAAACTGAATCGAATCAAATTGAATCGAAAAGAATCGAATTGAAAAGAATCGAATCGAATATATTCAAATCGAATCGAATCGAATGGAAAAGAATTGAATCGAATCGAATGGAAAAGAATCGAATCGAATCGAATTGAATGGAAAAGAATCGAATTGAATAGAAAAGAATCGAATCAATTTGAATCGAATCGAATTGAAAAGAATAGAATAGAATCAAATCGAATCGAAAAGAATTGAATCGAATCGAAAAAAATCGAATCGAATAGAATCGAAAAGAATCAAATCGAATCAAATTGACAAGAATTGAATAGAATCGATTTGAATCAAAAAGAATCGAATCAAATCAAATCAAAAAGAATCGAATCGAATCGAATAGAAAAAAATCGAATCAAATCGCATAGATGAGCAGTCCATTGCCATAAGTGGGTGTTAAAATCCCCTGTCATTGTATTATTATCAGTGAGTTCCTGCACATTTGTTGTTAATTGGTTTCTATATTTAGGTACTCCCATGATGGCAGCATAAATATTTAGTTGTTGGATCTTTTTTTTAAAATAAATTTATTTTTTATTGGTGTTGAATTGACCAACATACCAAATAACACCCAGTGCTCATCCCGTCAGTGCTCATCCCGTCAAGTGTCCCCCTCAGTGCTCGTCACCCATTCACCCCCACTTCCCGCCCTCCTCCCCTTCCACCACCCCTAGTTCATTTCCCAGAGTTAGGAGTCTTTATGTTCTGTCTCCCTTTCTGATATTTCCCACACATTTCTTCTCCCTTCCCTTATATTCCCTTTCACTATTATTTATATTCCCCAAGTGAATGAGAACATACAATGTTTGTCCTTCTGTGATTGACTTATTCCACTCAGCATAATACCCTCCAGTTCCATCCACGTTGAAGCAAATGGTGGGTATTTGTCGTTTCTAATGGCTGAGGAATATTCCATTGTATACATAAACCACATCTTCTTTATCCATTCATCTTTCAATGGACACCGAGGCTCCTTCCACAGTTTGGCTATTGTGGACAATCCTACTATAAACATCTGGGTGTAGGTGTCCCGGCGTTTCATTGCATCTGAATCTTTGGGGTAAATCCCCAACAGTGCAATTGCTGGGTCGTAGGGCAGGTCTAATTTATCTCCTTGAGGAACCTCCACACAGTTTTCCAGAGTGGCTGCACCAGTTCACATTCCCACCAACAGTGTAAGAGGGTTCCCTTTTCTCTGCATGCCCTCCAAAATTTTGGTTTCCTACCTTAATTTTCCCCATGCTCACTGGTGTGAGGTGGTATCTCATTGTGGTTTTGATTTGTATTTCCCTGATGGCAAGTGATGCAGAGCATTTTCTCATGAGCATGTTGGCCATGTCTATGTCTTCCTCTGTGAGATTTCTCTTCATGTCTTTTTCCATTTCATGATTGGATTGTTTGTTTCTTTGGTGTTGAGTTTAAGAAGTTCTTTATAGATCTTGGAAACTAGCCCTTTATCTGATACGTCATTTGGAAATATCTTCTCCCACTCTGTAGGTTGTCTTTTCGTTTTGTTGACTGTATCCTTTGCTGTGCAAAAGCTTCTTATCTTGATGAAGTCACAACAGTTCATTTTTGCTTTTGTTTCTTTTGCATTCGTGGATGAATCTTGCAAGAAGTTACTGTGGCTGAGATCAAAAAAGGTGTTGCCTGTGTTCTCCTCTAGGATTTTGATGGACTCTTGTCTTACATTTAGATCTTTCATCCATTTTGAGTTTATCTTTGTGTATGTTGAAAGAGTGGTCTAGTTTCATTCTTCTGCATGTGGATGTACAATTTTCGCAGCACCATCTATTGAAGAGACTGTCTTTCTTCCAGTGGATAGTCTTTCCTCCTTTATTGAATATAAGTTGACCATAAAGTTCAGGGTCCACTTCTGGGTTCTCTATTCTGTTCCATTGATCTATTGTCTGTTTTTGTGCCAGTACCACACTGTCTCGATGACCACAGCTTTGTAGTACAACCTGAAATCTGGCATTGTGATGCCCCCAGATATGGTTTTCTTTTTTAAAATTCCCCTGGCTATTCGGGGTCTTTTCTGATTCCACACAAATCTTAAAATAATTTGTTCTAACTCTCTGAAGAAAGTCCATGGTATTTTGATAGGGATTGCATTAAACGTGTACATTGCCCTGGGTAACATTGACATTTTCACAATATTAATTCTGCCAATCCATGAGCATGGAATATTTTTCCATCTCTTTGTGTCTTCCTCAATTTCTTTCAGAAGTGTTCTATAGTTTTTAGGGTATAGATCCTTTACCTCTTTGGTTAGGTTTATTCCTAGGTATCTTATGCTTTTGGGTGCAATTGTAAATGAGATTGACTCCTTAATTTCTCTTTCTTCAGTCTCGTTGTTAGTGTATAGAAATGCCATTGATTTCTGGGCATTGATTTTGTATTCTGCAACACTACCAAATTGCTGTATGAGCTCTAGAAATCTTGGGGTGGAGGCTTTTGGGTTTTCTAGGTAGAGTATCATGTCATCGGCAAAGAGAGAGAGTTTGACTTCTTCTTTGCCAATTTGAATGCCTTTATTTCTTTTTGTTGTCTGATTGCTGAGGCTAGGACTTCCAGTACTATGTTGAATAGCAGTGGTGAGAGTGGACATCCCTGTCTTGTACCTGATCTTAGGGGAAAGGCTCCCAGTGCTTCACCATTGAGAATGATATTTGCTGTGGGCTTTTCGTAGATGGCTTTTAAGATGTCGAGGAATATTCCCTCTATCCCTACGCTCTGAAGTGTTTTGATCAGCAATGGATGCTGTATTTTGTCAAATGCTTTCTCTGCACCTAATGAGAGGATCATATAGTTCTTGGTTTTTCTCTTGCTGATATGATGAATCACATTGATTGTTTTACGGGTGTTGAACCAGCCTTGTGTCCCAGGGATAAATCCTATGTGGTCATGGTGAATAATATTCTTAATGTACTCTTGAATCCTATTGGCTAGTATCTTGTTGAGAATTTTTGCATCCATGTTCATCAGGGATATTGATCTGTAATTCTTTTTGGTGGGGTCTTTGTCCGGTTTTCAGAATTAAGGTGATGCTGGCCTCATGGAACGAATTTGGAAGTACTCCATCTCTATCTTTCCAAACAGCTTTAGTAGGATAGGTATGGTTTCTTCTTTAAACGTTTGATGGAATTTCCCTGGGAAGCCATCTGGCCCTGGACTTTTGTGTCTTGGGAGGTTTTGGATGACCTGGATCTGTGGGGCACGCCCAGGGCCCAGGAGGCCACATCCAACTGTGAGAGTACTCGCTCAGCCCGGGGCCAGAATCCAGGCCTCGCCAGGGCCATGGGGGGCTGGATTCCATTAGTCTTTGTGTTGGTCCTGGGGGGGCTCAAATCCCCTCAGCCCCCACAGAGCCCAGGGCCAGGTCAGCCCAGGTCCCTATGGGTTAGGGGCTGGTGTCCTGCGCAGGGTGTGCAGCCCTCCAGGAGGGACAGAGGGAGGAGGTAGGGCACAGTGCATCCACTGCTCCACCCACCTGTACCCACACTGTAGGGGGCTCCCTGTTTTCCCTCCTCCTTGCAACCCCTGGTTTCTCTGTGTGACGCCTATGCTTCTGATGGGAGCAGGTTTTTCAGAGAACCCCGGGGAGGCTGAGCATGTCCCACAGGTTGCAGCTGCACTGGGTCCTTCCTTGGGCCCGATGGTGTGGGGGTGGATGTTGTGGGAGCAGGGATATGATGGTGGTGGAGTGTGGGGTATGGTGTAGGTGGGATGGTGTGGCAGTATAGTTTGGGTGGGTATTGTGTGGGGCTGTGTGGGTGTGAGGGGGATGGTGTAGGGGGGATGCCATGGGGGATGATGATGTAGGGGGATGGTGTGGATTTGTGGAATGAGGGGGGTAGCATGGGGAGCCTGCGGACACAGGGCATCCCTTTCTCTAAGATGTACATGGAGACGTCTACATATAAAGGTGACCCCAGTGGCAAAAAAAATAAAAAATAAAAATAAAGGTGACCCCAGTCTGGGGATTGCTGTGACACCTGCCCCTGGGACCCCATGTGGTCAGTACAGGGCCCTGGCTGGACCAGGGGCATTATCTGGGGGTCATTATACTATGGATGTTTACAAATTGCAAATTGTCTCAAATTAATGCATAAAATTTAGAAATATATAAAGCACCGAGGGTGGGTGTCACCCTGACCCGTCCAACACTCACGGTTCAATGTGTGTCCTGCTGCAGCCCCGGCCATGCCACCTGGGCCCCAGGTCCCCTTAGTGCACACTCGGCCCCCAATCCAGCCCCCTGATTTTCAGGGGGCCGTCCCTCACCCTTTTGGGGTTCAGCTCACATAGCAACCCCTGAAGGCCCTATCCTAGTGGCCTCCTCATCCCCGAGGCCCAGGGGGTGGGGCACGGGGGTCATCCACAGCACCCTACCATACAACGGTGTGTTGTTGGCTGCTGTTGCTTCCCCCGGTCTCAGAAGCCCAGTGTTCCCTACCCAGAAGCCCCCAGGCCTCCCCCCGTGCCCGATCCCCCCTGGCCCCTTAGCTTCACCCAAACCCCTAGCAGTCCCAAAACATGATGTGGCTGCCGATCGTCCTGTGACGTCCAGGTCTATCTGCGTGATGTCCCTGGAGGAGCCCAGGCCTCCTCCTTCATTTCTTGTGGGAAAACTGGGGAGGAGGAGTCGGCGTTAGGGACTCAGACCCTGACATGTCACCAGCTGCCGTCCTGAGCAGAGAGCCCTGGGGCCACCATGGGAGTGTGCACTGCCAAAACCTCCTTCCTTCCTCTGGGAGGCCGGGGATGGCGGGAGTGCCCACCGTGCCCATGGGACCTGTGTGAGGGCCTGTGCCCAGCTGTTGTGGGCGGGCACGCGACGGAGGGTCAGCCTGGGTGGGAGGGGACAGGGGGTTAGCCCAGTTGGGGAGGGAACATGGGGGTGTTTTGCCCAAGATTGCGAATCCGAGAAACCACTAAGGAGCCAACACCGATGCAAACACACGAGGGTTGATTTCCAAACTCAAGTTTGCGTCCAAGTACACCCGACACAGTGGAGCAGGGACTTGGACTCCGAGGTGGGTTTTAGCTTAGTTTTAAGGGCTGGTCTCGGGGACCTCCAGAAGGGCTGCAGCAATTCCTCAAGTTCTGTTTACATTTTGATTGCGGCCTTCAAGGGCATTGAGCTCTGTTCTCATTCTAATATGGGGCTTTCTGGGACCTTAAGCTGTAAGCTGTTTTTTTCTTTTCTTCCTGTAACTGCAGTAATGTAAATTTTAGCTCTTATTCACAGGGGTCTGGGATGGCAGTACTTGTGCTAACAGTGAACTTAAAGTGGAATGGCCTCAATTTTCTCAGCCTCCACACAGACAAGTGACTGAAGTTTAAAACTCCAAATTTTAGGGGCTGCCCTGGTGGGGACCTGTGATCTTCCTGCCTGGGAGGGTGTCCTCCCACTCCTGGCCTTTGCTGGCCTATCCCAGGCACGCAGCTCTATGACTGCACAGGGGTTTGCAACTTATGGCCACACAGGGCAGACAGATGGCCCGAGCCCCACTGCTCTCAACTGGGTTCACTCTCCTGTGCCTAGGAACAGTTGGCGCCACCGTCCTTGGGACCCTTTGGATCCTGAGCCTACCCTGTCACTCCAGGGACTGTCCCCGAATTCTCCACCTGAACATGTTAAGGCTGGTGTGTTCCCCACTCCAGCAGACTTCTGAAAGGTCAGATTTTGTGCTCTGCTGCTTATAATATTGTGTGTAGACCCGTCAGCTGGATCCCTGCCCTTGTGGGATCTGGGGCTGTGTCTCCCCAAGATCAACTGATTGATTTTTTTAAGATTTTATTTTTCTGTAATCTCTACAGCCAACATGGGGCTTGAACATGCTACCCCAAGAACAAGAGTCCCATGTTCTTACAAACCACACCGAGCCGGTCAGGCTCCCTTTGATTGATTGATACATGTTAATTGAAGAAGGGGTGTTGCATGTGTCAGGGCAGAAACTGAGCCCACACTTTGAGGTGTGGTGGAGTCATTTGGACCTTGATCAATGTGAAAGAAACCATAGCTTCCCTGGGAGCCCAGGGAGCAGGGCCCACACACATGAAAAGTTGATAATTTCCTTTACCGTAGTAGTTATTTTACTGATTCTTTATTTTAAGTGTTATTCAATGGTAAATGTCATTCTAGGATTGGGATACAGTGAGAATGTTCTAGGATTCGGAGGTACCTAAAACTCCCCATCAAGGACTCAATGTTCCAGTTCGATGCAGAGATAGGCAAGGAAGCAAAGAGTTATGAAACATGGCACTGGGCTGCCTGGCTGGCCTGGTTGGGGGATCTTGATCTCAGGGTTGTGAGTTTGAACTCCATGTTGGGTATAGAGAGGACATAAAACTAAAATATTTAACAAATAATAAATGGATGAACAAATAAAGCATGACATCAAAGTAAGTGCTTGTTTATGTATCACCTGCGACCTATTCTTGATCGCCCTGCTTGCACTACTTGGCCCAGATGACATCCTCCACAAGGGACAGTCCCGCCCGAGTGGAAGTGGGCGTCTTTCATTGTAAGACCTGTGGTTCCCATCATTCTGCAGGGAGAGAAGAGCCATGAAGGCACGAGTTCAGGGGATCAGCATACACCTAGGCAATGATCATTTCCGAACCCAGTAGCCAGAGCTCGGCCTCCTTTTAGGACCCGATGTCATAACGAAGCCTCTTTGGTCATTGTCTTGGATGCAGGGTGGAGGCTAAACTAGAATTAGGAAGAACAAAAGAGGAGGAAAACCAGAAGCTGAAAGAGAGGAGGACAGATCACCATCCGTAGCCTTCACAGGGACCAGGTGTCCTTTCCTAGGAGGGCCCCCCCCATAGGATGCTTCCTGACCCTCTGCGCTCCTTGTTGGAACCCAGCAGGCACATCTCTGTACCTGTGGCACCTCTGCAGTCGTGGTTTATAGCATCTTCCATGTCCCCTATTGGGGTAGCAAGTTCAAGCCCCATGTTGGCTGATTCCATACACGACATACAGCGTCGTGTATCGAAGCATCCAGCTGTTTTGACAACATTGGGGAGATTCTGACTTAGGTTGGTTTTGGGGTGTGTGTGTCTATCACATGAAGCTATCACGTTCAGCTATCTGAACCTCTGGCTGGGTAACGCAAACGCCGAAATGCTTGGTACAACATAATTTCTGGTGCTGGCACTGTGTGTCTAGCTGGGCTCTCCTGGTCGACCCGGGGTTCGCTCGTGGAGTGACTTTCAGCTGTAGGGTCAGCTGAGGTGGAAGGTCTGGCTTGGCCACATTCCCATGTCCGGCAGTGGGTCCCGCCGAGCACCGGCTGCTTCTCTTCTCCCCGATGCCTCTCCAGCAGGGAGCCAGACCTCGGGGCCGCCATGGGGGGAACTCCTTAGGAGCCAGGTGCCCATGGCGGGAAGCCCTGGGACTGCCTGTGTGTGGGAGTCGGGGTGGGGACGGGGCTGGGGTTCCTCGGTCCCCTGTGCTGCCTGGCTTTCAGGCCGAGCCCCATGCTCACCCAGCCCCTACTAGGGCAAGAAGCGTGCCCTCCACACACTGGTGTGAGAGACCCAGCATCACAAGGTGTGCACGCTGAGTCCACCTGGTGAGCATTGCCCAGGCGCATGAGCTGCAAGTGTGGGACCCAGGAAATTTAACAAAAATCTCCTACCCTTGGACAAGCAGAGCAGGACTGATTTCTTTTGTGCTACACCCGCCACCTCCCCTATGACCCCCACATGACCTGCTTATGGCTTACGGGGCTGCCCCACCCGAGTCAAGACGCTGGGCACAGCCTAATCAGAAATCGGCTCATGACAATGTAACCCTGCTTGGTGCCCCCCAAAACTGCGCGCCGATTCTGACCAAAGTAATAGACCAGCTCAAGTGGATACTATAGGGTAAGGTGTAATTCAATCGGCCACCTGCGTGTGGGCCGACATGACTGTGCAACTTTCTGTGTATCCCATGGTCCACTGCCCCCTATAAAGCTGCTACACCTCTTAGTCTCGGGGTCCAAGTTCCTGCTCCGCTGAGTCGGGTACACTTATACCCAAGCTCCAGCTTGTAAAGAAACCCTCGGGAGTTTGCATCAGTGTCGGCTCTTCAGTGGTTTCTCGGATTTGCAATCGGGCACAACACAAGGGCCTGCTGTCCTGACATCCCTTCCAGGGCCACGCTGACCGCCCCACAGGCCCTCTATGCCCGAGGCACACAGGCACGGGGTTGCAGGGAGGGGAGGAAGTGCCTCGGAACCCAGCCAGCCCCAGCCCCCTGGACAGAGGGAGCACAGACATCCCAGGTCGCTTTGCACAGACCCTGGTGACCTGAGGCTCCCTGGCTGTCACTCTCTCCCATCCCCTCCTGGCCCGAGGGTCACAGGCTGAGTCCCAGGAAAGTCTGTGGTGTCCTGACCCTGGCGTCTGGCCGCCCCTGGAAGGCACGTGGGGATGTCAGCTGTGTGTGCCTGGCGGCGCCCATGAAGGGGCTGGTTGGGGCCTGGGTGGTGGCCCCTCCCCCTCTCTGGGGGTCTCTCCATGCCCCGAGCACAGAGTTCTGGGAGATACAGAAATGGGCTGGCTGTGCATTTTCGTACCACAACACTTCATTGACTTTCTATAGCATATGGGCTCAGAGCCGAGTGTGCACGCTTTCCCCTGGGGAGGGAGACCTTTCTGTCCTTTAGGAGAGGGCAAGAATCACACAGGGTGGGGGGGGCGGGTGATGGAGTAAACCACCTGAGAGCATGTGTGGACTCCGGGTGGGGGCGTGTGTCCTGAGGTTTCAGCCTGAGAGACAGTTCTGAGGACAGCAGAGCTGACCTGGGCCTGCAGCTCATGGGTTCCTGCGCTGGGTCCCCGCAGGGCAGCTGGACCCCGGCCTCGGGCCCCCTGGAGCCCCAGCACCTGGAGGAGCCTCCCCTGGTGTGGGTGTGGGTGGGGCCCACCATCCATCCCCTGCTCTCCCCACCCTTGGATGTCCCAGGATCCCCAGGGCTGCCCTAGGTCAGCGACCTGGATCTGTGGGGCACGCCTAGGGCCCAGGAGTCAACATCCAGCTGTGAGAGGGCTTGCTTAGCCCAGGGCCAGAATCCAGGGCTGGCCAGGGCCATGGGGGCCTGGATCCCATTAGTCTTTGTGTTGGGCCTGAGGCGGGGGCTCAAATCACCCTAGCCCTCACAGAGTCGGGGCCAGGCTAGCTCAGGTCCGTATGGGTTAGGGCCTGGTGTCCTGTGCAGGGTGTGCTGCCCTCCAGGAGGGACAGTGGGCAGAGGCAGGGCACAGTGTGTCCACTGCACCACTCACCTGCATCCACCCTGTCGGGGGCTCCCTGTCTTCCCTCCTCCCTGCGACCCCTGGGTACTCTATGAGACACCCGGGCTACTGATGGGATCAGGGTATGCAGAGAAACCCGGGGAGGCTGAGCATGTCTCACAGGGGTCACCTGCACTGGGTCTTTGCTGGGGGCTGATGGTGTGGGGATGGATGGTGTGGGGGCAGGGGTATGATTGTGGTGGAGTGTGGGGGATGGTGTGGGGGGATGGTGTTGTGGTATAGTGTGGGTGGGTATTGTGTGGGGTTGTGTGGGTGTGAGGGGAATGATGTAGGTGGGATGTCATTGGGGATGAAGACGTAGGGGGATGATGTGGGAGTCGGGGAATGAGGGGGATGCTGTGGGGGGCCTGCGGACACAGGGTATCTCCTTCCCCTAAGATGCACAAGGAGACGTCTACAGTTAAAGGCGACCCCAGTCTGGGGTTTGCTGTGACACCCGCCCCTGGGGCGTGGTGTCATCAGTGCAGGGTCCTGGCAGGACCGGGGCATTATCTGGGGGTCATCATACTATGTATGTTTTCAAATTGCAAATTGTCTCAAATTAAATGCATAGAATTTAGAAATATATAAAGCACCGAGAGTGGGTGTCACTCTGACCCGTCCGACTCTCATGGGATCGATGTGTGTCCTGCTGCAGCCGCAGCCATGCTGCCTGGCCCCTAGGTCTGGTTCCTGTCCCCCACGTCCCCCACCACATCCCCTGCTTCTCAGGGGGCCGTCCCTCTCCCCTTTGGTTTTCAGCTCCCATGGTAATCCCTGGAGGCCCCATCCTAGTGGCCTTCTCATCCCTGAGGCCCCGGGGGTGTGGGCACTGGGGTCATCCCCAGCACCCTACTTTGGAGCGGTGTGTTGTTGGCTGCAGTTGCACCCCCGGCCTCAGAAGCCCCGTTTTCCCTACCCAGAAGCACCCAGGCCTCCCCTGGGGCCCTGAAGCCCCCTGGCCCAGCAGCCTCACTCGAACCCCTAGCAGTCCCAAAACATGGTGTGGCTGCAGAACGTCCTTTTGATGTCCAGGTCTACCTCCGTGATGTCCCTGGAGGAGACCAGGGCGTCCTCCTTCATTTCCTGTGGGAAAACCAGGGAGGAGGAGCAGGCGTCAGGGACACAGACTCCGACCTGTCACGAGCTGCTGTGCTGGGCAGGGAGCCCTGGATCACCATGGGAGTGTGTCCTGCCGAAACCTCCTTCCTTCCTCTGGGAGGCCAGGGATGGCGGGAGTGCCCACCGTGCCCATGGGACCTGTGTGAGGGCCTGTGCCAAGCTGTTGTGGGCAGGGAGGTGACTGAGTGTCACCCTGGGTGGGAGGGGATAGGGGTTCAGCACAGGTGGGAGGGGACAGGGGGCGTTGTGCCCAAGATTGCAAATCCGAGAAACCACTAAGGAGCTGACTCCAATGCAAACACACAAGGGTTGATTTCCAAACTCGAGTTTGCGTCCAAGTACACCCAACACAGCGGAGCAGGGACTTGGACCCCGAGGTGGGTTTTAGCTTAGTTTTAAGGGCTTGTCTCGGGGTATTCCAGAAGGGCTGGAGCAATTCCTAAAGTTCTGTTTACATTTTCATATGGGGCCTTCAAGGGTATTGAGCTCTGCTCTCATTCTAATAGGCACTTCCAGCCCTTGGCGTGGGCTCTGTTTTGATTCTGTTTTGGGGCTTTCTAGGACATTAAGCTGTAAACTTTTGTTTTTTTTCCTGTAACTGAAATAATGTAAATTTCAGCTCTTCTTCACAGGGGCCTGGGATGGCTGGACTTGTTCGAACACTGAACTTAAAGTGGAAAGGCCTTCATTTTCTTGGCCTCCTTGCGTCCCGTCCCATCCTATCTAGCTCTTTCCCCCTTCCCCAGAGCTCCTAAGAGAGCAGTTGCAAATGACCTCAGCTTAGCAGCATGTTTTGGGGGACAGGCCCAGGGATTTGGGATCAGGAAGACCTGGGGCGCGGGCTTCCAAGCTGTGCAGTGGGATTCGATGCTGCAGACTCTTATTCCCTAAGGCTATCTTGACAACTGACTTTGTACATAGAATAGCTGCCCTTTATCTTTAAAAGATGAAGAGCGAGTCAAAGCGTTTTTTCTCTGCCCATCTGATTGCTCAGATTCCAATATGAGACATATTTCCTGTTAATAAGGATAATTTACTATCCGTGGTACTATGGTTAAAATATTCTGACACAAGTAATTCAGAGGGATGAGGGTTTCTCATCTCTTTCTTCACAGCTCAGTCACTCCTCAGGAAATGCATCTTTATGGATTTGGAAATAATTGAGAGACATTATTACCAGTGGTCCTATTATTATGTGAAGGATTCTTCCCTGAGATTCTTCGCCTGTTTCAACTGACACTGAAACACTGTGAACTCTTTGGAAGACAAATGTCAAGGAAATAAATGTTATGCATTGCTCATTTTAAATGCACTTGCAATATGGAGTCTATTATAATACAAGTATTTTTATCTGATTTTTGCTATTTATTATCCGTTCCTGCTTTTCAGGTTGAGGAGGCATTATACGTGTTCATAAGTGTTTTTCTTTCCTTCTGATATAAAATTCTTACTTTGTTCCCATCGAAGGAACTCTTTAAGAATAAGGCAAAAGTTAATTCAACGATTCTTAAAATGTCTTCACACTTGGAGCCTGATTCATTTAAGTCAATTTTCAAAATATATCTTATTTATTAGAAAAAAAACAGAGATTTATAGGGAAATTGAGAAGATAGTACAGAGCATTCTCATGCACTTGCACTCAATTTCTCCAATTATTGATATCTTATATTAGTACGGTACAATAGGGGATCCCTGGGTGGCGCAGCGGATTGGCGCCTGCCTTTGGCCCAGGGCGCAATCCTGGAGACCCGGGATCGAATCCCACGTCGGGCTCCCGGTGCATGGAGCCTGCTTCTCCCTCTGCCTGTGTCTCTGCCTCTCTTTCTCTCTCTCTGTGTGTGACTATCATAAATAAATAAAAATTAAAAAAAAATAGTACGGTACAATATTAGCTAATGAATCAATATTAAAATACTTGCATTAACCAAAGACCATACTTTATTCAGATTTCCTTACTTTTTGCTAAATTACCATCCCTCATATCACTTTCCATTTGTCCTCATGTTTTCTTAGGCTCCTCTGGATTGTGAGTCTTTCAGCCTTTCCTTGTTGTCGTTGAACTGGAACTCTTTGAGAAGTAGAGTATTTTGTAAAATTTCCCTCAGTTGGGACATGTCTGTTTTTTATCTCATGATTGAACTGATTTTGTGGAGTATATACAGAGATATACTGCCATTTTTATTATATCATATAAAGGAGAGATACTATCAACATGATTTATCAGTCTTGGTATCGATCTGATCATCTTGCTGAGGTAGTGTTTGTCAGCTTTCTCCATAGTAAAGTGATTCTTTATTGTTATTATTATTATATTATCATTATTATTTTAGGTTTTTCATAATATATTTTGTAAAAAGAAGTTACTTTGTGTATTGCACACATAAGAGTGGGAAGCTATGCTCATGAACTTGAGGGTGGAATGTCTGCACAAATTGTTTGAAATTCTTCTACATGGGAAATTTCTATTCCTTCTGGATTTGTTTGTTTGTTTCTTTTTCAAAGATGTTATTTATTTATTTGAGAAAGGGAGGAGAGAAAAAGCATGAGTGAGAGGGACAGAGGGAGAGGGAGAAGCAGGTTCCCTGCTGAACAGGGAGCCTGCCTTGGGACCTGGATCATGATCTGAGCCTAAGGCAGAAGCTTAACTGACTGAGCCAAGGAGGTGCCACTCTTTCTTTCTTTCTTTCTTTCTTTCTTTCTTTCTTTCTTTCTTTCTTTCTTTCTTCTTTCTTTCTTTCAAATAATAAATTTATTTTTTATTGGTGTTCAATTTACCAACAAACAGAAAAACGCCCAGTGCTCATTCCAGCAAGTGCCCCCCTCAGTGCCCGTCACCCATTCACCCGCACCACCAGCCCTCCTCCCCTTCCAGCATCCCTAGTTCCTTTCTCAGACTTAGGAGTCTTTATGTTCTGTCTCCCTTTCTGATATTTCCCACACATTTCTTCTCCATTCCCTTATATTCTCTTTCACTATTATTTATTTTCCCCAAATGAATGAGAACATACAATGTTTGTGCTTCTCCGATTGACATACTTCATTCAAAATAATACCCTCCAGTTCCATCCACATTGAAGCAAATGGTGGGTATTTGTCTTTACCAATGGCTGAGTAATATTCTATTGTATACATAAACCACATCTTCTTTATCCATTCATCTTTCGATGGACACCAAGGCTCCATCCACAGTTTCGCTATTGTAGACATTCCTGCCAAAAACATCGGGGTGCAGGTGTCCCGGATTTCATTGCATCTGAATATTTGGGGTAAATACCCAACAGTGTAATTGGTGGGTCGTAGGGCCAGTCTATTTTTAACTCTTGGAGGAACCTCCACACAGTTTTCCAGAGTGGCTGCACCAGTTAACATTCCCACCAACAGTGTAAGAGGGTTCCCTTTTCTCCGCATCCTCTCCAACATTTGTGGTTTCCTGCCTTGTTAATTTTCCCCATTCTCACTGGTGTGGTGTCTCATTGTAGTTTTGATTTGTATTTCCCTGATGGCAAGTGATGGAGAGCATTTTCTCATGTGCATGTTGGCCATGTCTATGTCTTCGTCTGTGAGGTTTCTGTTCATGTCTTTTGCCCATTTCATGATTGGATTGTTTGTTTCTTTGGTGTTGAGTTTAATAAGTTCTTTATAGATCTTTATAAATCTTGGAAACTAGCCCTTTATCTGATACATCATTTGGAAATATCTTCTCCCATTCTGTAGGTTGTCTTTTCGTTTTGTTGACTGTATCCTTTGCTGTGCAAAAGCTTCTTATCTTGATGAAGTCACAACAGTTCATTTTTGCTTTTGTTTCTTTTGCATTCGTGGATGAATCTTGCAAGAAGTTACTGTGAAAAAAAAAAAGAAAAAAAGAAGAAGTTACTGTGGCCGACTTCAAAAAGCGTGTTGCCTGTGTTCTCCTCTAGGATTTTGATGGACACTTGTCTCACATTTAGATCTTTCATCCATTTTGAGTTTATCTTTGTGTATGGTGAAAGAGAGTGGTCTAGTTTCATTCTTCTGCATGTGGATGTCCATTTTCCCAGCACCATCTATTGAAGAGACTGTCTTTCTTCCAATGGATAGTCTTTCCTCCTTTATCGAATATTAGTTGACCATAAAGTTCAAGGTCTCTATTCTGTTCCATTGATCTATGTGTCTGTTTTTCTGCCAGTACCACAGTCTTGATGACCACAGCTTTGTAGTACAACCTGAAATCTGGCATTGTGATGCCCCCAGATATGGTTTTCTTTTGATCAGCCATGGAAGCTCTATTTTGTCAAATACTTTCTCTGCATCTAATGAGAGGATCATATGGTTCTTGGTTTTTCTCTTGCTAATATGATGAAACACATTGATTGTTTTACGAGTGTTGAACCAGCCTTGTGTCCCAGGGATAAATCCTACTTGGTCATGGTGAATAATTTTCTTAATGTACTCTTGGATCCTATTGGCTAGTATCTTGTTGAGAATTTTTGTATCCATGTTCATCAGTGATATTGGTCTGTAATTCTCCTTTTTGGTGGGGTCTTTGTCTGGTTTTGGAATTAAGGTGATGCTGGCCTCATAAAACGAATTTGGAAGTAGTCCATCTCTTTCTATCTTTCCAAACAGCTTTAGTAGGATAGGTATGGTTTCTTCTTTAAACGTTTGATGGAATTTCCCTGGGAAGCCATCTGGCCCTGGACTTTTGTGTCTTGGGAGATTTTGGATGACTGCTTCAATTTCCTCCCTGGTTATTGGCCTGTTCAGGTTTTCTATTTCTTCCTGTTTCAGTTTTGGTAGTTTCTGGCTTTCCAGGAATGCGTCCATTTCTTCTAGATTGCCTAATTTATTGGCGTATAGCTGTTCATTATATGTTCTTAAAATCCTTTGTATTTCCTTGGTGTTCGTAGTGATCTCTCCATTCTCACTCATGATTTTATTAATTTGAGTCTTCTCTCTCTTCTTTTTAATAAGGCTGGCTAATGGTTTATGTATCTTATTAATTCTTTCAAAGAACAAACTCCTGGTTCTGTTGATCTGTTCCACATTTCTTCTGGTCTCAATTTCCTTGAGTTCTTCTCGAATTTTAATTAACTATTTTCTTCTGTTGGGTGTAGGATCTATCTGCTATTTTTTCTCTAGCTCCTTTATGAGTAAGGTTAGCTTTTGTATTTGAGTTCTTTCCAGTTTTTGAATCGATCCTTGTATTGCGATGTATCTCCCCCTTAGGACTGCTTGTGCTGCATCCCAAAGATTTTGAATGGTTGTATCTTCATGTTCATTAGTTTCCATGAATCTTTTTAATTCTTCCTTAATTTCCTGCTGACCCTTTCATCTTTTAGCAAGATGGTCCTTCACCTCCACGTGTTTGAGGTCCTTCCAAACTTCTTCTTGTGATTTAGTTCTAATTTCAAGGCATTATGGTCTGAGAATATGCAGGGGAGGATCCCAATCTTTTGGTATCGGTTCAGAGCAGATTTGTGACCCAGTATGTGGTCTGTTCTGGAGAAAGTTCCATGTGCACTTGAGAAGAATGTGTATTCAGTTGAGTTTGGATGTAAAGTTCTGTAGATATCTGTGAAATCCATCTAGTCCAGTGTATCATTTAGAGCTCTCGTTTCTATGGAGATGTTGTGCTTAGAAGACCTATCTAGTATTGAAAGAGCTAGACTTAAGTCACCAAGTATAAGTGTATTATTATCTAAGTATTTCTTCACTTTGGTTATTAATTGATTTAAATATTTGGGAGCTCCCACATTCGGGACATATATATAGAGGATTATTATGTCCTTTTTTTGGATAGATCCTTTAATTATGATGTAGTGTCTCTCTTCATCTCTCACTACAGTCTTCGGGGTAAATTTTAGTTTATCTGATATAAGGATGGCTACCCCTGCTTTCTTTTGAGGACCATTTGAATGGTAAATGGTTCTCTAACCTTTTATTTTCAGGTTGTAGGTGTCCTTCTGTCTAAAATGAGTCTCTTGTAGACAGCAAATAGATGGGTCCTGCTTTTTTATCCAGTCTGAAACCCTGCGCCTTTTGATGGGTTCATTAAGCCCTTTCACGTTCAGAATTACTATTGACAGATATGAGTTTAGTGTCATCATGATATCTATTCAGCCCTTGTTTTTGTGGACTGTTCCACTGAACTTCTTCTTATGGGGGAATTTGAAGAGTCCCCCTTAAAATTTCTTGCAGAGCTGTTTTGGAGGTCACATATTCTTTCAGTTCCTGCCTGTCTTGGAAGCTCTTTATCTCTCCTTCCATTTTGAATGAGAGCCTTGCTGGGTAAAGTATTCTTGGTTGCATGTTCTTCTTATTTAGGACCCTGAATATATCCTGCCAGCCCTTTCTGGCCTGCCAGGTCTCTGTGGAGAGGTCTGCTGTTACTCTAATGTTCCTGCCCATTAAGGTCAGGGATTTCTTGTCTCTTGCTGCTTTAAGGATCTTCTCTTTATCTTTGGAATTTGCAAGCTTCACTATTAAATGTCGAGGTGTTGGACGGTTTTTATTTTTTTTTATTTTAGGGGAGTATCTCTCTATTTCCTGCATCAGAATGCCTATTTCCCTTTCCAGATTAGGAAAGTTTTCAGCTATGATTTGTTTAAATACATATTCTGGCCCTCTGGCCCTTTCAGCGCCCTCGGGAACCCCAATTACACGTAGGTTTTTCTTCCTCAGGCTGTCGTTTATTTCCCTTAATCTGTCTTCCTGGTCTTTTAATTGTCTGTCTCTTTTTCCTTAGTTTCCCTCTTTGCCGTCAACTTGTCTTCTATGTCACTCACTTGTTCCTCCACCTCATTAACCCTCATCGTTAGGACCTCTAGTTTGGATTGCATCTCATTCAAATGATATTTAATTTCTGCCTGATTGGATCTAAATTCTGCAGTCATGAAGTCTCTTGAGTCCTTTATGCTTTTTTCTAGAGCCACCAGTAGCTGTATAATAGTGCTTCTGAATTGGCTTTCTGACATTGAATTGTAATCCAGATTTTGTAACTCTGTGGGAGAGAGGACTGTTTCTTTCTTTTGAGGTGAGGTTTTCCTTCTAGTCATTTTGCTCAGTGCAGGGTGGCCAAAAACAAGTTGTATTGGGAAACGGAGAAAGAGAGAGAGAAAGAAGGAAAGAAAAGAGAAAAAGAAAAAAGGAAGAAAAAAAAGAAAAAAGAGAAGAAAAAGAGAAGAGAAAGGAAAAGAAAGAAAGGAAAAAAGGGGTGGGGGAAGCAAACAGAAATCAAAAATAAAAAAAAAGAAAAGAAAAGAAAAAACCACGGGGGAGTATCTTCTGATTCTGTATACTTTATGTCCCTTGACTTCCCCTGGAACTTGTCTGTCTACATGGTCTTCTGTGGGAGGGGCATGTTGTGCTGATTTTCAGTTGGTAGCACTTGGGGTAGCTGCTCTGCCCTCTGCCTGGTGCAGGGCTCAGTGGGTTTTTTTTTATGATAAGCACACAGTGAGAGAGAGAGAGAGAGAGGCAGAGACATAGGCAGAGGGAGAAGCAGGCTCCATGCACCGGGAGTCCCATGTGGAATTCGATCCCGGGTCTCCAGGATCGCGCCCTGGGCCAAAGGCAGGCGCCAAACCGCTGCGCCACCCAGGGATCCCTCAGTGGGGGTTTTTTAACCCGTGAGGCCCCAGGAGGAAAAACCCCAGTGGTGGCGGCAGCTCTGGAGCCCTGGATTCAGCTCCCACAGTAACTACAGAGCTCTCCATCTGCAGGGCCTGGAGGCTCCGGGGCAGGGCCTCTGATCTGCTCAGCTCCGGGCAGGAGCGTCCTTGCTGTCCTGGGCCCTCCCGGGCTCTGCCTGTCCCAGGGGGAGGCCGGATCATGGGCTGTGTCCCGGTGCCCTGTGCTCCGGAGCCTGCGCTGTTGGATTCGCCCTCCCTGCCGCACAGCCGCCTCTGTGGCGCCGCTGCCAGAGCCCTTCTGAGCTGCTCCCGGAGCCACGCAGCCCCCTCCGCAGGGAGCCTCTTCCTCTGCCGGACCCCCTCCGAGCTGCTCCTGGCCTTGCAGCCCCCTCAACACGGAGCTGCCGCCCTAGCCCCTCCGTGGTGCTCCGGGTCCAGCCCTGCGTGCTGCAGTCTTTTAGGGAGCTTGGCCACGGGGAATGGTGCACTCTCCAGGGCACGCAGGTGTCTGTTAGTGTCCCAGGGAGCCCGAGGCGATCCCTGCCCTCCTGGGGTCCTGCTCTAACTCCCTGCGGGCGCCTTTCCGCCCGGAAAGATCGGTGAAGCTCCTGCTTCTCCCAGAGGGAGCTTTCCTGTCCTGGGGGCACTCGCCCTGGCCTTTGCCCCGCAGCTCACGGGCCTCTCCCCCTTGGATGCCTTTTATTTCTTTATTTCTTTTCCCCCCTCTTCCTACCTTGATAGAAACACGAACTCTTCTCACTGTAGCATTCCAACTGGTCTCTTTAAATCTCAGGCCGAATTCATAGATTTTCAGGATGATTTGAAGGTTATCTAGGTAATTTGGTGGGGACAGGTGATTTGGGGACCTTACTCTTCCGCCATCTTGCCCCTCCCTCCACTTTCCTATTTCAAACGATGGCACAGAGACACAGAATAAAGCAATGTGGTTCTCGGGCCGCGGCTGGCTCCGTTTGTTAAGCATCCGACTCCTGACCCCATCCCTGGTCTTGATCTCGGTGTCATGAGTTCTAGCCCTGTGCTGGGCTGTGGACGAAGCAGGGAGCCTACTTAAACAAACCAAACCCACAGGGGTATGGTTCTGGCATAAGCTGAAGGAGCAGAATAGAGAGCCTGGAAGAAAATGCACTCCGATACCGTCAACTGATTTTTTAAACTTAATTTAATTTAAACCCAATTAATTAACAGTATAGTGTACTATACTTTGAGAGGTAGAATTCAGGGATTCACCAGTTGGAGATAACACCAGGGCTCATGACATCACGTGCCCTCCTTCATGCCCATCTACCAGTTACCCTGTCCCTCCACTCCCCTCCCCCCAAGCAACCATCAGTTTGTTTCCTGTGATTGAGTCTCTTTTTCCTCCATCTCTGTTTTCATCTTATTGTTTTTCCTTCCCTTCACAGATGCCCACCTGCTTTGCTTCTTTAATTTCACCTATGAATGCAACCATACGGTAATTTTCTTTCCTGACTGACTTATTTCACTTAACATGATCCCTCTAGTTCTATCCACGTCATTGCAAATGGCCCTTGTCAGGGCCTGTAGTGAGGCCTAACTGCAAATGGCAGTTCTATGCACGTCATTTCCTTCTCTTTGATAGCTGAGTACCATTCCTAACATCTATCTATCTATCATCTATGACCATCATCTACCTCCCATCCTCTTTATCCATCATCTGCCCGAGGGCACCGAGGCTCCACCCACAGTGTGGCTACTGTGGACCCAGATGCTGTGGACTTTAGGGTGCAGGTGTCCCTGAGTCTCACTGCATCTGTATCTTCGGAGTGAGCTACAGGCCATGCACCTGCCGGTCGCAGGGCGGCTCTATTTGTAACTTCCTGAGGAGCCTCCACAGTGTTTCCAGGGCGGCTGCACCAGCCCTCGGTCCTGTCCACAGTGGAAGAGGGTTGAGTGAGTTTTGCAGGACGTGGTAAAAGTCTGGTCCACATTACATTTCGCGTCCTGTGAGCTTCATTCATTTTCATTAAGTATTTCTTGGGAAGCAGGGTGTTGGGCTCCATTTCAGTGAGACGTTTCCGAAGCTCACAGCCATCAGCTGAGCCTGGAAGGAGGTAGGTGCAGCCCCGTGCGAGGGGACGCTGCCTCCTGCACAGCCTCCTGCAGTGTCTGAGCATCCCACAGGAGGCGCCCGAGCCCAGGCCCTGCCCAGGGGCCGCGCTGGCACAGTAGACCTCGTCCACCTGAACTAACAAAAGCCCGCCTGTGCTGGGGTGGCCTGAGGAGGACATGGGGTCACATCCACGCTGATGAGCCCCAGCCTCCTCAGACCTGCAGTGAGGCTTCAGGGAGATTTTGGGCCGCGTTCAAGCTGACAGGAGCCCTGGTATCCTCAGGAACCGCAGTATGGCTTCAGGAAGATGTGGGCCCGCATCCACGCTGACAGGAGCCCCTGGGCCACCTCAGGACCAGCGAGGAAGCTTCAGGAAGATGTGGCGCCGCGTCCTCTCTGGCAGGTGCTCCCGGGCCACTCAGGACATAAGTTGAGGCTTCTGGAAGCTGGGGGCCGCATCCATGGTGACAGGAGCCCCGGCCTCCTCAGAACCTGTGGTGACGCTTCGGGAGGACGTGGGGCCACGTCCACACAACAGGACGCTGACCACCTCAGGACCCCCGGTGTAGGCTTTGGGAAATATGGGTATGCATCCATGTGGACAGAAGACCCCAGCCTTGTCAGGGCCTGTAGTGAGGCCTAAGAAAGATGTGGGTGTCGCATCCACACTGACAGGAGTCTCCGGCCTCCTCAGGACCCACTGTGAAGGTTTGGGAGGATTTGGGGCCATGTCCATGCTGACAGGAGCCCCCAGCCTCCTCAGGTCTTATGGTGAAGCTTGAGGAAAATGTGGGGCCACGTCAACACTGACAGGACCCCCGTCCTCCTCAGGACCTGTACTTTGGCTTCGGGACATATGTGGATGCGTCTATGATGACAGGAGCCCATGGCCTCCTCAGGACCTGCGGTGAGTTTTCTGGGGGAACGTGAGGCCATGTCCAGGCTGACAGGAGCCCCCGGCCTCCTGAGGACCTGCTGTGAGGCTTCCAGAGGATGTGAGGCATAGTCCAAAGTGACAGGAGACCCGGCATCCTCAGGACCCGCTGACTATGACTCAGGAACACGTGGGGCCACGTCCACACTCACAGGATCCTGGCTTCCTCAGGACCCCCTGGAGGACTCTGGAGGTGTCGTTGGGGGCCACGTACACATCAGAAGGGACTACTCAGAACCGCAGGGTAAGTAAATGGGTGGAATGAATGGTAGGGTCAGAGGAAAGGAGGCAGGTGGTGGTTAGGCTTAGGTTAGATGTTACGGGTTAGTGATTATGCTTATGGTTACAGATTAGCAGTTAGGGTGAGGGATAAGGGTAAGGGTCAGTGGTTAGGAGTTAGGAAGTGGGTTAGGGATTAGGGCAAGGGGTTAGGGTTAGCGTTAGGGACAGGATTTAGACTTAGGGTTAGGGTATATGCTTTAGGGATTAGGGCAGGAGGTTAGGAGCTGGGGTTAGGGATATGGTTAGTATTGGGCTTAGGTTTGCAGTTAGGGTTAGGGGTTAGGGTTACAGGTTAGAGTTAAAGTTAGTGCTAGGTTTGGGGTAGGGCAAGGGTTAGGGTTAGGATGGGGTTAGGGCTAGGGTTAGGGCTAGTGTTTGGTTTGGGGTTAGGGTCAGGTCAGGGTCAGGGTCAGGGTCAGAGTACGGTTTTGGAAAAGGTTAAGAGATAGGGTTAGGGAGTGGGTTAAGGGTTAGTTTTAGGGTACAGGTTAGGGTCCAGTTTGGCGTATGAGATAGGGTTAGTATTAGAGGGTTAGGGTACAGGTTAAGGTTAGGAATAGGACTTGAGTACATTAAGTTAAGGTTAGGGTTAGAGGTTAGGGTTAGGGTTAGATTTAAGGTAGGGGTCAGGGTTAAGGAAACTGAATATTAGGTTTATGAGTTAGGGTGAGGGTTGGCAGGTAGGTTCAGTGAATGTGTTTTGGTCTTGGGGTTTGTGTTTGGTTTTCAACTAGTGATAGGTCTTGTTTAAGGGTTAGGTTAACATTAGGATTAAGTTAGGGTTAGGGTTATGTCTGTGTATGGTTAGAGTTTGGGTCTTGGCATGTGCCTGCACTGGGACTCCTAGTATCTTGGGCAGTTTAGTTTTATGCACTCTATTTAGGTTTTGGGTTCAAAGATAGCCTGACTCCACCAAGTCAGTGGCCTCCCCAGAGAATCAAAATCCAGGCTTCTGCTGGGATGAGAATAGACATGGCAGGCTTCTCCTGAGCTGAGCTAAGGAGGGGATTTGTGACTCTAAATACTCTTTATTTGGATTTTCAGTTGCCTTTCTGATTTTATCTCTTGTGCGCACGTTTCATCAATACTACGAATTATCATTTTAAAGTTTTACTTGAATTCCTGTTTGTAAACACAGTATGATATAGTTTCAGGTTTAGCACATAGTGATTCAACCTTTGGATACAAAGCCTGGTACTGGTCACAGGTGCCCTCCACTATCCCCATCGCCTCGTTCCCCATCCCCCCCACCTTCCCTGGTATTGATTAGTTTATTCTCTGTGGTTAAGAGTGTGTTTCTTGGTTTGCTTCTCTCATCCCACCCTCTGCTCCTTTGCCAGTTTGTTTGGTTTCTTAAAATTCACATGTGAGGGATCCCTGGGTGGCGCAGCAGTTTGGCGCCTGCCTTTGGCCCAGGGCGTGATCCTGGAGACCCGGGATCGAATCCCACATCGGGCTCCCGGTGCATGGAGCCTGCTTCTCCCTCTGCCTATGTCTCTGCCTCTCTCTCTCTCTCTCTCTCTGTGACTATCATAAATAAATAAAAAAAAAATTAAAAAAAAAATTCACATGTGAATGCAACTGTATGGTATTTGGTATCTGTCTTTCTCTGACTGACTGAGTTCATTTAGCATAAGTCCTTTCCACTTCTCCCAAGTCATTGTAAATGGCTTCATTTCATCCCTTCTGATGACCGAGTGATGTCGCAGTGTGTATATTTACCATATCGTCTCTGCCCATTCATCTGTCGATGGACATCTGGGCTGTATCCACAGATTGGCTTTTGTTGATAACGCTGCTACAAACACTAGGCTGCGTGTCCCTCTTCGAATCTACTAATCTACTTTTGTATCCTCCGGATAAATACCTAGCTGTGCAATTTTGGAATCGTAGGGTAGCTCTATTTTTAACTTCTTGAGGACCCTCCACACTGTTTTCCACGTAGCTGCACCTGTTCGCATCCCCACGAGGAGTGTAAGGGGGCTCCCCCTTATCCATAGCCTCACCAACACCTGTTGTTTCTTGTGTTGTTAATTTTATCCATTCTGACGGCTGTCAGGAGACATCTCATTGTGGTTTTGGTTTGCATTTCCCTGGTGATGGGTGACGCTGAGTGTCTTTCAGTGTGTCTGGTGGCCATCTGGATGTCTTGTCAGAGACAAAGTCCATTCATGTCTTCTGCCCATCTGCAGTTGGATAATTTGTGTTTAGGATGCTGAGATTTATATTTGCTTTATGTATTTTGGATACTAACTCTTTATTGGGTGTGTTATTTACAAATATCTCCTCTCATTTTGTATGTTGCCCTTTAGCGTTGGCTGTTTCCTTCACTTTGCAGAAGCTTTTCAATTTGATGAAGTCCCAATAGTATTTTTGCTTTGTTTCCCTCACCTCAGACGCATATCTAGAAAGAAGAACCAATGGCAAAAGTCAAAGACGTTGCTGCCTATCTTTTCTTCTTTTTATGGTTTCAGGTCTCACATTTAGGTCTTTCATCCATTTTGAATTTATTTTATATATATATGGTGTAATAAAGTGGTCCAGTTTCATTCTTCTGCATGTGGCTGCCTGGTTTTCCCAACACCATTTGTTCTTATCCTGGGGTCAGGGTTAGGGTTTGTTGAAGAGACTGTCTTTGTGCCATTGGATATTCCTTCCTGCCTTGTTGTCGATTAATGGATCATACAGTTACAGGTTTGTACCTTGTTTCGGCTTTCCATTCTGTCTATTGATTTAAGCATCTCCTGTTGGGAGTTTCTTGATTGCTGATTCAATTTCTCTGCTGGTTATCTGTCTGTTCAAGTTTCTTATTTCTTCCTTTTTCATTTTTGCTATGTTATATATTTCTAGGAATTGATCTATTTCTTCCAGGTTCTAGGTTGCTGGCATATACTTTTTCATAATGGTCTCTTATAAACATTTGTATTTCTCTAGTGTTGGTTGTTATTTCTCTTTTCTCATTTGTGATTTTATTTGGGTCCTTTCTCATTTTTTATCTTTTTTGTTTTTTAAATATTTTATTTATGTATTCATGAGAGACACAGAGAGGCAGAGGTACAGGCAGAGGGAAAATGGGGCTCCATGTGGGGAGCCTGATGTGGGACTTGATCCCCCAGGACCCCGGGATCATGACCTGAGCCAAAGCAGATGCTCAACCACTGAGGCACCCAGGTAACTTGCTGATTCAATTCCTTTGCTAGTTGTGGGTCTGTTCACATTTTCTACTTCTTCCTATTTCAGTTTTGCTCATTTGCACATTTCTAGGGATTTGTCCATTTCTTCCAGGTCTCCCAGTTTGTTAGCGTATAATCTTTCATAGTATTCCCTTATAATTGTCTTATTTTTCTGGTGTTGATTGTGATCTCTCTTCTCTCATTTGTGATTTTATTTATTTAGGTCTTTTCACTTTTCTGGTTGATAAGGCTGGCTAGGGCTTGATCTATTTCATTAATTATTTTGAAGAACCAGCTCTTAGTTTCTTTATTCCATTCTACTGTTTTCTTGTTTCTGTACTGTTTATTTCTACTCTCATCTTTATTTTATCCCTTCTTCTGTAGGCTTTAGGCTTTGTTTGCTATTCCTTTTCCAGCTCCTTTAGGTGTAGGGTTAGGTTGTGTATTGGAGACTTCTTGTTTCTTGAGGTAGGCCTGTATTGCTACGTACTTCCCTCTTAGGACTGCCTTTGCTACATCCCAGAGGTTTGGAGAAACATGATTTCATTTTCATTTGTTTTAAATTTCCTCTTTAATTTCCTGGTTGCTCCATTCATTCTCTAGTAGGATGTTCATAATCTCCATGTATTTTTGGTTTGTCCAATTTTTTTCTGTCGACTTCGAGTTTCATAGCGTCATGATCCGAAAAAGTACAGGGTGTGATATCAACTTTCTTGTACCTGTTGTACCTGTTGAGGGCTGATTTGTGGCCCATGATATGATCTGTTCTGGAGAAAGTCCCATGTGAACTTGAAAGGAATGTGTATTCTGCTTTAGTATGAAATGTTCTGACTATATCTGTTGAACCCCTGTGGTCCAGTGTGTCAAGGCTATTGTTCCCCTGTTGATTTTCTGTATAGACAATCGGTCCATTGCCATAAGTGAGTGTTAATATCCCCTGTCATTGTATTATTATCAGTGAGTTCCTGTATGTTTGTTTTTAATTGGTTTCTATATTTAGGTACTCCCATGTTGGCAGCATAAATATTTAGTTGTTTGATCTTGATAGAGAGTCTTTTTAATTATGAAATAATGCCCTTCTTCATCTCTCTTACAGTATTCTTTCTTTTTTGAATTTTAAATATTTTATTTATTCATGAGAGATACACAGAAAAGCAGAGGAAGAAACATAGCAGAGTGAGAGGCAGGCTCCCCAAAGTGAGGCCGATGTGGGACTCAATCCTGGGATCCCAGGATCACACCCTGAGCTGAAGGTAGATGCTCAACCACTGATCCACCAGGTGTCCCCCAGGGTTTGGTTTCAAATCTCATTTGTCTGATATAAGTATGGGTCCTCCAGCTTTCTTTTGATATCCATTAGCGTGATAGATGATTTTCCATCCCCTGACTTTCAATCTGTTGGTGTCTATAGGTCTAAGGTGAGCATCTTGTAGGCAGCGTACAGATGGATGTTGTTTTAATAACAATTTTATTAATGATAGAGTGAGAGAGAGAACGACAGAGAGAGAGAGAGAGAGAGAGGCAGAAAATTAGGCAGAGAGAGAAGCAGACTCCCCACCAGGAGCCCAATATGGGACTCGATCCCAGAGTCCAGGATCACACCCTGAGTCAAATGCAGAGGCTCAACCCCTAAGCCACCCAAGCATCCCAGATCCAGTTTTTTAAGACACTCTGATACCCTATATCTTTTGATTGGAGCATTTAGTCTATCAGCATTCAGAGTGATTATTGAAAGATATGAACTTATTGCCTTTGTGTTACCGGTAGGGTTGGTGTTTCTGGTGACATTTTCTGGGCCTTTCTAGTCTTTGTTGTTTTTGGTCTCTTTTTTCACCCACTAGAAGAGTCCCTCTTAAAATTCCTTACTGGACTGGTTTAGTGGTCATGAACTCCTTTATATTTTGCCAGTCTGGGAAACTCTTTATCTCTCCTTCTATCCTGAATGACACCCTTGCTGAAGAAAGAACTCATAAAAATTGGATTCCAATAAAAAGAAATTAAAAAACATAAAATAAATTTGTGCTATTATGATTGAGGAAAATGGCATTTAGGAGGAAAACCAGAAGCTGAAAGAGAGGAGGACAGATTTCACCATCCGTAGCCTTCACAGGGACCTGATGTCCTTTCCTAGGAGGGGCCCCCCCTCCATAGGATGCTTCCTGCCCCTCTGTGCTCCTAGTTGGAACCCAGCAGGCATATTTCCATGCCTCCAGCACCTGTGCAGTCATGGTTTATAGCGTCTTCCATGTATCCTATTGGGGACAACAGTGTCGTGTATGTAACCATCCAGCTGCTGTTTGACAACATTGGGGGATTCCGACTTTTGTTGGTTTTGGGGTCTGTGTGTGTCTATCACATGTAGCTATCACGTGCAGCTATCTGATCCTCTGGCTGGGTCACCCAAACGCTGAAATGGTTGGCACAACATCATTTCTGGTGCTGGCACTGGGTGACTAGCTAGGCTCTCCTGGCTGACCCGGGGCTCACTCATGCAGTGACATTCCGCTGGAGGGTCAGCTCAGCTGGAAGGTCTGGCTCGGCCATATTCCCATGTGCGGCAGTGGGTCCTGCCAAGCACTGGCTGCTTATCTCTTCCCTGATGCCTCTCCAGCAGGGAGCCAGACCTCGGAGCCACCCTGGGGGGAGCTCCTGAGGAGCCAGCTGCCCATGGGGGGGGGGAGCCCTGGGGCTGCCTGTGTTTGGGAGTCTGGGTAGGGATGGGGCTGGGGTTCCTCGGTCCCCTGTGCTGCCTGGCTTTCAGGCCGAGCCCCATGCTCACCCAGCCCCTACTCACTAGGGCGAGGAGGGTTCCCTCCACAAGCTGGTGTGAGAGATCCAGCACCACAAGGTGTGCACGCTGAGTCCACCTTGTGAGGGTGGCCCACGTGCGTGAGCTGCAAGTGTGGGACCCAGGAAATTTAACAAAAATCCCCTACCCCTGGACAAGCAGAGCAGGACTGATTCCATTTTGTGCTCCACCCGCCGCCTCCCCTATGACCCCCACATGACCTGCTTATGGCTTAAGGCGCTGCCCCACCCTAATCATGCTGCTGGGCACACCCTAATCAGAAATCGGCTCATAACAATGTAACCCTGCTTGGTGCCCCCCAAAACTGCGCGCCGATTCTGACTAAAGTAATAGGCCAATTCAAGTCGATACTACAGGGTAAAGTGTAATTCAATCGGCCACCTGCATGTGGACCGACATGACTGCGCAACATTCTGCATTCCCATGGGCCACTGGCTCCTATAAAGTTGCCTCGCCTCTTAGTCTAGGGGTCCAAGTCCCTACTCTTCTGTGTTGGGTGCACTTGGACCCAAACTCCAGCTTGTAAAGAAACCCTTGGGAGTTTGCATCTGTGTGGGCTCCTTGGTGGTTTCTCGGATTCGCAATCTTGGGCACAACACAAGGGCCTGTTGTCCTGACATCCCTTCCAGGGCCACGCTGACTGCCCCGCAGGCCCTCTGTGCCCCAGGCACACAGGCACGGGGATGCAGGGAGGGGAGGAAGTGCCCCGGAATCCGGCCAGCCCCGACCCCCTGGACAGAGGGAGCACACATCTCCCAGGTCGCTTTGCACAGACCCTGGTGACCTAGGGTCCCTGGCTGTCACTCTGTCCTAGCCCCTCCTGGCCTGCAGGGCACAGGCTGAGTCCTAGTAAAGTCTGTGGGGTCCTGACCCTGGCATCTGGCCGCCCCTGGAAGGCACATGGGGACGTCAGCTGTGTGTGCCTGGTGGCGCCACTGCAGGGGGTGTTTGGGGCGTGGATGTAGCCCCCTCCTCCTCTCTGTGGGTCTCTCCACGTCCTATGCACAGAATTCTGGGAGACACAGAAACGTTCTGACTGCATTTTCGCACCACAATACTTTATTGACTTTCTACAGCAAAGAGGCTCAGAGGAGAGGGTGCACGCCTTCCCCTGGGGAGGGAGACCTTTCAGTCCTTTAGGGGAGGGCAAGAATCACCTGTGGGGCGGGGGCAGGTGCTGGAGTCCCCCACTTGGGAGCATGTTTGGACTCCAGGTGGGGGCTTGTGTCCTGAGGTTTCAGCCTGAGGGACGGTTCTGAGGACAGCAGAGCTGACCTGGACCTGCAGCTCATGGGCTCCTGCGCTGAGTCCCTGCAGGGCAGCTGGACCCCGGCCTCGGGCCCCCTGGGGCCCCAGCACCTGGTGGAGCCTGCCTCCTGGTGTGGGTGCAGGTGGGGCCCACCGGCCTACCCCTCCTATCCCCACCCTGGGGTGTCCTGGGATCCCCAGGGCTGCCCTAGGTCAGCGACCTGGATCTGTGGGACACGCCCAGGGCCCAAGAGGCCACATCCAGGTGTGGGAGGGCTCTCTCAGCCCAGGCCGGAATCCAGGAGCCACCTGGGGGGGCTGGATCCCGTAAGTCTTTGTGTTGGGCCTGGGGGGGCTCAAATCACCGCAGCCCCCACAGAGCCCGGGGCCAGGCCAGCCCATGTCCCTCTGGGTTAGGGGCTGGTGTCCTGTACAGGGTGTGCCACCATCCAGGAAGGACGGTGGGCGGAGGCAGGGCACAGTGGGTCCTCTGCACCACTCACCTGCACCCACCCTGTCGGGGGCTCCCTGCCTTCCCTCCATCCTGCAACCCCTGGGTACTCTATGGGAAACCCGGTCTTCTGATGGGAGCAGGGTATCCAGAGAACCCCGGGGAGGCTGAGTATGTCCCACAGGGGGCAGCTGCACTGGGTCCTTGCTGGGGGCTGATGGTGTGGGGGTGGATGTTGTGGAGGTAGGGGCATGATGGTGGTGGAGTGTGGGGGATGGTGTAGGGGGGATGGTGTTGGGGTATAGTGTGGGTGGAGATTGTGTGGGGCTGTGTGGGTATGAGGGGGATGGTGTAGGTGGGATGCCCTTGGGGATGATGATGAAGGGGGATGGTTGGGGGTGGGGACTGAGGGGAATGGCGTGGGTGGCCTGTGGACACAGGGTATCCCCTTTCCCTCAGACGCACATGGATATGTCTACAGATAAGGCGACCCCAGTCTGGGGATTGCTGTGACACCTGCCCCTGGGCCTCGTGTGGTCAGTGTTGTGTGCTGGCTGGACCGTGGGTATTATCTGGGGGTCATCATACTATGAATGTTTACAAATTGCAAATTGACTGAAATTAAATGCATAGAATTTAGAAATATATAAAGCACTGAGTGTGGGTGTCACCCTGACCCGTCCAACCCTCATGGGATTGATGTGTGTCCTGCTCCAGCCACGGCCATGCCGCCTGGCCCCCAGGTCTGGTTACTGCCCCCCACGGACCCCACCGCAGCCCCCTGCTTTTCAAGGGACCATCCTTCGCCCCTTTGGGGTTCAGCTCCCATGGAAACCCCTGGAGGCGCCAACCTAGTGACCTCCTCATCCCCGAAGCCCCGGGGGTTGGGGCACGGGGGTCATCCCCCGCACCCTACCATACAGTGGTGTGTTGTTGGCTGCTGTTGCTTCCCCCGGCCTCTTAAGCCCCATGTTCCCTACCCAGAAGCCCCTGGGCCTCCGCCAGGGCCCCGAAGCCCCCTGACTCAGCAGCATCCCCCCACCTCCTAGCAGTCCCAAAACATGATTTGGCTGCCGAACATCCTGTTGACGTCCAGGTCTATCGGCGTGATGTCCCTGGAGGAGACCAGGCCTCCTCCTTCATTTCCTGCGGGAAAACCAGGGAGGAGGAGCCGGCATCAGGGACACAGACCCCGACCTGTCACCAGCTGCCGTCCTGGGCAGGGAGCCCTGGGGCCACTATGGGAGTGTGTCCTGCCGAAACCTCCTTTCTTCTCCTGGGAGGCCGGGGACGACGAGAGTGCCCACCGTGCCTGTGGGACCTCTGTGAGGGCCTGTGCCGAGCTGCTGTGGGCGGGAGGTGACAGAGGGTCAGCCTGGGTTGGAGGGGACAGGGGATCAGCCCAAGTGGGGAGGGGCCTTGGGGGTGTTGTGTCCAAGATTGCGAATCCGAGAAACAACTAAGGAGCCGACACCCATGCAAACACGCGAAGGTTGATTTACAAACTCGAGCTTGGGTCCAAGTATACCCCACACAGCGGAGCAGGGACTTGGACCCCGAGGTGGGGTTTAGCTTAGTTTTAAGGGCTGGTCTCGGGGACCTCCAGAAGGGCTGCAGCAATTCCTCAAGTTCTGTTTACATTTTGATTGCGGCCTTCAAGGGCATTGAGCTCTGTTCTCATTCTAATATGGGGCTTTCTGGGACCTTAAGCTGTAAGCTGTTTTTTCTTTTTTTCCTGTAACTAAAGTAATGTAAATTTTAGCTCTTATTCACAGGGGTCTGGGATGGCAGTACTTGTGCTAATAGTGAACTTAAAGTGGAACGGCCTCAATTTTCTCAGCCTCCACACAGACAAGTGACTGAAGTTTAAAACTCCAAATTTTAGGGGCTGCCCTGTTGGAGACCTGTGCTCTTCCTGCCCGGGAGGGGGTCCTCCCATTCCTGGCCTTTGCCGGCCTGTCCCAGGAACTGGGCCCCGTGACTGCACAGGGGTTTGCAGCTTATGGCCACACAGGGCAGACAGTGGGCCCGAGCCCCGCTGCTCTCAGCTGGGTTCACGCTCCTGTGCCTGGAACAGTTGGCGCCACCGTCCTTGGGACCCCTGGGATCCTTAGCCCACCCTGTGGCTCCAGGGACTGCCCCCCACTTCTCCACCTGAGCACCTTAAGGCTGGTTTTTCCCCCACTCTAGGAGACTTCTGAAAGTTCAGATTTTGTGCTCTGCTGCTTATAATATTGTGCGTAGACCCGTCATTTGGCTCTCTGCCCTTGTGGGATCCAGGGCTGTGTCTCCCCATAATCAACTGATTGATTTTTTTTTAAGATTTTATTTTTCTGTAATCTCTACAGCCAACATGGGGCTTGAACTTGCTACCCCAAGAACAAGAGTCCCATGTTCTTACGAACCACACCGAGCAGGTCAGGCTCCCTTTGATTGATTGATACATGTTATTTGAAGCAGGGGTCTTGCATGTGTCAGGGCAGAAACTGAGGCCATGCTTTGAGGTGTGGTGGAGTCATTTGGAGCTGATCAATGTGAAAGAAACCATAGCTTCCCTGGGAGCCCAGGGAGCAGGGCCCACACACGTGAAAAGTTGATAATTTCCTTTATTGTAGTAGTTATTTTACTGACTATTTAAAGTGCTATTCAATGGTAAATGTCAATCTAGGATTGGGATACAGTGAGAACGTTCTAGGATTCAGAGGTAACTAGAGCTTCCCATCAAGGACTCAATGTTCCAGTTCGATGCAGAGATAGGCAAGGAAGCAAAGAGTTATGAAACATGGCACTGGGCTGCCTGGCTGGCCTGGTTGGGGGATCTTGATCTCAGGGTTGTGAGTTTGAACTCCATGTTGGGTATAGAGAGGACATAAAACTAAAATATTTAACAAATAATAAATGGATGAACAAATAAAGCATGATATCAAAGGTAAGTGCTTGCTTATGTCTCACCTGCGACCTATTCTTGATCGCCCCGCTTGCACTACTTGGCCCAGATGACGTCCTCCACAAGGGACAGTCCCGCCCGAGTGGAAGTGGGCGTCTTTCATTGTAAGACCTGTGGTTCCCCTCGTTCTGCAGGGAGAGAAGAGCCATGAAGGCACAAGTTCGGGGGATCAGCATACACCTAGGCAATGACCATTTCCAAACCCGGTAGCCAGAGCTCGGCCTCCTTTTAGGACACGATGTCATAATGAAGCCTCTTTGGTCATTGGCTTGGATGCAAGGTGGAGGCTAAACTGGAATTAGGAAGAACAAAAGAGGAGGAAAACCAGAAACTGAAAGAGAGGAGGACAGATCACCATCCGTAGCCTTCACAGGGACCAGGTGTCCTTTCCTAGGAGGGGCACCCCCTCCGTAGGATGCTTCCTGCCTCTCTGTGCTCCTTTTTGAAACCCAACAGGCACATCTCCGTGCCTCCAGCACCTCTGCAGTCATGGTTTATAGCGTCTTCATGTATCCTATTGGGGACCACAGTGTCATGTATGTAACTATCCGGCTGCTGTTTGACAACATTTGGGTGATTCCGACTTTTGTGGGTTTTGGGTTGTGTGTGTGTCTATCACATGAAGCTATCACGTGCAGCTATCTGATCCTCTAGCTGGGTCACCCAAATGCCGAAATGGTTGGCACAACATCATTTCTGTTGCTGGCGCTGGGCAGCTAGCTGGGCTCTCCTTGTCAACTCGGGGCTCACTCGTGCAGTGATTTCCGCTGGAGGGTCAGCTGAGCTTGAAGGTCTGGCTCGGCCACATTCCCATGTCCAGCAGGGGGTCCCGCTGAGCCCCGGCTGCTTCTCTTCTCCCTGATGCCTCTCCAGCAGGGAGCCAGACCTCAGGGCCGCCCTGGGGGGAGATCCTGAGGAGCTGGCTGCCCATGGCGGGGAGCCCTGTTGCTGCCTGTGTGTGGGAGTCGAGTTGGGGACAGGGCTGGGGTTCCTCGGTCCCCTGTGCTGCCTGGCCTTCCGGCAAGCCCCATGTTCACCCAGCCCCTACTCATTAGGGCGAGGAGGGTTCCCTCCACAAGCTGGTGTGAGAGATCCAGCACCACGAGTTGTGCAGTCTGAGTCCACCTGGTGAGCATTGCCCAGGCGCATGAGCTGCAAGTGTGGGACCCAGAAAATTTAACAAAAATTTTCTACCCCTGGACAAGCAGAGCAGGACTGATTCTATTTTGTGCTACACCCGCCACCTCCCCCTATGACCCCCACATGACATGCTTATGGCTTAAGGGGCTGCCCCACCCCAGTCAAGCCACTGGGCACACCCTAATCGGAAATCGACTCATAACAATGTAACCCTGCTTTGTGCCCCCCAAAACTGCGCGCCACTTCTGACCAAAGTAATAGACCAGCTCAAGTGGATACTATAGGGTAAGGTGTAAATCAATCGGCCACCTGCGTGTGGACCGACATGACTGTGCAACATTCTGCGTATCCCACGATCCACTGCCCCCTATAAAGCTGCCTCGCCTCTTAGTCTCGGGGTCCAAGTCCCTCTCCGCTGTGTCAGGTGCACTTGGACCCAAGCTCCAGCTTGTAAAAAAACCCTCGGGAGTTTGCATGGGTGTCAGCTCTTGGTGGTTTCTCGGATTTGCAATCTTGGGCACAACACCAGGGCCTGCTGTCCTGACATCGCTTCCAGGGCCACGCTGACTGCCCCACAGGCCCTCTGTGCCCCAGGCACACAGGCACGGGGATGTGGGGAGGTAGGAAGTGCCCCGGAACCCGGCCAGCCCAGGCACTCAGGACAGAGGGAGCACAGACCTCTTAGACCCTAGTGACCTGAGGCTCCCTGACTGTCACTCTGTCCCAGCCCCTCCTGGCCCGCGGGGCACAGGCTGAGTCACAGTAAAGTCTGTGGGGTCCTGACCCTGGCGTCTGGCCGCCCCTGGAAGGCACGTGGGGACGTCAGCTGTGTATGCCTGGCAGCGCCCCTGCAGGAGCTGTTTGTAGCCTGGGTGGTGCCCCCTCCTCCTCTCTGGGGGTCTCTCCACGCCCTGTGCACAGAGTTCTGGGAGACACAGAATGGGCTGGCTGTGCATTTTCACACCACAACACTTTATTGACTTTCTACAGCAAATGGGCTCTGAGGAGAGGGTGCGCGCCTCCCCCTGGGGAGGGAGACCTTTCTGTCCTTTAGGGGAAGGCAGGAATCACACGGGTGGGGGGGCGGGTGCTGTAGTCCCCCACCTGGGAGCATGTGTGGACTCCAGGTGGGGGCGTGTGTCCTGAGGTTTCAGCCTGAGAGACAGTTCTGAGGACAGCAGAGCTGACCTGGACCTGCAGCTCATGGGCTCCTGCGTTGGGTCTCCGCAGGGCAGCTGGACCCCCGCCTAGGGGCCCCTGTGGCCCCATCACCTGGAGGAGCTTGCTTCCTGGTGTGGGTGCGGGTGGGGCCCACAAGTCAACCTCTGCTCTTCCCATCCTGGGGTGTCCTGGGATCCCCAGGGCTGCCCTAGGTCAGCGACCTGGATCTGTGGGGCAAGCCCAGGGCCCAGAAGCCCACATCCAGCTGTGAGAGGCCTCGTTTAGCCCGGAGCCAGGATCCAGGGCTGGCCAGGGTCATGAGGCCTGGATCCCATTAGTCTTTGTGTTGGGCCTGGGCGGGGGGCCCAATCACACAAGCCCCCATAGAGCCCAGTGCCAGGCCAGCCCAGGTACCTCTGGGTTAGGGGCTGTTGTCCTATGCAGGTTGTGCCACCCTCCAGGAGGGACAGTGGGCAGAGGCAGGGCACAGTGGGTCCTCTGCACCACTCACCTGCACCCACCCTGTCGGGGGCTCCCTGCCTTCCCTCCTCCCTGCAACTCCTGGGTACTCGATGGGACACCTGGGCTTCTGATGAGAGTAGGGTATCCAGAGAACTCCAGGGAGGCTGAACATGTCCCCCAGGGGGCAGCTGCACCGGGTCCTTGCTGGGGGCTGATGGTGTGGGGGTGGATGGTGTGGGGGCAGGGGTAAGATGGTGGTGGAGTGTGGGGGATGGTGTAGGGGGGATTGTGTGGAGGTATAGTGTGGGTGGGGATTGTGTGGGGCTGTGTGGGTGTGAGGGGGATGGTGTAGGTGGGATGCCCTTGGGGATGATGATATAGGGTAATGGTGTGGGGGTGGGGATGAGCCGGATGGCGTGGGGGGCCTGCGGACACAGGGCATCATCCCCTTTCTCTAAGATGCACACGGAGACGTCTACAGATAAAGGCCTACCCAGTCTGGGGTTTGCTGTGATACCTACCCCTGGGGCCCCGTGTGGTGAGTGCAGGGCCCTAGCTAGACTGGGGGCATTATCTGTGGGTCATCATACTATGTATGTTTACAAATTGCAAATTGTCTCAAATGCATAGAATTAGAAATATATAAAGCACCGAGCGTGGGTGTCACCCTGACCTGTCCGACCCTCATCGGATCGATGTGTGTCCTCCTCCAATCATGGCCATGCACCCTGACCCAGGTCCCCTTACTGCACCCCATGGACCCCACCCAGCCCCCTGCTTTTCAGGGGGCTGTCCCTCACCCCTTTGGGGTTCAGCTCACATGGCAACCCTGGAGGCCCCATTCTAGTGGCCTACTCATCCCTTAGACCCCAGGGGTGGGGGCACGGGGGTCATCCCCAGCACCCTACCATGCAGCTGTGTGTTGTTGGCTGCTGTTCTGCCCCCGGCCTCAGAAGCCCTGTGTTCCCTACCCAGAAGCCCCCGGTCCTCCCCTGGGTCCCAATCCCCCCTGGCCCCTCAGCCTCACCCTACCCCGTAGTAGTCCCAAAACATGATGTGACTGCTGAACGTCCTGTTGACGTCCAGGTCCACCTGCGTGATGTCCCTGGAGGAGACCAGGGCCTCCTCCTTCATTTCCTGCAGGAAAACTGGGGAGGAGGAGCCAGCATCAGGGACACAGACCCCGACCTGTCACCAGGTGCCATCCTGGGCAGGGAGCCCTGGGGCCACCTTGGGAGTGTGTCCTGCCGATAATTCCTTCCTTCCCCTGGGAGGCCAGGGATGGCTGGAGTGCCCACTGTGCCAGTGGACTGTGTGAGGGCCTGTGCCGAGCTTTTGTAGGCGGGGAGGTGACTGAGGGTCAGCCTGGGTGGGAGGGGACAGGGGGTCAGTCCAGGTGGGGAGGGGACATGGGAGTGTTGTGCATAAGATTGCGAATCCGAGAAACCACTAAGGAGCCGACACTTATGCAAACACACGAGGGTTGTTTTACAAACTCGAGCATGGGTCCAAGTATAACCCACACAGTGGAGCAGGGACTTGGACCCCGAGGAGGGTTTTAGCTTAGTTTTAAGGGCTGGTCTCGGGGACCTCCAGAAGGGCCGGAGCAATTCCTCAAGTTCTGTTTACATATTGATATGGGGCCTTCAAGGGCATTGAGCTCTCTTCTCATTCTAATAGGGGCTTCCAGCCATTGCCTTGGCTCAGTTTTTATTCTATTGTGGGGCTTTCTAAGACATTAAGCTGTAAACTTTTGTTTTTTTCCTGTAACTGAAGTAATGTAAATTTCATCTCTTCTTCGTCCTGGGATTGCTGGATGTGTGCTAATACTGAACTTAAAGTGGAATGGCTGTAAGGTTCTCGGCCTCCACGCGTCCCGTCCCGTCCTATCTAGCTCCTGCCCCCCTCCCCGGAGCTCCTAAGAGAGCAATTGCAAATGACCTCAGCATGGCAGCCTGTGTTGGGGGACAGGCCCAGGGATTTGGGATCAGGAATACCTGGAGCGCGGGCGTCCCGGCTGTGCAGCGGGATTCGATGCTGCAGACTCTTATTTTCTAAGGCCATCTTGACAACTGACTTAGTACATAGAAAAGTTCTCCTTTGCCTTTAAAACTTCAGGAGCGAGTTAAAGCATTTTTTCTCTGCCCATCTGATTGCTCAGATTCCAATATAAGACGTATTGCCTGTTAATAAGGATAATTTACTATCCGTGATACTATAGTTAAAATATTCTAACACAAGCAATTCAGAGGGATGAGGGTTTCTCATCTATTTCTTCACAGCTCAGTCACTCCTCAGGAAATGCATCTTTATGGATTTGGAAATAATTGAGAGACATTATTACCAATGGTCCTATTATTATGTGAAGGATTCTTCCCTGAGATTCTTCTCCTGTTTCAACTGACACTGAAACACTGTGAACTCTTTGGAAGACAAATGTCAAGGAAATAAATGTTATGCATTGCTCATTTTAAATGCACTTGCAATATGGAGTCTATTATAATACAAGTATTTTTATCTGATTTTTGCTATTTATTATCCGTTCCTGCTTTTCAGGTTGAGGAGGCATTATACGTGTTCATAAGTGTTTTTCTTTCCTTCTGATATAAAATTCTTACTTTGTTCCCATCGAAGGAACTCTTTAAGAATAAGGCAAAAGTTAATTCAACGATTCTTAAAATGTCTTCACACTTGGAGCCTGATTCATTTAAGTCAATTTTCAAAATAAATCTTATTTACTAGAAAGAAAACAAAGATTTATAGGGAAATTGAGAAGATAGTACAGAGCATTCTCATGCACTTGCACTCAATTTCTCCAATTATTGATATCTTATATCAGTACGGTACAAATATTAGCTAATGAATCAATATTAAAATTTTCACATTAACCAAAGACCATACTTTATTCAGATTTCCTTACATTTTGCTAAGTTACCATCCCTCATATCACTTTCCATTTGTCCTCCTGTTTTCTTAGTCTCCTCTGGATTGTGACAGTCTTTCAGCCTTTCCTTGTTGTTGTTGAACTGGAACACTTTGAGAAGTAGAGTATTTTGTAAAATTTCCCTCAGTTGGGACATGTTTGTGGTTTATCTCATGATTGAACTGTTTTTGTGGATTATATACAGAGATATACTGCCATTTTCATTATATCATATAAAGGATAGATATTATCAACATGATTTATCAGTCTTGGTATTGATCTGATCGTCTTACTGAGGTAGTTTGTCAGCTTTCTCTGTATTAAAGTGATTCTTTATTATTATTATTATTATTATTATTGTTATATTATAATTATTATTATAAGTTTTTCATAATATATTTTGTAGAAGGAAGTTACTATGTGTATTCCACACATAGGAGTGGGAAGCTATGCTCATGAACTTGAGGGTGGAATGTCTGCACAAATTGTTTGAAATTCTTCTACATGGGAGATTTCTCTTCCTTCTGGGTTTGTTTGTTTCTTTTCCAAAGATGTTATTTATTTATTTGAGAGACAGAGGAGAAAAAAAGCATGAGCTAGAGCGGCAGAGGGAGAGGGAGAAGCACGTTCCCTGCTGAACAGGGAGCCTTCCTTGGGACCTGGATCATGATCTGAACCTAAGGCAGATGCTTAACTAACTGAGCCACCCAGGTGCCACTCTTTCTCACTTTCTTTTTCTTTTCTTAATAATAAATTTACTTTTTATTGGTGTTCAATTTGCCAACATACAGAATAACACCCAGTGCTCATCCCATCAAGTGCCCCCCTCAGTGCCCATCACCCATTCACCCCCACCCCCGCCCTCCTTCCCTTCCATCACCCCTAGTTTTTTCCCAGAGTTAGAAGTCTTTATGTTCTGTCTCCGTTTCTGATATTTCCCACACATTTCTTCTCCCTTCCCTTATATTCCCTTTCACTATTACCTATATTACCCAAGTGAATGAGAACATACAATGTTTGTCCTTCTCCGATTGACTTACTTCCCTCAGCATAAGACCTTCCAGTTCCATCCACGTTGAAGCAAATGGTGGGTATTTGTCATTTCTAATGGCTGAGCAAGGCCCTCCTTTTCTCTCTCTTCATCTTCTGAGTCTCCCATGATATGAATGTTATTGTTTTAATAAGTGGCTGAGTTCCCTAAGTCTGCCTCTGTGGTCCATAACCTTTCCTGTTTTTAAGGCTTCCACTTGGGACTGCATCTCAGTTATAGCATTTTTAACGTTGGCCTGACTAGATTTTAGCTCTTTTATTTCTACAGTAAGGGATTCTCTAGTTTTCTTCTGTGCTCTTTTTCCAGCCCAGCTGCTATCTTTATAATCATTGTTTTAAACTGTAGTTAGACATCATATATGTGTATTGATGAACTTCCTGGCTGTGAGTACTACCTCATGTTACTTCATGTAGGTGAATTTCTCCATCTCATTATTTTTTCCAGAAAAGAAAGAAGAAAAAGAAAAGCCAAGAAAAACAATAACAACTGCCCCCCCCCAAAAAAAGCAACCGATTATTTTGGCCTGCTTGTTAAAAGATTCTAAATCCCAAAATAAGAAACACAATTAAAATACCATGAAACTAAAAATAAGAAATATATAAGGTACTTACATAAAAATTAAAATAAGGCAACTTATAAAATAGAATCAAAGAAAATAATTGAAAATAAAGGGCAAAGTACAAAGGAAGCTAGACCCTACTTTCCAGGCAGAGCTGAAGCTCTGCAGCCTCTGTGGTCTGACACCTTGGTGGCAGTGAGTGGTCTGTGAGGGGTCTGGGGATTGGCCATGGCGCTGATTGTCAGGTGAACATCTGCCTGGGAGATGCACCTGCGGAGTTAGAGGCGGGGTGGGCGTCAGCCCCTCTGGCCTCCAGTGGGCAGTGCTGTGCTTTTTCCAGGGCGGCTGCACCAGCCCGCGGTCCCGCCCACAGTGGAAGATGGTTGAGTGACTTTTGCAGGACGTGGTAAAAGTCTGGTCCACATTTCATTTCGCGTCCTGTGGGCTCCAATTCCTTGTCCTTAAGTATTTCTGGGGAAGCAGGGTGTTGGGCTCCGTTTCAGTGAGATGTTTCCGAAGCTAACAGGCCACAGCTGGAGCCTGGAAGGAGGCAGGTGTGGCCCCTGGAGCGCCAGCCGCCTCCTGCAAGCCTCCTGCAGCTCCTGGGCGTCCCACAGGGGGCGCCGGAGGACAGGCCCCAACACGCGGGCGTGCATGCGCAATAGGCCTCCTCTGCCTGCACTAACAGGAGCCTGCCTGTGCTGGGGAGGCCTGAGGAGGACGTGGTGACGCGTCCACGCTGTTGAGCCGCAGGCTCCTCAGGACCTGCGGGGAGTCTTCAGGGGGAAATTGGGCCGCGTTCACGCTGACAGGAGCCCTGGTCTCCTCAGGACCCGCGGTGAGGCTTCTGGAAGATGTGGGCCCGCGTCCACTCTGGCAGGAGCCCTGGGACGCCTCAGGACCTGTGGGGAGGCTTCAGGAAATTGTGGGCCCGCATCCACGCTGGCAGGAGCCCCAGGGCCGCCTCACGACCTAAGTTGAGGCTTCTGGAAGCTGGGGGCCGCATTCACGGTGACAGGAGCCCCGGCCTCCTCAGACCCCTCGGTGACACTTCAGGAGGACGTGGGGCCACATCGACATAACAGGACGCTGACTTCCTCAGGCCCCCCCGTGTAGACTTGGGGAAATATGGGGATGCGTCCATGCGGACAGAAGACCCCAGCCTTGTCAGGGCCTGTGGTGAGGCCTAAGAAAAATGTGGGTGGCCAATCCACACTGACAGGAGTCTCCAGCCTCCTCAGGACACACTGTGAAGGTTTGGGAAGATTTGGGGCCACGTCCATGCTGACAGGAGCCCCCGGCCTCCTGAGGACCTGCTGTGAGGCTTCCAGAGGATGTGAGGCATAGTCCACAGTGACAGGAGACCCAGCGTCCTCAGGACCCGCTGACTATGACTCTGGAACACGTGGGGCCACGTCCGCACTCACAGGAGCCCTGCTTCCTAAGGACCCCCTGGAGGACTCTGGAGGAGTCGTTGGAGCCACGTCCATATCAGAACGGACTCCTCTGAACCACAGGGTAAGTGAATGGGTAGAATGAATGATAGGGTCAGGGGAGGGGACACCGTTGGTGGTTAGCCTTAGGTTAGATGTTAGGGGTTAGTGATTATGCTTATGGTTATGGATTAGAGGTTAGGGTGAGGGATAAGGGTAAGGGCCAGTAGTTAAGAGTTAGGATGGGGGTTAGGGTTAGGAACAGGATTTAGGGTTAGGTTTAGGGTTTAGGCTCTAGGGATTAGGTCAGGAGGTAAGGAGTTAGGGTTAGGGTTATGGTTAGATCAGGGTTGGTCTTAGGTTTGCAGTTAGGGTTAGGGGTTAGGGCGTGAGTTAGGGTTTAGGGTGAGGGGTTAGGGTTAAAGTTAGGGCTAGCTTTAGGGTTAGGGCGAAGGTTAGGGTTAGGATAGGGGTTAGGGCTAGGGTTAGGTTTATTGCTTGGTTAGGGGTTAGGGTCAGGTCAGGGTCAGGGTTAGGGTACAGTTTTGGAAAAGTGTAAGAGATAGGGTTAGGGAGTGGGTTGGGGTTAGTTTTAGGGTACGGGATAGGGTACAGTTTGGGGTATGAGATAGGATTAGTATTAGAGCGTTAGGGTTAGGGTACTGGTTAAAGTTAGGAATAGGATTTGAGTACATTAAGTTAAGGTTAGGGTTAGAGGTTAGGGTTAGAGTTAGATTTAAGGTAGGGGTCAGGGTTAAGGGTTTAGAATAGGTTTAGGAGTTAGGGTGAGGGTTGGCAGGAAGGTTCAGTGAATGTGTTTCGGTCTTGGGGTTTGTGTTTGGTTTTCGATTAGTGATAGGTCTTGTTTAAGGGTTAGGTTAACATTAGGATTAAGTGTAGGGTTAGGGTTATGTCTGTGTATGGTTAGAGTTTGGGTCTTGGCATGTGCCTGCACTGGGACTCCTAGGGGTAGGGGTAGGGGTGGGTTAGGAGTTAGGGTTAGGGTTAGGGTACAGGTTAGGGTTAGTTTTAGGGTACGGGTTAGGGTTAGGTTTAGTGTTAGGGTTAGGGTATGGGTTAGGGTACGGGTTAAGGTTAGGGTTAGGCTTAGAGTATGGGTTAGGGTTAGGGTACGGGTTAGGGTTAGGGTTAGGGTACGGGTTAGGGTTAGGGTACGGGTTAGGGTACGGGTTAGGGTTAGGGTTTGGGTTAGGGTTAGGGTACGGGTTAGGGTTAAGGTTAAAGTTCTGTTTAAGGTACGGTTTAGGTTACCGTTTAGGATAAGTGTTAGGGTTAGTGTTAGGGTACGGGTTAGGGTTAGGGTATGGGTTAGGGTACAGGTTAGGGTTAGGGTTTCGGTTAGGGTACGGTTTAGGTTTAGGGTTAGTGTTGGGTTAGGGTTAGGGTTTGGGTATGTTTTAGGGTACGGGTTACGGTTAGGGTACGGGTTAGGGTATGGGTTGGGGTTAGGGTTAGTGTTGGGTTAGGGTTAGGGCATGGTTTAGGGTGTATGTTAGGGTTATGGTTAAGTTTAGGGTACCAGTTAGGTTATGGTTTAGGGTACGGTTTAGGATTAGGTTTAGGGTATGGGTTAGGTTTAGGGTATGGGTTAGGGTACGGATTAGGGTTAGGGTTTGAGTTAGGGTAAGGGTTTGGGTAAGGGTACGGTTTAAGGTATGGGTTAAGGTATGGGTTAGGGTATGGGTATGGGTTAGGGTTAGGTTTAGGGTTATGGGTTAGGGTTTGGATTAGGTTTAGGTTTAGGTAATGTTTAGGATTAGAGTTAGGGTTAGCATTAGGGGTTAGGCTTTGGGTTAAGGTTAGCGTTAGGGGGATCCCTGGGTGGCGCAGCGGTTTGGCGCCTGCCTTTGGCTCAGGGCGCGATCCTGGAGACCCGGGATCGAATCCCACGTCGGGCTCCCGGTGCATGGAGCCTGCTTCTCCCTCTGCCTGTGTCTCGGCGCCTCTCTCTCTCTCTCTGTGTAACTATCATAAATAAATTAAAAAAATTAAAAAAAAAAAAAGGTTAGCGTTAGGGTACGGGTTAGAGTTCGGGTTAGTATACGGGTTAGGGTACGGGTTAGGGTACGGGTTAGGGTTAGGGTTGTTCTTAGTGTTAAGGTTAGGGTACGGGTTAGGTTTAGGGTTAGGGTACAGGTTAGTGTTAGGTTTGGCTTAGGGTTAGGGTACGGTTTAGTGTATGGTTTGGGTAAGGTTTAGGGATAGGGTTAGGGGTTAGGGGTTAGGGTTAGGGTTATGGTTAGGGTTAGGGTTAGGGTATGCATTAGAGTACGGGTTAGGGTTAGCATTAGGGTTAAGGTACGGGTTAGGTTTAGGGTTAGGGTACGGGTTAGGGTTAGGTTATGGGTTAGGGTACGGGTTACGGTTAGGGTACGGGTTAGGGTATGGGTTAGGTTTAGTGTTAGGGTACGGGTTAGGGTTAGGTAACGGGTTAGGGTACGGTTACAGTTAGGGGTTAGGCATTAGGGTTAGGGTTCCGGTATGGGTTAGGGTTAGTGTTAGTTTTAGGTATCGGGTTAGGGTTCGGGGTTATGTTAGGGTTAGGGTTAGTGGTTAGGGGTTAGGGGTTACGGTTAGGGTAGGGGTTAGGGTACGGGTTAGGGTACAATTTGCCTTCTGGTAAGGGTTAGGGTTAGGGTTAGGATATGGGTTATGGTACGGGTTAGGTTTAGGCTACGGGTTAGGGTATGGGTTAGGTTTAGGGTACGGGTTAGGGTACGAGTTAGGGTTAGGGTTTGGTTTAGGGTTAGGGTTAGGCATTAGGGTTAGGGTTAGTGTTAGGTTAGGGTCAGGTTAGGGTTAGTGTTAAGGTTAAGGTGAGGGTTAGGAGTTAGGGTTAGTACTCAGATTAGAGTATGGGTTAGGGTACGGGTTAGGGTACGGGTAAGAGGTAGGGTTAGAGTACGGGTTAGGGTTAGGGTTAGGGTATGGGCTAGGGTTAGGTTTAAGGTTAGGGTACGTGTTAGGGTCAGGGTTCGGGTTAGGTTTAGGGTTAGCATTAGGTTTAGGGTTAGGGTTAGGGTACGGGATAGGTTACAGGTTAGGGTACGGGTTAGTTTTATGGTACGAGTTAGTGTACGAGTTAGGGTTACGGTACAGGTTAGTGTTAGGGTTATGGTTAGGGTTAGGGTTAGGTATTAGATTTAGGTTTAGGGTACTGGTTAGGGTTAGGGTTAGGGTACGGGTTAGGGTACGGTTTAGGGTACGGGTTAGGGTACATGTTAGGGTATGTTTTAGGGTATGGGTTAGGGTTAGGGTTAGTATTAGGGTTAGGGGTTAGAGGTTAGGGTTAGTTTACGGTTAGTGTTAGGGTACGGTTTAGGGTACGGGTTAGTGTTAGTGTTAGGGTTAGGGTACGGGTTAGGGTTAGGGTAAGGGTTAGGTTTAGGGTCTGGTTTAGGGTATGGGTTAGGGTTAGGGTCTGGGTTAGGGTTCGGGTATGGGTTAGGGTACAGGTTAGGGTTAGGTGTTAAGGGTTAGGGTTAGGGTACGGGTTAGGGTTAGGTTTAGTGTTAGGGATAGGGTTGGGGTTAAGGTTTAGGGTTATGGTATGGGTTATGGTATGGGTTAGGGTACTGGTTAGGTTTTGGTGTAGGGTATAGGTTAGGGTTAGGTTTAGGGTTAGGTTAGGGTACGGGTTAGTGTTCAGGTACGGGTTAGGGTTATGTTTAAGGAAGGTACAGGTTTGGGTTAGGGTTAGGGTTAGGGTTAGAGTTTAGGTACGGGTTACGGTGGGGGTTAAGGTTAGGGTTAGAGTTAGGGTACTGGTTAGGGTTAGGGTTAGGATTAGGGTTTGGGTTATGGTTAGGGTTAGGGTACGGGTTAGGCTACGGGTTAGGATTAGGTTTAGGTTACGGGTTAGGGTTAGGGTACAGGTTAGGGTTAGGGTACGGGTTAGGGTTAGGGTACGGGTTAGGGTTAGTGTACGGGTTAGGGTACAGGTTAGGTTTAGGGGTTATGTGTTAGGGTTAGTTTTAGGGTTTAGTGTTAGCATAAGGGTTAGGGGTGAGCGTTAGGTTTAGGGGTAGGGCGAAGGGTAGGTTTAGGGTTAGGGGTTAGGGTTAGGGTTGTTAGGGTTAGGGTTAGAGTTGTTAGCGTTAGGGTTAGGGTTGTTAAGTTTAGGCCTAGGGTTCTTAGGTTTAGGGTTTGGGTTGTTAGGGTTAGGGTTAGGGTTGTTAGGGTTAGTTGGTTAGGTTTAGGGTTAAGGGGATAGGGTTAGTGTGGGGGGTTAGTGTTAGGGTTAGGTTTAGGGTTAATGTAATGGTTAGGGTTTAGGGGTTGGGGTTTGGTGTCAGGATAAGTTGTTACGGTTAGTGTTAGTGGTTAGGTTTAGATGTTAAGGTTAGTGTCAGTGGTTAGGGTTAGGTTTTACATGTTTGGGATAGCGTTAGTGTTAGGTTTAGAGTTTTGGGTTCAGGGTTATGGTTTAGTGTGAGGGTTAGGGTTAGTGTGAGAGCGATATGGTTAGTGTTAGGGTTACTTTTCTAGGGTTAGTGTTAGAGTTATGGTTAGAGTTAGGTGTTATGGTTAGCGTTAAGTTTTAGGATTATGTTTAGGGGTTAGGTTTAGGCTTAGGGTTAAGGTTAGAGGTTAGGAAAAAATTTAAAAAAAGTTTCGGGGTTAGGGTCAGGTTAGGGGTTACGTTCGGTTTTGGCATTAGTGTTAGAGTTAGGGTTAGGGTTAGATTTAGTTTTAGTGTTAGGGGTTAGGGTTTGGGTTAGGTTTTGGGTTAGGTTTAGGGATTACGTTTAGGGTTAGTGTTAGTGTTTGGGGTTTAGATTTAGGGTTCAGGGTTAGGGTAGGGTTAGCATTGGGAGATAGTGTGTGTATTAGTGTTAGGGGTTATTGTTTCGGTTATGTTTAGGGATAGGGTTAGGCTTAGGCTTAGCTGGTTAGGGTTAGGGTTAGTGTTAGGGTTAGGTATTAGGGTTAGTGTTAGGGTTAAGGGTTAGTTGTTAGGGTTAGGGTTGGGTTAGGGTTAGTGTTAGGGATAGGCTTTGGGTTGCTTTAGGGTTATGGTTTCGGTTAGGGTTAGGGTTAGGTGTTGGGGTTAGGGTAAGGGCTAGGGGTTAGGGTTGGGGGTTAGGGTTAGTGGTTAGGGATAGGGGTAGGGTTATGGGTTAGGGTTAGTGGTTATGGTTAGGGTTAGGGTTTAGGATTAGGGTTAGGGTTAGGGGTTAGTGTGATCGGTTACAGTTAGGGTTAGGGTTTAGTGTTAGGGTAAGGGATAGGGGTTAAGCCATCTTTCAACTACCTGCGGACTTATTGGTGTGAGAATGTAGCAGCATTCTAAGTGAAGAAGTGCCATGAATACTGCTCTACTGCACCTGTAGACACTTTCCAGGCCTGCATTTTTCCACTTGCGTCTCACGAGCTTCTGACAAATGTCACTGGTGAAGATGTTCGAAACGCATTCTGCAGGCAGTGTGGAACTGTGAGCGACTGGGCATGAGCTGAACTCTCGGAAGTAACTTGCCTTTGGACAAGTCATTCAGCTAGCTTCTCACATATGGAACGTGGTATGTAGCCCACTCTAAGACAGGAATTACTCAGAAATCGCTGGGTTGAGCTTGGAGACGCTAGTCTTGTGGGCCGGCACATTCCACTTGCCTTTCACAACACTTCTGTCATGCATCGAGCCTAGGGCTGTTAGCAGCAAAGTGTACCTGCAAGCAGGATGTGGGAGGTACAGGCCATAAGCTCAACTCCCAGAAGTGTGTATGCCTGGGAGGCAGATGTCTGCTACCCACTCATACATGGGAGTAAGAACCTAGCTACACACTAATTGAAGAAGGCCATTGGAAATCGCTGTATTCAGGTCAGATACACACGTGTTCAGGCCTGACGCTTCCACATGCTTTTCTCACACCCTCTCCCAGTACCTAACATAAGGATGTTAGCAGCTACGTCTACGGGCAGGCAGGATGCAGGAGGGTCCTGCCCTAAGCTCAGCTCTTAAAATGAAGCATGCCTCAAAACCAGCTTTCTACTAGCTGCGTTCTTATCGCCATGAGAACGTAGCAGCATTGGAAGTCAGGACGTTCCATGAATACCGCTCTACTGCACCTGGAGACACAACCATTGAAGCCTGCAGCTTGCCCCTTGCATCCCATGAGCTTCTGTAACATGTCTAGTGAGGATGTTCGTAACTCCATCTGCAGGCAGTGTGGAACTGGGAAGGACCGCGTGTCAGCTCATCTTGCAGAAGGAAGTTCCCCAGAGAGACAGCTTTCAACTAGGTACTCAGGTTTGGAAGTTAGTATGTAGCTCCCATCTGAGGGAGGAATTCCTCAGAAGTCGCTGGACTGAGCTAAGAGACACTTTCCTCTCACAAAACTTGTGTCCCATATTGAACGACGTCCTTTGGAAGTGAAACGTACAGGTGGTCAGCATGTGGGTGGTACAAGCCATAAGCTCATCCAAAGGAGTGTGCATCACTTGGAGGAAGGTGTCTGGTAGTCGCAAAATTGATAAGGCAGACACTTGGTTCCCACACCCTTACTGTCCCGCATAGAACAAAATACTGTGGAAGCGAACCGTACAGGCAGTCAGATTGTGGGAGGTACAGGCCATAAGCACAACTCTGAGAGTTGACCGTACCCTAACTCGTAAAGTAACTCGTACCCTAACCCTAAACCTAACCCGAACCCGTAACCTAACCCTAACCCTAACCCCAAACCTAAGCCTAACCCTAACCCTAACCCGTACCCTAACCCTAACCCTAAAACCTAAACCGTACCCTAACCCATAATCTAACTTGTACCCTAACCCTAAACTTACCCTAACTCTAACCCATAACCCTATCCCTAATCTGAACCCTAACCATAACCCTAAAACTAAACCTAACACTAACCCTAAACCCTACCCCTAACACTAAACCTAACCTAAACCTAACCCATACCCTAAACTGTACCCTAACCCTAACTCTACCGGTACCCGTACCCTAACCAGTACCTTAACCCGTACCCTAAACCGTACCGTAACTAAACCAGTACCCTAACCCTAACCCTAACCCTTAACCTAAACCTAACCCTAACCCTAACCCTAACAGTACCCTAACCCTAACCCGTATCCTAACCCTAACCATAAACCTAAACCTAACCCGTACCCTAAACCTTACCCTAACCCTAAACCTAAACCTATCCCTAAGCAGTACCCTAACCCTAACCCTAACCCTAAACCTAGCCCTAAAACATACCCTAACCCTAACCCAACCCGTACACTAACCCTAACCCGTACCCTAACCAAAACCCGAACCCTAACACAAATCCTAACCCTAACCCTAATCATAACCCTAAACCTAACCCTAACCCCAACCCTAACACTAAACCGTGCCCTAACCCGTACCCTTACCCATACCCTAACACGTACCCTAACCCTAACCCTTAAATGTACCCTAATCCGTACCCTAACCCTAACCCGTAACCTAAACCGAACCCTAACCCTAACCCGTAACCTAACCCTAACCCTAAACCTAAACCGTACCCTAACCCGTACTCTAACCCGTACCCTAACCCTAAACTTACCCTAATCCTAACACCTAACCCTATCCCAAATCTGAACCCTAACCCTAACCTAATCATAACCCTAAACCTAACCCTAACCCTAACCCTAACCCTACCCTAATCTAACCCATACCTGTACCCTAAACCGTACACTAACCCTAATCTGTACCCTAACCCTAACCCAAACCGAACCCTAACCCTAACCCTAACCCTACACCTAAACTAACCCTAACCTTAACTCATACCCTAACCCTAACCCTAATTCGTACCCTAACCCTAACCCGTAAACTAACCCTAACCCTAACACTCACTCTAAACAGTACCCTAACCCTAACCCTAAACCATACCCTAACCCAAACCCTAACCCTAACCCATACCCTAACCCTAACACTAAGCCTAACCCGTACCTGTAACCTAACCCTAACACTAACACTAACCCTAACCCTAACCATTACCCTAACCCTATCCCTAACACTAACCCGTACCCTAACCCTATCCCTAACCCTAACCCGTACCCTAAACCTAACCTAACACTAACCCTAACCCTAACCACTAACCCGAACCCTAACCGTAACCCATTACCCCAACATGTACCCTAACCCTAACCCTAACACTAACCCTAACCCGACCCTAACCCGTACCGTAACGCTAACCCGTACCCTAACCCTTACCCTAACCCTAACCCTACCCCCTAACCCTAACCCTACCCTTACCCCGTACCCCCACTAACCCATAACTTAAAACGTACCCTAACCCTAAGTCTAACCCTAACCCTAAACTTAACCCTTATCCTAACCCGTACCCTAACCCTAACACTAACCCTACCCCAACACTAACCGGTACCCTAACCCTAACCCTAAACCGTACCCTAACCCTAACCCGTAACCTAACCCGTACTCTAAAATTAACCCTAACCCGTACCCTAATCCGTACCCTAACCTGTAAACTAACACTAACCCTAACTTTAACCCTAACCCGTACCAAACCGTACCCTAACCCTAACACTAACACTAACTCTAACCCTCAACCGTACCCTAACCCGGACCAAAACCTGTACCCTAACCCTAAACCTAACCCTAACCCACACATTAACCATAACCCATATTCTAACCCTAACCCGTATTCTAACCCTAACCCATACCCTAGCCCTAACCCGTACCCTAACCCTAACCCATACCCTAACCATAACCCAAACCCTAACCCTAAACCGTACCGTTACCCTAACCCTAACCAGTACCCTAACCCTAGCCCGTACCCTAACCCTTACCCTAATCCTAACCCTAACCCATACCCTAACCCATACCTTAACCCGTACCCTAACCCTAACCCGTACCCTAACCCGTATCCTAACCCTTAGCCTAACCCTAACCCGTACACTAACCCATACCCTAACCCTAACCCATACCCTAACACGTACCCTAACACATACCCTAACTCGTACCCTTACCCTAACCCCTAACCCTTAACCCTAACCCTAACTTAACCCTAAACATAACCTTAACCCCTAACCCTAACCCGTACCCTAACCTGTGCCCTAAACCTAACCTGTACCCAACCCGAACCCGTACCTTAACCCGTACGCTAAACCGTACCATAACCCCTACCCTAACCCTAACCCATACCCTAACCCGAAACCCAAACCTAACCCTAACCCTAACTCTAACCCTTACCCTAACCCGTACCCTAACCCATACCCTATCCCTATCCCTAATGCTAACCTGTACCTTAACTCGTACCCTAGCCTGTACCCTAACTCTAATCCATACCCTAACCCTAAGCCTACTCGTACCCTAACCCTAACCCGTACCATAACCATAACCTAACCAGTACCCTAACCCATAAGCGAACCCGTACACTAACTCTAAACCTAACCCTAACCCGTACCCTAACCCGAACCCTAATCCTAAACCTAACCCTAAACCTAACCCTAACCCATGCCCTAATCCGAACCCTAACCAAAACCGTACCCTAGCCCTAACCCTCCCCTAACCCACACACTAACCGTAACCCGTACCTTAACCCTTACCCTAACCCTAGCCCGTACCGTACCCGTACCCTAACCCGTACCCTAACCCTAACCTAATCCATACCCTAACCCTAAACCGTACCCTAACCTGAACTGTAACCCATACCCTAACCGGAACCCTAACCCTAACCCGAACCCGTACCCTAACCCTAAACCGTATCCTAACCCTAACCCGTATCCTAACCCATACTCTAACCCGTACCCTAACCCTAACATTACCCTAACCCTAACCCCTAACCCTATCCCTAATCCTAACTCTAACCCTAACCCTAATATAACCCTAACCTTAATCCTAATCCTAACCTAACCCTAACCCCTAACCCTAACCATAACCCTAACACTAAACCGTACCCTAAACCGTACCCTAACCGTAACCCGTACCCATACCCAAACCCATAACTTAAACCGTACTCTATCCCATATCGTAACTCTAATTCGTTCACTAAGCCTAACCCTAACCCATACCCTAACCCGTACCCAAACACTAAGCCGTACCCTAACCCTAACCCTAAACCGAACCATAACTCTAACCCTAACCCTAAACCTAACCCTAACCCTTACCTTAACCCTAAATATAACCGTAACCACTAACCCCTAACCATAAACCTACCCTAACCCGTACCCTAAACCATACCCTAACCCTATCCCGTACCTGAACCCTAAACCATACCCTAACCCATACACTAACCCACACCCTAACCCATAGCTAACCCTAACCCTATCCCTTAACTGTACCCTAACCCGTACCTTAACCCGTACCCTAACCCGTACCCTAACCCTAAGCCGTACCCTAAACCTAACCCTAACCCTAACCCGTACCCTAACACGAATCCTAACCCTAACCTGTACCGTCACCCGTAACCTAACCCGTACCCTAACCCGTAACCTAACCCGTACCCTAACATTACCCTAACCCGAACCCATACTCTAACCCGAACCATAACCAAAACCCTAACCGTAACCCGTACGCCAAACCTAACCCTAACCCTAACCATCACCCATAACCCTAACCCTAATCCCTAACCCGTACCCTAACCCGTACCCTAACCCGTACCCTAACCCGTACCTGTACCCTAACCCGTACCCTAATCAGTACCCTAAACCTTACCTGTACCGGTACCCTAACCCGTACATAACCCTAACCCTAACCGTAACCCTAACCTCTAACCCTAACCCTAACCTAACCCTAACCTAACCTAAACCCTAACCCGTACCCTAACCTGAACTCAACTCTTACCCTAACCCTTATGTTACCCTAACCCCTAACCCTAATCCTAACCCTATCCCTAACACTAACCCTAACCCCTAACCCTAACCCGTACCATAACCCTAACCCTAACCCATGCCCTAAGCCGTACCCTAACCCGTACCCTAACCCTAGTGCTAAGCCTAATCCATAGCCCTAACCCTAAACCTAACCCCTAACCCTAACCCTGTCCCTGACCCTAACCCTAACCCTAACCCCAACCCCTAACCCTAACCCGTACCCTAACCTACCTGTAACTCTAACCCTAGCCCTAACCCGTACCCTAACCCTAAATCTAATCCGTACCCGTACCCTAACGCGTACCTTAACCAGTACCCTAACCCGTACCCTAACCCTAAACCGTACCCTAACCCTAACTCTCACCGTAACCTGTACCCTATCCCGTACACTAACCCTAACCCGTACCCTAACCCGTGCCCTAACCCTAACCCTAACCTAACCCTAACACTAACCCTAACCCTAACTCTAACCCCTAACCCTAACCTATACCCTAACCCGTACCCTAACTCGTACCCTAACCCATACCCTACTCGTACCCTAACCTGTACCCTAACCCTAACCCTAACCTACCCTAACACTAACCCTAACCTGTACCCATACCCTAACCCGTACCCGTACCCTAAGCCTTACCCTAACCCTAACCCCAACTCTAACCCCAACCCTAACCCTAACCCTTACCCGAACCCTAACCCTAACCCGAACCCGAACCCGAACCCGATCCCGAAACCTACCCCAAACCCTAACTCCTAACACTACCACTAACCCGAACCCTAACACCTAACTGTATTTCCTATCCCTATCCTTATTCCCTAACCCTAACCCTAACTCTAACCCGAATTTTGGATGTGAGAATACTTTGGAGACCAAAAATTGCTAAATATGTCTGAAATCACTAAGGGAAGCATGGAGACACCTTCTTCGAGGGCTTAAATAAAAGATCTATTATTTTGAAGCTGGCCACTTCCAAGTAAATGATGGTGTGGTGATCGTCGTCGTAAGACCTAAAGGGTGTTTTAGAATTGTAAAGGAATTTCAAGTTTCTTCCACTTCTTGTCAGGACATGACGTGTAGATTCAGTTTTATGCACCAGAGAGCACTCTCCACCAAGAGACAAACTTGTTCAAGGCTGCCAGAAAGTAAGCAAATACAATCTCCGGGAAAAACACCATATCATAAAAAACCCACAACTGATATTTACAAGTTCCATTAATATATACATGAATTTGCTTATGAGTGCACAAAATCTAGAGAGGCAAATAACATGGGCAAAGATGGGAGGGATACTTTTTGGGGATTTGTTTTTATTTTTATTATTTGAGTATAGTTAACATGCGATACTATGTTGGTTTCAGGAACACGACTCAGTGATGGGACGATTCCGTGAGCTCACCCAGTAAGTGTGGGCACCGCTGGTCACCATATAACATTATTACAATATTATTGACTATGTTCCTATGCTGTTCTTTTCATCTCCCGACATTACTGTTTGTTGTTCATTTTTTTTAATTGCACATGTAAGAGTGAAATCATTTATTTGTCTTTCTCTGACTTTTTTCACTTATTTCATAAAACCCTGTACTTCCATGCATGTTGTCACAAATGGCAAGATCCCATTCTTTTTTTTTTAATGGCTGATTGAGAAAGAAATATTTATTATCTGAGCAGAGACAAAGGGAGAATCAAATATTTTTATCAAAAAAAATTTTTCTGCGGTATGTATACCACATATTCTTTATCTATTTGCCTGTCAGTAGGCATTCAGGCTGCTTCCATGCCTTGGCACTGCGAGTAATGCTGCAATGAACATAAGGGTGCATATATATCTTTTCAAGTTAATGTTTTTACTCTCTTTGGGTGAATATCCAGTAGCATGGGGAATTACCAGATTATATGTAATTTCTACTTTTAAGGTTTTGAGGATCCTCTATATTGCTTTCCACAGTGACTTCACTAGTTTGCATTCCCACCAATAGTGCGTAAGGGTTTCCTCATAAGAGGGATACTTTCTGTTGAATACTATTTTATGCTTTTTATGTTCTAAACTATCGTGTTGTTTATGCAAAACATCATAGAAAAAATATAAGGAAAATTATCTTGTGGTTATTTAGACTAATATGTGAATTTGATAAAAAGGATGTGAGAATATATGTAAAATATAGAGATGATTTTAAAATGTTTAAAAAATGATTGCCAATTCATACTAATAGCTTTAAAAAAAACATTTTTCTAATGAACTCAAGAATCTTACCACGTTATTTATTATTACCATTCTGTTTTCTTTCTCTCTTTCCCCTTCCTTCTTCCTTTTTTTTTTCTTTCTTTCCTTCCACATATAGGGAAGATCGTTTAATTGTTTTCCAATTTTCTACAACAAAATTCTTCAGTAAAAGGTTCGAAAAAATTATGACAATAAGTACTCACCATTTTGACATTAATAATTGTTTCATTTGCTTAAATCTGTTTCCCTACAATTATGTGTGATGTGAACATTTTTCCCAGATTTCTTTCAAGTTTTTTTCCCAGATGCTCTAACCTTAAATATTTCAGCATGCAGCTATTTGATGAAAGATATCAACCACAATGCCATAATACTATTATTATACTTGAGAAAATTAAGGTTGAACCATTCATATTTGAGTCTTTAGATGTTTTTGTCAAAGTTCTGTTTATTTCTCTTATCTTTTCCCTCCCCTTTTTGGATTACTATATTTCTCTTATTGATTTATAACCTAAATACATTTGGATTATGAGTACTTTGTTAATTATATGGGTTGCAAATGTAACACAACCACAGTGTGTTTTGCCTCTGATTCTCTTCATGATGTCTATTGATGAACAGATGTTCTTAATCTTGACGTAATCCCATCTATCAATCTTTTCCTTTTTGGTTCTTTTCTGTTTTCTTTAAAAGATCTCCTAAAACCACAATAGAATCACCCCATATTAACTTTTTTTATTGTTTTTGCCTCTCATGATATTTATGGTTTACTGGGAATTGCTATTGTTTATGGTGCAAGCTACAAGTCAATGTTATTTTATTAATATGGATATCCAATTTGTCCACCACAAGTTATTGAAAATAGCATTATTTTTCCACTGCTATGCAGAGTACCTTGTCATAAATCAGGTATCCATCTTTTATGTCCTTCTGTTTTGGGGCTTTGTCAAGTTTTATTGGTATAGTGCTCTTTCCGTGTACCAATATTACACTGAATTAATTGCCATGTCTTTATAATGACTCTCAAATTTTGTGTTGTATGTCTTTCATATTTTTTTTTCAAGAGTCCTAGTCCTTTTGGATTTTCTACATGCACAATCATATTATCTCTGAACAATTGCAGTGTTATTTATTATGTGCAAATATTATGCTTTTCACTGGCTAGGTCCCTCAGCACGCTAAGGAACAGAAATGGTTAAGTGGACATACTAGGGGTGTTTATGGTAAAGGGAGAAAGTTGTCAATACTTCACCATTAGGTGTGAGGTTTGCAGATGGATTTTTAAAAATACTCTTTTCTTTATAACAAATTCTCCTTTTATTTCATGTTGCCAAGCATTTTATTTTTAAAATCATGCATAGATATTAAATTTATCACTGTCTTTTGGCACCGAGATAATTGTGTAATTTTTCACCCTTTATCTTATTGATTTGGTGTGTCGTCTTACCTTCTTGAACTTGTGTGAGATTGGCATTATTTATTTCTTAGTGGTTTTGTAAAATTCATGTATTTTTTGCACCCAGCGTTCTCTTTGGAAAAAGTGTTTAATAACAAATTCATTTTAGTTGATACAGAAGTATTCAAATTTTCTTTTCAGTTTTAGTAACTTATTTTTTTCCATCAATTTGTTCATTTTATAGAATTCCCAAATTTATTGGCCTAAGGTTGTCCATCCTTTTAGTCTTTTTGATGTCTGTAATATCTGCAACGATATTCTGCTGTTTTAATCCTATTAGTTAAATGCAAACATAGAATTTCCTGTATTTAGCTACATAGCCTTAATTTTTAAACAGCAATGTATCTTAAAAAACCATTCACGACATAAAATATTCTTCTATTGCAATACCCTGAACTTTTTCATGTCGTGGAAACTGTTTTTCAAATAAAATCTTATTTTTATCTTTCAACATAGAAAAAGTGGAGGTACCCCAACTAAAGCAAAGAGAAGGGAGGTTTGGATGCTGTTTAAAAATGTTGTACCTACTTAAGATCCTCATGGTGGTACATGATCGTGTTCTATTCTCCACACCCATATCAACATTGGGTATTATCATTAAGTATTTGAAAATATTGGAAGGAATATTATGCAGTGTTTAAAGATGATGATTCAGAGCCTTCACACCTGCGAACCTATTTATGACAGCAGTCAATGCAAAACAAACCCCAGAACCCAACTGCACATTCAGGCAAAGATCTTCCTAGGAAGTAACACAGCTTGTGGACATTTTTTTTTCTGTTTATCCCTCAAATTTTCTTTAATTACAGTTTTACAATATGAGGGTAAGAAATTTTTTTAAAAGGCCAGAATGCAAGAGGGTTGGCTCCTGTGTCGTTTTTCAACAGGCTTAAGTCACTCTAACAGTTTTAAACAAAAAGGGATTCAAGATAGAGAATCAAGAGTTCACAGTCGCTGACAGGTGTGAAGGTCTTTAGGGCTGATTCTCAGAACGATGCCATGGACCACAAGACACCGGAACAATCAGAAATCTGGTTCAGGAAACCACTGCACCAGCTTTTGAATCCAGGATCCTGTGGCCAGAATGCCATGACTGCACGGGACGACCCCCCTCGGCTGTGAGCCAAGGAGTAGGAGCTCATGGCTTTTTTCCTAAATGCAAGCTGCTGATTTAGCAATGTCGAGGCCCACCAGTTGTCTGCCTCCCTCGGACTGTGCCATGGGAGGCCGACCCCGCGCTCAATCCCTGGGTTCCTCCTGGCGGCTGGTCACTTTGACCCTTGACCCAAGGCCAAGTCATGGAAGAAGTGATCTGACTCCTTCATTCCTGTTCCGCTCTGGGTGGTGGTACCCGGGACGCAGGCTCTTGCTGGGCAGCAGTTATGGTGCCCTCACATGGCTTCTTACTGTCATGAGGCATTTTTAAGCCCCCCTTGGAGGGTCCCTTAACGTCACCCACAGATTTGCAGAAGTCCCCTCTCTTGACGCTCTTCAATTATTTCTTTGTGTCATCTTTTCCCGCCGGGAGTGTAACGGATATCATGACGGATAAGACCGTTTTTATTCCAAGGTGTATCCAGCCAGGTAGATGAGATAAAGGTAGCCACCTGTTACGCAGCACATTCTGTTCTGCCCCTCCCCCAAGTTAACGTTGGAGTCCTAACCTGCAGTACCTCGGATGTAAGTGCTTTGGGCAATAGGGCCTTGAAAGAGGTAATTAGGGTTGATTGAGGTCATAAGGGTGATCCTCTGCTCTCATAGGCATAAGCTCTAATCATGACACTAGTGTCATAAGAAGGAAACAAGGACTTGCATGAACAGCAGAAAGATACAGAGAAAACAGAGAGAGAAGATGGCTGTGCCGCCTACAGGCCAAGGATAGAGGCCTCTGAAGAGAGCAAACTTGCCAACACCTTGACGATTGGACTTCCAGCCTCCAGACTTGTGAGTAAATAAGTTTGTTTTTAAGCTGCCAAGTCTCTACTTTGTGATGGCAGCCAGCCCTAGCAACTAACACACCATCCTAAAAGCGAAATAAGAAAAATCTGTTAAGAGCTACCATTTTGTTTTTCCCAGAGGAAGGAGCCATTACGTTTGGGTAGGAAAGCTGAGGGAAATACTCATTGGGTTGTCTCCACTGGAACTCCAAAGTTGGAGAGAATAGCAGTACTCAGCTCACAGTATTACGGGGATTAGGAATAAATATAAAACACAGTGTCTCAATAACCACTGAATAGCTTTGGATTTTGTGAGAACACACAGCTAGTCTCATTAGGACCATTTCCTGACTTTCCGTGGCCCACTCTTCCAATGCTCAGATTTGTTCTGATGTTTTAAAGTCTTTAACTCTCAAAGCACTTGAGTTCACCTGGTTGTTGAGACCCTCCATCCTTGGCCTCATCTCTAACCCCCAGCGCTGCCTCTGATGGCAGCCTCTAAGGTGCTTCCGGAGATCCTCACTTCCTGGCATTCATGTCTTTGTAAGTTTTTTCCCACAGTGAGTCAGGGGTGGGCTGTTATGACCCATTTGAGTCCACCAGAGTGACCGCGTGTGGCTTCCAAGCCTAGGTCACGAGAGACATGGACGCCTGTGTTTGGTGCCAGGGATCACCAGCTTCGAGGAAACCCCGTCGCAGGGCTGTCACGCAGCTCTGTGAAGAAGCCCCCGTGAAGAACACCGGCCGCTACCAATGTGCCAGTCACGTGCATGAGCTGCCTTGGAAGCAGATCCTTCGGCCCCAAGACTATAGTCTCAGCTGATCTGTCATTTTATCAAAGACTTTGAGCCAGAACTGCCCAGCCAAGATAATCCTAAATTTCGGAGCATGGAAACTGAGAATAAATGACTTTTTTTTTATACCTATAGGTATAAATTACATTTTGGTTTGTTACATAATTAGATAATTGGTACAATATTTATAACCTCCCATCTGATGAACAGCTCTCCGTGTATTGCCTCTTCTGTCATTTTTACATCCTCTTCTCACAAAACTAATAGCAAACTAATCAATTGTTCGTACTGTTGTCTTTTCAGATGCCCCTTGTCCTTCTTGCCAATCCTACAAAACCCAGCTCAGTCTCCATTTCTTTGAAGCTTTTCTTGATTATACTTTTGAGTCTTCTTCAGTAGCTCCTCACTGGTGCCTCAGAAGTAATTTACTGTCTCCTATAATTTATTTCATATATTAACTCATAAAGATAAAGATGACGTAAACTTCCCATAGCACCTAGCAAGGTGCCACACACGTAGCAGCTACTCTACTGAAATAATTTAATTTTTAAGGCCACCGTCCAGTGGAATTGAAATGTGAGACAACAGTACTTTCTTCTTAGTCTAAATTCCAGAATTTTTGCTTTATCTACGTATAGGAATAAGCAGCTTTCAGTGTCATCATTTTTATAAAGTTTTTTAACAGAACAATTAAAAAGTAGTTTTTGAGCTATACATGATATGTGTCTTACATACAAAAGGGAAATTTAAAGCAGGAATACTTAAATAAATGTGTTAAGGTCAAGAAAGACCTCAACCTGAGCGTAGCAAATGAAATTCTGTTCCCAAGATGTTGTGCCTCGCCCAGCAGGAGCCTAATCCTCTTTGGGTCTTCAAGCCTAGGGTCTCCCTCATGCTAATTTCATGGTTCCTGAGAGATGACAGTCAGGGCTAGCGTAAGTAGGAACATGTCTCACTGATAGTAAAGGGCTTCAGAAATTCATCAACACTTTAATTTTAGAAGGGAAAATAATTTTGGAGTAGAGGCTGCCAATATTTCAAACTAAACCTCAAGATCCTCACTTGGTACATGCATCACAGGCACCCGGATGAACGAGTCAATACGAGCATCGTGTTTGCCAAACAGACCAACAGAATTGATAGGTTGCCCCCCCCCCCCGTCTTGTCTATGGGAGACATTCACTTGCAGGCACTGCCCCACATGGTTGTGGGTTGTGGGCTCTGGCCTGTTGGAGATTGGCGACCCGGCGGGCCTCCGATGCCACGGAGTTGCGGCCCAATCGTGAGGGAGGCCGCAGCTGTCCCACAGCCTCCACCGGGCTGCATGAGGCCACATCCCGCAGGCCGTGCGCTTCGGTCACACACACACCTTCATGGCCACACCTAGACCAGGGCTCGGACAAACATGTGGGCACCGCGGCCTGGCCAGGTTGACGCAACCATGACAACACCGTATGTGAGAAAGTGGGCTTTTTGGGGATTTTTTTCTGTTCTGTACCTGGACATCCTTCACAGCGAGTATTCCGAATGTTCCGGGCATTACGTGTGACACAAAATCAGAGACACATTATGCTAAAGTTCATCTCTAACATAATCACTGTGATGGTAATAAAATCCTGCTCTAATGGGGTATACAAACACATCTTAGAAACTAGGGTGTTTTTTTTTTTAAGATTTTATTTATTTATTAGACAGAGAAAGCACACAGGTAGGCAGAAGGCAGGCAGAGGGAGGGCGAAGCAGGCTCCCTGCTCAGCGGGAACTCGATGCAGGGCTCGACCCCAGGACCCTGGGATCAGGCCCCGAGCCAAAGGCAGAGGGCTTAACTGGCTGAGCCACCCAGGTGCCCCGAAGCTTAGTTCTCTATACATGCTCACATTTTTTTTTTTTTTTTGCTCACTTCTTCTATGACAGAAATATTCTTTTAATATTAAAGAAAGAAAATAAGGGAGGAATGTTAACCATCAGAAGTTAATAAAATGCCTCCCATCACTGACTCAGCTTTTAAATATGCAATAACACACATCCACAGAATTGCCAAGTTATTTTCCACAAAACTCTCCTAATAAAACTGTATCTCAAAAAGTGTTTATCAGAGAAAGCAGCTTTTTCCCCAAAGAAAGAACATGCAAATAGTCCTAAGTGTCACCATTTACAGGGTGACAGGAACACAGATGAGGAGAGAACGATCTCAAAGAAGATAAACTCACATTTCCCAACCTCCCCCCACCCCACACATGATCTAGTGGGTCAGAGCTGCAAAACGCCATAATGAATAGGCCAAAGGGCTGGTGTGGTGATTCCTGGGGTTTTAGGACGGACTGGAGAGGTCTGAAAATCTCATAGAAATGAATAAACCCAGTCGGTTGTCCTTTCCCAAGTCATGTTTTATTCATAAAAAGTACTTTCTGACGGGAAAGCTTGCATACAGACCCTTATTTATCAGCCTTTTACTCAACAAAACGCCAGGAGTATTGGCTACATGAAGGCATAGCCAGGGCCTAGGCACACGGCATCGGCCTCAGGAAGCTATCACTAGGGCGTACGAGGGCTGTGTTTCAGCGTGACCTGGTGAGATTTCTGTTGCAGAAGAGTGATCCTATGCAAGTAGGGCCGGGAAGGGCGGCTGACCCCTTTCATAATCAAAAACCTACATGTAACTTTTGATTTCCCAGAACTACTAATAACCTACTGTTGACCTTACTGACATGTCAACAATTAACTCATATTTTGTGTTATGTGTATTATATACTGTATTCTTGCAATACATAAAGCTAGAAAAATGCTATTAAAAAATAAGGAAAATACATTTTGAGTATTGTTCTGTATTTACTGAAAAAAATCCGTGAGTGAGTGGACCCAAACAGCTCAAACATGTGTTGTTCAAGCGACAATGTACAGTTAATGGCAAAATTGGGTTTTTGATTTAGAGACTCTAAGGAAGGGTTAGAAATATAAATTTATATGTCTTTCTTGGTTCACAGTCTCAGTACCCAAACTAAAGTCTTGAAACCAAACTGTTTGAAAAGTTTTATTTGGTAGCAGCAAGTATCTACAATAGGATCTTTACCAAAAAAGTTGTGCAAGAGGGGGGAAATAAACTCATACATACATAAGATTTTGCTGTTGAAATTTGGGAGGATTATCAACAACTGATTCAGGAGGTTACAACTTACACAAAGCCGTGGCTTTTTGAGTAAAGAAAGTAGAAGCTAAGAAGCTATGTTGATCCCTTGACTAAACAGTTTTCTGAACCTCATAACAGACATTATCATGAACCTGAGAAAGTTAAGTTTATGGAAGAGGAGCCAAACTAAGTTACTTCAAGCTGTAGTAATATATGTAGTCGCAGTAAAAACCAATTATCTCCACAACCTGGCACCAACTTTTCATCCAACCAAGTCTGTAACGCCTACATTATTCATTTACACCATGGCTTTTCATCTCAGAGCTGTATTTGAAAATTATATACAGATTTACATATAATATAGCAGATGCTATCGACAATCGTCTTACCCTGATACATCTCTCTCCCTGTATCCACTTGGTGTGGGCATAGGGACAATCCTTGCCACAGACCGGCTTGCTTACTCGACAACAACGGACAAGACCTACCAGCATGAGGGATTAGGAGAGATCGGCTTACCTTGTCTCTTGAATTTTACACACTTTGTATTCGTTCAAAATACTAATACCAATACCTTCAATGGGCCAAAGAAAGTGGCCCTAGGAGCATTTAAAAGCATCCAAGAATTGTGATCACGGTCTATGGTAGTAGTAGAGTCTATAGGCATAAAGTAGCTAGCATTTTAAAAAGTATCAAAAATACTGTTTTCGTTAAAGGGGGGCGGTTAGCAGACAACTTCCCACTAGTAGTAGAAAAAACACTGTGTTCAATTTCCAGTTTAAATGCACTTAGGAATATGAAGACCGTGACTGCCATTAATTAGAGTCCAGAAGAAACTGACTTGTGACCTTAATGTGCAAGTACAGCAGTATTTCTAGATCAGATTCAGTCTATGATTAAATACGCTACACACACACACACACACAGGTAGTAGTATCTTTATGGAATTCTCTAAAATGCTCACAGTAGCTTATATATTGATGAAAATAAAGATGAAAATGTATAGAGTGTAGATAAAAATCATCTTTTAAGCTTACTAAGTGATACCTTCTGTGGGTTACTAAGTAGCTTAAATTATTCAAGTTTACATTTCAATTCTTAAAAGCAGAACTGTGCTTTGGTATTCAAACCTTCATAAAATTTTAGTTTTTTCAAAGTAAGGAATAAAAAATAGAGAACATGAAATATGTGGGAGAAAAAGATTTGACTTATAACTGCCACATACTTAACCAGTGTCTTACAACTTCTGCCTGCCCAAAACTCAGCTTCTTGGAGATGATTATGGTTTTTAAATATTTGGTTTTTATAAGTGTGTATTTTTAAAATTTAATAAACATGCACATTCCAACGTGTTACATAGCCCCCATCCCCATCCCACCCCCCCCCCCTTTTTTTTTTACCATACTGGAGGCTGCTTATGTATCAACTTCCACTACAAGATTTTTTTTTTTTTTTTAAATCTTGGAATCCAACTTTACTATCTCTAATTGAAGAAGCCTCTGAGATGTGTGTTTAAAACCTGCTATTATTTACACTTGCTTATGCTTGTGTGAATCAAAACCTTGAGAGGATGCAAATAAAACAAATTGGCTGCTGAGGTTTTCACCAACTCTATAATGCCAGTTACACATTTGTGTTATTCACAAATTTTATTCCTAGTAACAGACTAAGAGAAATAAACTTAAATGTGAACCCAAAATATTTATACTGATAAAATGAACTTTTCAGGCTTTATGTGTTTGGAGTTACACAAAATTTTATTGAAGAAAGATTCCATTGCTAAAAATGTTTGGAAAATAATGCTCCATAAGAAACTGTCTTTTAATTTGTTAATACAATGTTTAACATAATTTCATTTTCTAAAACAAATTGCTTGATACATTTCAATTCTTAAATTACTCTGCACAGTGGGAAAACTTCTACAAATTAGAGTACTGGAGATCTTCCAAAAAGATAACTTGTAAAAAATTGAAAAACTACACTAAAAACATCAGTCTATTTGCTTTAGACTCTTCTGATAGGCAGCTTTAAACAAGATTTCCATTCTTGAATTAGTAATGTACTTCTTGAATATACTTATAAATCTGAAAAGATGTTTTATCTTCCATATAACACAATTTAACGTCTTCACACATCAACTGTGTTGTGTTTTAATAGCTTAGGCACATTTCAATAATTCTGGATTTTATTTTGTGATTTCATTACAAAACAGCTTGCACAAACCAAATTCAAACAATCTTTTTATTTAGAATTCCATCTGAAAATTCATTTCTGGGTTTTAGTTTTTCTTTAAAAAGAAGCAAACATTTAAAAGCATCAAATGTTACTACTCTACAATTCATCTTGTTATGAACATTTTTAGTTCATGGGGAAATAAACCCATTACATTGATTAGGCACAGAACTCTGGCCAAAGACCAGAAATCAGGGCACAGCTGTGTGTTCAGGTAACAGAGGTCTGAATGGAGGGAGTCATGCCTCAACCGTGGGCACACCTATCTCTGCCCCCTCCAGAAACTGTTAGTAAGTCCCAAATCAGTAAGAGATTGTATGTAACTTAGTTAAAAAAAAAAAAAAAAAAAAAAAAAAAAAACAAGCAAACAACTACACCGGTTTTCTAAATTACACGGCAAAGCCCAAACAGATAAATATAATTGTAGTCTCACCATACAAAATTTGTGGTTTTGATATCCATGTCACAGGACCATATTATACGTGAGACAGAATTATATAATTTCTCTGGTCATTTCAGAAATCTGGTTGGAAGAGATCTGTAACTATAAGATTTCACATTATAGCAATGTTTCAGTATTTCTCAAATTAGGGCGGTGAACAGAAATCACAGTACAAAATCCTTAATTCTTTTACCGGAAAAGCAATAGGTGCTACATATGAGAATCACTTATAGAACATCTATTTTCTTTTAAAAAATGTAGATATAAAATATTAATTGCATAGGGATTTAAATATAAGGCCAAGAAGAATACAAAGTAAAGTTAAAAAATCATAGAAAGGGCACTATGGTGTCAAAAGATAGAATTTCATTCTATAGAGTAATAAATCTGAATTACTGTCTAATTTAAAAAAATCACAGTATGTTGCTATAACTAACAGTGAATGTTTCATTAAGTCAAAACTGGAAACCAGTATTAGGACTTAAAAGAACACAACTAAAGCTTGTTGTCTAATCCTGATCAGTGTATTAGCACATCAGTGCCTGGTACGTACCTGATTAGTTATATAACCTACGTTTTGAAGTAATGTGTAGTTTACTACATGTTAACAGGTGTGAGAGCACATCATCACCGCATGCCGTAAGTGATCTGCAGGCTTATCTGAGTGTAATTATTCAGTCTTTACAAGGTGCAAGATCCCACCCGGCTGAATCTTCATTCAGTGAACCAAAAACACTGTAGTTAACAAAACATAATAAAGTTCTACCGTTGAAAACTAAGTGTACATGAACCAGAGAATTAGTTCCTGACATCAGTACATATATTGTCCTCAGGATTTTGGAAGGGAGTGAATGATGAGTCCAACTACACTCTGTAGTTTAAGCTAATGGCTATCACCTGAAGACCCAGGTAGAAAGGTAAATTGTGGGTCCACTTCTCATTGTAATGTTAGAGTGCAGTTTAAAGAGCAATTTCCAAATCTAAAAGGAGCTTAGTTAACTTACTGTTATATTGTATTGTTGTACTTATTGTATATAGTATTGTTATATTGAGTAGTGTGAAGAAAAACAAGAACTCCCAAAGGAATTATGTTAAGGAACATTTGGGAATACCCAAACCAACGCTTTAAATGAAAAGTGCATAAATACAGTAATACTACAAGTGTGTTAACTATGGAACAAAGATTTCTTTGGGAGCTAAACAATACTATTTTCCCACATTATTTACACATTATGAATTGTTCAGATACCACAAAGCACCATTTACAGTCTAAATTGCTTGATTATGTCTGAAAGGTCTTTTGACTTCAATGCTACGCAGTTGAGGATCTACCTAGAAGTGTCAAGTCACCTTCAGTAAAACAGGATTTATCTTTACAATTCAGTTCTCTTTTCAGAAATAGCAAAGCAATTATTTTCATTTCACGATCTTGGCTGGTGTTTCAGATTCTGTGGACTGTCTTCCATCCGTCCAGGCTTCCCGGGTGCTCTTCAGAGCCAGGGTCTTCTGTTGATCAACCACAACATAATCTACTCTCTCATCAGCTACACTGCTGCCTGAGCCACTGCTCTTTTGCTAAAAAGCAAAGAAAAATACCATAAAGCCTGACAGATAAAGAGTTTGAGTGAAATTTAGTCTTAAAACATAGACACACATTGTGAATAATTCTTGAAATTCTATTGGGTCCGTCACAGACAGACAGACACACACACACACACACACGCACACTTCAGTTTAACAATGTTGTTTTTCTACTAGTACACTGTTTTCCAGTTAAATTTAAAATCACTCTAAGAATGCAGAAAAATGCTCCCAACACAGATGGAATTCTTACAAAATAGGGATCACAGCCACCTGGTTCACCTTAAGATACACAGCTTGCTTCTCCCTTCAGCTTAAGCTTCAGTTTTTCAAGTCCTGAGAACATGTGTCAAGTGTTCACCTTCAGAGCTAAGAAGTGTTTTTTGAAAGGCAGCATTTCAAGAATGGCAAATGACATAGGCTGACAGTACCTCTTCATTTCAAAATACCGCTAAATACCAACTTACAACAAATAGTTATTAATGTATTGCCAGGCTCTCTAGAAAATAAGAAAAATACCCAAGGTGTGAGGGAAACAGAAGGGATAAAGAGCTGCTCAAGGTAAACTTTAGAGGCATTGCTGTCTTTGGGATGAATATCAATCTCAGCGATGCAATCAGGAGGCTCCACGTGGGAGGGCATGCCTACTCTGAGACCATCCTGTTAATAAGCGAGGGACCCCTGAAGGGAACTGAGGTGGTCCTAGATTGCTTCCCAGTAGAAGAAAATGCAAATTATTCTGAAGGAAATTTAGGTCTGTAGGATTCGCACAGATATGCTCAGCAAAATGAATCTGCAAAAAAATCTATAAAACATGGAAGGAAACAAGCTATCAAGAGTGAGCAGAAATAATAGACACAGATTCAGACTTCTAAGGACTTCAGATTCTGACATGACAAGAAACAGTATAAAATATGTACGTGTAAAATTTTCAAAGGAATTAAGAAATAAAACTAAATAAAAGGAATAAAATAAGCTATTCAAAATAGCTAGGCATATTTTTTAAAAAATTAGCAAAATTTCATTTTAGAAATAAAAAATAACTGAAATTAAACAATGAGTTAAACAGAATAATTGGGAATTAGTGAATTTGGTGATAGATCTAAAGAAATTATCCAAGTAAATACAAAGAGATGAATGGGAGAAAATACCAAAAGGTGAAAAAGTAGTGTGGAAAATAGAATAAGTTCTAACTAATCTCTAAAAAGAAACCTTAAATGAGAGAATAAGAGGAATAGTTGAAAAGCGTATTTAAAGAGATAATGACTGAGGGGTAAAAAAGGAGAGAATGACTGGGACTTTTCCAGAATTAATAAAAAATATGAATCCAGACACAAAAACAGCACAATTTCCATGAAGCATGATAAATAAAAAGAAATCTATGACTAGATGTCTAGACACATTGTAGTAAATCCACAAAATACCAAAGATACAGAAAAGATCTTAACATCAACCAGACAGAACCCCCACAAATGGAATTTTCTAGAAGTATTTCAGGAGGAAGAAAAAAATAAAGACAATGATTAACTTTAGATTTTGTTAAGTAATAAGCATTTCGACAGTGATCACTAAAAGAGAAGTGTGTAATTTCTATACCATTAAAAAGGGGAAAATGAACTTTTTTTTCTCCATAACCTTGTTAATTGTGGTTTATGAAACATTGAGTAATAGACTTTACTGAGTTTAAATTAAACATACTATAAAATTTCCTCAAAAGAAACATAATTTTGGGGGTTTAAAACATGAGCTAATCGTGTTTATAAAAAGAGATGTCCCTTACCTTACGTGGTGGTGTGGATTTTCCAGAATCTAAATCCAGGTCTAGGTATTCCACTTGTTTGTCTCCTTTGGGCTTGACCATAGGACTGCTTCTTCCATCAAGACTGTTACTGCCAAAAAGATTCTGAAAATGGTGATACAATGAAATCAACTGTTGGATGTCCATGAGATATCCTGCTTATCTTGTTTGCCATCTACTAAAGCAAAAATATTTATTTCAAAAGGATAGGCTTTACAACAATGTCTGCTTAGAATTAACCTTTTAGGACTGGAGGAAAATAAGTAACATTAATAAAATTAGTTACAACTTAGCTTAGGGCAAGTCAAAGGTAGTTTTCAAAAGTCAAACTTGGTTTAAATTAAGACTAAAACCTCAAGCTATCATCAGTTGCAATAGCTCTACCAGAACATTATTAAAATGATATTGTTATACTCAATTACAGTTTTAAACTACCGGATCCTTTCACCCCCCTTGCTTACTAATTAAATTATTTTAAAGTTCTATATTTTGTTTAAGGGCTCTCATGCTGGGGGCGCCTGGGTGGCTCTGCTGGTTGAGAGTCTGACCCTTGGTTTAGCTTAGGTCATGATGTCAGGGTTGTGGGATGGAGCCCAACTGGCTTCGTGCTCAGTGGGGAGTCTGCTTGAGTCTCTTCCTCTGACCCTTCTCACGCTTGTGCTCTCTCTCTCTTAAATAAATAATAAACAAATAAATCTTTAAAAAAAAGGGCTTTCACACTGAAATTAGTTTAAAATAAGGATGTTAACTAAAGGCCATGAATAATGATTCCATTGGCAAAGTCTGTTTTGTTTCAACTATCTGGAATTTTTACCACTGAATTACTTGTCTGCTCTCTTTAGCTTTATCCCTTCTGTCCTAATAGGAATTGTACAATAATAGGGGTACTCTTTAAAAAAAGATTTTAAAAAAAGCTAGAAGACAGCAATAAATGAAAAAAATGAAACAGCCCGAGGCAGAAAAATGCAAAAGCAACAGGCTATTAGGAACTTGAAGATCAATGCTGAAGTAAGAAAAAAGGATAACATGAACTTATACCCCTACCTCTACCCTCTATGCCAATTACGACGGCCCTAAATGTGTGCCAACAAATGCCTTCTCTCCCTCCTTGCTGCTTTTAACCTCCCCCAAAAATGTTCTCAAAGACTTCTCATAGGCAAAACTCCCTATATATTCACTAGCAGATTCCATCCTTGGGTCTTGTATCACATAGATATGAATATTCACATATTACCTCATACTCTGAAGAAAACCATCATGATGTAATAGATTTAAAATGTGTGTTTGTCATCATGAACAAAACAATTTGGAAACTGCATAAACCTGGTTCTTTTTTTTTTTTTTTTTGGAGAGTGTGGGCATGCATGCAAGCAGGGGTGAGGTGGGGTGGGTGGGGAAGGAGAAGACAGGTCTTAAGTAGGCTCCACACCCAGCACAGGGCCCCACGCGGGGCTCAGGCTCAGGCCCCTGAGTTCATCGCCTGAGCCGAGATCAGAGTTGGAAGCTTGACAGACTAGGCCAACCAGGTGCCCCCCATTGGTTCTTTTATATTGCTACTCTTTTTTTCCTCAAGTTAAACAGAGTAAGCTGTGATCTAGAGAATGGACAACTGCTAGAAGAATAGTAAATTTAATTCCTCATCTGGAGCAGGGCTGCTGAGAGCCCATGTGAAACAGTTTTGTGAATTAGAAAAAGGTGCTCCTGCCCGTGGACCCACACAGCTCTAGCTCTGTACCAGGGCCCCTGGCCTGACGAGCGGGACACGGTCTGACCTGCGTGTACCTACAAATGCAACACTATGCAGTCTGCTGTACAAGTCGCATACTGTTCGCAGTATGTTTACGCAGTGAGCAAGCCGCATGACTGAATGTGAGAGCTCTATTTGCAAGGGATAGATTTTTAAACCAAATTTACCAACTACTACTGATATAACATTAACAAAATATTGACAGTAACATGTAAAGCACAAAAAGATGTAAGAAAGTTTTGGTTCTCATTTAGTACAAATAGCCATTTCCCTCTCCCTTTTCTTCCTAATACATAAAGAACCTGATTTTTCTTTTTCTGAATGACTCCATAGTTCATTCTCACATTAAAAAAAAAAAAAAAAAAAAAAAAAAAAAAAAGAACTGTATGTAAAAACTTGTCTTCAAATGTGACTCCTGAAAGAACCCATACCTGGAATTCCCCTACCTGGAAATGCCTACAGTTGTTCATAGTATCAAAAGTCTATGAAAGGAACCTATGAGCTCATATGATGTACACATTTAAACTCAACAAGTTGTTCCTAAAGAGAATTTCTCCGAATTGCTGGTTAAACTGTTTTCTGTCTAGTTATTATTAGAATTGGAAATTTTTTCATCTTTAAATATTGTTAAAATTCGTGTCCCTGCAAGGTGGTCCATTTGTTCTTGATCTAATCTCAACTGGGAACAGCCTGTCTCTGTATTCTAGCCTTAAACCCAGTGTTTTCCCAAAACAGTTTAGAAAAACTCTAAGATTCTAGGAGCCATCATAAATGTTCTGTGAATTCAAAAAGAAAATAACAGTAGTGCTTTGCTTTTCTAAATTCTTTTTAAAGTACTGAAAAATTATTGAACATATTTTTGTTGTTATAAAACGATATTTATGTCTTTAGTAGTGATGTACCATCACTCAAATTTCAAATGCCATATTAAGGGCTCACTTCACAAATGCCTGACTTTGGATCCTTGTATAAATTAATAGGCAGCAGCACCAACTCATGGTTTCTTTAAAAACTGCCTGCCCTGTGACCACCAGTATGGAAAATGTATCTATCATACTGCAAAACGTCCTAATCTTCATTGCAGGCCTAAGCCAGATTTGATCTGATCCTGTCTCAACTTCTCCAAGACAATTTTTTTTTTTTTTTTTTTTTACTGACTTTATCAGTCCAAGTGCAATGAGATCTTGTGAATTTCTATGGTATTCCGTTAACACCCTACCTTTCAAGAGGTATGGAAAACACTGATCTAGCTACCACGTTCTTCCTAAGGAAGAGTTGTCTGGACCATGATGAACTCCTACAGCTGGCAGCATGAGGAAATGGAAACGGTGGTTGGACTTTCTACGATGAGAGTGGGGGGAGTGGATATCTTCACCTGGAACACTTTTGCTTATCTGTAATACTTAGGACCTAAGTAGTAGAAAATCATCAGCTGGCCGGCAAAAGTAGCTTTCTGGCTTAATGTTGTAAGGTATAAAAAACAAGTTTATATTCTTATTTCCTGACTTTCTGATTGTAGAATTTTCTTTCTCATCTTTTCCCTTTACCTAACCCTTACTGATGACAAACTACATGTCCAAATTTGCCTATTACATGTCCTTTCCAAGATTTTTATGGCAGTTTAACTATTTTGGGCAAAAGAACACTCTTTAGTATCTCAGAAAATAATTACTTTTGTAATAAAAAAAAATCCATTCTACCACCTAAAGATAAAATATTCATTCTAACATAGCATTGAGGATTTATGTAGACTTTTGCCAGTCTATTTACTATAATGAGGAAAAAAGTAGGTTAATAAAAACAATAAAACATCACTTGTCAAATTGAAAAATAGTGAATCCAAAAGCAGAAGCCAATTAATAAAAATTGCTCTGCCTTAAAAAATTAGTGAAAACATTATTGATATAGCTAATTTATCTTCTAATCCAGGGCTGATGTAAATATTTTAAATTATTTTAACTATCTTATTCATTTTGAACAATGTATGAATTTTATTAATTTTTAAGTTTTTTAAGCCACCAATCAAGCTTTTCGAATCACTTAATTTTGTTTCCTGATGACATATAGTTGTGAGGAACCTGCTTTTGCCTAAAGTTACATTACAGATGATAGAAATGGACTTTATACTTTGGATCTCTGGAGTTCCTGCTTTAAAGAAAATTGCCATTAAAGTGTTACCCATTCCAAATTTGATACCAGATACTTGCTTATCCTGGCAGGTAGCACTTGGTTGTGCCCTAATATCTGCCCTTCCCTGTCTCATGTGAATGGGACTTTTAGCCAGGCCCACTGTCCCTCAGAACAAAGGCTGTTCCCCAGGTCCTTTCATGTCTATGTGGCCACATGGCATATAGGGCAGTTTCTGGGAACCTTCTTCATAAGGCAGATAGGCTTCCCTCTTTCTGCAGCTTGGAACGTGAATTGCTGGCGCAGGACGTGCTGGAGCATGTGAGCCATACCCAGAAGATAGAAGGGGTCAGAAACCTAGAGGACCTTGAAGAACAGGGCTGCTACCACAACCCTGGCTTGACTCTCTGGACTTTTACATGAGAAAGAAAGAAATGTCTCTCTTAAGTCATTGTTTTTTATCTTTTGTTACTCAGAGGTGAACCTAATCATAACTAATCATAACCTAATCATACACTCATCTACTAAAATACAATGTATTTTAAAACAGAGCAAGCACTGAATCTGATTTGAGGGAAAATAAAAGCAAAATATTTTTAGACACTAAAATTAGCTTGTATTCTTAAATATCTGAAGTATTTTCAGGCAGCTATCTAAATTCTGGTGAATACAGGCTGGCTACAATTATAAAATTTTGTGCCTTACAGTACTACAGTCAATCTGAAACAAATTTAGGTTTGTAACAGGTCTTTAATCTTTAAGCTACATCTAAGAGTATGCTATTGAAAGACTATCAAAAGAGCTCCATACAAGATCATTTCACTCTAAGAGTGCGATAAGGTGGGCCTGGATAACTGCACTGTGAAATACTTCCAGTATATTTTCTTCAATAGTTTCAAAAATCGAATGCATCTTAAAAACAAAACAAAACAAAAAAAACAAAACAGAACTCTAAGATTTTGATGATTTTAACTTTTTATCTACTTTATAGATGCTGATATACTCTGACCCTTTATCAGTTTTAAATTTTACAACGTTATAATTTAAAAAGCATTTTAAAAAGTTGTCTTCTATCCTTTTCCCTTAAGTATATAAAGAAGGACGTAAGGGTAAGATTTAGAGATTAGAAGTAAGGCCCTAGCATGCCAGACTTGGAAGAGCTGCTCAGAAAGACAGAAGTGAAGATGCAGACTTTACATACCGAGTCTTCGCCGGACAGGTTTGGGTTCATGGGCACGTAATTCTCTTCACTGTCGTGGGAGTCGCTGCTGGACGTTGTGCTGTGCACTGAATCTGGTCGGGGAGACAAGGGAAACCTAGAGGAGCTAATGACACAAGCTTCTGTTACAAACCTACACCTGGACCACAACTTCCAAAATCACTTCCAAGATAAAAATGAGTGATGGTTTAACATTCTTTTAGAAATATTCACTAAAGTTTACAATAATTTATTGTACACCTTTATTTTAATACAACTTATTGCATACATTCAAATGCACACCTAGTATTTATAACTATATAGTAAAAAAGTATATCTCTAAGCATCGAATCCCTTATGTAGAACAAAAAAAGTACTGCTGGCAATTTGGGGGATAAGTAGAAAGTCACAGATATGAAAAGGAAGATTTAAGAGTTCCTATTAAAAAAAACCTAGCTATATGAACACATAAAACACAAACACATATTTATTTAATGTAGGTTCATACCTTCACATATTCTTTCATTTCCCTGTACACATTTTAAACAAATCTTGATTAAATTAACCCCCACAAACATTGTGCAGTGGCAGTATCATAGAAATAAGGTTTATCCAAGGCGTGATTATTGCTAATTAAATAACCCCCACCAGAACTACCGTATTTTCCCAGAACAGCAGTTCTCAGAAATTTCTCGCCTCATGAACCATTTATACCCTTAAAAATTATTGAGAACCCCAAGGAACTTCATTTATTTGGGTTATATATCTATTTACGGTATTACAAATAATAGAACATTTTTTAAAAACACAAGAGTACACAAATACGTGTTCTATTTATTAGCTGTCCCAGGATATGATCAAATACTATGTAGCCTGTGGAAAGCTCCAGCAAACACTCATGAGAGAAAGAGAGTGGAAAAGGCAAAAAATATCTTATCATCTTAATGAAAATAGTTTTGACCTCACAGAACTCCAGAGAGGGGGGGCTTCCCAGGCCATACCCTGGGAGCCACTGTTCTGGTAGTTTCCATCATAGTGAACAACCAAGGTACATATTTTAAACAAAGACTTACTCTCGAGCAAAACTCCTAGTGATGGGAGATCTAACTGGGGCCTGTAGTTCTTCCCATTCTGGCAAAGGTTTTATTTCTAAAGGCGCTGGCTTGGCTGAAATGAAAGAGAGAAAAAGAGGCTTCAGTACACGGAAATTTGGAAAACAAAACAAGATCCTCACTCTCTCTCTCTCCTTATACAATACGGCCAGAGTACACCTAAGAGCAGCTGGCTTCACAAATGAGATGAGCTTCACAGATGTTCTGTGATTTGCCCAAGGTTACACAGCTAAATGATTAGGGACAAAAGCTAAATCCAATAATGCTTCATGATGGTTGACTCAAAGTCTGAAGCTTTTTTACAACACATTACTTCTTAATATTTTATGAAAATAAACTAAATGAGAAGAAACGGTAATGTGACCCAATTCCTTTATAGTTACTTGATGTATTATTTCCTTATATCCTTCATTATTATTTCCTTATATCCTTTTTTAAAAAATAATTTTATCTCCAAGTATAGAGCTTTAGTCTTCTATGGAAAAACATTTCTACTCTTCAATATTGATGCATCAGTTATACAATTATATATATAAAATGATGTATAGAAAGTATTAAATACAAAACTTTGCCAAAATCAAAAACTGAAAAATAACTGACCAAATCTTTTAAATTATTTCAAATCCAGTCTGAAAACAAAGAAAGCAATAATAATATTTTAAGACTCAAACTCAGCTCTGAGAGAAGGCCATAATTAAAAATCACCTTGAACTTTTAGCTTAATATAACCAAAAATATCCTTTACCAAATCAAACAATAATAAACACTAATATTCTTTTTAGCTTGACTTATAAGTGGTCTCTGCTTATTTACCTCATTATTACCATAGACAATTATCATGCTAGTAAATACCACAGAGCTCTCAGCACTTAAAAAGTAAAACATTTCAGAAATTAATGGACAAAAGAACTAATACAAATGTGATATGTTAATATTAATTATATTTTAGGAGACTCTTTAAACATATTAGGAGAATATTCTAGTTACATTTCATCTCGCCACTCCAAAGAAAAATTTTTCATTTTTCTAGGTTTCTTTCTTCCACTCTTAGTCCATATATGGGCATACTTTTATTCAACTCATACTTTTAATCAACTATGTTGTAATTACTGTCAAACTATAAAATAGGTGGTCATTTTAAAGGACTATGTAGAGTCACTGGAGCTTATAAATATTTTTGTCTATTCAAAACAAAAAACTCAATGTGATTTTCTGAAGACTAGGTTAAGTCTGAGTTTAAATCTTACTCACCCATATACTTAAAATGGACAGACACAGAATATTGTGCTGAGTAAATGTACTTCTTTAACTCTCATGTTTCACTTTTTCGAAACCCAAAGGCTAATGGCAGTTTAGCTGTCAAATTCTAAGTAATGGCATAAAATAATTAATCCACGGGAAGTGATTCTGTATTTTGTTTCAGAACAGAATACAGACCACATCATATATAAATAAGGGAGACATCTGGAACTCACAAGTAGTTCATAAGCTTAAATACAATAATGTATTGATATCTAAAAGTTTAAGAGAATAATGCAAAAGGACAAGACTAAATATTATGTATTATCAAATTTAACATGCTGCTGTTAATGGCATAACAAGTAGACTTACTGTGTCTATGGAAAGACACAATGGGAAGACACACATTATAGGAAGCATTCACTTTAGAAATAACATGCTAGGAAGCTTTATTTACAACAGCAGTAGTACTTAAGGCTCTTCTTAAGAAAAAAACATCACAAAATAAATAAATTCCCAATGCCCCATCCAGCATGCGGTGCTAAAGTACATACCCTTTCTTCTTGTAGCAAAGTCACCTATGGTTTGTGAATCAGTTCGCTCTAAACCATGGGGTTTGGGTCTTAAAATTTTAGGACTTTGACCTAATTGGTAAAAAGAAGACTCTCTTAATATAATGTTATTTTTTAATGGGAAAAATGGATTCTGTAAAAAAAGCATACAGAGCCCTGAGCAGAAATGTTACAATCTCAAAAGCATAAACAAAAGTTTGTGGAAAATATTTCAATCTTGTTCAGTATATCGTTCATGCTCGGTACAATGGAAAGAAGAACTTACATGCAACAGTGTGACAAGCAAAGTATTTAAGAGATGGTAGGGTTTTAGTGGGATAACCACACTGGTTAGTGGTTATCTTTATTTGGGGAAAGGGAGGAAAGACATGTGCCATGTTAGTTATTCCTCTAACATGCCTTAGAAAACTGGATCAAATAAAAAATAATAAAATACCTCAAAGTACATCTTTTCTTCAAAGTCTGACGTCTGATAAGAAAGTATCAAAGCCTATATCCCTATAATATTACTTTCTTAATTTAATGTAGGTATTTAAAAACCCTTAACCTAACTTACTCCTTCACCTCCTGACCAAGGGCCCTTCTAGAGGAGCAGGTTAACGCTACACTGTTTGGTAATCCAAGACCAAAACCGAGACCAATGTTTGTTTCCCTTGGATACCGACTGGTAGGTCCCAGGCAACATCATTTTGTAATTATTAGAGGTCTTAATTCTGGAAGTGACTGTCTAGCTTCGATGTTAAGTGTCTGAAAACATAGATTCAGTCGCCCTCGTTTTCTTTTCATGTACTCTCCCACACAGAGGTACTGCTGGAAAGCCTCATGAAAAGGATAGGGTTAACATCCTGCAGTGGCCTCACTTTTTCCCATAGGAAGCCTGGAGGCCGGAGTAGAAATATCATTTAAATTAGTAACTTAAGCTGCTCTCTTCTCAGTGGCACCAAATTTTCTTCTTTTTTTGGCATTTACAAAACTGAGTCAACATCTATTAGACAGCAGAATTAGAATTTGCTGATTGAGTGTCAATATCTAGTACCTTCTCTACTGCAGGTTAAGTTTCTTAAAGTATGAATCTCTAGGTTATAAAACGTGACAATTCTCTAATGAACCAATTTTCTAAGTTAGGGAATTAATACATTGAGTTCATTCAGAAATGAGGCAGGTATAGTTTAAAATGTGAGTGAGAAAATTTAGGGCTGTGCTCCTACCCCTAATGCTGAATACCTATCCAGGGCCCACGCTGGCAGGGAACTTTCCTAAAAACAACGGAGGATGTCAGTTTTTTATAAACTCCCCGAAACAATGTACTTTCCTTCAAAAAAAGTAAGAGGCGGAGGGTAAGGGTTGCTACAAAAAAATATACTTATTTTTACAGCTAAAAGCCTTTTTTTTTACAGATCAAATCTAACTTCTTCATTTTATGGATGTGATAACCCTGACGAATGAAAGAGGTTAAGTGACTTGCTTGGGTCATGACATTAATTACGGAGGCCAAACGAAGGCTTCCCCATAGCTGCCTGCTGGCGTATGCTCCTGTGCTGTCCGGCTGTTGTACTTCTCTATCCCCTTGGGCAATGGAAAATCCTAGGAAACCGGTGCTTAGAGGTCAATTTTGAATTGCTCAGTTCAGTTCGAGATCTTACATCTACTTGAATGACAGAGAGTTTATCCGTGAGCGAGGTCAAGTTTAATATTCACTTCTCAGGGCTGCTTCTGGTTCGTCGATGTTCCCTCAGTGTGTCTCTGTCCTCCTCCCTTTCTGAAAGACTCACTTTCATTAGCTTTCGGCTTCCTCTTGATTTTTCACTCTGCTTCTCTCCCAGCGATCTCCCTTGGCATTTCTTAACTCCGCACTCCTGGTATCTCCATCTATGCTTGTGGTTAAGTACTCGAGGTCCTGGGACTGCCAAGTCCACCGCCCATGATGCCGCTCCGTTCTCCTGCTGTCTCACAGACCTCCCCAGTGAGCCTTCTGACGCCTGACCCTGACCTGATCATCTCCTCTCCAAACCAATTCCACCTTTTAAGCATTTTCAAGGGTACTCTTTAGTTTTCTTAATAGAAAAATACTGTATCAAGTGAAGTTTTTAAAGTGTTGTTTATAAAATTTACATGTACTTTCCACTCCATGCAAAGCTTAAGGTTAATTCTGGGACAAAAGTTGCAATGTGGAAGCGTGGCACTGAACTATACTGAGTCACTTAGGCATTTTCTTAGCTTTATTTCTTTATACCCCTCCAGACTCAATTTAACATTGATGTTCCAGACGGAAATGAAAGTCATACCCAAATGATGGCTCAGTACTACTTATGAGGATGGGAAGGTAAAAAAAGGCCCAAGGTGTCAGTACACTTGTCTCAGCCCTGTCTTCTTCTCTACTGTCTACAGGCAAAATCTGGATGTTCTCCTGATTGTTGAAGCGTGAATATAAAGAGTAAGAGATGGAAATAATAAAGTGAAGGCAAAAATAAACCAACTTTGGAGATACACTGATTCTCAAATTCGGAGGTAACTCACTGGCGCCTCAACTTTTAAATCCAAGGCAGTTCACAGCTTGGCTTTAGTTAGACTACCTCTGAACAAAGAAACCAACATTATGTCATTTAACAGAGAGCCCTACCTAGGGGTGAAATCCCCACTGTGCTTTAACCCTTCTGGGGGTCAATCTCTGGATCACGCGACTTGCTCTCTAATTCAGAGTACAGGTTGATAAATCCTTCACCTAGGGTTCAGCTCCTTCTCTGGACACCCTAATCTACACATTTACACAACACCCCACAGGGCTGCTCTGCAGGCGTCACGCTACCTATTCAAAACACAATTTCTCCTCTGACTCATCACAAGCCCACTTTGTTTCCTCTATTACCAGTTGCCCTCGCAGATCTCTTCAAAGTCATCCTAGATTCCACTTTTCCTCTAATCTTTGTTTGATAAATTTTGTATTTATAATGACAGTATGATAGTCTGTTTTCATTTACCTAAGAAAATAAAAAATCTGCAGGTCTGAAGTACTTTCTTAAAACCTTCCTGTTTTTAATGTGTACCTTACTTACTTGGTTTGTTTTCCTGAAAGTGATGAGCTCACACTGTATGGCTAAATAACCTCCGCCTATACTCCAAATGCTTTACAAAACTTCAAAAATCCCTGTGAGTCCTCAAGTTGAGGGACCACATGAGAGCCAGGAAAGGGGTTCTGTTACGTCTTTCCTCATTTGATCGTTTCTAGACCAAGGCATTAAGAACCCTGGATTTGGAAAACCGAGTAAAACACTCTCTGGGGGAAGATGCTGCAAAAATGTGAATTCTGTAACATTTTACATTAGAGAATACAGTTTTCTTTCCCTATCATATCCTTAAATCATGGAATGAGCTTCCTAGGCACCAACCTGATCACATTACCTGCCTGCATAAAACCCTTACGGTGTAACTCAGAATAAAGCCCTAGCTCATTAGCATGGATTATAACACCCTCAGGATCGGGCACCTGCAAGGCATCTGGCATTTCTTCCTCCATTCATACTCTGCTCCCCTCTCGCCCAATCTTATTCCCTCCCTCCACTGGCGACTCACCCAGGCCCAAATGCCCTCGTTTAAAGGATCTGGGTATGCTGTTTATTTTGCCTAAAGGAGCCTCTGCCATCCCCCCTCCTCCACCATCATTTAACTGCCATTCACCCTCCCAGGCTTTCCTCAGGGGAGGTTAAGTAACAGTGCCAGAAGCTTACCTCAACCACAGCCCCTTCCACAGCAATTATGATAACGTGTTTACTTTTCTCCCTCCTCCAGTAGACGGTGAGCTTCTTCAGAGAAGCCACCTTTTCTTCCTGTGTTTAGAGACCCAAGACCTAGCAAAGGGTATATCCTATAAATTGGTATGCACTTAAATCTATGTTGATGAGCTTATGTTCTCTTAAAGCTAGTGATGTTTAATCTGATCAGTATCATAATTTTTGTTTGTCCTTTAAGTGGAAAAAAAAGAGCAACTGTTCCAAAAGTTGGTCATCCCATATATATGGTCAAGGTAGTCACATGAGGTCATGTTTCAAATAAGCAGATGCAATCTTTTTTTGCAAAGTCCATACACTATTAAGTATTATTTTCACAGGTACTGCTTATATAAATTCAACACAAAGTGGAAAATTTATTTTCTGTATTATTACCAGTTTAACTTAGCCTAAATTATTTACTCTTCTACAGTTTTACAGATTATACTATTTCTATTACACATCTCAAAAATCAAGAAGAAAAAAGATAATTCACAACATTATCCTCTGATAATTCCAAAAAGTAATCCAGGTAGTATACTGAAAAACATTTACATTTGTTTTAGTGGTCTGACTATGTGAAAAAGAATATAATAATGATACTTATATACCGGAAGGTAAAGAATATTTAGGAGAAATAATCTGCATGTAAACGGTATGCTGTAAAAATGCATTCCATTCTTTTTTTTTTTTTAAGTTTTTATTTTATTTAAGTAATCACTACACCCAACATGGGTCTTGAACTCAAGACCCTGAGATCAAGAGTCGCTTGCTCTTCTAAGCTAGCCAGGCACCCCAAAAATGTACTCCTTTCAACTGTATTTGTATTTAAACTGTTAACATCAAACCAAAAATCTGACTTGAGATTCAGACTTCATACTTGTTTACTAAAATTGACTTATATTTACTAGTGTCATTCATCCATTTTCCAAACATTTATTATAGTATAAAAGTTTTTTTTAAAAAAAGCATATTAAAAAATAGAAATAAAAAGCATGTTAATTTTTAATCACATTCAGAAACTTCATTAGATCTCTTGGAAAAACATCTAGAGGAAATATGTCAACTGCCAAAAAGACCCATCTAGGGAAGCTCATCTGGACTGGTCTTGTGGATGCTTCCTATACCGAAGTGAAGACACATACCTGAAGATACTTTAATCAGACTAATTACAAAACCACCAGAAGTAAATTTGCACTTTTCCAGAATCAATACAATAACTAATGGCCAGAACTACTGCAGAAAGTGGTGGTTGGACAAGCCAAACAAAACAAAGTATAAAGATAGTGTCTGAGGATCAAATGGCTGCCACACCATGTTAGGAGACTAGATGGGGTAGGGGGCCTACCTAGGTCAATGCAGTCGTTAAATATGGTAGATTCAGGCAATGACCTACTTTAAGAGAAGCTACAACAGATATCTTACAGAAGTTTCTAAAACTTTATAGACTTGCTTCTCAATTAAAATGTAACTTTCAGTCGAAGTAATGAAAACATAATTTGTCCTGCCTTTACAATGACTCATCTGCTTTTCTATATTTAATATATGTGAATTATGCTTTTTTTCCTCTATTAATACACACAAAACTTGGTTCATAACAAATATGATTGTGACAGAAATAGTAGGGGTGAAAATATAGCTACCATAAGTTGGATGATGGGCAAAAGGGCCCATGAAAATACATTAAACATAAGTGTTTAGAGCATCTATGTATTTTTGAAGCTTCAATTACTCAGAAGTATTCAAAAAAACCTATCTGTTTTAGTAACTACAGCAGCTGACAGATATAATTGGGGGGATAAACAAGACTAGAATGTCACTCATTTACCATAGACTCTTCCAAAGAAGACAATCATGGACATTGGTTACAATGGATGTTGAACTAGCTATTTTGGGCTTTGAAACTAATCAAGCCATATTTGATAGAATCCGGTTTGCTAATTACGAAGTTTAGTTAATAAGAGATAGTGGAATAGATTGAATCATGTATCTAATGTCACAAAATTTGGAAGTAAAACAGACTCATCTGATGCTATGTGTGAGAAGAATTTTGTGAATAAGACACTTGTTTTACAATTTTTTATTTTCAGTTCTTTATTTTAAAGATATATTTATTTATTTCAGTGAGAGAGAGTGAGTGGGCATGCGCAGGGGAGAGGGGTTCGTGGTGGTGGAGGGGCAGAGGGAGAGGGAATCCCAAGCAGACTCCATGCTGTGTGCGCAGCCTGACATGGGGCTCAATCTCACGATTCTGAGATCATGACCTGAGCCACAATCAAGTGTCAGATGACTGATTGAGCCACCCAGGTGCCCCTGGTTTACATTTTTAAAGATAAACTGCTCCAAGTTCTGAATTTGGGTTTTCATTATGTTTTTCTTGAATAGCTATAACTTCCTAAAGTGAGTTGACAAAGTTTGCTAGGTTAAATGGTTTCTCATGCTTTCTCTTGTACCATATTTATTTAAAAAGCACAATACTAAGAAAAAGCAAAACTTTTTTTTTATTACTATGATTTTAGTAATCTCCAACATTTTGCTAAACCTATATTCTCCTTGATTTTGTCAAAACCTGTTATTTTATTCTAGGTGTTTTCTCAGTTCATTTTGTATCTCAGCATAGATACAAAAAAAAAAAAAGAAAGAAAGAAAGAAAAGAAAAGAAAAGAAAAGAAAAGAAAAGAAAAGAAAAGAAAAGAAAAGAAAAAAACCAACAACCTGGCTAGTGAGCTCAGGATTGTCTCTCAACGGTTCATTTAATTTTTTAAAAGACTGAACACAACCTTCAGAAGTAACCAAGAACCCACTTTGTTCTGTTTACTCTAAGTCACTTTAGGTTGGTTTAGAGAACTAGGGTGTCTACGGCCACACACGTCTGATCTCAGAAGCTAAGCTGGGTCGGGGCTGGTTAGTACTTGGATGGGACAACTCTAGGGCAATTAATTGCTAATGTACTAGAATATATAGCACTTCCACTATATACACAGGGAGGTATAATCATACAGATGACATATAGCATACATGCTGTATTATGATATATTCCATAATATGAGGCACATGAGCTCTGTGAGACCTAGAGAATTACTAAAAGCATATCATTGTGATCTCAAAACTTCTCTAACATATACACAGGGATATCTTTTCTGATTCTTCATTATGCCTACTTTGTGTAATTATATTGGGAATTTTCAAACTGTGTTCTGCAGAGCCTGAAGAAAGGAAGGGGCAAGCAGAGAAGCACAGCGGGTAGGACCCAGCACTTTGTACACTTACCCTAACAATACCACCTCCACATTTATGGAGGCCCTCTAGACATAAAATTTACATTTAGGTGTTAAAAAGTAGAGAGCTGCTGGGGTGCCTGGGTGGCTCAGTCGGTTAAGTGTCTGACTCTTGGTTTCAACTCAGGTCATGATCTCATGGGTCATAAGATTGAGCCCCATGTGGGGCTCTGCGCTTGGCAGGGAATCTGCTTCAAGATTCTCTCCCTCTGCTCCTCCCCACACTCATGATCAGAAGGTCTCTATCTAAAATAAGTAAATCTTTAAAAAACAGATTTGCTGCTAATGTGCTAATACAGAAAGATAAGAACTAGTTTAGCATTAAAAATGAGTATTTCAATATTGCAAAGAGTTCATGACACTTGGACCTTAATCCCTCAGCAACCTGTGAACTCAATTATAAATCTATGCATGTCTAAACATACTTTTGCATTTTGTATGCAAAGAAAATGACTAACAATGCCTAACCAGATTTAAAGACAAACGAGGACAAAGGAAAAGTTGTCAAAAAGCCTGTGATGCTCACACCCTTTCTAAGATAACCATCCCTGATTGCAATACAGCCCTGCTGCTGGGGCTGTCTGGGTGGCCATGGGTGTTATATACATGACCATCTCCCCAGCTGTCAGCCCAAAGGTGGGCAGCTGACCAGTGGCAGCCAATCCACAGGCTGGCCCACAATCCACCGTAGAGCCTGCGTGAAAAGACAAATAAGACCCATCAGATTCTCCGTGAGCCCTCTAACGTGAGTGAATAATGATGGAGGCAACGTCCGGCAGATACAAGAAGCTGCATGCATGTAAAAAGGGAGCCAGAAGGCAGAAGTGAGGCCACAAAGGGGTGTTACAGGCCCCAGCTCCTGGAAGGCAGAAGCCACAAAGAGGATACAGGGCAGGAAACAGAAAAGATGGAAAGAATGTGAGAGAGAGCAAAGCAGATGCAAAGCCTTCCCACAGGACAGAAATGCAGACAGCGGGACACAGTGATGGTCCCCTGGGAGTGCTTCTGTTTCTAGTGACTTTCTCATTCCAGCACAGGACCAGCCTTACTTCCTTTACTTAAAGGCAAAACATAACAAAACTCATTTTCTTCGGATCCTCTGTTCCTCACAATTGGAACTTAATTAGAAATATATTAATGATCTAAAGCCAGGTTAATGAGAAATTTAATCCGATATTGCATGCCCTTAAAAAGCTATAGACAGCACAGGAGACTTCAAATGTGCTGAATTTCCCAGAAATGGTGCCAAGTCATCACACAGCCAATATACTAACTTATTTGGTTGTCAAGATTAAATCACATTAACAGCATGCTGCAACACAGCTAGTTGTCTGCGGTTTAACCACTCAAACCCGAAATTTAAAAACCTGGATCTGTATTACCAATTTTAAAAGTTTCCTTAATACTAAATTCTTAACAAACCCTAGAATTTAATGTTACTTTATGAAGGCCAGTATGAAGGAACAGACTAGAAGCATCTATACCACAGCAAAGGCAGAATAATATTTAAGAAGTTGTTATATGGACAGACTGGAAAGATTGTACAAGCAACCTCATTGTTCTTAGAGAATGACGTCAAACCTACTACTGATCTCTAGTCTGATTGGATATCCTGTACTCTGGAGAAGAGGTTACAAAATAGCAGCCAAAGACCACGTCTAGTCTGTACAAGTGTTTGCTTTGGTCTGCAGTACTTTTTTTTTATTTTTTTGTTTTTAAATTAAACAAACTGATCAAACTCAAGAATCAAAAGATGATACGCACAAGAGATGAAACTTCTGGCTTCTCCTGATACATCAGATGATTTGCCTGTGTGGGGCCACAGCAGACTCACAAGTCAACAAAGGACTACCGCCCAGGAGCACTCAGTTACTCCATTTGGAGCGGGCAAGTGCATTTGAGTTTCTCCTAATTTTCTCCTGTTGTTTGCCAACCTTGTGAGTATTTTAGTTTGTAACCTCTGCTCTAGAGACAGGAGACAGAAATCTCACCTGGGCATCGACATACAACAATTATTAATCTACAAACAACAATACTGCACTAAAAACAAGTTAATGACTAAGGTACTATGATGTACTTCAGAACTTCCAGTCCCGATTCCATTTTGGATTTAATGACCGGTAAGTGCAGCTGGCAACACCCCTGCCCCCTGCCCCTTGCATTGCACCGTGCCCTCCCTACCTTTCCTGTCAGGCTTGAGGTTCCTATCCACGGGAGGTGGTTCACAGTCTGCAACAGGAACTGGCCTTCGGGGAGGGGTCTTTGGGCTGGACCGGAAGCCCATGTGAGCAGGAGGAGGAACTTGCATTCCGAATGAAGAAAAATCAAATGTTCCTGGAGTCATTGGCACATAATTTGCTTCCTGAATTGGTTCCGTAAAACTGCTGGAATGTTGTCGTGGAGGAGAATTGGGATTCATTGGGACGTAATTTTCATCCAGTTCTTCATTTGATACACTTCCCACTGTCAATATATTTTTGATTTTCTAAAACACACAGACATTTCTCTTAATAAACACAAACTATTATCCAACGTGAGAACACGATTCTAAGTCACACCTATTCATACGGATCTGAGGGGACTTTTATCTAATGACCTCATTTAGTCTCAGGGCACTGAGTGTGGAGATCCTGACAATGAAATGCATTTGATGACACCAAGGTCAAGTATACTTACAAAGTGGTTATGGAAGCCTTCAAGTGAACTAGACCTGTCACTTGGAAATGTTCGTGGGATATCATAGCAGTCTTGAGAACTACCATCTAAAACAGAAAACAAACGATCAGCATTTCCTCCCATTTTTACCAGTTCTCAGGGTTTTCAGAATGGTCTCTTCTCTCTCTTCACACACATGCATGCGGGTATGCGTGCACACACACAGATTTTTAAAAAGACACTAACAGAATAATATCTTGAAAGGGTGCATTAAACCACCGGCAAACGCAGACACTCACTAAATGCTAACCAGTACCAGCATTTGATTATGAATGTCTAAGTCTGGGATGAGATGGGTTATTTAAATACTACTCTTTTCTCGTCTTCTGCACCACCTTGGGTCTAACTCATATTTCACTAACCCGTAATGAGATTACAGAGCCACTTTGAGATGGGAATTAGAAATTGGTGCTGGATGGCTGAGTCAAATCTCCACATTAGTACTCTTCATGATGCATCAAATCTTTATTTTCTTTAGGACTGGTGGGAAACTCTACCACAAAATATAGAAACGTTGGCACATAGTTTTTAGGGCATGTGCATCTTAAACTCTGGCTTTCTATTTCTAGGACTTTAAGAACCTTAGAGTGTAACCCAGACTGAACTTCTCTCCTCTGAGGTCGGTAACTTTTGGCAAGCTCTAGGAGATGGCATATGACTAAGTGAAGTGGCTAGGGTAAGGGGAGAGAAGATTCAGAACTTTAAATAAAACCAAAAAAAAGCAGAATGGCACGACTGGAACTGAGTATACTTGTTAGACACTACATACAAATTGCTTGTTGAGGAAGGAAGGAAATGGAGCCCAGCAGATGTGACACAGAAGCGGCCATAATGGCACACAAATACAGGAAAGGGATGACTTGGAGAACTTTGTGGCTGCTCCATTTCCTGTGTCTCTGTCCCAGCAGAGAGTCTACCCACCCAGGATACATGGAAAGCAGAAAAAAGGGGTGCACACTTCCTGAGGCAGGAAAGGATCTCTAAGGCCATACTTCTTCAGGGATGAAAAACTCCAACTCTTTCTCCCTCCAGCAGAACATGCACTCAGGTGCACGCTGCATGCACAAACACCCTTCCCAGGATCTACTGAGACTCTGATATCTTCGCTACATGAGTGGGTAACTCCAGAGCTGAAGGAAGAAAAGGACTATCATTTAACATCATACTATGCTAAAAAGAACAAATATTCAGATGCACAGATTTTCTATCATTAACCTCTAACACAGTAGAAGCCACTTAGAGCTGACCTTTTCGCAATTTGTTCAAATCCACAGTGGAAATGGTATTACTACGTGATGGTGGCATCCCTGCTGTAGGGATACAGTAACTACTGTCAGTATCTGAGGCCGTGCGTGTGATACTGCACGTTTCCACAGGAGATCGGTCATGAGCTGGATGTGGTTTCGGTGGCCGAGGAGGAGGAAGATCTGGAATAGTGTCTAGCTTTGACGTCTGTCCCAAAGTTCCTTCTGGAAATGTTCGTGGAATCTGGTAAGTATTACCAGGTGTTGGAGGAATGTCATAACTAATAGATACATGCCTCATTTGAGTCTCTACACTTGATGTCCCAGATGGGGTATTAAAAACATAGAGTTCTCCATCTGCCTCGGTACTGGATGGAGACACCTTTGGTAAAACATCGTGGGAGTAGCTCCTGGGCAGGTTATAAAGGCTGGAGTCTACAGAAACAGAGGCAGCACGAGACGGTGGAGAGTCATACATCATTTGCTGCTGAAAAAAGCCATTCACTCCATGTTTGCTCTGGGAGGAAGCAGGATTTTTATGAGAAGGGACGTTATCATTGCAGTCTGTTTCAGAAGAGGTGGATTTTGCAGAATCAGCATGTGTTCTAAATAAAAATTGTTAATGACAGAAAATAAAACATGGTGAAGACATAAGACTACATTTTAATAAATATATTTATAGCTCAGCAATCAAAATACATGGCTTTTCTCATTCGATTTTTTTGTGCGATCCGTAAGATTTAAAGCATGAATGCTTCTTAGTTTTTATGATTACACCAGACAACACAACCACCACCACAAAACCACCAAAAGCATTCTCTCTAATTCCTGTCCTGTCCCAGCCCACACCCCCAACGGCACCTATTAAATCCACACATAAAACCCTGATCCCTGAGGCACTAGAATTAGAAAGGTACACAACTCCAAGAAAGGTAAATGATTAAGGCATAGACACAAGGAAGAGCATTTCCTCTGAAGAGCATGCAGAACCCTTGGGCCAACACCGTTTACCAAGTAGGTCCACTTGTTCCTTACTCAGCCCACCTCTGGCACCTGCTGTTCCGTAAGACTGTGGGATTGCAGAAATTCAATGTCATCTACAAGGAGGTGGCAACTTGAAGGCTTTTGTATATCTTTCTTTCTACTAATTTTCTGTAACAAACATTTAGCCAATACTATAAAGATGATCAAAATATAAGCCACAGAGTTTGCAAACTCCGAAAAAAAAAAGAAAAAAAAGGAACCTTCAGAACTCTCGTTAGAATATATTTGTTTTTGGTCCATTCCTAGTCTCTGCCTTTTGTGGTATCACAAAATTTGGGCAAAATCCAGAATGAAGCTAACAATAACAGCACACTGTACTTCCTTAATGGTTAACAAGATACCTTAACTACTACTGTGAGTGTTGTCCAAAGTCCTGTAGGAACTTGAACTTAATCTTTTAAAAAATAAATTGTGATAGTCTTTTTAAGGTCCGATATTCCCTGATTTCTTAGTACCACCTGGCACCGTGTATCACACTTGTTAATTGAAACTCTCCACCTCTGGTGTCACAGAGCCCATAGTGCAATATCCCTTCTCTCTCACTGATTTTTGCCTTGTTCTGCTGACTGGTTCCTTCTTCCTGGGTCTCCACCTGGGAACAGCCAACAGAATTCAGTCTTCTGAAGCTTTACCACGCACATCATTTAAAAAGCCTCCTTTCTCATACCTTGACTTTCCACTGAATGCTGACAACTCCCATCTTCTTGCCAAACTCTGAATCCCGTATTTTCAAACCATTCAAATATATTTCTACCTGGCTATCCCAGTGTTAACCTTGCTTGTGTGTGCCAAACCAAACTCAACTTACTTCTCAAATTGGTTGTCCTTTCTGACTGGCCATTAAAAGAAATATCTTTATCTGGATTCTTGAGGCCCAAAACGTAATCAGCTTTGATCCATACTCTTTGATTTCCACCATCACTCAGGCACCAAGCCCTTTTTCTAACAAAGTTAATTATTTCCCTGCTGCATTCCCACTGTCACCATCTTGTGTTCAGGTCCAGGTCTCTGCTAAGATTCACACCAGTAACCATCCTAAGAAGCCCTTGAGGATCTCTTTCCTCCAGTTTCTCCTCCTAATGGACCCAAGGGACCACATTACTATATTGCTGTAAGGTCTGTATCTTCAGGATGTGATTTCCGTATTACTCATCTACTTTGAGAAAATCCTGTTAAGGGTCCCAACAGGCTGTGAGAACCAAAAAAAAGCCAACAAGCCACTCTACTTGGTGTTGAGGCTACCATCACTGGCTCCACCGGGCGTACCCTATGTTCTCCTGCAGTGGAACCCTCTACTCCAGGCAGGCGCTCCTCCTCACCTTTCTCCCACCCTTCACTCTCACCTTGCCTTTCCCTCAAATAATTCTTATGCAGATTGCTAATGACAGGGTCCTTTTCTCTCACCCAATCTGGGTAGTTCAAAATCCTATCCCTCCTTTGAAGCGTTCACCCTCCACCTTAAAAAACACTTGCACTGTCCATTTCAGGAACTTCTAATGAGCCTACACATATTCTAAAGTTTGCACTTCACTGAATTCAAACAGGTGAATTAAGAGAAGCTAGAAGTACAATGAGTAATAAGTACCCTGCCCTTGGCTAGCTTATAGTTTGGTGAAGAAGAAGTTAAAATATCAAGCTACTTCTAATTCTGTGATAAAATACAGATAAGGAGGCACAACCAGGATGCTATGAAAACCCAAACAGGCATTTAGTTAAGCCTGGGAGTTTGGGGGGAATGTTTTCTAGAGGAGTACATGCCTGAGCTGAGTCCTGCAGGATGAATCAAAGTTTGTGAGGCAATGCTCCTGCTGTCATCTACAAACACTTAACGCTTTGCACGTTCTGACTCCTTCACAAGCTCCACTTGTAAACTCTGAGGGGCTGTATCTTATGTAATTAGTCTGTACCTTCACAGCACCTAGCAAAATAGTGGGCACATAGTGGATACTTAATAAATATTTGTCAATTAATTGTCACTTCTGCAAAATATAGATTCAAAATATATCTGAGCAAGGATTCTGAGAATAATTTCCACTATGACAGGAAAGCTGTAATACCAATCACTGAAAGATACCATATAAAAAGAAAATGTTCTAAAAACTGCCATTTTGCTATTGGCTTTTTAAAAGCTGATGTCGAAAAAATAATTGTGAATCTCCATAATAAAATCTTAGTTAGTAGCACAGGTAACAAAGTTGCGAATGTGTAATTTTAAATACTCACAGCAAACAAGCAAAATCAAGTTAGAATTTGATATTATTAACTAGTGTTGATTTATAAAAAGATTCTTTTTTTGCTCTAACAGGTAAAATCCCATTACAACAAACATGTAGAAACCCATCTATGGAATGTTTGTATTCCATTATCTCAGGGAATAATTTGCAGTAACTAAACCATGGTTCTTGACAAATTCTATATAAAAACTGAAGGAGCACTTTGTATGATCTTAGCCCAGTAACAGTCACTTTCTCCATGAAAACAACAACTTTTTCAGTATAATATGCTTAATATCCAATCATTCTGTTTAAAAAAAATACCTTTCACATCTACTATGCAATTCATTCCCACTTTTTTATATACTGCACATCAAGGTGTAAACATCCAAACATCACTACTATCACACGGCTGCTAATGGCAGAAATGGGCTCCTGGATCTTCATTTTCTGGCTCTAATTCTCACCGTTACCTCATGCCTTCCAATTACTAAACAACAAATGACAAGGATGACCAAATTAAAATATCATACAGCTTAGAAGAAAAGAAGGGAGTAGGAATGAAGATGATGGGGAAACCAAGGATTTGGGAAAGGCTTTACGTATAATACCTTGGGACAAGCACTGAAATCCATATGCTTCTTCTACTTAAAAATGTATAAAGTCAGAGTAAGCTCTGCTTCATTGCTAGGTATCATGGTCAGAGAGTTTTAGTTTTGAGCGATATATTGGACGTCATAAAATTTCACTAAAACCCAATTTGTATATCCTACAGAATTTGCTATATTGGGATTTTACCTGTATAATTAATTTCTCACACAGATCCAAAGCAACCACAACACACTCACTGCAATGGAATCGTTTTGCTTTCAAAATCTTCTAGTAGTAGGTATTCCTCTCCTTCTTCAGAAACAAAAGATGACCCTTGGCTGGTTTACAATCACATAAGAAATGGAGCAAGATCACCATTTATAATCAGTGAAATCTGTTAAGCAAGTAATACTGTGAGTCTGCAACAAAGACTATAAAACAGGAGACAGATTTCCAAGAGAGCCTTGTACGTACAAGTGTTCCTTTGCCAAGATAGTAGAGAACATGTTTCTTCAATAAATCTCCTGAATATCAAAAATGTTAGAGGAATATACCCTGAAATATAATAAGCCTAAGATATAAGCCAATATAGTTGTGTTTCTCTTAAACCTTCAAATCAGAATTTAAAAAGTTTAAAGGTAAGACTTCTAAGTGTGCACACACTACACACATACACACTCACAACACGCAGACACAGGCATCTGTGGTTTACCTGGTGGGCTCAGGCTTCTTGCTTTGACAGTTGATTAGCAAGAGGTAGTCTTGAGGATCCTCCTGGATGCCAAGAGTTTCTAGGTGTGGTGGTAGGTTAATTAGCTGATACGGAGGAGGTGGAACACTGGAGGATGAATCCACCTGGGTGGATGGTGGCGCTGTATTTACAGCTAAAGGTAAATCAGCTGGAGCTTGTATGGAGCTGCCAGGTGGCTTCACAGGATCTGCAACACCAGAATGTGACTATCATCATCTATTCCAATTAAAGAATTTTTTCTCAAATAAAGCTACTTCAAAGTTTGGAGATAAACTGTTTAAACACACAAAAGCATGATAAATCATGACAATGTCAGTTGAAACAAATACTACCTAAATAGCAACATTATACAGGTAATAATTGGCTCTTGTCAAAGAGATCTGAAGAATAGGGTTCTTTTGTCCAGAGGCTGTAATAAAGCGGTTAACTTTGCCTTGAACAGTCTTTAGTTTTGAGGCTACCGACAATGAAGATGTTCTATCATCTTAGCACAAGAGAGAGATTTTTTCTATGATAAAAAACAAAGTCAGGGTGCCTGGCTGGCTCAGTCAGTTAAGAGCCTGACTCTTGGTTTCAGCTCAGGTCATGATCTCAGGGTCCTGGAATCAACCCCTGGGTTGGGCTCCACGCTCAGCAGGGAGTCGGCCTGAGGATTCTTTCTCTCTCTGCCCCTCCCCACCATACTCTCTCTCAAATAAATAAATCTTTAAAACAAAACAACAAACCAAAGTGTTTCCCAAGCCAAGCCAACTTTCCAAGGAGGTCCATTTTATTATGTGGCATCTACAGGCACAAGGACTACCTCTTTGTCCCATCTTTATTTTGCTATTCATTTTTTTCCTTTCAACTCCTCAGCAGATTAAGGAGAAATAGGTCTAATTGTGGGATTCATGTTCTGGGAAGGAACTTGTCTTTAAGACATTTCCTCTTCCCTTAGCTTATAGCCTCAAGTACCATTTACTGGACTTCTGTAAAAAATTTTCATGCAAAAGGGGCTAGCAAGTAAAGAAATAATTTATTAAGCACTTAACAATGTTCTGAGAAGACCTATGGAACTAGCTAAATTGTTTAGAGTGAAGTAATCTGAAAACAAGTTGAAAACCCTTTGACACTACCAAATAAACGTGGAGGAGCCCAGAAGAAAAAAATTCTGTTCGTCTGGATAGGAATACAAGGCTATAAACCCAGAAAAAGATAAATGCTCATATATGAAAAAACAAATTTGTTTACTATCTGTGTCAGAATAGAAAAGGATCAGAACTCCTATACCTCAGTTTGCCCTCCATGTTGTAGGTGCTCAGAACTGTTTCATTTACCCAGTGCAAACTCACATAGCACTTTCTCTATGTCATGTTGGAAGAAATTAAGGCAAAGGATACTTCCAAATCTTCAAGACCCATTCAATTGAATGTACAGTTTGGAATTTGCTCCTTAAGAAATATCTGAGCCCTATTAGATGCCAATTAAAAGTCTGAAGACTTCTTTCAGTTGGACAGTTTAGCCTGAGTAAATAAAAGTTGAGCTAATTTCTAACATTTTTATCTCTGTTATGCTGCATGCACTGGCAAATCTTCATACAAGCTCATCTAATAAAATCGAACATTCTATGCCACAAATTTATTACTTATATCTTTCTTATTTACAAAAGGTGAGAAAAGAAAATGCTGAGAATAGAATAATATTTTGGCAGGGCATTTATGTGACATAATGCTATGATTTCAGTGGGAACTCATAAATATCTTAATATGTCTAACAGATGTTGATTAAATATAGTATATATAATATACTTATGAAATAATGTTTTACTCTTCTGACTCAATTACAAATCTAAAAGATTCATTTAAGGGAATTTTAAAGGCCATAGATTAATCAGTGACTCAGTAAATCCTTGTGGATTGTTAAACTTAATAGAACTATGAAAAAAAAAAAAAAAAGAACTACGAAAAATACTTACCTTTTAAAGAAAAGTCTTTGGAAAAACATATACAACATTGAGGAGAAAAGAAGCAGAGTGGTCAGAAAGCACTTACTATACCCTACAGGCTGTATTCACAAACATAATTTACATACTTCTCTTTTTTATACCACAGAGGTGTGGTAAAATTGTACAAGCTCATTCCATTTTTAGTTCTGACAAAAACAAATGAAACTCAACACTGAAAATACGTCACTCTGTAAAACAATATGAGAATTCTAATTTTCCACTATAACTCCTTAAGTTTTCCAGGTGGCTATTTTTATAGATACACTCGCCCTTTAATTTTTTTTTTTAATTTGATAGCTATACACTAAATGAACTGTGTGATTCATCTTAGGTAGGAAAAGAATCACCTAGCCAGGCAATCACATTTGTCTGACCTTGACCTTGTTTTATTAATACAATGGGACCATCTCATTTTTAACCTTCCATTTCTCCCATCTGTGAATGACTAAAGCTCTTACCCTCTTTATAGACGCAAGATTCTCTCAATATTTGGAAAAAAGAAAAAAGACTGGGATTCAAAGGTTCCTTTTTTTTGGTATTTGTTAGTGTTTTATTGAAATTAAAATAGTGTTATACAATATGCATTATTTTTAAAACTCTTTTTTCTCTTCAGTGTTTCTGATATTTGGAGCTCACTCCTTAGGAAAAAAGATGAATTTAGATGCATTAAACATTGAGAGAGTGTTTTATCAATGAATATATTTTATTTCTAATTTATTATTCTATTCTGTGACTCATAGACATTAATGCTATTTCTACTTTCATGCTATTACATATCCTTACACAGTGAAGGCATTGGTGCAGAGCTATATATATAAACATATATACATATATATAAATTTTAGTTAACAGGCAGTAAGTACACTATTGGTTTCTGGAGTAGAATTCAGTGATTCCACATTTACAAACAAGTGCCCTCTTTAATACCCACCACCCATCTAGCCCACCCCCAACCAACCTCCCTCTATCATCCTCAGTTTATGCTCTATGGTTCAGAGTCTCTGGTGGTTTGTTTCCCTCTCTCCTTCCCACTCCCCCTCTCTGTATGTTCATCTGTTTCTTATTTATTACATTCCACATAGGAGTGAGATCATATGGTATTTGCCTTTCTCTGACTTATTTCACTTCGCATAATACATACACTCTAAGAGCACCATCCAAAAATATGTAATATCTTGATCACAATATGGGAAGGCTTACATCTACTTCTAAGAGGCAAAAACTAGAGAGAACTTGCATTATATTCACTAGCAAGCTCACGAAAGAAAAGACCTTCAAACAGCCATGAAAAACAAGCCCAACCATTCTAAATAACAAGGCATACAAAGGAGTTTAAAAGGAAAGGGAACACTGCTCTACCACTTTGGCTCAGATAATGCACTGCCTTCAAAGTTGTCTTTGGGGTTATTTTACGCATATTAATATTACTTAGTTCTGCACATTTTAATGCAAGCACTGCAGTGTTTCTGAATATCTTTTAAAATAGACTTAGTCTATGAGAGAGAGAGAGAGAGAGAGAGAGAGAGAGAGAGAGAGAGGCAAAGACACAGGCAGAGGGAGAAGCAGGCTCCACGCAGGGAGTCTGACAGAACTTGATCCCGGGTCTCCAGGATCACGCCCCCCGCCAAAGGCAGGCACTAAACTGCTGAGCCACCCAGGGATCCTCTGAATATTCTTAATATAAAATTTCTGGTCAAAGCTAACCACCTGGTCTGAAAAAATAAACTTCTCTTCCACTTTATAAAGACGTGATTTGCCTCATTCTACCAAACAAGTAGTTGAGCAGACGAAGTTTGTTGCTTTCTGCCTCACCTGGGTTTCTAACTTACTGCTTTAAGTAATGCTGGTAATCAAGTTTCTGAGAACCAAGTATCAGTTTAGGGTTTGTTTGTGTGTGTAAAATTATTCCCTATCTCTTAATTCAGAAGGCATAAAGAGTATAATTAGCATCCATTAAAGACTTCATAAGCTGCTAGAGCAAATTCTTAATTTAATTTTACTAAGAAAGCTAATAAGTAATGGTAAGGTAAGCCTTAATCATCTTTTAGTGAAGAGAAGCAAATTATAATGTGAGGAGAGCCACAAATAATAATTTGGTCCACATGATCCCTAGCTTAATGCACTGTTTTATCCTATTTGGAATCATAATGCCATGGGGTTAGTGTCCCTCACAGAAGTTGGGGTGCCCACATAATGCCTCTAAACATTCAAAATAACAACATATCTACACAAACATGCATATGTAGGTATATATACACATACATCAAAAGGCATAAGAGCTTAAGCCCAGGGAAGCAAATCTACTCTTTCTCATTGATAAGTAGAATATTTCAAAGTTAATGTGACCGGTTCTCTGATTTTATAACTACTGCCAATACTGTATCTAGCATTTGGTAATAAAACTGAAATACTGCTTATGTCCTTGTCAAGAGACTAGATGAGATCCTTTTCTTTCCAGATGGGCTACATTTGCTGATAGGATATTTTTGGGTTTCTACTGCAAAAATTTTACCTCTATGTTCACAATTAAAGGTTAACTAGGTCAGTGTTACTCTGTTTCTATCAATTTCTAGTTACCTGGTCTATTGTCAACTTTTTTTTTTTTTTTTGTCAAGAGAAGCATTTTGATAGGCTGTATGTCTACTTAGCAAGTAAGTCTACCCACAAAGAGTATGCATTATCACTGATGCTCAAGAAACCATCTCCTCATTTCTGAACACACCATTTTTCATAGAAGAGTATTTTGTAAAAGTAAATCTGACAGATACAAACAAGAAATAGCAGTAGTTGCAATTTTCAGTGAAGCAACCTGCAATTTCTTCAACTTATTTATTTTTTTAAATTTATTTATGAGAGAGAGAGAGAGAGGCAGAGACACAGGCAGAGGGAGAAGCCGGCTTCAAATGGGGAGCCCGATGTGGGACTCAATCCCAGGACCCCAGGATCACGCCCTGGGCTGAAGGTGGACACTCAACCACTAAGCCACCCAGGCGTCCCAATTTCTTCAATTTATTTAATCAAAAATTGAAGATCTTTAATCATAGCCCAATCATAGCTAAAATATTTTCTCTTCTTTGTCATGATTATCTCCATAACAGGTTGTACAAACATTCTTGGGAGACTTTTAAAACCCTTAGGACGTACTGAAAACACCCTAGTTCTTATCCAGAGGTGCCATGGCATCAGAAACACTTTTTTAAAGATCTAGTACCTGAGCCCCATCTCAGGAGACTCGGTGAATCAAGATCTCAAGAGCAGTAGCTTGAAAATGTGTAAGAAAACAAAAACCAAAACTGAATAAATGCTCTGGTTGAACTGGTCCTCAGGAAAATGCAAATGAAAGCCACAATGAGATACCACACTACACATTCACTAGAATGGCTAAAATTAATGACAGACAATATCAAATGTAGGTGAGAATGTAGCATAACTGGAGTGTCTTACACTGCTGGTAAGAAAGCAACTAGCATATAACCTATGATACAGCAATTCCACCCACTGGTACACAACCACAAGAACTGGGGGTTCATGCCCATCAAAAGATGTAAGATACAGAAGATGAAGAACTCTCACCACATGCTACATGGAGAAAACTCACAGCCTTTTATTGGGGGGGAAAAAAAGAAGTCATATTCAATGGTTTTACTCATACAAAGTTTACATATAGGCAAAACTAATCTATGGTTATAGAAGCAAAATCATAGTTACATTTGGGCTTTTTTTCTGAGTTTTTACTGGGAAAAAGAATGAAATAACCATCTGGGGGCTGGAAATGTTCGTTTCTTGATCTGAGTGGCAGTTATACAAATTTCTATTTCTATATGCAGATATACATGGATATATAAAACTATGTTGAACTGTGCAGTTAAGATCTGTTACTTAAATTATACCTGAATAAAAAAGTAAATAAAAAGAAATTTAAAAGTTCTCTAATTAAGAATTGCTTACAGGAAAGAGAGCATATGTATATTCTTACATTAGTTTGCCTACTTTTCTAAAGTGAAGAGTATCAAATAGGGATCTATTCTAGATAGATCTATACTACTTTTTAAGCCACTATTATCTGGGCATTTTGAGAAAAGCAACTCAACTGACTGATACAAGGCAACTTTCTAGTCTTCTACCCTGAAATTAGACCAGGAACCTCTGCGCCAAGTTAGTTAGCTGCTTAGAGTCCTTAGGCTATGTTTCCTGGCACTTGTTTAGTAGATTTAACAGCTTCCACCTCAGTGTAGAAACAAAAATAAATCTGCACATTTCCAAGAAAAACAAAAGAAATTAGTTTCTACCCTCAAATCTGCTAAATAAAAGCATTCATAGGAACTGCACACAGTTCAATGAGCTAGAATTTAAAAACAGATTCAGCTTGCCAGCATTCTGAGTATTCAATAATAGCAGTGGTCACCTGGGGCAGCGGAAATAACATGGTAACGATATTTTGAGAGGTTCCTGGAATCAAAACACAGGTCAGATTTTTCCTCTTTCCTTTTGTTTTCAGCAAAAACTAGTTATTCTCATAGGGACTGCAGATAGTTGTTTTCTCAGACTGTAATATCCAAGCATAGGATATTTCTTCCCACATCTAGGCTGACACGAGTATAGTGAAACACGGTTTTGTGTCATTAGTTTTAAGCCAAGAGTGAGAGCATACTCAGCTCTGATATGGGAAGAGCACACGGCTCTAGGGACAGATCTAGGTAAAAACAAAAACACCTTTTATTTAGTGATTGGTGGTGAGATCTTTTTGGAAGCAAAAGAATATAAAGTAGGTGGTAAAGTAAATAGAAGAACACACGTAATTTGATATTTATCTTGTCATATAAACTGCATGAACGTGATCACAAAGGATAATAGCAGTTCTCTGCAGTTTAGAATTTGATATAAATCTTACAGATACTACAAATGAATAAAGAAATACAGTGATTAACTTTAAAGCCTTTTTACAGTTTTGCTACTATGCACGAAAAATCAAAAAATTATACAGTAAAATATTTTTGTGGCTCCTTGATACTATACAATGAAGGACTGTTCATCTTTCAATGATTTAGGACTTACTGATTTATTTACAACTTTATGATTTAAGAGAAGCCCCAGTCTTCAACATCATGGTAAGATATTTCTAACTGTGGCTATTTGGGAGAAGGCCAGGATGAACTTGTAAAAAAATCCATATTGTAGAATTTAAAAAACAATGCAGTTGCATTTAGATATAGCTCGTAAACTACATTTAGAAAGTACTGGCAAGGGGCGCTGGGGGCTCAGTGGTTGAGTGCCACCTTCAGCCCAGGGCGTGACCCCAGGGTCCTGAGATCAAGTCCCCCATTGGGCTCCCTGCATGAAGCCTGCTTCTCCCTCTGCCTGTGTCTTTGCCTCTCTCTGTGTGTCTCTTATGCATAAATAAAATCTTAAAAAAAAAAAAAAACACTGGCAAATTGAAATCCTTAGTGGCTTGTTTTAATGAAGAGATGAGTTATGGTTAGCATAGCTGTTTTGATAACCAACTCATTATATGTATCAAATTTGATTAATACTATTAATTTTCTTACAGTCTCCCCTTTATTGATATTGTGAAGATAAAACATTCACAAATCGAGAGTTTCATTCAGGGCAAATGTACTTTATCTGTTTTAAAAGGATTTGGGAGTTTGCCCCCCTCCTTATATTACTATGCTTATAAAGTGAAAAATAGATATTGTGGCTGATTCTGGCTACTAATATCAATGAAAATGTTCCACTAAGTACAAAATAAAGTTCTTAGGCCATTATCAGCTACAGTCAAGAGCCATTTAAAACTACCTAGGCTTTTCCTGACCTTCTTAAAACTAAATTACCTGCTATCTGTCCTTATTTATTTCTTCTTTACTGGGATAGTTATCCACCAGTATTACAATTCCTAGAGTATTTGCCTGTCTCTACTAGACTGACTGTAAGCTCTATGAAGGTAAGAACTACATTAACACAGTCCTATAGTATCATACTTAATTATACTTTAATAAAGTATGATTACGTATCATATATATACATATACATGTACACACACATATACATACGCGCACACAGTATGTATCTTGGACTCATCAACTGTATGAACTATTCTACATATGAATCCTTCCACATTAGATGCTCACTCAGTTCCACGTCTGTAATGTTTACCATCTGCCTCCGTAAGTTGAAAGAATGTCCAAAGCCTAGTAGAGCTCTGGCAAATTCAATAATTTGGCCAATTAATGAACCAATTTTCAAATGCTGACAAAAATTTCTTTCTTCTCAGAGATGACTGGGTGTTCATCAAACTCTCAGATGAGGAGAGTCGTTCTAAGGTGGACAAATGGACCAGTTTCATGCCTTGAAACTTGCAAAATTCTCAGATACTTGTGCATTCAAAACCCTTATTCTCAACTCTACCCACCCTTGAATGGGCTTTCAAAAACTAGACCTATTCCTTGGCTAAAGAATGTATCTCTACGAGGGTATCTCATTTCCTTTGTTAATTGTATTTAGGAGAATTATACAGAAAACAAAGACAGATGGAAGAACACCTACTGCTTAGTCTTTCAGATCAGCTGAATCCGTACAGGCACCAACGAGGACAGAGGTCTACTTTTATGTCACTAAAAGCAAATTCTAAACTGAACAGGTAGCAGGCAAAAGAATATCGACCAAAAGAATATATGAGGACTTAAATTATTTTAACTGAAAAATCCATCCCATAATGAAACTAATGTAGTAATTTAATCCCAAAATTATCATTACTGAGTGGTCATTAAGTAACCATTAGAGAGCTATCTCATTTGTGACTTTCTCTTTAAAATCCTCCACTACACTCAAATATAGACTATATATATGCAAGAAGATAGGAAAGGAGTTTAAATGGAGTTAGAAGTAATACTCCCACACCCACTTACAATGTGAACATATTTAGTAACTTCACAAAAACCACCAAAGCCTTAGTTCCACAGTTCCACACGTGAACAATTTCTTGAGGCTCTCAATCACTAGAGCTCTGTTGAAAAGCTCGAGTTCATTAGCTGCCTCCTATCTAAACTGGATGCCTCCTTTCCTGTCTCAGTGCTGCCCCCTCAGGATTCTGGATCCCCTCGTCCTCGTCAAGGGGTTTTCCCCACCCCACTGGGCCAATCCCAGTCCTGGAAGGCTCCTTCTTGTGGGCTGCTGACTGGCCAGAAAGGAAACAGCAGGCTGACCTGAGCTAATTAGAGATGATTGCTCTTTCACTTCAATCCAAAACTTGATGTTGATTATTGACGCAATTTTTCCAGCCTTCACTGAACCTCCAGCACTCCTAAATATAGATATTTGGAAGTGCACACTGTAAATGTGAGCATAACCATGAAGATGGTAAGGTTAAAGGCCGCAGGTCACCTTTATTTCTGACTTTTGACTTTACAAACCTAAATGTGTATTGCAGTCCCCTAGATATGTGTTTGTTGTAAAAGAAAGAGAAGTAGAGAGGTTGACAGGGAATAAATGGTCAGAACAGCTATATTAAAGCACCTGAAAAGGAATTCCACCTGTAGAATTCTTCATGAAACTTCAACCCACTCAGGTCTTCCCAGGACAGGCATTCTAAATCTCAGCTCCTCACGCAACTCTCCCCATTCCCTTATCATTCACAGCCCCCTGCTCTAGAGTCAAGTAGGATGCTGTTCTATCTCTGGGTCCCTGCTCTCCCTTGCCTCAACACCTAGAGGGTTCTGTATCCCTTTTTTCACTTATGTAGAAATTCTACTTCCTTCAAAAGCCTACAGTTTACCTGAGAAGCTTTTCTTCACTATGTCTTATCCAAACCTTGAGCCCCATCCCCCTCCATGCTCTTTTTAGGACCTCTGTTTAAGGCAACTCATTTGCTACTTATTCATCATGTTTTGTGACTGATAGTCAGTCACTTGCTTTTCATAGGTACTGGTAATCATTTTGGCTATTTCCTAACTTCATAATCCAATATAGTTTTTGTTTTGTCTTTTAAAGATTTTATTTATTTATTTATTCCTGAGAGACAGAGAGAGAGAGAGACAGGCAGAGACACAGGCAGAGGGAGAAGCAGGCTCCATGCAGGGAGCCGGACATAGGACTCGATCCCAGGACTCCAGGATCACGCCACGGGCTGAAGGCGGCGCTAAACCACTGGGCCACTGGGGCTGCCCTAGTTTTTAAGAGAACATCTAAAGAATACAGCCACATGAAAATGATGTTTTTAATAGGTGAAAAATAGTCATACATCAGCAGCACTATAAGGTTCAACTTGATATATATAGACTCAAGAAATGCTCTTAAATAAGTATGTCTTCTTGTCATCTTTTGAAGACATTTATTTAGACACTGGCCCATAATGGTTAAATCTCTCCTAAAAATTTCTCCCCAAACTGATTCCAAATGTTGTTAGCTATTATAAAAAATAAACAAAATATTATATTGTGTAACTGAAATAACAAAGAATTTTATAACTGTTCTAAAAATGCAGTAATAAAGGAGAACTCTGGCTGAATAATAAAATCTTGAGCTTACCTTCTTCTGTAGGATTAAACCCACAGATATCACAAATACAACGAACCCACTTATTCATCTCTTCCTCACTGTCTGCTACCAAGTAGAAAATTCGGTCAATGGTGTTGATATCAAAAATGTAGCTGTTTTCAAACTCTTTTTTGTTAAACGTCAATCCAGCATCAACTTGTTGACATAAATTTAAATCAATAATACGGATAGGCTTCTTGGCATGATCATTTTTGTAGTATTCCAAGACATCTGGATCTCCAGTTAAGCGACCACTGCGTAACACAAACCATCTCCTCTTCCATGCCTAGGAACGAAACAAAATATCCATCTAGTATTAATTTATGACATTTTTCAAGAAGGTGCTCACTCATCAAACCAATTTTACAAATACATTGTGTAGAGAAAGTCATGTGTTTTATTATTCATTTCCACAGAATCTACCACTCCAGCAAAGTTTACTGATGCATCAATTAACAGTGTGTCTATATATACATATTTATTATTTTTATTAGATTTTCTAATAGAATACTAGAAGATATTGATTGATATTAGAAGATATTATACTAATATGTAATATCAAGTCAACCAACCAAGGAAGACTTAGTTTTCATTAAACATAAAAAAGCAGTGATTTCAACAAATGGTGCCAAGAAAACTGGATATCCACGTGCAAAAGAATGAAGTTGGATACTTTACATCACACAAAAATAAATTTAAAACGATCAAAGACCTAACCATAGGAGCTAAAACTATAAAGCTCTTAGAAGAAAACATAGGGAAAAGCTTTACAACATCGGATTTGGCAATGACTAACCGGATATGCCACTAAGAATGCAGAAGAAACACAAAAGAAAAAATAGGTATATATCAAAATCTACAATTTATACACTGAAGGACTTGATCAATAGAGTGAAAAGCCAAGTCACAGAATGAGAGAAAATATCTGCAAATAAATTCTCTGATAAAAGACTGATGTCTATAATATATAAAGAATTCTTACAACTCAATAATAACAACAAAAGCAATTTAAAAATGGGCAAAGGACTTGAACAGATTTTCCAAAGATACATAAATGACCAATAAGCACACGAAAAGATGCTCAATATCACTATCATTAGAGAAATGCAAATCAAAACCACAGTGATACAACTTCATACACATTAGGATGTCTGTTATCAAAAAAGTAGAAAATAACAAGTATTGGCGACAATGGCAGAAATTGGAACCTTTGTACACTGCTGATGGGAATGTAAAATTGTTTCCATAATAGTATGGAAAATGGTATGGCAGTTCCTCAAAAGATTTCAGTTGTGAGTAAATATCCAAAAGAACTGAAAGCAAGGTCTCAAACAGGTATTTGTACACCCATGTTTATAGTAGCATTATTCACAATAGTCAAAAGGTAGAAGCAACCCAAGTATCCACTGATGAGTGAAGAAATTAATAAAATGTGGTGGTATATAGATACATATGGAATATTACTCAGTCTTAAAAGGAAAGAAAAATCAGACATACGCTGTAACATGGATCAATCTTGTGATGTGATGCTAAATGAAATAAGCGAGTCGCTAAAGGACAAAAAATTGTATGACTCCACTTATATGAGGTACCTTCGGCAATCGAACTCACAGAGACAAGCAGCAGAATGGTAGTTGCCAGTGGCTGGAAGGCAGGGATAAGGAGTTAGTGTTTAGTGGGTACAGTTTCAGTTTGGGAAGATGAAAGAGTTCTGGAGATGGACACTGGTGAGGGTTACACAACAAAGTGAATGTACTTCACGCCGCTGAAACTACACTTGAAAATGGCTAAAACGGTAAATTTTATGTTAGGTATATCTTGCCACATTAAAAGAAAAACAATAACTTTCTTCATGCCTTAATATCATGCCATAAAGAATAAAGATACTTCATGGGACACCTGGGAGGCTCAGTGGTTGAGCGTCTGCCTTCTGCTCAGGGCGTGATCCCAGGGTCCCAAGATCAAGTCCCGAATCGGGCTTCCTGCATGGAGCCTGCTTCTCCTTCTATCTATGTCTTTGCCTCTCTCTGTATCTCTCATGAATAAATAAATAAAATCTTTTAAAAAAATATAAAGATACTTCAAAAGAGTCCTTCGTATTTTAAGCCACAGATCGATCTCTCTCTCTCTCTCTCTCTCTCTCTTTCATCTCTTGGGGTGGTGGGGCATAAGTAGCAAGGAGGAAGGGGAAAGGGGTTCAGAAGCTTTCCTGATTTCTCAGCTGAAAAGCAAGCAAAGAAATGGACTATATGTCCTTCTGGACAGTCTATTTGTTCAAAGACCATATGGATAAGATCTATATTCCCCGAGTGTAGGCTGCAATTTTCCTTCTCCTTTCTCTTTTTCCTTCTCTTCCCAACAAACATAGTGGCAATCTGGATACCTACTCACAACATACTCCCTCTGCAAGATTTGCTAAATTTTGAGTCTGATGCAATGCCTGAATCAGGAAGCCTAGAATTCTTTTACTATTACTCTCCCTGAAATCTACACTGATGAAATAAGAAAAGCAGAACCAAATAACCGCAACAGTCCACTTCAGCAGTCTTTAAACTCAACAACTCTGCCCAGAAACAATACTAAGCTTTACTCCTCTTTGAACGTCTTCCTCTTGGAAGAACTTAAACCGTACTCATAACTGAATTAACTTGGGTGATAACTTAAGGTTCAACATTTTAATGGAGTATTTAAATTGCACCCATTCAAGGAAATGGTAAATCAGCCAGTTAATCATTCAGTAAGTTACTGATTACATTGTAAATATATGTAGGAAGAAACACAAGTAGGTAATTCATGATGGCCACTCTCAAGGAGTTGACTAATTATGATGAAATATTTACTATGCATGAAAATATCTGAGAATACAGCAAACCTGGCCAAGGATCTGCAGAACTATCCCAAAATGGTGAGGCATTCCTTCATGGAAAAACTAGGTGCAATCCTTCAGCAAGATTAATAGAAATATCACAAAGGCCTAAAAATATTATGTAGTTCTTTAATATCATCAAGGTTTTCATGAGAGACTCCCCTAACTCTGGAAAACAAACGAAGGTTGCAGAAGGCGACGTGGGTTGGGGGGGATGGGGTGACTGGGTGACTGGGTGACAGGCATTAAGGGCGGCACATGATGAGATGAGCCCTGGGTGCTATACTGTATGCCGCCAAATTGAATTTAAATAAAATTTTAAATAATAATGTCATCAAGGTTTTAAATTAACATCTCAGTCTCACTCTAGCTCCAAGTAAAGAGTAAACTATTAGCAGTGTCCAGGGAAAGGCAGTGGAGAGTTCTTACAGATGCTTTAGATAACACTGAAAAAAAGCATTAATGTGTTAATTCACATGAATGTAGCACTGCTTTCTGGATTACAAACATCCACTCAGTTAATACATAAGACATCTATTTATTTCAAAATAAATACATGTCATCTCTTAATAAAGTTATGCTTCTATGGATACCTCCCTCTCAAGCAGTAAACCTTGTAAAATGTAATAGAGAAAAGAAAATACAGTATTATGTCATTTATCTAGGGCTATCAAGGAATCTTATCTTTTAGTAAGTGATTTCTCCAGATAGTGAAGGTTCCATCTTTAAATACAGAAATGACTTTTTAAAACTTTAATGTCTTGCATGGAAATCTCTCTAAAATGCCTTACGACATAAGCCATTGAACATAATCCATCCATTCCCCAATGACTCAGACCAAGTATTCCAGCTCTCCGAGGCCACTGACCTGTATTGTACGGAGGATCACCTGCTCCTATACTAAATAGCGCCATGCTGCCGTGCTTGTCTAAGTTCCTCTATAATCTTTTTAATATAGTTAGGCTTATCAATTGTCACTGCTCTCTTCTAATAATACAGTTAATAGGATGCCAAACTGTTTCCTGCCTCAGAGACTTTGCGCATGCTTTTCCTGAGTCTAGTATGTTCTTTCCCTATCTTTGCCAGGCTATGACCTTCTAGGCCTTCCCTTCCCAACGACCCCCAATGTAAAGTAGGGAACAGTTTTAGGGACCTTATTATCTATGTAATATACTTTATTACCTATGTAGTGATTATCATCGTCATTTTGCAATTTTAATTTTCTTTGTGTTTATTTAGTACCTAATTCTCTAAGCAGATTGTGAAGTCCATGAAGACAGTGACCATTTGTCATTACATACTCAATGCATATATAGCACAGCATCCGGTACAATTGAAAGAATTCCCCTAAAACTCTATGGTTGTAAAATTTTGATCATATTAGATTATGACCATTTGTCATTACATACTCAATGCATATATAGCACAGCATCCGGTACAATTGAAAGAATTCCCCTAAGACTCTATGGTTGTAAAATTTTGATCATATTAGATTAGGCAGATGGGCCACGTTGAATAGAAAGGTGTGCTTTCAAAAACTCTTCCACTTGAGAAAAAGAGCTCCAATACTGAACATATATATAATAAATAAACATAGCTAAGAGCTTTACCAAAACACATGCACAAAACACCTTAGGAGAACAACAGAAAAGAATGGAATGTGTCCTTCTGCTACAGCTTATGTGTCACTCTGTCTTCCGGTTAACGGTGGCTCCCCTGCCATTTCTTTGCTTCTCTGCTCAAATGATACTGTTCAAATTTAAAAGGCTCTTGGAAACTAAAATAAATAGCCAAGAAATGAGTAGCAATCAATCAGGGTGCAGTAGATAGGTTGCACTAGTGATTACAGAGGATAAGAGATGAACTCTTACAGCAGGAAATTACAACATTAAAACACAGACTTTAGCCAACAGCACCTGCCACTTATTTATTTATTTTTAACATGGTCCAAATGTGAATGTTTGTCTCAGTCACAAAATGAGTCACTCTCATTGAATCTGGCACAGATTAAACTGGAAAACAAAAGCAATTACATAAACTACACACTTTAATAAGGCAGATACAAAGGTTCTCTGGATTATGGTACAAAGCACAATTTAGCTACGGAATAAAGCTTGATGCTCAACAAGAGAACTGACATCAGCACCCTTGCTAATCACAGCACAAAAGCTTCTCTATGTTTTGTCAGAGTGCAAAATGGGCCCACATAAATCAGTCTTTGTTATCTGAAAATATCTGGGATTCTTAAAGTTTGCCCTATTTTTATCCTTGCTGCCTTGGTAGCCCCATAGAAAGCTGTACGTTGCCTCTCCAATCCTGCAGCAGTAACAGACAAAAAAGGGCAAGTTTTCTAGAAACCTTCAAAACCGAACACTCAAAGCAATTTTAAACAAAATTCATGTGACAAATAATTTTCACACTGGACTTCCATTACAAGGTTTGCTTGAGAGGAACAATGCAAATTTACTTTGTTGTCTTTTCTTATATGCAATCATCATTTCAATTTTAAGTTGAATAAATGATGCAGGAATAAGACTTCCTCAACAGGTCTGCATTTTGAAGTAGCTGTAAAGCACCCTACTCTAGTGACATTGTCTTATGCCAGGGTTTTAAGAGTAACTTTGGCTACTACATTAACGTCCAAGGAGAAGAGACTATATATAGTCCATGGATCCCAGTGGAGATAAATTGATATAGATACCAAACTAGATATCCATAATGCTTGGAGTATTTGCACTGCCGTTTACCCACTGCCTGTGTTCAGTGACCGCCGACAGGATAGGGCACACAGCGCCCTCCAAGCCTCTCCCTGTCTCCCCGGCCTCACCTCTTGCCTTGCTGCCTTCCCAACACACCAGAAATGATGGCAGTTCCACTAACACTCTGCTTCTGCCCTGCCTCTGGCCCTGACAATGCTGCCCTGTGACACATAACCCACCTCCCCACACTCAGCTCAGACCCCTCAGGGCACCATCCCTGAATGGGCTCCTCCACACTCCCCATTTCCACCCCGATCCTAGTTATGGTGTTTGACATTTCTACAAGTGAGTTTCCTGAGGGCTGGAGCCATAGTTTTTCACCTTTCATCTTTCTTTTCCCACTGCCCAGCCCCAAGGAGGTGCTCAGTCTATATCTGCTGAATACGCCAATCAAAGGAGGCAAGGATAAAAACATGGAAGTTCTTGCATTATTTATGTGTTATGGGGATAACGACATAACTGCAACCTGCCCCACCCATTTATAAACAAATTGTCAGGCTAGCTAGAGGTGTATAAGCTTCATTTGTCTTAAAAACTCTACAGATATGAGATGTATTTTTAAAACTTAATTTTAAAGGAATTATTCTTTTACATACTTTCTGTACTTAAGCAAATTATGTAAGTTAAACTGATAACAGGCTTGTCACATTGAATCAAAGTCTTAAAATAGGTTTATCATACACCCTACAGAGTGTGGGTATCAACCCATTGCCTGGAAACCACAGATGGAGTTCCATTATCTCATGGGGAGAAAAATAAAATCTCAATCCAGATTAGCCTCAAACCATTACCTGCAATAATATTAATAAATTCACAAAATAGGACTAATTGGCCCAAAATGGCAAATGGGCTCTGTTTTAAATAAAAACACTATAACTGTTGCTCTGCTGTTTTCTGACTTCTCTGTGGTATAACCAATCTCTTGATGCGTGCTGTAAATGCTTGCCAAGACTCCCTAACCCCTTTCCTGAATCCTTTACTGGAAGAATTAATTACTAAAGAAATAATCAATATACAGGTGGACTAAAAAAAAAAAAAAAAAAAGAGGTCAGGTGGTCCAGTGATTCTCAACTCTAACTGCTCATAAGAAATAACTGGAGAATCTTACTTTAAAAAAAAAAAAATGATGCCTTGGGCCGCACCTCATCTCAGACAGATCGTCGGTCTGGGGCATTAGCCCTGGCACAGGCGTAGCTAGTTGTAAATGCTCAACAGATGATTCTAAAGTGCCCCCTAGACTGAGAACCACTGGTCCAACCAATAGGCAGAATTAGGTTGCTCAATGAAACAGAATTTCAAAAACCATCAGAGCTCCTTTTAAGCTTATTTCTATCGAATTCACTATGCCTTCTACTGTTGCCAGTGAGGTTAAATAGATCTCCCTACTTGTTTTTGTTTACAATATTTATCCCACTGGCAAATGTTTGAACTCCTTTCTACTGTTGGAAACCTAATCCATTCTTTAAGATTCTGTGCAAACCTTCCCCATTCCTCTCACCTTCCCTCTGGACTCTTGGCAATTCAGCAGTTACTACTCTGAAATGTCTCTTACATTGCTATGGGATAGTGTGGAACCATCTGTTATCTTGCTACACACACTTTCAAATGTTCCAATGTTTATGAATTATTTCCCCAACTAGACATCAAGTTCCTTGAAGACCAAGACCATTCCTTAAATTTTTCTGTATCTGCAACAACACTTTACACATTGCGAAGCCCTCAAAGCCTTGAGGGGATGCTTTTGAAGTTTTCTGTTCATCAGAATGATTGCAGAGAGTCAGTGAACTTAGAGGAGAAGATCTCAGGGAAAGAAAAAAGTCCAAAGTTGCTATTAGGATAAAGTGCAAACTCCTTTCATAGGATGACATACAGGGTTCTCTAACACCATACTTACCTGCCACTCACCACCCCCCCTCGATCTCTCACCTCTACAGACGACTGCACCAAACACCCACACTCTGTTGTTTTGAGTCTAACACATCTTACCTCTCTCACTCAATGGGCTCCTGCCCATTCTTCAAGACCAAGCTCAAGACCTCTTCTTTGAAGCTTTCCTCAACTCCGGCCTAGTTAAGGGACCTCCTGACTACCTTCCTCTGAACTCTCAGTACACAGGTCCCAAGCAGCCCATTAACCAGCCCTTAGAGCACTTGAGAGAGAACTCTGATGACTGAATTTAGGTCCCTGATCGTTGCCAAACCCTAACAAAGTTTGCCTTGATGTGACAAACTGCAGAACAGCACTTTCTACTTTCTTGAGCCAACTACCCTAGAAACATCACCATGGTAATTTTACTAACCCTGTATCATCCTTGAAAGCTGGGAAAGAAAAGACAGTGGAACTTTCTTATTTGAAATCTCTTAAATGATACTTCACAACTGACAGTTAAGGAAAGAAGATCATTACCATGAATTCTTTGGTAGAATTCAAAAGTTATGTATGATCTCCGAAATCTGTAAAATGTTAGTGCTGAAGATATGTGTTTCATAAGATGAAAATGCCATTTTTGGTAAGACAGACTTTAATCTAAATTTCTTCATTGGGGTAAATGGTTAAATTAATGATGAGACATCTATATAGTAACAAATTGATGCAAAGCACTTAAAACGTGAGATAGAATCTATATATGAAAAATGTCCACAAGATAATTGTCAAATGAAAAAAAAAAAAAGAGCAACCTGCAGAATTAAACATACAGTAGAATTACCATTTGTCTGACATTATTGTGTGTTTGTTTGTACACACAAACTATGTTTAGATAACATGTGTCTGGAAGGAGACACACTGGAAGCCTTAACTGCAGTTAATTCCAGAAATAGGGATGGGAAGGTCAGACAAGTTTCCTATTTGTATTTTACATACTTTTGTCATAGTCTGATTTTTTTCAAGGAGCTGTCACTTATTACTTCTATAATTTAAAAAATATTACATGCTTAAAAAGCTTACAGCTAAAAATGCTCTAAAAAATAAAGTATTAATATTTAAAAACTAAGGAATGATGTACATAAAACAAGTTTATATACACATGGAAATACATACCTTCTTTTCTTTACTCTGAAATTAGTGAATGAATTTAGCCTTTCTTTTAAATATAGAATTCCAGGATACATCTGGAAGGAGTCTTAGTCAGGAAATAGTTTAGACAAAGTATGACTACTTTGTTTTAAAGACTGGAATTTAGGGGGTTAAAAAAAAAGGGCAAGTAGGGAATACTTAAAAGACTTCCCATAAAATCTGGTGATTGTAATATTCAAATTACTTTAATTTTCTTTAAAAATCATGTCAGTAAATGGTAATGAACTAAATATCTAAATATTAAATATCTAAAATAAGCACTTTGGGGATTACTTTACCTATTAAAAATACTGAATTTCCATAATAATACAACCAGGGTAAATAAAATAAAGAAAAACAAATTAGCCATGAAACAGGGACAAAAGAGAACCACTTGCTTTAAAAGACTTGAGTTGTTTTCCAGGAAGCACCATCTTTTCTCACAGAGCAAAATAAGGAAAAAACAGGCTCGGTGGAAGTTTCCACTCCACTGGCTCTATCATTATGATCATCTGTTCCAAACACACACAAGCCTAAAATTTCCTGTTTTCAAACCATTGTCACCATTTTCTAGCCTGGTGCTATCTGTGCTAACTTTAGCTTAGTAATATAAACAAAAGAATACACCAAAAATAATGCAGAACAATGCCTAGATGTAGGCTAACAACTGCTCCACAAACCTCTTAATAGGAGTTTACATATATTGCCTGGACAAAGACAAAGTAGCTGGACCTGAAACAACTTCATAATAGCAAAAACAACAACAACAAAACCAAATTTTACTCAGAAATCAATACTACAGTACCTGAGGGGAAAAAATCAGGGAATTGTAAGTCATTAATTAAAAGTATGTATCATTTACTTGTAGAAATCACTGTTAAACTGATGTCGACCTCCAAGCCCTGGCATCCGTCCTACAACAAACAAACAAACGAAAGAAGCCACGGCGGAAACTCCTGGGTATTTAACGTACACAAAGCACTTCTTACACCTTTTCTGGGTCACAGGCCACTCGGGGAATCTGATAAAAGCAATGGAACTGTTTCTTAGAAAAAGGCACAGAAATGACATTGTACACAGTTTCAGGGGTCCATAGGACCCCCGCGGCTCACGGTAAGAAAGCCGGAACCAGAACAACACTTCAATACTGGTTACTACAAAGAAGAGTTTGGTAGAGACCTGGGCCCCAACCAGGGAAACCCGTTCCTTCAAGCCCCAAGGGGACGGAGGTCGCCTGGGGCGGTGACTGCTGCACGGGGCAGGGGCAGGGCGCAGGCACTGTCACCTGTGAGGGCTCCTTCCTGGAGCTCATCACATTCTCAACGTCAGGGCTGCAAGGGCAACTCTGACTCTGGGGCTTTTCTGGCTTCCTTCCCCTGACCAGGAAGAGGCTGAAAGGGGCAAGGGCCTGGCTCTGCAGGTCCAAGAAAAGTCTGCAACATCCTGAGTGGCCGAGGCGAAGGCCTGAGGGACACAGAGCTGAAACCGCACCCGGAAGAAAGACTGCCGGCTAGGGGTTTCCTCTGATCGCCCCTCTTCTCTCCATGATGTGCTTTAAGAGTCAGGAAGCTCATACCAGGATGCAGTCATGGGTGAATGGGGTCAGGGCGTCCACTTCACCTCCTGGAGCAGGACTTCAGCCCTGCCTGACAAGGTAGCTGGATTGCCTCGGAGCAGCAGGTGCTCCTGAACTCTAACGGGGACCTGGGACAGTATCTCCTACGGATTTGATATTCTGGACATTCCTTGTCCTGCATGAAACTAAACACAGAGCAGGTAATAAATGCTTGTTGAGTGTAACTGAATTTCAAGACATGCTTACGTGAAAAAAGGGAGACAATAAAAAGCGAAAAAAAGAAAATGTAGTTGGAATCGTACATAATCTGGCCAGTTAGAGATTCAGAAAGGGAGCCACAGCTAGTGTGCACCTGTTTCCTGCGTATTTCCCTAAGAACCCGTGAAGGCAGAGGTAGCACAAAATGTCCAAGCAGATTCTTACCAATCTGGCTAAAAACGGCAAAAGTATGATAAAGGGCTGTGAAGTGTCAACATGAGCTCCAAACATGTCCAGAGTCACTGAGCCATTAATTTCATGTCTAGGAGTCTCATCTAAGGAAATAATGCAGAATGCAGCTAAATACGTGAGCATCAAAATATTCAACACAATATTATTTATATGAGTAAATAACTGAAACGATGGAATATTCAACAATAGGTAGAGTAACCAACCATCGCAGTTTTCCCAGAACCATTCCTGTTTGAGAAAACTGAAAGTTCTATGCCTTGGGAAACCCCTCTGTCCTGAGCAGACCAGTGAGGCTGGTGACAGTAGGAATCGAGTAAGTGAGTTATATGCTCCATCTCCATAAAGCAGGCTGACATAGTCACTAAAATGTTTTTTTTTTTTTTTTTTTTTTTTTTTACTAAAATGCTTTTGAAAACCATTCTTAGGACTTCTTCCCCCTACTGTTTACAATAATTCCAAAATACTGAGAGATTTTGGCAAGGAACTAATCTTTTCCATTTGGGACAACTGGAAACTGTGAAAGAATGCTGGCAACGCTTTCCTTTCTACTGTCACCTGTCACCTGTGCCAGGTAGAGCGGACTGCTCCGGGGTGGCCCCAACGCCTGGTGCACACTGCTACCTGAGCACCCTCTTCTTCTGGCAGGTCCAGTATCCTTTGTACGGCTGCTTTCTTCCCGCAGATCCTGTTTTATTCCTCTTTACGTGCTGCGCATAGTGCGCAGCATCAAGGGCTTGGTGACCTAAGAGGCGTGAGGACTGTTACCTGAAGAAACGGACTAGCATCTCCTGGTGACTCCAGGGGCTCTGCTGTCCACTAACTGAGTCTCCGCATAAACGGGTGATCCACCAAAGCAACAGGCCTTCTTACTCGGTAAGAGTTCAGCCATAAATCCTACCAAGTCTCCTCTCCAAGGTTCAGTCAACAAAAAGTGAAACTAACTTAATCAAGAGATAACTCAGTATGAACCCCGCCAATGTACAAACCTTGCGAAACTACAACCTCAGACAGTGCCTACGGTATTAGGACTTCCACATATTTTAGTTATGAAATATTACTTGTGGTAGTGGACTTAATTATAGTTAATCCTCTCTCCGCACACACATTCAGTGTCGTTGCACATATGTGTGCCTGTGTAAATGATACTCCAGTGCCCAAGGGCGGAACGTGACGTCACGAGAGAGAATATGGGCAAACTGCCATGTGCTCGAAGCATGATGTCAATTGTACCTTGTTTAACTGAAAAGTAAGGTGTGAGAATTGCAATTAAATGTTACTGCCGAAGTGGTAGGAAGTTGGTATCACATCTTAAAGTCACAAGATCTTCTAGCTCAGACATACATTCTAATTGCCGTTTAGAGCAATGCTGTGCAACGGAACTTTCCGCAACTCGAGAAAGGACGACGCCGGCCCTCACAGCAGCTACTGGCCACACGGCACCATGTAAAACTTGAAAAGTGGCTGGAACAGCTGAGGAACTGATTTTCTAATTTATTTAAGTTAGTCCCCTGCGGCTACTAACTGCTAAATGGACAGCGCAGTCTTACAGTCCATTTGTCTGACTTGCGAGACAGGCAATACCAACCGCTGAAGAGTCTTAGGGTTTAGGCCCATCATGTGTTGTGGTGCGCTGCCATTAGCTGGGCGCCCAGGATGGTGATGATTATGTGAACCTATTTCTTGATTTTACTGTGTTCCACAAACTCACTTTGCCCCACAAATGCATGTCATCTATGTTGTTATTACTATTTGGAAAGGAACATGCTTACTTCAATTGAGATTAAAAAAAAATAGAATACCAATAACAAATCTGGAATGTAAAATGTAAAAAAATTATCTTCCATAAAACCAACAAATTTCTAAACTCTATTTCTTGTTCAGCTATCCAATCCAAAATAATTAATGTTGGAATAGAGCTAGTGTTTTGAGTTTCCAGCAAAACACACAAAAAACGTTCTCATTTTCTGTTCTATGTTTCTTATTGAACATTCACAATTCATAATAAAGTAAAACATGGATACATTGAGACTTGGATCACAGTTCAAAAACAACATTAAGAACCAGAGGAACAGCACTGAAGTGTTACAAAAACAAATTTCAAATTTCCATAATTACATTTATACATAATAAGCCAAAATAACGCTTAGTACAATTTTCTTCTAAACATAAAACTCACACCAAAGCTTCTAGAACAAAAGAAATGTGGCATTGGAAGTTTTCCTTAGGATGACACTTCCAAATACATAAATTATGCATTCTGGAGACACCAACTATGAAATATAGCAAGTTCAAGATGCAAGGAAGAATAACCTCATGCAAAGAGGGGAACTAACTGCAAAGTTGAACATGTACAAAAATTACTCCAAGATAATGAAATCAGGAAGATCTCTGATGCAAACGTGGGAGCTTCAGCCCGGGTACTGCTGCTGCTGACCCCCTGCCCCTTCCCCACCACGACAGAGGGGGTGTCGCTCTTCCCTAAAGCATCATTCTTTGAGTGAAGTCACTTTTTCATTCATGCTACATGCAGACAATGATCTCATCATATGAGAAAAGCTGTTAGTCATTTACTACTTTTTGTTTTCAACGGTTCAGTGCTCCCCTGCCCATTCTGTGGAGTGCTGGCCCTAAAAAGGAGCCCAGCTTTCTTGTTTCTGTCAACTTTCTATCTCTCCCTCTATACCACTCAAGCCTCATAACCTTCGACCAATAGGAAATAGATACAAGGGGCTGAAAACAACAGTGACTTTAAGGATTTGTGTATGAGGATTTAATGCTTGAAGACCAGGAGAGAAAGGCTGGAGAAGGAGAAAATGACTAGCTATTTCTGCCAGAGGAATAGCAGTGCCATTTGCAGCACCCAACTCGTCTTCAACTCCAAGCAAAACTGTTACCCAAGTTATACAGTTCATAAATGCTTAAAAATTATGTGCCTTATGCAGAATCGTACAGATATAGATACACCCCAATACACAGTCGACGCAAGATAACTTCTTACACTTATCTGCTTTAAATATGTTAGAAACCCTATGAGACAATCAGAGTCATTCACAAAGTGCCGGCATCTGAGGTAACAGACGACAACTGACTGTGTCTGACTTGCCAACTTGAAAGTTCACTAAAGTCTGTAAAAGCTAAAAATAACCACACAAACATGTTTACAGCATTTTGAAACGACAGGATCCACACTGTCTTCTAAATATAAACCTTGAGTTCGGAGCACAGGGATTGGCTTTGGGTTTTCAGGGACGTCATCAGGACATCCCACACTTCACCACAGAAATTCACATTTCAGTATTTTACTTTAAATATGCAATTGGTGGTATTTAACTAGAGTGAAGGAGGAGTGGATTTGGAATGGGGGAGATGAGCAGAAGAGGAAAAGACGTGGCACCTCTTCCCCCATTTAATTAGAGAGAGGGCTTCAGAATACCACAAACCCCCAACTCTTGATGGTGGGACGTGACCTTCTGAGAGAGGATATCCTGTCTGTATTTTTCCACTCAATCTATCCATTCTCCAATCCAATCTCTTACCCCTTCCTCATTCCTGAGACTATAGATGCTGCTGCAATAGATAAATGTAGACCGGAAGTCAAGTGGAGTATACACACATCTGGAAAAGTCCCAGCTGCTACATGAATACAGGCATGTTGAAGGAAACTATTTTAATTTTCATTCTATTCCTTAAAAAAAAGTGAGATAATTCTAAATCACTAATCATTAGGGAAATGCAAATCAAAGCCACATTGAGGTATCATCTCACACCAGTCAGAATGGCTATTATCAAAAACACAAGAAATAACAAATGCTGGCAGGGATGTGGAGAAAATCGAACCCTCGTGCACTGCTGGTGGGAATGCAAACTGGTGCAGCCACTATGGAAAACAATAAGGAGGTTCCTCAAAAAAAGCTAAAAACAGAAGTGCCAGATGATCCAATAATTTCATTGCTGGGTATTTACCTGAAGTCAATGAAAACACTAATGCACCCCTATGTTTATTGCAGCATGATTTACAATAGTTGAAATATGGAAATAACCCAACTGTCTATGGATAGACAAGTAGATAAAGAAGATGTGGTGTAGGGATGCCCGGGGGGCTCAGCAGTTGAGCATCTGCCTTTGGCTCGGGGCATGATCCTGGGAGTCCCGGGATCAAGTCCCACATGGAGCTCCCTGCATGGAGCCTGTGTCTCTGCCTCTCTCTGTGCCTCTCATAAATAAATAAATAAATAAAATATTTTTTTTTAAAAAGAAGATGTGGTATGTATGTATTCCATTGTGTATATGTATATACACAATGGGATATTTCTCAGCTATAATAAAGGATAAAATCTTCCCATTTGTGAACACATGGATGAATCTAGAGGGTATCATGTTGAGTGAAATATGCCAGGCAGAGAAAGACAAACACCATATGATTTCATCTATATATGAAATCTGAAAAACAAACAACAGTAACAGCAACAACAAAGAGAAAAAGATACTCATAACAAAGAACAAGCTAGTGGTTGCCAAAAGGGGAGGGGGTGCAGATGGGCAAAATGGGTGAAGGGGATTAAGAGGCACAAACTTCCAGTTAAATAAGTCACAGGGATGAAAAGTGCAGCATAGGGAATATAGTCAATAATACTACTGTAATACACTTATTTAGTGAGCATTCTGTAATGTATATAATCCGTGAATCACTATGTTATACATCTGAAACTAATTTACTATTATAACTACTGTATTTCAATTAAAATTTAAAAATTAAAAAGTCAAATACTTCACTTGTGTTAGGCATCATAACCTGAAGACATTCTTGAAATAAATACTTCCACTTCTTAGCCATTAAATGTTTATTCTTTAAAAATTAAAAGATTAGGCAATCTACTTATAGATTATCATCTACCATGAACAAAGGATATTTGCTCCAAAAACAGCGGGAAAGTTGAGGAGAAACAAAGTACCTCTCATGAAAATCTGACTGGCTTTAAAAATGAAATGGAACCAAAAGCACCCCTCTGTATTTTGTTGAGTAACTGACCATGAAACGGCAGAGCAAGGAGATTTTCATTTAAAGATTCAGATTATGTAACCGTAGGCTGGCTGAAGTAAACGACTTTTTGGTAACTAAGATGTAACTCTTGGAGGAGCAAAGACAATGGAAGAATAAAAAGCACAACATCTTCAGCCGTCTTCCTAGACACGGCACGGACTTAAGAGGAAGGTCTTGTGGTCTCACTCACTCAACAACTGAAGTCCCCATTCCAACCCCACTTGGCATTCTCCTCTTCATGAGCACTTTGGAAAAACAAACAAACCGGAAATAAAAACTGTCCGGCACTGTGGCCATCAAGAAGCTCTTCTGCTTCCTCTGGTCCTAGTTCTTCCTTCCCATGGCTTAGAGGGCAACCCTAACTTACCCTTTGTTACACTCAGTCTCGTAGGCTCTCTCGTGTCACTGCTCTCAACCCAACACATCGAATGGCTGACAAAGAGGAGGAACTTAGTGTGGTGACTGAATAAACGAGCGAGGGTCTGCACGTACGAGGGGAACCATACAGGGATCATTACAGTCATCAACAGATGATGGTTACGTGGTTTGAGGGTAGAAACACGCTATAAAAGCAAAACAAACACTAGGACAATGAACTGATTAAAAGTTATCATTAAACTTGTATAAATATGTTTACACTTTGAACGTAGAAACAAGCATACGAAAAGCCACTTTAGATACTACTACATGAAATACAACTACACAGAAGAACTTTCACCCCAGGAATCCAGAAGGAGTAGCAAACACAGGGCCTACGGTTATAGTGAATGTGACGCACTGGTATGGGTTTCTCCTCCACTCTTTCGTCTGCCCCCTAGTGGAGTCCTTGTAAACAGAGAAAACAAAAAAAGGCACATACCACAAAAATGGGGAAAAAACCCAAAAACACACAAATGGAAAAAAACAGAACAAAAACAAAACAAGGCAGCAAGCCCTTACTCTGGACTTCTACAAATCAGTGACTCAAGGACAGCACGTTAGCTTATGAACTCCTCTTAAACACATGTTCCAAAGACAAAACTTCTATCAACAACCTAGGTAGGTTCACTATTTCCGTGAGCACCTTTGGACTTCTAATCATTGCCTTTTAAGGAAGAGTCAGCTTCTGTAAATTGAATCTAGGTAGCATACGGCTTCCTTAGTATTTCAGAAGACAAACAACTTACTTCCAACTGCTAGCTTCTAAGCTGACATGGCCTGGCCACTCTTGTTTTTCAGATGTCTGAGGCATAAATAGCTAAAACAAAATCATTTCAAAGAAACAAAGATTCTGGAGAACTATCGATTTACATCCACAGTACTTCAAGTCAAGGAACAACAGGTAAAGTGAGAGAGACCGTGGTTCAGTGATGGCGTGATGGTGTGGCTGAGTGACTCCTCTCAAAAAGCATGCTTATCTCCGTGGGCATCTCTCCGTCTAGAGAGGAGTGTGGGTTTTGGTTATGATCTCATCAGCAGCAAGAGCGGACTCTCCTCTAAACCGTCTGCCCATTTTATACTAGAGTTTTGCACTAACACGCTCGGCTCTCGGAATACAAAGATGACAGACACAAACAATCACGTGGCCCTCTCCTCTCTCCCTGCGACTGCTGACACACATCTGCAAGACAACCAGCCAGGGTTATACAAATTACAGTCCCTGGAGAAAACATCAAAAAATGATCCCTGAAGGGAAGATGCAAGTATTAGACATAGTTTCTGGACTACAGTGATCTCGTGGTTCAATTTCTTAATTTCTAGAGCAGTAAGCATGCGTAACTCATGATTATTAGGAACAAAATGATTTCTAGAGAAGCAATTCTAGATTTTCTCCCATATTTAACTACTTGAGCATATAAAACTCCTCCTGCATTAGTGGGAACTCCGCTTCCCAGAACCCTCTCAAAATCAAATGAGACTCCACACAAAAAAACATTCCGAGATGCACAAAAACAAACAGACTTTACTTAATTACCATTTTTAACAACCTTTGAAGAAGTGCATTAGTATGATAATTCTGGTCATTCTAAAAGCAGTGAGCTTCCAGTGATTTATGACTACATTTTACATGGATGTGGTATCAGCTTAAAGCACCCTCACCAGTTTTTTCATGGAGGAAACAGAGTAGCTTAAATCAGGAGAGATAAAATGTTCAAAGGTTTATTTTAACAACCAAATGCTGAGGACATTGGAATATAGGACTTAAAGTTTTTCTGTTCTCAGACGGCTGTGAATGCTCTGAAAGGCGAGAGCAGACACTCATCTTCCTTGTTCATTTATCTTTCCCCTTTGGGTAACACCCACAGAGACAGGAAGTATCAAGGAAGACAGGATAAAACTCCTCTGCTTGTAATGCTTTTCCCAATTTCTCTGTTGATGCTCAAATCTCTACTAGAAAAGCAGGAAAAAGCAAATTCCAACCAAAGACCCCCCCCCCCACAAAAAGACATTCAAATCATTTAAGGTTCCTATGTCAGGAAGCAGGAAGGTGGAGGGAACTTCCCTATTCCCTGGATATGGATCCATGGGTTAATTTTTATCTCTTCTCTGTTTTACTACCAGATTATTTATAGAGAGAAAGCAGCTAAAATAATTGACTTTAAAAATTTACTATATTTAGGCAATGAAATCACTACCAAGTTTTAAATACATTATGATACAATTCTTAAAGCACGCTTATACATCTAATTCTATGTTTTGGAGTCTGCTTAAATTATTTGTTAAAGTAACAGTAACAAAGGAACAAAACAATGAAGAGGCAGCTGTTCAATTTCTGTATCCAATTTGCAGCATGTTGTGTACTTATAGTTAAAAAGAGCAAAATAAGCTACTCAAGAAAGAATTGTTCCCATTCTCAAGTAATCATATTTTTAAAATGAGTGCAGTATCACTGGTAAAGACCTAAGTTTGGGGGATCCCTGGGTGGCGCAGCAGTTTGGCGCCTGCCTTTGGCTCAGGGCGCGATCCTGGAGACCCGGGATCGAATCCCACATCGGGCTCCCGGTGCTTGGAGCCTGCTTCTCTCTCTGCCTGTGTCTCTGCCTCTCTCTCTCTCTCTCTGAGTGTGACTATCGTAAATAAATAAATTTTAAAAAAAATGTTAAAAAAAAAAAAGACCTAAGTTTGTACAAGCAACACTTTTTTGTATGCTATGAAATTAAACTTTAGCAATTAATCACAATTTGTAATCATATTTATCCTCTTCTTTGCTGCTTTGCTTGGCATCTTCTTTCTCCAAGGAGACTGCATTTAAGCAACTTAACAGCAGAGACTGTTTGAGTCACTCCTGTCTACCACGCTCACAGCATATTAGATGTAATAGTAGTAATATAAACAAAAGTATTTATATGAAAATGTCCTATTAAATTCATACCTACAGGAGGTGAAAGGACAATTCTACACTATCAGATAACACAACAATCCCCACCCCAGGCATCCTCAGCCCCCAGTTCTAGCCTCAAGAGAGGCATGTTCTAATTTTGGTTTCTCTTGGTAGTTACTCCTGCCTGTTATTCTTGGTTGAACCAACCCCTCCACCAGCCCCACCCTGCTCCATCCCTAACCATTCTCTGCCCTCCTCTGTGTCTGGGGAGGGGTAAGTGTGCTTACTGTTTTCTCCTGGCTTTAACTCCTAGTTTCCAGTGGTGGCTGCCTAATTCCTAAGCACAGTGCCCTGAGTCGTCGCTCCTACATTGTTCCAGAGCTCAAGGGTCTTATGCACACGGTTTTTAAAATTAGTGTCTATTATATCCTCCCCTGTCCCTCCAGCCATGAAGGTGTAAGGACCCTCATCTAAGCCCAGCCCACAGTACCGTAAGTAAGTAGTTCTTCATTAAAGTCTGCATTCAAACCTTCTGAGTTGAATTAACCCTAAAAGAGACCTCATATTTCCAAAAGCTATACTTCCACAGGACTCACTACTTTTAAGCATTATCTACCCAACCTTGCTGTCAGCTCACTTTCCCATTGCCTTTTTCCTTCTTCCTCCCAGAGGCCATCAGTTCTACTCCCTCAAGCAGAGGGGCGTCCAGGCACATGGTTGGGCCAGTTTTGTGATTAGCGTAGATGGAGTGTAACTTTCTAGGACCGATGCGTGTGCAGCCCCTGCCTTCATCTTTCCTCGTGCCCTCCCACTGCCCAGTAATCTCCTGCTGTATGTATACTTCTACACTGTCAAGGCTGTAACACCTACAGCTCTAAGTAAGTAATAGCTCTAAGTAATAGCAGCTCTATTCTGCTCTATAACCACCTCGCACCTCTGTTTTTGGAACCTAGGGTTGAGTCTGAGAGTTTAAAATCAATGAGGGGCACTTAACATTATCACGACAATGGGTGTGTGTGATTTTCTACAGTCCCAGGTTGGGGCTAGGGCAGCATTTGCCTCCAAGCTTATCCAGTGTCAGTGTCACGACCCCAGGCCACATGACGGGGGATACTCCTACAGTCAAAGTCTAACGGATTCTCTTTGTTTTATCTCACCAACTGTCTTTATGAACTTCTACTTCTTATCAGTTCCCTCCTTTCCTAGGTCTACTCTGCTGGAATCCCCCATTCCCCACCCCATACCTCCCTAGCCTCCTCCTCCACCAGGACTGGGTGCTGACAGGCCTGGCTCATCTGTGAATTCCTGCACTGCTTCCCCAAGTGGGCCCACCAAGCCCTGCAGGCCATGTCTTCCTCTTCCTTGGCTTACTCCTCACTTTGCCACATCCAAATCTTGAGAAAAGGCACCTGGAAGGCATGCTTAAAGGAAACATAAAGCATAAAACATAAAGCATAGCACAATGGTCACTAATGTTTCGTAATTCCCTTCCATTTGAAAGAAAGGTTTTAAAAATCAGTATTTGTTATGCTATTCTCTTAAAGGGAACAATGGTATTTAAAAGTTGCAAACTTCCTTTGGTTGCAACTAAAGGCCTTAACTACCTAATTCATGTGCACCTAGTAATCTTACTAATCATTTAAGTTACAAGAATATTAACCCATGAAAACATGAATTTCGTATTCGATTTTTCTTTTATGTACTCAACTGTGTATTTGTTAAACAGAATTCATTCAAAATGTAAAATATTCTTCTTAGCACAAAAACATCTAAAATGATATCAACTGGTAACCTAAAAAGTTTGGAGAGGATATTTCAGTGGAAAAATGAGTAACTATATTCAATTTATTCATTCATTCACTCATCCAAAAATATTTATTGAGCACCTACATGTACCACTGTTACGGCTACTGGAGGAATAGCAGTAACTCAAGAAACAAAAATTCACCTGTCTCAACAAACTCAATTTCTAGTGGAGAAACACAAAAACAAGGAAACAAGCAATACTGGTTTTAGAATTCTATAACTGCTAGACAGGAAACCTAAAGTTGATCTGATAGTCCTAATCTTATGTAAATAATCCAAAGGATGTATGGAACCGTTATGATCTTCTCAGAGAAAGTATCGTTGTACACTAAGCCACACTACTCTTAACGCAGTCCCACTGGGCAGGGACAATTATCAAGCTCTCAGGATCAGATCCTGGGAGTACAGGCTTGAAAGCTCTGCAATCTTGTCTTCTCAAAGGTCTCCATCAGCTAATAAGATGAGGTAATTGATGTGCAGCTTCACCGTGTAATCTCGACACAAGGCCATTACTTCAGTCCCCTGACATCATCAAATACCAGTCCTGGAACACTGATCTCTCTAGTCTGAAATCTATAAACAGAATAAACAACTCGAGTGAAAAATGGGGGGGAGTGAATTAACCTTCATTTTATATATATATATATATTTTTTTTTTTAACATTTTCTACATTTTGTAAATGACAAAGTTTGCTCTTACTCTACCTGAGAGAGAACAAGGGAACGAATAAAGAGGTATTAGAGAAGACGAAGAAAAGTATTAGGAAATCCAACAAATATTGTATGATGATAAGCCAAGTGGCTAAAGATAATGAAATTATTTGGCCTAAAAAATAAATACACAGATTATGATGATTCTGTGTATGTGACAGTTTTCCCAGGGAACATACCTTACATACAACTTGTATTCAGTAAGCATTACTTGATGCTGAAAAATTATCTCTGCGAAGGAAAAATAAGCAAAAGGAGACACATTTTCCTTCAAACAGGAGCAATTAAGCTGGACACACAGAATAACTGAGGTGGGGTCCCTCGGGAAGTAGGAATGTTAACACTGGTCATCCTGCAGGAACCTCCACCTTCCTGTTCATCTAAATTTTTCTCCTCTTCTGTTAACTACCTTTCTTATTCTTATTTCTTTCTCCTTTTAACTATTAATTCTCTCTTAAAAAAAAAAAAGATTTTATTTATTTATTCATGAGAGTCACACAGAGAGAGGCAGAGTCACAGGCAGAAGGAGAAGCAGGCTCCATGCCTGACGAGGGACTCAATTGATCTCGGGTCTCCAAGATCACACCCGGGCTGAAGGCGGCACTAACCTGCTGCGCCACCCGGGCTGCCCCTAATTCTTTCTTCTATGTCTCCCATCCAATTCATTTCTTCTGACACTTTGTCACATATACATCAAGGAATTTCTGTTTAAGTGTCTGTCAGGTTGTCAGATTGTCATTTAATATCCTTTTCTTAACTTTAAAAACAGGTATATTTATTACTTTTTTTTTTTTTTTTTTACATTTGAGTATAGGTCGTCTTGACTTTTTTTTTCAGTAAAGCAGGCACTATTAAAAAGAAAATGGTCCTTCATTCTTGATGCAGAAAACAGATAGGGATCTTTGATAATTTGGACATTCATAACTTGACAGCAAGGACCAGTTTAGATAATCTCTAAAGACTTTCCACCACTACTACAGTAATAATAATCATTAACATTTATTGAATACTAAATATCAGACATTGTTTTAAGTCCTTTCCTCATTAACACAGTCCTCACTGCAGGCCTATGAGGTATGCACTGCAATTTACAGAGGAGAAAACAAGTCACAGAGAGATGAAGTCACTTGTCCCGGGTCATACTGGAGGTGGTCAAGTTAGAATTTGAACCGATGCAGCCTGGCCCCAGAGCCCATGCTCCTAACTGCTATTATGCTACCTGTGACAGGGGACAGCAAACATTTTTGTAAAGGGCCAGCTAGTAAATATTTTAGACCTCGCAGCCTACATGTGCTCTCTATTTCATTGTCTTTTTCTTCTTCCTCTCTTTAAATAATCTTTTAAAAATGTAAAAACCTTTCTCAGCCCTTCTCAAGGGCTACAAGCTGCAGTTTGCTGACTCCTGGGCTATGATTTTATTTTTCTGTGAGCCAGCCTACTATTTTTTATTTAGACAAATTCAGACAGAACCAAAGGTGAAAGATTCCAGATAGGTAGTTTACAACCCATAGTCCACGAATCCCCAAGAGCTATCAATTGTGGGTTGCCGCTGAAACAGTAAATGTAAAGAAAATGCAAACAACAAAATCAAAGAATTGTGGGTGGTCTGTGGACGCTCACACAAGGTCACATGAGCCAGGCAAAATTATGACTAATGGGAATTAATGAAAAGCAAAAATCTAGGTGAGCTTCAACAACCTAGTATTCACGTGTAGAAAACTCTGGATGTTTCTCTTCCTTATTTTATTTGCTGGGCAGAACTACAATTATAATCTGCTCATTGATGTCTCTAAGAATATCTGCACGTTAAAGAAATTTCTTCTTTTTCAAAGTCCCTCATAAATATAAATTCACTGTTGATTTATCAAAAGATTATCTTCAATGTTAGAAACTAACGAGAAGTAGCTAATTAACTATTAGCTCAAGACCCCTGAAAAACTTGGAAATCATAAGAAATGAACTTCATCAATCGATAATTTTCCAGATCCTCTGGCAAGGTCCTACTCGCATGAAATACTAACATGTCATCACCACTTACCGCTCTCTTAAGATTTCAGAATTTTCTAAATGTTTTTTTTTTTTTTTAGCCCTCATACATTTTACCACCGCTTTTCTTAAAAACAAAACAAAAACAAAAACAAACAAAAAACCCCCTCTATTTCAACAATGAAGTAATCATTTTGATAAATGCAATCAGAAAGTAGGAATTTAAGCACTTTATTTTGGCTTTTGACTCTACCAACTCAAACAGGTAAATCTACAAATCCCACCTCTTAGGAAACTTATTCCTTAGAGATAAACATTTAGATAAGATTTGGTTCAGGGTATTACTGTTTATTTTTGCCGTTTTGGTGGGGGGAAAATAAAAATTCAAAAACAGATTCACTTCTTTCTTTCATATCAGCTTTGGACCATCTGTTTAAAATGTAGTTTAAAATGACTACAACTATTTTTAGCAGTTAGGCAATGGGTTACTTACAAAAACAAAAACAGATGTCTGCTCTTTAAGATGACCCCGTTATCAAACATATGAGCATTACTTGCAGACAAAGAGTCCAGAGCAAGTTACCCAGCAAGCCTAAAAAATGCAGATTTAAAAGAATATACTACGGAGCAATATATGGAGCAAATCAGGATATGATTTCATTCCTTATAATTATTTCTCAGCAATTGGTAAATACACACAGATAAATTAACTAGAGGAGATCACATTAATAAAGGTTTAAAAATATTTGCTAAAACACTGGATATTTTCTCTCAACTTAGCTGTCCTTAAGAATCTGTACATTTTGTCTGGAGAAAACTTCGTTACTTCATAATTTTTACCTGAAGCACTTTCTTCTAAATTCAGGAACATATGCATTTTACCTCTATTTTTTAAAATGACAACAGTAACAAATCAGATATAATCTCAATGAGTATTTATGTGCTTCTTAAAATGCTGTACTTTTGTATGGCCTGTGCAAGTCCCCTCTTCCCTGCCTTCCTTTCTGTGCTTTAAGATGACTATCCTGCTCCTAGAAAAACTTTCTTTAGAAGCTGTTGTACTTTGTCCTTGCCAGGTCAGATAAAGGGTTAAGTTTAATTTACAGATTAAGTCTTTCCCCTAAGTGGCCGACAGAGAGGAAGGAGGAGCACAGCTAAACGGGCATTCACTCCTTTACCACAGTCCCACCCCATTTACCTTTTATCCACCCTTTCTACCCTCTTGACCTTTTGATCCATCCTCAAGGCTTACCTGGATTTGAGCCTCAATACTCAAGGACCCCCTTCCCCAAAACTACTAAGATCTTATGGGACAAAAAATTCTGCTGCTGCAGGTCTTTGATTCCTCTTCCCCTGGAACAAGGATATTTAAACTCTTATATAAAATGTTATTTTTTAATAGATAAATAATGGCTGCATTTATTAGGTACTGTGATGCAGACTCCACGTTGCTCGCCCAAATCTGCTCTTCCATTCTTTCACAGTGAATGAATTTTAACTGGGTACAGGGCTGTCCAGCTAGAAATGATATTTCTTAGCCTCCCCAGCAGCCGGATGCGACCAGGTGAAGCGAATGGCAGGGATGTGTACCAATTCTGGATCTGGGCTTATATGCACTGAGCATGTCTCCACACTCCCTGCACCACCCAACGCCCCCCCATGACCTTCAAGCTGGGACACAGATGTGGCTTGCCTCAACCATGTAGATGGGACTCTGTGATGCCGGGGGCAAGGTTTTCCCGGTTTATGCGAGTAATAAGTAAAGTTATATCTCCTTTAATTCACTATAGGTGGCGGGGGGGGGGGGGTCTCTTCATTTCAGCAGCATAGACTTTACCGTAATTGATGCAAACACTCTATGTATCTCTGTTCTGAGTGCTTCACATGAATTATCTCATTAATGAGCTTCTAAGGAAAGTATGGTATTATTCCCATTTTCCAGCTGAAGAAATACAGACTCAGAGGGTTAAGTGAGTTTTCCAAGGGAAGAGTAGGAAGGACAGTGCAATGGTCAACTATAGATCTGTACAACACATAGTTCGGATGCCCAACCATACCACAGTGTTTCTTAAAAGGAAACTACTCCTTACCATGCAAGTATCTCACTCTTACTGAGATTTTTCTTCTGTGTTATCTCTTACATACCTACAGGAGAAATATTATGAGCTCAAAATTAAGGAATATAAATCATATTAGACTTATTCACAAAAAGCTTTAATTTAGTATATTGAAGAGCTAAATTTGTATAAAACCCCAAAACTTCAAAGTAATCACACAGCAAGCCGGCAGATTGAAACAGTCTTCTGGTTGAAACTTTTTACTCCATTTCCAACATTCTATTATGTTACACACAAAGCCTAGATCTGTACCTCAGTTCAGGGCTGTTAAGACACAGGATTAATTCAAAACAAACTTTTTGGCTGTGTTTAATATTGTGTTTGTTATGAAAGGGCCCATGAAATACTTACACAACATTGGGGTTTTCCCTTCAGTAATATGAGGCCACACATCTTCAAACCCACTCCTCCCAAACTTTTCAAACTAAAACCAGGAGAGTTGCTAGGGACGTATGTATAGGAGAGGTGTGAGAGGGGAAGGTATGAAGGGGACTTTATTTCAGCTCTTAAAAAAAAATCATTTTTCTTAAGAATCCATTTAATCTTCTAGAAAGTTCTTACAATTAAGTGCCAGACTCCATTTATTAATTTGTTCAATAAATATGCATTGAACACTTGCTGTCTGTTGAGTCTGTACCAGACACTGGACCCAGAACAGTAAGTAAAAGAATCCTAGGAGGCCAAGGTAACATTGGGACTTTCTCATAATGGTAATGGTTTCTGACCTTAACTTAAGCTTGAGCGAAAATTCCAGAATAAACTGTCTTACATTCTAATAATGGCAAAATGCACAGCCTGTAAGAAAAGAAAACCCTTCTATCCGTCCTTTCCTGACTCTGTCAGAAGGGCTGCAAGTACTGTGTGTTTGTTTATGCTCTCAGCATCAGCTCCTGGACTTGCAGGGGAAGCCTCACCACTATCTAGGGAGGATACTTTCTTCCAAGCCTTTACAAGGTCTGAATACACACTGAAGATTCCTCCTTATCCACCTGCTTCCCAACACTGTCGCCAACCTCACTAGGTTTTAATTAACAGGAGATGAGTGAACATGAATTCCTTGCCAGCATAAGCAAGTATTTCATTATTTAGATTGGTCTCCTCATTCTAGGTTTGCTTAAAAAGACAGAAGAAGAGAGAGTTGGCACTCTACCGTGCCAATCATTTCTATAAAAATAAAAGCTCTTTTACATTTGATTACCAACTATGGAAAGACAAAGCTGTGAAAATACTACTTTCTGTGAGTATTATGGGGGTGACTTTTGAGAGGCTTTCCATGTGATAATGTAGGTCTCCAGCAGGAAGGCTGAGAAAATGCCCCAATCCTGCCCTGGGAGTGGCCCACTTGGCTTCCCCACAGGTGGCCCAGCTCCTGCTCTCAGGGAGTTCTGCACACATGCTCCTCCTTATGCCTCCCAAAAAGCACTATCTGATTTCTGGCTCAGCCTTGGCTTTCCAAGGAACTGTTTAAAACTTCCAAATATGACTGCATTCAAATGCTGCTTCAGGTCTTAAAAAAACACTTTTAAAAATATAGTGTTCTTTCACTATAAGCTAGCTAAAAATGGCTCTGGGTTTTTAAAATCTTAACTGGCACTCATTTTGAATGCAATTATTAGAGCTCTATTTTCATCTGTACCTAAGTTCCTCCAGGTAGTAAATGCCAGTTTTCAGTGAGAGGCATTAATTTGTAGATGGCACCGTTTGTAAACAGCATCACTGTAGCACCGACCAACCTGTCTTATGTCAAAGTGAAGACTGCACAGCCCAGTGACTTCTGGACCTGGCCTCAGAAACCTAATAGCCTCTGCCAAACTAGAAATACACAGTTACTCAAACACCACACAGAAAGCAGGGAGTACTACAAGAGATACAAGCAAAGCTTTCAAGGAGGGAAAGCTTATCTTAGATTGGGAGAATGGGCTCAGCTAGAAAGGGAAACAGAAATGTGGGAGCTAACAGAAGGAAGTCAGCACCCCCATCTGCCCCAGCTGTGAATGTGCCTACCACGTGCCAGTCCTAGTCCTAGGTCCCCAAAGGCTTTCAATAGTGTGAGGCTAAGGAGACAACCAGAGCAAATACACAGAAATAGCAAAAGAGCAGAGTGAGGAGGAGGTGTTTTCTGTGAGGCTACAGCCCCCAGTGGGAGGAGGTGAAGAAAAACAGGACAGGAAATTAAGATTAGGCCCAAAGAATCGGAAGACTCGGAGTGACAACCCAAGGAGCTGAGCCTTTATTGAGTAGGTAATGGGATCTACTGGAAATCCTTTAAAGGAGAATAACATATGAGCCACACTTTAAAAGGAGGTTACTTAGCAGATATGGAAGAGGCTGAGGCATCAGGCCAGGAGACCAGGGACAAGACGATGAGCAAAGAAGATTGACAGTGGGAATTCAGCAAGGTCAAATGCAAGCTGGAGAAGTGGTCTGCAAGTAGGGGAGGGAGGATACTTGAGCTATAGTGCTCTACTTTAAAGATTTATTTGAGAGAGAGAGAGAGCGCGCGCGCGAGTATACATTGGGGAGGGGCAGAGGGATTGGGAGAGGCAGATTCCCGCTCAACAAGGAGCCAGGGGCAAAGCTCGGGCTCAATCCCAGGACCCTGGGATCAGGACCTGAGCCAAAGATGGACACTTAACCAACTGAGCCACCCAGGTGCCCCAATAATGCTCTACTTTATTTTTTTTTAAAGATAGATTTATTTATTTATTTATTTATTTATTTATTTATTTATTCATTCATTCATTCATTCATTCATTCATTCATTCAGAGAGAGAGAGAGAGAGGGGCAGAGACACAGGCAGAGGGAGAATTAGGCTCCATGCAGGGAGCCTGACGCGGGACTCGATCCCAGGTCTCCAGGATCACACCCCAGGTTGCAGGCGGCGCTAAACCGCTGCGCCACCGGGGCTGCCCTAATGCTCTACTTTAAAAATGGAAGCTCATTTTAGTAACCAACCTTTTGTATCCTCCCCCTTCACCTCCACCAAATCACTTCATGCTGAGGCGCCTTTAATCATTCCTTAAACACTGCTTCTTCAACAATTAGTTGCATACCAGCTCACTGCCCAGTGGGTTACTAGTCTTAAGAGTCTTGACTCTGAATTTCTAAGGCAGTGACTCACCCTACTTACCAGGCCCCTTACAGTGGTAGAGACTACCAGTTGCTCCCAGAATACTCATTTCCTCTTATCAACGAACCCTCTTGCTCAACTATGGACCCCAAGAGTTGGGGCATTTTCTTGAAGCACTGACAATTGGTGAAACATTCCAACCACTAGTCCAGAAAAGCCCTGATAGCAATGGAATGCCTAGAAGACCCTGAACCTCTTCCTAGAAAACTCTAGGTGTCCATCTTAAGGTGGAGAGTTCAATTAAGGCTTGAGCCTGTCACTTCCCCCACTACCAGACCAGAAATAAATTTCTTCTTTCTTTTTTCCAAACCCACACCTCTTGAGTTACTGGCTTTTCTTGCCAAGTTTATTCGAGTTTGTTCGGCAACAGTGTTGGCCAGCCCGGCCAGGTGCTATGCTTTTGGTTTGTCCAGCCCCCTTGGGATTCCCTGGGAACAAGCAGTTGGCTGGGGCACCACGCCAGAGATTAGCTGCTTCCTGAGTTAGTGGCTGTGATAGACCGACCATTCAGTAACACCTTTTTTTTTCGGTAGTAAGCCAGCAAACTTCTTCTATAAAGGACCAGGTAATAGCTTCCTTGGGCTTTGCAGGCAATACGGTATGTGGCACAACTACGTAACTCTTCCATTACAGTGTGCAGGCAGTCACCGACAATTCATAAACAAATGGGAGTAGCTGTTTTCCAATACAATTTTATTGACAATGACAGGTAGCTAATTTGATGCTCAGACCATTCTTTGCTGACCCCTGTTCTATACTAACAGAAGCTTTCACAGAGCAGCTGACTTGCTAAAAGATGTTTTCCAGCCTCCTTTACAGCTAGCTGTGGTCATGTGACTCTGTTCTGGCTAATAGGCTGGGAGTGAAAATGATCTGTACAACTTCTAGATCAGCCCCCTCTTCTTGGGCTGAAAAGACATCATGGGGAGTCATTTTTGACTGTGAAGATGGGGGCAACACCCCGGGATGGCAGAGAAAAAAGATGGAAGGAATATGTCTAGTGAAGTACCAAAACTAGTCCTGAACCAGGATGGACCATCTGGACTATTCAAAGGCAGAATGAGAAGAAAAAAGCCCCCCAAACCTTTTAGCCTATTAGGTCACCGTATTCTGGTACATTGTTTTTTTTTTTTTTTTTTGGTACATTGTTTTTATACAGCTTTGCATTTTCAGGTCTAGCTCAAGTGTATGAGGCTGTATTCTCAAGACCAAATGACTTGCTGCAGGGCTGTGGAAGGATTACAAACCCACACACTGGTCAGATGACTCTGTACCAATCTGTCATCATCACAGGACCTAATATCAAGTGAAAGCTTATTCTGTTGCGTGCACTTATACAAGCTCTCATTATCTTGAAAGCAATTATTATTACGATCATGTTTACATCTGAGCTGACATTCAGAGACATTAAGAAATATGCCCAAAGTCATACCGCTAAGTAACTGCTCAGATATGTAAACTTGGGGACATGTGACTCTCAAACGTACATTTTCCCACAAATCAACTCCCTTGTGTCAAGGACAAGCCATAGTTGTCAATTCTAGGGTGATATTTAGAGATGGTTTTGTGATTCCAGGCTTCAATCTTCAACTGAAGAGTACCACTGAAATTTACTCTACTTGGTTTAATTACCACCCCCCTTAAAGAGCCAAGTAAACCAAAATGACATAAGTTTAATGGCTTACCCAGATTCCTTTGAAAGACACTGAGAATGCCAGAATGTGGATTTTATGAGAGAGCCACGGGGGCTGCCAACTTGGTCCCTGCTAGTGCCACCACCTCCTCCTCCACTGCCCATTAGCAGTCAACTGTCTGGACACCTGCTACACCAGGCTGAATGGAGCCTGCAAAGTAGTTTCAAACTATGCCAGCAGAGGGGAGGATTTTTTCTTTCCAGGAAAGGGTGAGCAATGCCACCGACATTTGCTGTTGACCCTACTCTGCCGGGTGTAGCATCCGTCTCTGCTGGGGGCCTGGCACCCACCACCCACTGTGGGGACCATCTGGCTCCATTTCCTGGACCACATGGCCTTTCCTGTTCTATAAAGCCTGGAGGCACAAGGAAAGTCAAGTTGACCCCAAAATTAAAGCACAGCCAATGGCACCAACTGTTCATCATAGATGAACACAAAATTCAGTTGCAAAAAATTTTAACCTTATTTCAAATTTGAAGGGAGGAACTATTTCAAAACTAGTTTGATTTCTTGAATAGGATAAGTAGATATTTGAAAATTTCACTTCAGTTATGAGTGGCTACTTAAAAATTAATTATTATAATTGTTACCGTATCAAGGATTACATAAAGAAAATATTTTGTTACAGAAATGTAATGAAGAATACGTAAATCTATCTTGAGCACAAAATTAACACGTTCCCAATTACTTTGTAAGCCAATTATTTTTAAAATAGGAAGTAAGACCTTACCCTCAAAATGGACTTTTTAATTTGGCACATCTTTAAGTATTTCCAGAGCCAAAGAGATGCCATATCATAGAGCCACTGAAAATCGTATTTTCAAAGAACATTTTGGAATGCGGAAAATGTTCTCACATTATATTGCTATGCCAAAAAAAAAAAAAAAAGGTTTCAAAAAGGTTTACATTCTTATAAAAGAATAACTATGTATCTATTTAAATACACACAGAAAATTAGGAAGTAAATACCTCAACATTTTAACAGCAGTTTTTCTCTTAGTGGTAAAACTAATAAAAACTAAGTGGTTTTTATTTTCTTCTCAGCATTCCAAAGTCTTCTAGAACACATCTCACGAAAGTATACATTTTTAAAAGAACTAGAAAGACTATCATGACACTAACAGCACAGCTTTCTCCTACGTTCTGTGAGGATGCAGAATGTGGTTTGGGGAATGGTCCACATCTATGGGTATAAATGTCTCAGAAACGGACATATTTAACAACACACCAAGTCTCAATGTTCCAAGAGTGGACACTTGAGGAAGAACGGAGGGGTACCAGAGCACACAGAGCAAGCCACTGGAGAGAGGGCCCACACCTATTACAACACACAGCTATTCTCCACATTTCATCTCCACTAAATTGACATTAAAAATGGAACGAGGAATGTGTGGCACTCAAACATCTGTGACATATCATTATGGAAGAATAATATTTCCAGGAATTCTAATTCACAATTACTGCTTTCAAATTGAGAAAACAACTGTCAAATTGGAAAGAAATTCTGTGCATGTCACAATGTAGCAGTAGCTAAAATCAACTAGAAATCAGTTTCCATTTCACAATGGGAGTTACTAAAACCTTAGAAAATCCCCACAATTTGGGAGAAGTTAGGATAAAGTCTAAAATCGGAGAACGTATCTCCTACCCCAAGTCACGAGGCACAACAGGGTCTGAGGCAACCTATCTGTTTGCAGATAATGAAAGACAAAAAACAGAAAACAAAACAAAACAAAAAACCGTAAAAGCTCAAGCTCACAAATCACTGCCCCAAGTTTCACACTAATGGTCATATGATCCTCCAACTGCTGCTGCTCAGACAAACAGTCTCTTCTTTTGTAAAAAGCCAACAGGATCACCGAAAAGGCCTAAACTAACCAGACTCCTTTACTTTTTAAATGATAGAGCCTCTTAACAAAAGAAAATTGGACTTGGAAAAAATATTTCAGGAAAAGGTGAAGGTAGGGAGTTTCAGGAAAATGATAAAATTCCATCGCTTTTCTAAAACAAAAACATAGTCTCCCAAGCCTCAAATACGAAAGTAGAGCAGAAAATAAAAATGTGTTCTCGAATTACACCATTCCTGAGAGAAAGCACACTTTCACTTGCTATTTCAATAAATATCCCCCCCCACACAGGATTATTTTATTTACAGAGAAAAAAAAAAGCAATACAGATTGTATCATCTGTATTGTATAATCGCCAAATGTCATATATATCCTATAGGATACATATAATCTTACAGAAATATACATCTTTATAGAGAAATTTTACCTGCCTGAAACAAATGCTTAGTTAACTGAAGAGATTTTCAACAATGAAACAACAATGGAGAAAGACGCATAGCAAACAGCATTAGTCTGTCTAACCAGAGAACGAGCAAGATGACAGCTCAAAGAGATGGGCAGATTATAGGGTAAGAGAAAACATTACCAAGATATTAAATAGGATTCTGATCTATCAGCATCAATGCGGCAAAGACAGCAAACACACCTCTAAAGGACAGCTTCCCGGTACCTCTGACTCCCACCATCCCGCTCCTGCCAGAGTCCAGGGAAGTAATATATGCCCACAGAAACACTGGCCTGGCCTGCACCCAAGGCAGTGACTTCAACTGCTCCACATTAATAACAAAAGCCGCACCGAGTGGCCATGCAGGGAGAGGGGAAGAGATGAAAGCTGATGCAGACTCCTAAGAGCAACCCCATCTCCTGCTACAGAAACTGGCCTAGCTCAGAACTAACAGCCTCCTCAATAGAAAACACCAGTTATCTTTAAAAGCTGGTCGTCATTCCATGCAACGTTTTTGTAGTTTGCATTAAACTCTAACAAACAAAGATTTTGCATGGCAACAGACTGCAGTAAACACAGACTTATCACGTGCCGGGGACTGTTCTGAACACTACACAGATTAGCATGGGATCTCCCAACAACCTGACGACTGAAGTGCTAATAGCCTCAGTTTACAGATCAAGAAACTGAGGCAGTAAACAGATAACTCACTTTTCCAAGAGCGCAGAGCTAATAGGGAGAACCCAGGCTCCTGGGTCTAGAGGTCAAGGGTTTAACCACCGTACCAGACCATCCCACATTGCTAGACCAGCAGCTCTCTAGCCTAAACCGCAGGGCAGCCTTAGGAACTTACTCCCAGAGTTCGTTCCTGCTGTCTGGCTGCTCCCCCCCCCCCCTGCGCTGCAGGGAGAAGGCAGCGTGTCTGCTTTACGTCAGCTCCTTCAGAAAAGATAAATGCCCTCACCCATCATATGAGCATTATTAATACTATTATTATTGTTATTATCATTCCCACTTTTACTAATGAAAAACTGAGATTCTGAGGGGTTAAGTACCTTGCTTAAAGCTAGTTGAAGGCAGTCCTGGCGATGGAGCCTAAAACTGTACATGGTCTGTGTTCCTGCTGCTACAGAAAGTATCCGACCTCCCCACTCAGAGGTTCATCTCCTAACTGGTGCCTCATCCAATGACCTTAAATGATCTCCCAAATGCTGCATGAACAGGGAGAAACACCGAGAGTGAGGGCAGAAAGGTCTGTAAAATTCCAACGCGACTGCAAAAAAGCCTCTCAAACCACACAAAATTCCCAGTTAGGTAACAGAAAGCATATTTGGTATGCACATGCTCAGCATGACCTCGGAGAACTACGCACTGTAAACATAAACCACCATATATCCCGGATGCACATAAACTACGCTTCTGCGAACCATATTATATTTTATATGCACAAGAACTCACTACTGCAAAGAGTTCAGTGGTTAAATCCCTTTGTAAAGTCAAAATCTCTTTATAATAATCATTTTCTACTTTCTAAGCCTGTGAATATTCAAAAGTAGGCATATTCTATTCTATAAACCTAATGAGGTATATAATAATCCAAATTATTTTATAGGGGTTTGGGATCTAGTTCTGCCTTAAAATTGAAGCTATGGACCATTATACATTTCCAGACACTTTCAAGCCTGTGGTTCAATAAATTGCTACGTTGTCTAGCACATCAGCATATAAATTAATTAGTGTCCACATCCTGGCTAAGAATTTCTTGAAATAAATAATAGGGTTCAAAAGCCCAATGATTAAAATAAAGTATCATGACACATGACTCACAAAAAGTACAGATATAAAGACTTCAGAATTTAATCTTATTTCATGGATAAGAAAATTAAGGCCCGAGAACTCAGTGTGCCTGGGTGCCGCAGTCGGCTGGGGATCTAACTCTTGATTTCAGCCTCAGGTCTTAGTCTCAGGGTCCTGGGATTGAGCCCCTCATGGGGCTCCCTGCTCAGGAGGGAGTCTGCTTCTCCCTCTGCCTACCTGTGTGCTCTCTCTCTCTCAAGTAAATATAAAAACCTTAAAAAAAAAAAAAAAAAAGAACAATTTAATTTGAAGTCTTAACAAAAATCAGTGGAATAAACAAAACTAGAACTCGGTGCGCTAATATCCTACTCAGTGGGTGCCGCAAGGCCCAGAATGAGCTCCCTCTACTGATATACAATACAGTACTGTAAGCTCTGAAAGAACAGGAACTGTGTCAGACTTCTTTTCTCTACAACGTCTACAAATAGCCTTCTTTAATAAATATCACTAATTCAGACTATGCCGGGAGAAGGAATCAGAGACTGTGTAGCAGGCTCCTTACTCCTTCCCTTCTGGTCTTTGTAGACTATTCGGCAGATCCAGGGATCCCAACACACAGCTGTGCAAAATCCATGCCAACCTTATAGAGAAAACAGAGGGATAGTGAGGCGCAGACGTAGAGTCTTCGGGATGTCCTATGAAATGTTTCAAACTGGAAGGCATGAGACACCTACAAATCAGTTAAGCCGTCCAGCTTAAGACTCCACTCTAAAAAGAGTAAGTTGGATTTCCTGATCTCTAAGACTTGTTCTAGTATAAAATGTTATTATTTTAATGTTTGGTCTTAAATTTATAACTCTGACCCAAAAAATAATACTTTCATAAGCCCCTTTCAATTTGCTTCTTTGGTGAGTTACTGTGACTCTCACAAGCATACAGTAGTCCCCCCACCCAGCTTCCCCAGTGAATGAGGCAGCAAATGGGAAAGCTTTGCTCTGTTGTGATGGCCACAGTCCCCTTGTTGCTTCCTGACCCCACTTCCACCAGAAAAGCTCCTCAGGTCTGGGAGATCAGGCCCAAGCATTTCTAGCCTTACACCTGGCCCCGGGGCCCCAGGCTGGGCCTATCACACCAGCCGCACTGTAGCAAGGCCGGGTCCTCCCGGACAGGTTGCCTCTGTCTGGTGTCCAGGGAGACCCCACGCAGAAGAGGGCCCCCGGTCAGAACTGGTCAACTGCAGGGTCTGCTAGCAGCAAGGAGCTGCTCTGAGGCCAGAGGCACAGGTCAGACAGAGGCCAGGCCACAGGGAGGGCCGGCCTAGAGTGTGAGCCCTAGTGTGAAATTTGAGAAGGTGATTAAGTAAGAGATACACAGACAAGGAAAGGACAGGAGAGATCTGGAGACTAGAAAAATGTGTGAGAGAGGTTACTCTGGGAGTTTCATCTGTCTCAAAAAAGCAAATGTTATTGTCTTCGAAACGGGCCAAAATACTATGCATTTGTTGTGTCTGTGAGCTAAATGGGATCCTATTAATTACTGTTAGGCATAAAGAGTTTTGCTACCACTACACCTACGTCAAGAAAAAGAAAGATCAAGTCATAGGATTTTCATAATGAAAGAAAGAACTTACACTGAGTATCTGTAAAGAGCTTTGCAGATTACAGTTCACCATCACGAGCACTTTCTGCTCTGACCCTCACAACCACAACATTTGAAGAAACTGAGGCTCAAGGGGTCCATTTACATGTCCAAGATGCCCAAACTACACTAAGTGTCGCATCTTCAGGTCGCCCTGCAGCTCTCTACCATACCAAGTCTCCTTAAATTACTTTCCCTCAAACCCACCTTTTAATAGAAATAAAATTTATTTCTTGTTAAAAATTCTTAAATTTTATTTAATTTCTAGTATTGAAACAGGTTGCAATTTGAATAATATTAAACACTGTTTTGACAGGCAACACAACCTTGCCCCTTGTACTGCAAAGCATGTTAGCATATGATGGGTTAAATAAGCTCTGAGGCCTCATCTGGAAAATTTACCACCACATATACTATTGTTTCTATGGGAAGTTCTGTTCCAAGTTCCAATCAACTGACTTAAAAGAGATCTTTTGGAACACATGAACACAGTCTAAAAATAATCAGCACTGCAAACTTAAGGAATTTCTTGGATCTCATTTTTCTTTTTCATTTAAATATATGCATACATACACAGAGCTTGCTCTCACTGTGCAGCATGTACGGTATGAAAAGCTAAGCATTTCAGTATAACGGAAGAAATTTCATAAAACTCCCACATACTATGGTTGTGGATTACATAAAGAAGTGGGAAAGTCCCCTTCTGCCCCCGAACTGTGCCAAGACATCTGACATGTTCACATTTGCCAGGACTCTACAGTTATTCAAGTCTGCATCCACTCTTGACATAAATCAGCATACTATTGTAATGATCCAAAGTTCAGGAAGGACTTCTTGCCACAATAATGAACTTTTTGAGGTCCTCCGAACAATGTGTTTTGAGAAAAATGTCTCTCTGCAAAGGGATTTCAAGTACTAAAAGCAGAGTGGCAGGTTTTCAGTTATGAATTTTCAACAAATTACCAACATACATGGTTGAAAGTGTTTTCACTGAGAATCACACAAAATAGGTTTCAGAACATTAAAAAACAACAACAATAACAAAACGCTCCAGCTTATACAAAAAAGATAAATCAGAGCATGGCTGTGATCACAGTGTCTTTTGATGGCAATAGGGAACCAGATCATTAGGATAAATTTAATTGGCAAGTTCTCCTGATACTTCGATTTATTAAAAATGAACATACCTATGATTTTTCAGAAACATTCTTCTTGTTTAAGTTTGTGACTGTATTGTGCTTAAATGAAACCAAACCTACACTACAAGAAAGGACCAACGGATTCTAAACATGACTCTCCAACTAAAAGTTCTGACCAAAGTCTGCCAACTGGATGTTACCCTACCTCCAACAGCAGGTACTGTGTGGCCCTGGTGGCTCAGTATCCTGCCATTTTCTCTGTGTCCTCACTCAGGACAGTCCTTCCAGCAGAATGTTGAGACAGACTGACCAAGAATGATAGGGATCAAAACAAAAGGTGGCTTGCATGCATGAGAAACTCTGAATTGCCCAATTTCAGTCCCAAAGCGTCTCAGTCTGCCGATCCTCTATAATCTTCGATGAAGTACAACATAAACCTGTTTAGAGCTGTTTGTAATCAAAAGGTACAAAGTGTGAGAACCAAATTCTCTTGGTTATGGAGATGAGTCTTTTTTATTTTTCATTTTTTTGGAGATGAGTCTTAAAATAACCACAAGCAGCTAATATTTACTTTGGAGTTCTTACCTTTATGTGAGAATTCTTAGCAAGATAGAAAATATCCTTATAAAATACAACTTAACCTACAGTAGAAATATCTCATCGGGTAGGCCATTATCATAACTAGATGTAAAAAGTCATTTTGAAAAAGCCAAATAATTATATACATTAAATACTCTTCTGTTTATTTTTAGATACGTGCACTTAAAATAGCCTAATATGAAGCACATACAGCTCCACAAGCCTATGCCAAAAACCTAGCCATATCCTAGTGAGTTTGCACTATTCTTTTTAATCTGAACAAATGTTCAATATACGTCTTTAATTCCTTTTTAGTGGTGCTACCCTTTCATTTTTCTGCAATATGAATCATTATTCCCTTATGTTTTTTCCAGAAGCTTATGTTTTCTTATTTCGAGTTGGTTAGAGGGAAATACTTCTCCTTCCAAAGATCTGTGAGGAGACACTTCTCTTTCCAAGGATGTGTGAACAAAAATAAGTCTACAGTCCAAAATCAATTATTACTTCAAATACTTATATATTTTTTTATATTCAATAATTCCCCTGGGTCATAAGGTTCTTTAGGGATAAAACAGTGGTATGTGTTGCAACGGGGGTGGGGTGAGGAGCACAGGGAGGAACAGCATGGGGGATGATTTCCAAGTTCCCTTCCAACTCCAAACTTCTATTATTTGCTGGTTTCTTTGGTCTGCATTTATTCAAGACAGGAACTTCTGTACAGTAATGGTTGTCAAGAAGTAGGTAGGTCTCTGTTTGCCTCCTGTTCATGTGGCAATGTCTAGAGACATTTTTGGTTGTCAGAGCTGGGGGTGGGGTATACTACTGGCATCCAGTGGGTAGAGACCAAGGATGCTGCTAACTCAGTGTCCTATGATGCACACGGAGCCAGCCGTACAACAGAATCATCCAGGCCAGCCTGTGAATAGTGCTGAGGTTGAGAAGTTCGGCTGGAGAGTAGCAACCCTGGGAAACTAAATGATGTGTCCTTTCAGAAAATTGGGAAAGCCATTTCCTAAAATATTTACTACCCTTCATACTCCTAGACATGCAGCTCAGACACTTCAATTCTTAAAAGGGAAGCAGAAAGCAGTAGGGCTAATTCACAGCCCTCCTTTCCCCCATACCTCCCTCTTTCTCTCAGCCACACCTACTGAATGGTCAGTGCTGGGAGGCAACATGAATAAGCTAGGGTGGGTCCCTGCCCTCCAGGAGCTACTATCAGAGGAGACAGCAGTCAGCATTTGGATGGAACAAGATGCAATGTGGCTTGCAAAAGCCCATGGGTTAAAATATTCTGCATTTATTTTTAATTTTACTTGATTTTCCAAAGATTTTATTTATTAATTTGAGAGAGAGAGAGAGATAGCAAGAGAGCACAAGCATGAAGGAGAGGGAGAAGCAGACTCCCTGCTGAGCAGGGAGCCTGATTTTGGGGGGGGGGGGGGGCGCGGCTCCATCCCAGGTCCTGAGATCATGACCTGAGAGAAGACATGCTTAACCGACTGAGCCTCCCTGGCACCCCTATTTTTTATTTTGTTTTAAAGATTTTATTTATTTATTTTTGGGGGGAGGGGCAGAGGGAGAGAGGGAGACACAGAGAGAGAGAGAGAGAGAGAGAGAGAGAGAGAGAATCTCAAGCAGACTTCACCCTGAGCATGGAACCCGATGAGTTCAATCCCACAACCCTGAGATCGTGATCTGAGCCAAAACCAAGAGTAGGATGCTCGACCAACTGAGCCACCCAGGTGCCCCTAAAAGATCCTGCATTTAAACAGCTAATATTACTAAAAATCCATCACTGTATAAAGTTTTTAATCAGATCCGTTCAGCAAGAAAAGTTCAGTTACATTGAGAAAATGAGTTTTCAATGTCACAACATAATGGAAGTTGCTCTTTAGCCATGAGTACCAGCCCTGTCCTTCTAAGGAAGTATGTCATCAAATGTCCCTTTAAGAAGATGAACAGATTCCAAGGATCATTGGGTTTTCTGGTCCCACAAGTCATTCTTGGTTCTTGTTGTAGGGAACGGTGAGTAAGAAAGGGCCAGAGGTCAGAGCAATGACACACAGTGGGAGCCATGTGCTTTCTAGGATGGCTCGGGGATGTACCCAAGGGAACCACACAGTTTCTCTTCCAAACCAGGACACTCCTGAGAGGGAGTTACACCAGAACACTGGTGTACGCCAGGGGAGTGTTCACCAGAGCATGACCGCTATGTCTGTTTGTGAAGAGACCCCAGGGGGACAGTGACGCCCACATGAGCCTAGTAACAGCTGCAGGTACTAAACACAAATTCAAATTCTACCCCTTTAGTCAACTAGAATTCAGTTATAGTTAAAAGGCAAGAAATTGGACACTTACTATAAAATCAACCCAGAACACAACAAATGCCAAATCTAGAAAACCCGAACATACTGTTTATGAATCTAAAGTGTAAGATTCCTATGATAGCGCGCACCAGACGGGATTTAGCCTTTTCTCTGCAGTATGTGAAAAGCAAGGAAAATTGTTAAACAGCTTCTGGTCTTTAAACTCAGCTAATACACTGATCTCCCAGTCAGCACAGGCACATCTCCAGTATCTGCAGTCAATTCAAACCCTGAGTTAAAAGTCACTTGACTTCACAGGTTTGGCAGGTTTAACCACAAGGTCCGCGGATACTGGTGCACAGAGCACGAGACAGCTTCCGTAACGGTCCCCTTTAAGGTCACACTGCCAGCAAGATGTATGTGCTCGTAAGCATCTGAGCACAGTCAGGATGCTATATATGTGATCCAGAAAGTCCTAGAAAACTCCTTAGAAAATAAAAATATTCCCATGAAGAATAAGGTCAATACTGTCGTCTTTTTTTTCTAACCCACAAATACAGAGGCCTCTAAAAAAAAAACCATACTCTAGTCTTACAGGAAGCTCACAAAAATTAAAAACCAAACCAAACACATGTACTAATGCTCTGGACACACACCTAAGAGTTCACTCCCTGCAGGCACTTCAGGGAGGCTAGAGAGGGCCCGGGAAGACCTCGGGTACAGCCAGCAGGAGCAGCAATCGGGGCACACAGCCATTCCCATTCCCTTTTAAAATCCCGGGGGAAATGACATAACCGTCACAGAAGTCAGAATGTAGAATAATCCCCCTGCTATTTTGCCTCAATGTTCTAGACTTTTTTTTTTTTCAAGATGTTATTTATTTACTCATGAGACACAGAGACAGAGAGAGAGGCAGAGACCCCAGACAGAGGGAGAAGCAGGCTCCATGCAGGGAGCCCCACGTGGGACTCGATCCCAGGACCCTGGGGTCACGCCCTGGGCTGAAGGCAGATGCTCACTACTGAGCCCCCCAGGGGCCCCTCAATGTTCTGGATCTGATCAAGGAAGAAACGTAAAACTGGAAACGGGAGCCCACCCTGAAAAGAGGGAACAAAGGCCACTTTTAAATTTTAGCTTCATCTCCTCTTCAAGAACCAAAGAATCACTACTGTCAAGTTCCCTATACATGAAAGTAAAGTTCCAGAAAAGAAGAAAAGGGTACATACGAAAATGAGGAAACCACACAGAGGTAAGCTTGGGATCAATTTGAACAAAATTCTAACTTAGATTTTCAAGGCAATAAACTGTAAGACTTGGGTACGGGAGGGGTAGTAATAGCCTATTGTATTTCCAGTGTCATGTCCAATTATCCTAATATGTTTTTTGATAAGCCTGGTATCAGAGAGAAATACTGTAAACAAAATACATCTTCATTTCTCAAGAAGGTCTGGATAAAATAGAGAAGTGTGAGGCGGATGACATAATTAAGGGGGCCTCACAATTATTTGAAACACATCCTAAAAGAATATTAATTATTGATCTGTGATAATCTGAAGGAATGATCCAGTGTCACTGTTTTTCTTTAACTGAACAGTTATATTAATCATACGGATGAGGACATGACCTCGCCAGCGCTGGGCATTCTATTTACACAGCCAGAGAAGGAGTTAGGCTTTTGGGCAACCGCATTACACGGTTAACTCCGACTCAACCACAGTTTTCTCTTGTGAATGGTGGTTAGCAGTGGATAGTCTCAGCAGTTATCACCGCTGGACGTCACATTATATATTTGCCCAATGTCTGCCCCACCCATGAAAACAGAAGCTCCATGAATGCAGGAGTTTTGTCTTGTTCACAGCTGAATATCCAGCACCTAGAACGAGCCCAAACCCATAGCAGACATTTGATAAATATGTTGAATAAATGAATGACTGTTAAACAGCACAGAGTTAAAATGAGGATAGAAGATAAATGGCAAGAGGGTAGCCTTTTTCTGTGTACCTCCAAAAGAGAGAACTGGCAATCACGACAAGTCATAGGAAGGTGGGTTCCAATGCAAAAAAATCCTTCCTAATAATTAGAGCTGTTTAACAACAGAACAGGCTGCTTCTTGAAGATTTAGTTCCTCATAACTGAAAAATATTAAAATAGATGCTGACATTTTCTACATGCCTGAACTAGGTAACCTTACCTATTTTTGAGACCCAATGACACAGAAATGAGTTCCATCGTATCAACAGGGAAGAGGGGGAATACCCCACCCAATCACTACAGGAATCTTTTAGGAGATCTGGGTGGGCAGTTGCCACCCACCCTCCAGCCCCACCCTCCATCTAGCTCCATCCTGCTCTGCACCTGGAGGGCTGAACTATGAAGGACTGCAGCAACCTTGTTCTCTAGCTTTGGGTCAGGTTTGGCCAATGGGGATAATACAGACGGGCCTCAGGGCAGGGAACTGATTCTCTGGCTGCATCCTTGCGTTCTCAATGGACAGCCATGTCCCTTGACTGAAGACCTCAGTCTCTGCAAGGCAGCTATTTCTTTTTTTCTTTTAATCATTTTTTAAAAATATTTTTTAAATTTATTTATTTGATAGAGAGATCCAGAGAGCACAAGCAGAGGGAGCAGCAGAGAGGGAGAAGCAGGCTCCCTGCTGAACTGGAAGCCTGATGTGAAGTGGGGCTCCATCCCAGGCTCCTGGGATCATGACCTGAGCCAAAAGCCAATGCTTAACCGGCTGAGCCACCCAGGCGCCCTGACAGCTATTTCTCCATAATCCATCTTTCTTGGGGTTTGGTAATATTCTCTCCTCTTTCCTCTTCAAGTATAGGTACTAGCCCCTGCCCACCCCATTTACAGGCCCTTATATTCTCACTATACTCTATATTCTAGTAAGTAGTCTTTTGACCAAATGTTCCCCCAAATCATGGACTGTTGCCAACCTGCTTCCCACCAGGCTGCTGACCAATCACCACATGAGCCGGTCCTTATCCAGTGTCTGCGTGAATGCTTACAGGGACTGGTGGGAGCACACTGGGCTTCGGTTGAGTTCTCTTGCTCATTAATTTTAATGCTACTATAATGCTAACACTAGGCCTTTCACTTATTTGGAGCCAGTTTTTAAAAGCAGCCACGACAGTGGGAAGACATTCAGCCCGTACAGTTTACAGTTAGCCTGTGTCCCCGCACAACTGCTCAAGCAGCCTAAGTTCCTGTGCATTCTGAAATAGTAGTTTCCTGGTTTAGCAAGCATTTTGGCTTCACATCCAATCATCCCTTCAGAAACAGGAAGCAATGTCAGATTATCATGCAACAATATCAGATTTTGGACACCAAAGGCAGTTATCAGGAAATCATGTATATATTATGTTATTTCTCCAGATATGAATTTGTGAAAGAACAAACACTACCAAACTTCTCTTTTTCATCTTTTATTATTGAGGTCGACCTGACTGGAGCAATAGGATATTTTCACCTTGCATTGATTTTTACCTTGTAAAGAATGTACCTAGTGGGAAAATGCTATCTTTGCTCAGTGCCATGAATGAAAATGTTTAGTAATGGTCGGTCAGTATTTTTTTTATTAAAATTTTATTTATATATTTGAGAGAGAGGGAGAGAGCATGAGCAGAGGGAGGAGCAGAGGGAGAGGCAGAGGCAGACTCCCCGCTGCACAGAAGCCACCCACGTGGGGCTCCATCCCAGGACACTGATGCTTAACTGATTGAGCCACCCAGGCGCGCCCCCCGCCTCCCGTCCTCACACCCAGTGTTTCTTTATGAGTTCTAGAGGCACAGCAAACATTAAGCAAATAAAAGATCAGGTGGGAAAAGTACACATAAAACCATCTGAATTTAGACAAAGGAAATAAAGACAACTTTGTAAGTTATTATCCAATAAAAAGGGACAAAAATCTGAGAGCTGCACAAAATATAAGGAAAAACCTCCACAGGAATTGACTGGCAAGAACAACTGCTTATGTATTATATAATTAAAATATCTTAATTGTATATAGTTACGGAAATTTGGCATATCTGTAGTAACTTAGAGGGATGGGAATAGAGAAGATAAAAATGAAAACCATAACTATTTTGTATTACAATTCCTACTATAATAAATTTTCAAACTATTTAAGTAATCTAAGTTTTAGATAATCACAAAATGATGGAGTAGCAGCATCTACTCCAAAACATCACAGTCCTGGGCAGCCCGGGTGGCTCAGCGGTTTAGCACCGCCTTCAGCCCAGGACCTAATCCTGGAGACCTGGGATGGAGTCCCACCCTCGGGCTCCCTGCAGGGAGCCTGCTTCTCCCTCTGCCTGCATCTCTGCCTCTCTGTGTGTGTGTGTCTCTCATGAATAAATAAAATATATAAAAGATTAAAAAAAAATTTTAAAAACAGCACAGTCCTATTCTGGGGACAAATGTCATGGGAGAAAAAGCAACCAAGAGAACCCCAAAAGTCTGGTGCTTACCTCTTCCAATCCTGGGCCTCCTTTCTCTGACCTTTGACCACATAAACTAATTAGCGCTAGAATATCCGAAGTTATTTGCCATGCTGACAGGAACCCCTTTTACTCTTTTTTATCCTTCAAAGACAGAACCTACCAGTAACATCTTTCTTCCTTTTCAAAGCCCTGCAGATGTGGCTGGAAACGCCCAGAACCAAGGTCCTTGCTGCACCGGAGAAGAGCACTTGTGAACTGCCCCACTGTCAGAACTTAAAGACCTTCATCTGAATTTACAATTCTACCTCTGACTTAAGGCTGGTCCAAACAGGGCTTCAAAAAGGATGTACCTTTAGTCCTTACACTTAGAGAACGAATTACAGTCTGTTTCATTAGTCTTCAGTGGTAACCAGAACTTACTTCTTTGGAAGGGAAAAGAAAAAGGCAAACACTGACTGACATATCTGAAGATGACACTTCCAAAATGACAGTGAAAAGCAGCTGCTCCTGGAAAGAGGTTCTCCAAACCGTTTCCTCATTTGACCAACATACACTCTCACTTTTAAGCTTGGGGCTTCGAGATATATTCATAAGAAAACACAGAATTTCCTTTCTAGAAACACTGAAAATTTACCCAGTCCTGTTACCAGATACTGGGTCCAATTCAACAAACATTTACTGAGGTCCAAATATATACCAGACACTAAGTCACTGCACTAATGAGAAGACGGGTTGTTCCAAAAACATAGTTATCTTCTTTAATTTCTGAGATAATTTTTGGCATCCCAACTAGAAATAATAACTACCAATGACAGCCTTATTTTATGATACCCAGTAATCTTCAATGACCTCATTCATTACTTTAAAAACCATGTATTGATTTTTGGCTATTTGCAGGGTTATTTCTGATAGCAACAGAAATGTCCCCGGTCTCATGCATTAAAATATGAAATGAGAGACAAGCATATAAACAACCAAAGTGCATGTTGAAACTATGGCAAAGATGAAGAACTGTGAGAATCTAAAGGAAGATTACTTATTACTCAAGCAATCAAGGGAAAAAAATTCAGAAAGGAAACAGCATTTGAGATAATCCTTAAAACAAAAAAATTATACAATGAAAACCCAGCCATGAAATATGTGGAATGTGGATAGAGGTAAGAGAAAGAAGTCTGGGAAAATTACAGAGGGCTTTGAGGATTGTCAAATTTTCAATTCAAAAATAAGTTTAATCCATTTTGGATAAACAAATTCATATATCCATATAAATAACAAGGAATGAAGTTGTTGTATATGCCACAACATGGATCAACTTTAAAAACATTATACCCTGGGCAGCCCAGGTGGCTCAGCGGTTTAGCACCGCCTTCAGCCCAGGGCATGATCCTGGAGTCCCGGGATCGAGTCCCGTGTCGGGCTCCCTGTGTGGAGCCTGCTTCTCCCTCTGCCTGTGTCTCTGCCTCTCTCTCTCTCTGTGTGTCTCATGAATAAATAAATAAAAACTTAAAAAAAAAAAAAGACCCAAAGACTTTAGAAAGCTCACAATTTCCTCTTCTGAGTCATATTTACCATAAATTTCTGATTGTGTGCTTTGCTATACACAGTGAACTTAGAAAAAACTCAAGTATAAGCAAAACTTGACTCATAACAAATAAAAATCTACCTTAAGCAAAAGTTCATTTTAAGAGTAAAAGCAAATGAAGGGCACCTGGGATGCTCACTGGTTGAGTGTCTCCCTTTGACTCAGGTAATGATCCTGGGGTCCTGGGATCGAATTCTGCACTGGGCTCCCAAAAGGGAACCTGCTTCTCCCTCTGCCTGTGCCTCTGCCTCTCTCAGTGTCTCTCATGAATAAATAAGTAAAATCTTTTTTTTTTTTTTAAAAAAAGCAAAAGTAAAAGAGAAGAAAAAGAAAAAAGGTAAAAGCATATGAAAGTGAAAAACAGAACTGCATATAAAACGATAAAAAGCTTACCAATTTTGCACCATGTGCACATATTTAAGGCACAAATAGGAGGAAAATGCCTCATGATGTGCAGACCTGTGGACTGTTGAGATGACCCTACCTTCTAAATCTGAATATTTACCTTGTCATAAATGAACCCATTACTTATTGCTTATCTATTATTTGCCAGTCATCAAGAAAGGCATTATTTCTCTCATTTTAAATTTGATTCATGACTTTGCAATGTGACTTTTCCTAAAATGGAAACCTTAACTACAAACAATCTTCCAATGAACTTGTGGAAGTACCTCTATTTCAATTTCTATAATGGTGAAACAATAATAAACACTGACTAAACTGTGTTAATATGCAACCAGTTTATTTTAATAATTTGAGATTCTTGCCATCTAGATAATGATCTCTTTTTGTCAAGAGAAGCACAGTGATGTATACCTGCATGGAGTTACCATTCTCTATTAAATAAGATAGCAAAGAATACACAAAGGACACATAAGCAAAATACTGAATAATGTGTGAATTGTTCTTTCTCTAAAACTAAACTACTCCTCAAATGTGGGTTTTCAATCTCCCATAATTATGGGTACCAGATTCTAGGTAGAGGTTGATTTTTACATTAAGAGAAACTGCTGGGGCACCTGGGTGGCTCACTTGGTTGAGCTCTGACTCTTGGTTTCGACTCTTGGTTTCAGCTCAGGTCATGATCTCTGGGTCCTGAGTTCAAGCCCCGCCTAGAGCTCCAAGCTTCTGCTCCTGGGGAATCTGCTTCTCTGACTCTCTCTCTCTCCCTCTCTGCCTCTCCCTCCCCATATGTGATTGATCTCCCTCTTTCTCTCTTTCTAAAATAAATGAATAAACCTTTAAAAAAAAAGTGCTAAAGCGAGAAATAGGAAACCAATAAGGCAATAAAACATGTAGTTTATTAGTAGTTATTACAGAGAAGAAAAATAACACTCAATGTATTTGGAAATTTAACTCTAAACACTGATTCAGTGATTACCCTGATCACTACCTGGAGTTCTAGCAGCTAGATAGAGTACCTGTTTTTCTCCAGGTGCTAGGAGGAGTCATTTATTCACTTGCCAGAGATGGTTAATATATTACTTGAATTACAGACTTTTATTAAAAACCAGAGATCCTCTAATAAGGAAGTCTGTGGTTCAAACATATTTGAAATTAACTACCAGGTAACTTTTCAAGTCTCAGTGCAGAATAAGACCATTTCCACAGAACCCAAGTCACGACTCAGCTCAAGAAAGGCTTATTTTTTATGCCACGGGGTTCTAAGTATATTTTATAAATAGCTATAGAATTTCTCATATAAACATTCAGATTTCCCACATTACAACTCCCAGAAACTAGGTTTTGTTCATCAAGTATTTATTAAGACACACGGGTAAATGATTTGGGGAAAGAAGCATACCTCCCTAAAATATTTTTACTTAACTGAAAAAAATATTGTGTTATATGCACATATAACATATATTGCACATGTGAATATGTGCAATAGTGGCAGTGGGGAATTAACATATACTTGCTATAAACTGTTTAAAAATTACAGGAAAGCATTTAGAAAAAAACAAAAATATTTGCTAATCCCAACACCTAAATATATATTATCCTTGTGGAATTCTTACACTTTCAGAGTAAAGCCCCCATCACTCAATATATTTTTATGTCAAGCTCATGATGTGTCTGGCTTCATTTTTTATGGTAAAAGCTAGAATAAAAATAAATTTTTTTTCCAGGATTTCCCATTTTAATAATAAAAAGTTTTACAATTACTTAAAAGTTATAAAGGTGAGACTGCTGCTATTTTTTTTAAATTTTTTATTTATTTATGATAGTCACAGAGAGAGAGAGGCAGAGACATAGGCAGAGGGAGAAGCAGGCTCCATGCACTGGGAGCCCAACGTGGGATTCGATCCCGGGTCTCCAGGATCGCGCCCTGGGTCAAAGGCAGGCAACAAACCTCTGCGCCACCCAGGGATCCCGAGACTGCTGCTATTAATTGCTACTCATATCTCAATGCTTTCTCTAGTGTTATCTAAAAATACATTTTATAATAGAACCACGGATGTCAAGGAAAATGAGCCAATGAATACAGCAATTCAAAACCAAAGAGTTACTGAATTTCAGAGCTGGAAGTGACCTTGTGGGATATATATGAATCCAATTACTATTAAAATGGAAACCTGACTGTGACCTTACCAGGATAGAGTCCCTATTTTATTCACGTGTGAATCCTCTGTACAAAGCCCAGTATATGCCAGTCACTCTATAAATACATTGGAAACAAACTACCATGTTGGATGAATTAAATTCATTTTAATGTAATAGTTTGTAATCTCAGAAGGAAAGACTTCTGTCTCTGGTCCTTCTACAAAGAAATGACTTACTGTTCATTTATATATTCGTAATGAATAAAAAGCCTGAATGGGAGATCATGCAATGGCAGTCCCCAACTCAAGGAAAGGTTGTAATACAAAAAAGTTTGTATGTAAGTAGATTCGCTTGAAGTCATAAAGCATTTTCCCATAGAAACAATGTTGTACATAAGGGTTCACTTCTCTGGCCAGCCCACAAAAGCCTCCTTAAGTATAAAGTTCCAACAGACTAATCACTATACAGAAAAATGCACCATAGGAAAATGTGTCCAGCACCCCACCGGGAGAGCCATCCTCTTGCTGCTGCCCAGGAGGCAGGTTCCCTGCAGGGCTAGAGAACTGGGGGGAAGAGTAAGAAATCAGAATGATGGGGATCCCTGGGTGGCTCAGCGGTTTAGTGCCTGCCTTTGGCCCAGGGCGCGATCCTGGAAACCAGGGATCGAGTCCCACGTCGGGCTCCCAGCATGGAGCCTGCTTCTCCCTCCTCCTGTGTCTCTGCCTCTCTCTCTCTTTCTCTATCATAAATAAATAAATAAATCTTAAAAAAAAAAAAAGAAAGAAAGAAATCAGAATGATGCCGACGGACGTGATGCTTCACTCCCTGACCTCCTCTCACTCACTCATCGAGCAAGCACATGAGTGTCTTCTAGACAGCAGGCCCTGTGCTGGCAGTGGGGGGCACAGCAGACACCAAAACTGACATGGTTTTTCTACCTCGGGAGCTTCTATTCTAACAGAAAAGATAGATATTGGAGGGTTAGAACGAGAATAGGGACCCGGGGAGTGGGGAGGGTTGATGAGAAAAGGAAGAGATTACTAAAAATATGAGGTACCATGTCCCTCTCCTTCATCTGCATTCATTTCATCACTGGGGTGAGAGGAAATGAGGGACAGAAACAAGTAACTAAAAAGCAGCTGCAGGAAGAACTTTTATTTTCATCTCCCTGCTCCCACTCCTCCTTACAGATCCCAGGGCCAGCCAGCGCAGGGCAGAGAGGACTGGCGTTGACAAGGGAGGGGGAGTGAACCGGCGAGCACCGGGGCTGCAGCAGTAACCAGAACAGGCTGCCAGCAGGGAAATCCTATCACTCCAGAATAAAGGAGAGATTGTGTTCTGATCACAACAGACAAGATAAGGCTGCATTTCAGTCAGGAGAAGGCCATCCTGCTCAGGGCCCATGCTCTGGACACACAACCTTACAGACATTAAAATCCACTCCAACTGCTTCTCCAATTTTCCCCATGATTTTCTGTAACCCATTTAGGAATACTTTTATTTTTATTCCTATGCCTGTGTACTCTGAAGAGGTTCTCTAGCGGGAGAAGAATTAAATAAACTATGAGTAACTACATTTTAATCACTCATCCTTCATCCTTTCTGAAGTTTAATTAGAAGGATGTTTTAAGGTGACATGAATGATGCTCCTTTGATTTGCAAAAAGACAAACAAATAGCATAAGTGGTTGGAAGATTTCACAAGGCTGAGTGAGTAGGAAGGAAAGTGGACCATTAGCTTCTATGTGGGCAGACATAAAATAACAGACTGATAGGGAGTCAATCTAAGACATTCTTGAGGGACAGTGGCCTCTAAATAAAACAAATGTGACTCCAGAACAGGATGTAGGGAAATCTCAGTCCATCTGGACTGTTCACTATACAGGTGTGGCCCCAACAACTACCAAAACATTATTTAAAAAGGAATTAAAAGTTTAAACACAAAACTGTACATGTCCATGGAGTATGAGAAACTAAAATCCTGTGTGGTGTTTCCATCATTACACTTCATGGTTGATTAACAGAGATGGGTAAGATTCAGAGAATACTATTTCAAATTACAAAAGGCAGCCACGACTTCCTGCTTGGCCAGTTCACCTCAATGGCTATTTTCCCCCACCTCATCCTATTTTGATTCTTGAAGCACCTGACTCCCAACCACACCCTCCTTCTGAAACCATGATCTCTGGCTCCCTGAACAAGTCTCCTTTCTGAACCTCCTCCTACCAAGTAAAAATCACCGTGTGTTTTGCTGGTTCCTCTCCTTCTGGTCCATTTATCAAACTAGTATTCTGCAAGCTCTCAGCATCCCTTCTCTCACCCAAACGAACCTTTCCAGGATGACCATATGGGTGCCCAGCTCTAGCCCCAGTCACTCTCCTGAGCCTAGGAGACTCATGATAAATGGCAAGTGCTGGACTAAGGGAAACAATGCAGAAGCACTCATAAAAATTTCTGATTTAAATGAGGGAGGCCATATGGGCTCTTCCACAAAATTTCTATGAATGGGGAAGCTGATACAAGAGAAAGCACAGGGGTTCTGGCACAGACACAAATGAGTCTGAATTTCAGCACCGACATCTACTAGCTATGTCATTTGGGGAAGGTACTTTGGAACCCTAGTTTCTTTACCTGTAAAAATGGGGGCAATAACATCTACTTTTCAAGGCTGTTGTTGTATGGATTAGAGATAAAAATTTAAAAACAAAAACACCACCAAGTACATAAAAGCTGTTTCTTAAACAAAGTACTTCCTCTTACGTCCGTGGAAGCTGTTGATATGAGAATACTGAGAAATTATGGGTTTTGTGATAACATTTGTTCCCTATATTTATTATTAGCAGACATTGTAAGTTCTGCAGCAGGGTAGTTGTCCTTGTTTTGAATCCTCCTACCTCTACCCCCAATATGCCTGAAAGAGAAGACTTATAGGATTCCTCTGGATTGTCTAGCACCTTAACTCTCCCTCCCTATGTTTGGAAAATCATTAACCCTAAGACTACAAAAGCAGAAAATTTCCGGTAATTGCTTTTTCTTAGTTTCCCTGTAACAGAGTGCAGGTATACACTTAGGTACACCGGCTTCACCAAACAAATTCATTCCAGATTTTAAATCTTAAGAAATCTCAAGAAATAAGAACTGGACAAAATCTGAGTCTGGGGTTGGGGCAGCAAATGCAGCTTCCAGCGGCAGTAACGGCAATGATCATTACCCCGTGTCCCTGGTGTTGGTAGTGTAAGATGCAGGGCCTACGGTCACGGCTCCTTGGACCAACTCAGGGGCACTGTGCTGACTGATGAGCTTCAAAGCTAGGCCTGTGGCTTTCCCAGAGAGACTGTGTGCTAATAACTTTAATAGACCCCTTTTCTGATGAAATTAGCCAAGGTTTCTGTTACTTTCAACTCAGAATCCTGACAGATATAGCAGGTCAGGTAACATTTCATTCCTTTTGGTCGAAGGCCACTGTGAGATTTACAGAGCAAACAAATCTAGTGAGATCCTCCCAGTAAGTCGGGGAGTCACAGCAAACTGCTGAACAAGATGTTCCTGACCACTTCTGAAATTATTTCTTAAAAGGAATTAACAGGATGAACACATCACATGCTGTTTTAATAGCAGTATCTAAAACATGATTTCTTTATTCCTATCAGACTGAGAGATACAGAACACTATCCCCTTAAAAGTATTCAGTTACTTTCTTGTTTGCTCCAAGGTATCACATTGCTCAAGAAGCCCAATCACACCCTCTAAAAAACTTGAATTTTTACCCTGTTTAATTATTCCCAGGGAAACCATGATGTCATTCCAGTAAGCTGGCTCAGTGAGTAGCATCACCTTGTGTTAGCCTGACAGAGAAACCTTAAAAATATGCATCCTGGGAGGGGGGGGGGGGGGTGGAGACCAGGTGGCAAGTGAAAAATGTCATTTTTGAAACTGGAAATAAGCACTCATACTTCATCTTCAATTAGAATTGATATTTCTCCTATAATAATTTAACATCATTCACCTTGGAAAGTGCATTTAATTTCCCCTCATCATTATAACTAAATTGTACAGAAGTTCATGTTAAATTTTCCTTTTGGCTTACTATCAATAACTTTTGCCACTGCACTTAAAAAAATATTTTCAGTAAGACCCAAATTGATGCAGAAATCACATGAAAAACAAAACTCTGGCACATGAAAAAAATTCTTATTAACAGTAAGCAGCAGGATTCTGAGAAAAATCAACTTGCAAGAAAACTTTTTTTAGCATGATGGCAAGGGTTTGGGAAAAAGGGACTTACAGGAAAAAGAGTTTGCATTGCCAGTTATTCATTCACTTATTTTTTTTTCTATTTTTGCAATATCCAAGTAGAATTCCTTGTCCTCGACCTAATTTTATTTTCCATTTTATCCTTTAAAGGTCTCACAATCTTCTGATTATAAACTTCAGTAATCAACCATTGAAAAGATGGTAATTCCATGGATATAAGTTTTAAAACTTCAGTTCAAAAATTAAAAGAATAAAAAATATATTTCTGATATCAATAAAAGCAAATTTAAAACAGCAAAAATAATGAAAAAAATGTATGTCCCATATATAGGATGATTCTGTCCCTCATTATTTCAGACTAGCACACAGGGTGGTGAATCTATCCACACAAATGCAGACTGTCTATCAGACATGATTCACGTGAAGTTAGATCATTTGCACAAGGCCACAGAGTTTTATGCAACATTCATAAAAGAGCCAGTTCCTCTTCCATGCTCTAAAGTCATTATTAACCAGAGATACTAAAAACGCAAGCAGGCTGCAACCTGCCTGACCTACAGAAATAAGAACCTCTTTTAGTATACTTCAAACTAAGCATTGACTCACAAGGAAAAACCAGGTTGCTATTCAACTGAGACCTTCCAAGTTAAGGTATGACAAAGAGAAGCTCTTGGTTCAAAGAGAAGCTCTGACATGGGAACAGGTGAGAGAGTGAGAGGCTGAGGCATGTAGCATGGCAGGGGGGCAGGCATCACGACCAGTCTGGGGCACTAGAACCCCTGCAATCTCAGAGAGGCCCTGTATGGAGGAGAGAGGCCTTCCAGAAAAGACTTCCACACCCATCATTAGATCCCAGTTTCCAAGTGGGCCTAACAGTAAATGCACGTGAGAAGAATACACTCAGCATTGAAGGGGGACGCACAGACCTAGAAGGTTTAGAGTACTCACATAAGATGCACACCTTTCATAAAGGTAAACAGGTAAGGCCAGAGGATGCTTTAGAACACCCAGTAGCCCGTAACTGGGGATAAGTTAGGCACCGTGTGTCAGCTTAACCCAGGACTGTGCAGCCGTAAGAAATGTTCATCACCAAGCACATGGCAACGTTCTCTTGTTAGACGCTGAGGGAGGAGGGGAACAAAACTCATTGAGTTACCTTCCTCCCTGTTTCCATCCTGAGCACAAACAGTTTAGTATGTTGGTTTCTGCCTGTTGGTTTTCTGTACAAAAGTCATTAATGGACATAGTCAACGTCTACTTTCAGTATGAGACATGTTCAGTATCAGATATGACAGGCAGGATGTCACCTGGAAAAAGGAGTGGTCCTCTGGTCAGGCATTACTACAGTTTCATGTTTATTTCCTGTTACCCACAAAAAAACGGAAACGGCCCCAAAGGAGGCTGACCCCAGGGCACCTGACAGCTGGGGCCCTCTGCTACATCACTCCTCAAGTACTGTTTAACTTGTAATGCCATTTAAAATGTTATCACACATTTACTTAGCTCTGCAGTTTATAACAAACCTACCAAACAGGACAAACCAGTCCGGATTATATAATATGTAAATATGCCAGGGAGCTGGGGAGCATACTTGTGGGAGGATAAGCTGGAGCAATGGTTAAATGAGCTCAATCCTCACTATACTTGAAGGTAGTAGCCTCTTCATTCACACTCCATGGCTAGCCCTTTGTAACTAAAATATGGAAAACACAACCAATGAAGAAGTTACATGTATCCCTAAAAATACCACCTAGTAAGTTACTAAAATTAGTTAAATGGGATACAAACAAAAGTCAATACAATTTACATTTCGTTTAGTTTTCAAAATCTGATGTACCTACCGAATAACTCATATTTGCACGTAAAAACATTCTACGTTCTAAAGAGACTACGAGTGATTAGTATTGTTTGTGCGCGCACACACACACACACACACAATCAGCTTAAATGTGGGCCTGGTGCCAGAACTCAAGTTTCACTAGGGTTGTTAGAGGACTTGAATAAATTGTTTGTTTCATGTAAGTACCTGTTTGAGAAATAGATTTTATATCTACTACCCTCTGAGATGTTAAACATCTACTAAATAGTGAACTGGTAATATTCTATAAATATTTCTGCAACACAATAAATGGACACAACAGAGAAGCTCCACAAACACAAATTTAACATTTTATGATAAAAAATATAAATGCAGAAACGATCAAAGGTATTCATTAACCCTACATTGCTTCATAATTACAATGACCTATAGTTTTTTTCTTTTAAGCAGGCTGTTATGAATCACTAAGAAAAAAAACTTCAAGATATATTTACGTAGTTAATACTAGATGGTGATTATGTAAATATATAAATCACACATAGTATTCACAAAATTACAAGTAAATCAATGAAATTCAACAAAAGCTAGCTGAAATTTAAGAGTTTCAGTCTAGAAATCTAAAAGCATGTATACTTATATACACATGATTGGCATATAAAATATAAACACATATGCTCATTATAATACGTGTTAAAAATTTAAGGCTTGATTTAATGTACCAGAGTTCTTTCTTAAGTTCTCATTTAAAAAAAATTTTTTTTAAATGGCTATAATCAAATTTGTTCTTTCTTGTTTTTGATATACTGTATTTGCCTGATTTTAAAAAGTTGGTCTTAAGAACCACCTTTAAAGAGATAAAGAGAAAAGAAAAGCTCCAAGCAGGCAGAAAACCCCTTTTGGTGAGCCTATTAAATGCGCATTTGACATATTACTTCAAAATCTTTCATAGGAGCAGTGAGAGTTGGTGTCATCAGGCTGTATCTTTCCATTCCAAAGAGTAAATAAGCAAGAGGCAGCATTGCAAACTGGCCTAAACTATGGAAACCACCACCCAGTGGAAAGCACCCACGGTTTCAAAGATTGTAGATTCAAATGCGCCCTCATTACCTTGTCCTTCCACCCTTTACTGCAATAAGTGTGAATAGGAAAAAACAATCAAGGTGAATGGTTTCTGAAAAAGCTCCCTATTAGGAGCACCTAGTGGCTCAGGGGTCAAGCATCTCCCTTCAGCCCAGGGCGTGACCCCGGGGTCCTGGGATTAAGTCCCACATCAGGCTCCCTGCACGGAGCCTGCATCTGCATCTCCCTCTGCCTGTGTCTCTGCCTCTGCCTCTCTCTGGGTCTCTCATGAACAAATAAATAACATCTTAAAAAAAAAAAAAGCTCCCTGATGATTTTGATATTCCCTCAACCTGGCCCCCCACAAATGAACTACAGAACTAAACATAAGGGCTGCCTCGTTTTTGTGCCCCTAAAATCTGCTGCATCACAATATCCAAGGACCCCTGGTTTCAGCTATTATTTCCTTAACTAGTTTTTAAATAGCTATAATCTTAATATAGTTAAAGCTTTAACAGCTTTAACTATTATTTACCTTAACTAGTACTTAAAGCCCCAAGTTGTGGTTTCAGCCAGAGGTATTGATGCAAAGTCAGAAGAGTTATTTCTGGACACAGTTACAAGCCACAAAACTATAACCATGTAAAAACCATTTCTGTGCTCTATCGAGCTGAACCAGGCTGGCATCTTTATGATCTAAGCATCCGCTGGGCAGGAATGGACTCTACATGCACCCTAGTCTATCCTGTCTGTCCTGTTCCAACCATTTGTGTTCACAGGATGAGCCTGCAGAAGAGGTTCTCTAGATCAGCTAGGACTAATTTTGCAAAGACCAAAGACAGGCTGAGTAGGAATTCAATCTAATCCGGGAGAGATTATCAAAGGGATTTCTGTGACAAGTCCTAAGGTACATATTCAAAAAAAAAGAAAAAAGAAAAAAAGAAAGAAAAGAAAAGAAAGAGAGAGAGAGAGAGAGAGAGAAATAGAGGCAGTGGGAAGAGAAGATCTCAAATTTCTGCAGAATTAAAAAAAAAAAAAAAAAGTTGTTCTGTTGGGAGAATAAGGGAAATAACCTAAATAGCAACTTCTAAAATGTTTCCCCTCCAAGAAGAAAAAGTAAACATTTCACAGGCTCAAATCTCTATGCTAGGCTCCCAAGTTCCCACTGCTCCTTTGGCAAGCATCCAAACAGCCTAGCTTAGCTGGCAAATGTTCAAATACAGTTATTCAAAATATGTTAATGAGGCTAACAGGGTGCTTCCACCATGTAACCCCACCTTCCCCTTCTTTGTGCGAAGTGAACCTGTGCAGGTTAAAACAGGCGTGCCAAACGCTTGCTATGTGAGATTCCCGACTGCTGGCTAAACCACTGCCAATTTAAAATAAGCATTTAGGGAGAACGGCGTGTCCAAATGCACGCTGTCTTGAAAAATGGGTATTGTGAGGTTTATTCCCACTGCCATATACCCCCACAGGTCTGAAAACATAAATATTAATGATTTATATTCTTTAAGTACCACATTCAAAGTACCTTAAGGATTCCAAAGTACTTCACAAGTATTCTTTTTAAAATAATTTCCCAGTGAAATATTTTTCATTCTATAAATGAGGAAACAAAAGTAGTGGTTACACATTGTTTAGATAATGGTAATTGGAATCAAAAGAACTCAGCTATTTTATGAGTTAACACAACTACTCAACGATGTCTTTTTAGCCCAATATCAAGCATTTCTTCTGTGTGTACAAAGAAATCACAGAGCAGTTATGTCTGGTTTGTATATATTCTAAAAATCTCAAAATTTCCCCCACAAAATCAGGTTAGCTTAAAATTTTCACTTTCCCCTTGCCTTCCAAAAAAGCATTTGACTTGTTTCTTCATCCCCACAGACATTCCACACATAGTCTGAATTTTAAGACTTAGGCCATACTGCTTCTTTCTCAGTAGAACAGAAAGTACCAGTTCCAAAATAATCTCAACACTGCCCAGGCCCTAAAGTAGTCCCTAGTCACAAGATCTTGACAGGAAATCAGGATCTAGTATCTTAGGTTTAAAAATCAAGGGGAGGTTGGAAGGAAGGTATAAATGGGATTACATAGTTACCTAGGGTGACTCATTCTCATATGCTCAAGACTAAACTGAACACTGACTCTAGATCATGAAAGAATTTTTCCTCAGGGGCAGAAAGGGGCATGGGATTTCCAAATGTACACTAGGATCTTCCATGTGGCTCAGGTGAGCAAATCCCACATAATTAACTTCCTACTACAGTGAAGGAGTATAAACATAGGTGAGGTGCACAACGTTCTCAAATGGTGCTGGTATCAAGCCCCTTCAGTTTTCCAGGCTGCAGAGACTAGACAGAGAGGCAAGAGACCAAGGTGGCATGACACTTGGGACTGTAGTTAACACCACTGAACTGATACCAAGTTTTATACTATGTGTGTTTTACAATTAAAAAATTAAAATTAAAAAAAAAGAGAGAGAGATTGGGGTCAATTTACCATATTACCAGGGCTCCTAACAATGAAAATGTTCTTAGTGTCCAGCTGTCAGAATGTCAGAAATCATACCAAACTACTGAAGATGGGCGGGGGGTGGGTGGAGGGGGAGCACAGATTGGGATGGTACTAGGCTGGGTCAGAGCTTGTGCCCATATGGGGTGGGGGGCAGATTGGGATGGTACTAGGCTGGGTCAGAGCTTGTGCTCATGTCGGGTGGGGGGCAGACTGGGATGGTACTAGGCTGGGTCAGAGCTTGTGCTCATGTGGGGAGGGGGGCAGACTGGGATGGTACTAGGCTGGGCCAGAGTTTGTGCCCATGTGGGGTGGGGGTCAGACTGGGATGGTACTAGGCTGCGTCAGAGCTTGTGCTCATATGGGGAGGGGGTCAGACTGGGATGGTACTAGGCTGGGTCACAGCTTGTGCCCATGTGGGGTGAGGGGCAGATTGGGATGGTACTAGGCTGGGCCAGAGCTTGTGCCCATGTGGGGTAGGGGGCAGATTAGGATGGTACCAAGCTGGGTCAGAGCTTGGGCTCGTGTCTATGTATGCCTGCTGAAACCAGCTGGCCTTGCACTTAGGGTACTTCCTAGGTCCAACTGCCTGGACCTCATTTTTCTCATTAGGAATAGGAAGAGTACTAGAAATTTGGTTTTTCCCCCCTTTCATTACTTTAAGAAAACCTGGCCTTTATCTTTCTTGAGTCATTTTCTTTTCCCTAAGGTTTCCAATAAAAACCTCAAAGTTATAAGAATATATTCTGCTTTGGAAACATATGGCTTAGAAACTCAAGAGATTCTATTTGAAAACGTACATGAATGTTTTTAAGACTAGGACCTTTTTTGAAAGATTGAAAATATTTCAATATCCATGTTCAATTAAATTTCCCTTAGTAAAAATGCGGGTTTCTTAACATATAGTATTTCTCCAACTCAGCAATAAAAACCAATTTCCTCAAAATTTAATATACACAGAATCTACCAGAAAAGAGTATCAATAACTGCTCAAGACTCATTAAAATCAGTAGGGAGATATTAAACATTCAAATATGTCTGAGTATTAAAAAACATAAAGCACCAACTTACTAAAATTTTAAGTCAATTTATACACTTTTTTATTCAAATATAAGTAAATGTAAAACTATTATAAGGCTAACTACGTATATTAACTTTAGAGGTAAATCATATGTAATTACTAAAGAAATACTTCCCTTTAGTAACTTATACAAATGGCAATATATCTGCTTGCCTAAGATTTTATAACTTATTTTCCAAGTTAAACCTAAACCAGAAAATTTTAAGGTAAAAAAAATACTCCCACTGATAATGTATAAGCTATATATATATATTTTTAGGCTGCACTTGTAGCAGTACTTCAAGTTATGGTTTTCCCTAAGAGCATTCATCTCTGTTTTCAACAAATATAAATATTCACTGGAAACATCTATCACTACGTTAAACAACATATGGGATTGGAATAAATTGTAGGAAGAAAACCTGAAAAAATAATTAGAAATATTAAGAGACTTATCAGAAAAGAGGTTTACCAAGTATACGGTTTAGAAAGCACAGGGAAGTGAGGAAATAAGGTCACCTGGAATGAGGAGAGCAAGTGGCGGCCTGGCCTGGCCTGGCCGTGGGTTCTCTGTAGGGAGCAGCGCCCAGGAGTCTCGCCTGTCCGGCGGTGCAGAGGCCAGAAGCCGGCTCTGGGTCGCCAGCACACCCTTCACCAGCCCTTCTACTCACTTCAGGAGCCCAGTGATCTACTAAGCAAACCTACCTGGGCTCACAGTGCAAGGAGAGGGTGTGGCGGGCACTTCATATAATAACAGTAATGATACTCGACACTTACGAAGCAGATGTGGAGATTCTCTAAGATCTTGCGAGTAGCTGGGCTGAGTAGAGAGAGGCTGAAGGGTTCCTAGGCCAATCAATGGAAAAGGGAGAGAGCATGAAGGGACTGAAGAAGGGAGGGACAGATTAGCAAGCCCGTCAACACCACACTGGTGAGAAGCTCTACAGTACCATCTGGATTTCCAGCATGGGAAAACGAACACGGGAACAAAGACAAGGTTGGAGCAAGGTAAACGATGATTTAACAAAAGCTGAGAGCCATCATTTTGTAAGTAACTCTCCAAAATCCTTTTACTTTGGGGGATGTCAAGAGCTTTCTGCATTGTAACTAAACGGATTCATGAAGTTCCCCTAAAGAACTAAAATGCCAAAAAATCAGAGACAGCTTTCTAGAAATGGAGTTCAGCAGGCAATTGGAAATAAAGTAAGTGGTTTACTTCATTCCTCTGCTAGTTAAATAGTCACTCCCATCGAGTCTACTTCTTGATCAGTTTTTTAAATACAGTCTGTATTGTCCATCTCTCTGCTCTTTCTCTAAAATGGACGTTAAGGGGCGCCTTCGAGGGCATAGCTGGCCAAGCACCTGGCTTCCACTTTGGTCATGATCCGAGGGTCCTGGGATGGAGCCCTGCATTAGGCTTACCGCTCAGCACAGAGCTTCCTGTTGCTCCCCCTGCTTGTGCTCCCTGTCTAATAAATTTATTAAAATATTTAAAATAAATAAAATGGACTTTAAAATCAGAGTTTAGGTTTAAAGAGTAGAGTACATTAAACACAGACTGAAAAACAAGAGAACTTCTTTAGTCAAGTACAACTGCTTTGGTGCTCACATCTCAACTAGCCAAAATTAGGGTGAACCAGATATAAATAATAAAGACAATGGGAAAGAATGTTTGAAATCTGAACTATTCTAGGAAATCAGGACCAAATCTGAATAACATGCTTTCAGATCCAATAACCAGAATAACCAGAAGTTCCGGCAAAGAGCAAATCCTTCTTCATCTCACCTCTTTAAGTCATTCATAAATGCTTAATTCAAGAATGCACAATCTTTTTTAAAATCAATAGTTACATAATACCTTCCCTGATTTAATAAGGTCTTCTCAGCGGGCTCAGTTAGGCACTTTCTCACATTCTAACCTTTCTAAAAATTCCGTTTCACTTTTGTCTTCCTCTAAGTGTGTCCTTTTTATGGGACAGTTTAATCTAAATCACTGCTAGAAAACAGAGCACACAGCAACACGGCATACTTCCCTTATCTCACAGTAGAGAAGCTAATGCTACTTTCTGAGTTTTGGTTCCTGTCTTCCTATCCCACTCTTCATACACATGGGCTTCTACTGGATTTTCTTTCCTCTCCCTTTTTCTCTCCATTCCTAACTGAGGATTTCCCCAAGTATAATTTAAGAACCACTTACATCAGAATCATAAAGGATTTGAAGTAAAAAATATTCTGGACTTCTACCTAAATTTACTAAATATCAGAAATGGGTAGGGCTCAAGAATCTGCACTTTAGCAGTTACCCAGGTGACTATAATGCACAGGGAAGAAGTCTGAGGCCCCCTGCCTCTAACCCTGGATGGATTCTTCCCAAAAGACACAGGGACTGAACCAAACTATAAACAAGCACCATCAGAGCCTCTGAGAAGAGAGCATGGTGGCAATTCCCTCACTACCTTCCTTTTAAAAAACAGAAGGAAGAGGCAAGGGAGAAAGCACGGAGAGTGGAACATGAGCTGAATATGAGACATCAGCACAAATGTGGACTCGTCAGCCCTGCTCCGTGGCTACTACCAATTACAGTAGCCAGACCTGCAAGAGGGCTGATTACATGTAATTTATAAAGAGTAAACAAGCTGGGCGGCTTGAGAACAATGAATGGTGATATTCAAGCCAAGAAGTAATAAAAATCATGAAAAACGACTCAACATCCCCCTCCCCACCCAGACAACAACTGGTTGTACTCTGGTTAGGATTAGCTAGGGCAATAATGAGTATTTGGGTAATGATTTAAATGACAGACCCTTTCAGAGAGATTTTGTCTATCAGATAAACCCCAGTGGAAGAGTTCTGCAGCACCAACCTCTAGTGTCTATAAGCTCAGCCACCTCAATGACTATTCTCAGCCTTACTGAGGTAAAAAAAAAAAAAAAGAATAATAATGTTTGCTTCCAGTCGGACAACACAATCCCACACCTGAAATACAGCTCATCCTTGAACACAGCAGTTAAGGGTGCCAACCCCCCATGCAATTGAAAATCCTGCATATAACTTCTGACTCCCCCAAAACGTTAACTACTAAAAGCCTCCTGCTGACCAGAAGCCTTACCAATAAAGCAGTTAACACGTGTCTGGTATGTATTATATTCTGTATTCTTACAATAGTATCTTTTAAAAAATTTTTTTGGTATTCTAGGCTACTTGGTTCCTCTGTGAGTTTTTCTTTCTCTTTATCACTTTTTTTAGGGGGGAAGGGGCAGAGGGAGAGGGAGAGGGAGAAGAGAATCTCAAGCTGGTTCCATGCCCAACATAGAGCCTGACTCAATTCCCTAACCCTGAGATCATGACCTAAGCCAAAATCTAAAGTCAGATCTTAACAGACTGAGCCCCCTAAGACCCCCTCCTCCACCACCACCCCCACCCTCTGCCGCCTGGTCTGTAGTTTTTCAAATGGTTGCAAATCTCCAAAACATTTTCCAATATTTTATTGAAAAAAGTCCACATCTAAGTGGATTCATGCTCAAATCTGAGTTGTTCAGGGGTGAACAGTTTAGCTTTTAACAGACACAGGGAAATAAACCAAATAATACACACGTAAAAACTAAGCTTCATGAAGAATTTCTTTACATCAAGGTTTCTCAACTTCAGCACTACTGATATACTGGGCAGAGATAATTCTCTGTTGTAAGGGCCATACTGTGCAATGTAGAATGTTTAGCAGCACCCCTGCCTCCACTGATTAGCAGCCAGGAGTACCCCCAGCTGTGACAACTAAAAATGTTCTCAGACATTCTCAAATGTCCCCTATGGGAGCAAAATCACCTCCCCCACTCCCACTAAAAACCACTGTAGCATACAGAACCATCATGAAGAAAAGTTTGTATTAATAAAATAGCTCATACAACATATTTCTGAAATCATAAAAAGACCTCACAAGTCCTGCTTTTAAATATATATATATAATATACTCCTTTTAAGTATATCACTCTATTTTTCCATAAAATTTTCTATTACCAGGGGCTAAAATATAAAAATCTTTATACTTTCTTAAAGATTTTTTAAAATGTATTCATGACAGAGACAGAGAAAGGCCGAGACACAGGCAGAAGGAGAAGCAGGCTCCCTGCGGGGAATGGATGCAGGACTCGATCCCAGGACCCCAGGGTCATGATCTGAGCCAAAGGCAGATGCTCTACTGCTGCCAACCCACCCAGGGGCCCTTAATATTGTTTTAATAAGCTATCCAAGGGGGTGCCAAGGTGGTCAGTCAGTTAAGGGTCTGCCTTCAGCTCAGGGCATGATCCCTGGGTCCTGAGAATTTAGCTCTGCAGCAGGCTCCCTGCCCAGCGGTGTCTGCCTCTCCCTCCCCCTGCCCCACACTTGTGCTTCCTCCCTCTCCCTTTCTCTCTCCCTCTCTTCCTCTCTCCCTCTCCCTCACTCTCGCTCTCTTTCCCTCAAATAAATGAAAATCTAAAAAAAAAAAAACAAAACAAAAAACCCAAAAAACAAAAAACTAGCTAAGCCATTACAAAAGAGACATATAATAAAATAACTGAGTAGGCCCAAAGTATTTTTTATTTAACAGAGCCAACTTATCTATCGCCATGGGGGCACTATGCGAGGGCCCATGAGACTTTTAGGAGCCCATAAAAAGTGTTTTTATATTAATTTCTTTTAAAATTAGGATAAAAATGGCTATAATAATAATGACACCGACTTGGAACATATTCATCTTTATACTGACACAGTTGCAAAATATAATTTTTATTCTTTTTTTTTGGTAGAGGAAGGGGAGCCCATGAAAGCAAAAGTACCTAAAGTTCACAAAAGTTCCCGTATGGCCCTGCCACGTGAAGGAGCAGTAAGCAATTAAAACAAGCATGTATGATCAGGGGTGACGGGCGCCGTGGTTCGCAAATGGAAGAGCATAAAGAAAGGCTAAAACAGAGGCTGGCAGCCCACTCTGTGGACGTGTGAGAGTGCTGGGAGGCTTCGGGGGCAGAGAACAAGCAGAAGTTAGCCTGGTTGTGAAGGCAGACGGGAGGACCAAAAACTCCTGAAGAGCAGAGCACGGGCAAAGGCCAGAGGGACAGACCACACGGCCAGACTGGACTGTGGACGGTCAGCACAGCTGAAACCCAGGGCCCAAGTGAGAGGCAGCAACAAGGACAATGGGAGGCACACACAGGGGCGGGCCCCCATCACAAGGGCCTGGCAAGCTGAGAGAAGAGGTCTGGGCATCCCGAAGGGCAAAGGAACTGCTGCAGAGCAGCTACAAACTGGGGAGCGATGTGCGCAGACCTGTGTTTCCAAAGGCCATTCTGGCTGCTTTAATGAAGACAGCAGGGGGAGTGGAGAAATGAAAGGAGCGAGGCCACTGGCTCCTGCAGCAATCCAGAAGAAAGGCAGAGGCATCTTAGGTAGTACGATCAATCGATCAACTCAAGAGGTATTTGTGGTTTGGTTTTTTTTAAGAAAGATCATGCAGGAGCACGCAGCGGGGGTGGGCAGCGGGAAGGAAGGCCAGGAACGGGGTGAGAACTGAGGCTGGCTTCATGCCCAGTGCAGAGCCCCACACCGGGGCTCGATCTCATGACCCTGAAATCATGACCTGAACAGAAATCAAGAGTCAGGCGCTTAACCAACTGAGCCACCCAGGCGCCCCTCAAGAGATATTTGGGAGGTAAAACGACAGGATTTGTCACTGAGTATGAAGAATGAGGGAGGAACAACACAGAATCCTCTGGCTCCAGCCACAGGACAAGGGCTTGGTGTAGCGACTGAATGACTGAGGGAACAATGAGAGGACCCGGTACAGGGAGAGGGTGAGAAGGTCGGCTGTGGATGCGCAGAGTCTGGGCTGCTGTGGGGAATCTAATTAGTTCTGAATCTAAGCAGTCAGACCTGCGGACTGAGATAACACCCTGGAACCATCAGTGTATAATTCAGGGCCATGTAAGATCCAGAGATGAGCTTTAAAGGTTAGAAAACATGCAAGGTTATCTTTAACAGTTGTGGGTAAGTTTGTAAGAATTCTGCAGAAAGTGAGAGCCCAGACCTTTTATCAAATTTTCAAAGGGGTTCATGA